>NC_080078.1:6112174-6743135 GCF_949987535.1 Balaenoptera acutorostrata
ATACACCAGAAGCCAGCACATCAGAAAGAGGAGAGAATGATGCTGCAGGACAATCTCAGCCCTGGAGGCTCAGGCCAGAGAGTAACCATGTCCCATCCCTTCATCTACTTTAAAGTCATCTCCAATCCTGCTCCATCAGGAAAGAAAGAGTTGCTTTTTATGACCCAGTGACCCACAGGTAAATCATTGCTATTCATCATGACACCCTTGAAAACACCATCGCAAAAGAGTTTTCCAGTTGCTGTAATAGCAAGGTCAAAAGGATGATCAGTTGCAACCCGAGATTTGGGTTTAAATAAGGAGCTATATGCTACATCTCCAAGAGGTAAGACATATGGCAATATAAATTAGGAGCAGGATAGTATTATGGGCCTATTTCAGACAGCAATGGCCAAAATGTGTTTATTACATACCAGGAATATTGGACACTTAGGATTAAATGAAGCAACATTATGAGGTATCACCCCACACCAGTCAGAATGGCCATAATCAAAAGTCTACAAACAATAAATGCTAGAGAGGGTGTGGAGAAAAGGGAACCCTCCTATGCTGTTGGTGGGAATGTAAATTGATACAGCCACTATGGAGAACAGTATGGAGGTTCCTTAAAGAACTAAAAATAGAACTACCATATGAACCAGCAATCTCACTCCTGGGCATATATCTGGGCAAAACTGTAATTCATAAAGCTACATGCACCCCAAAGTTCATTGCAACACTATTTACGATAGCCAAGACATGGAAGCAACCTAAATGTCCATTGACAGAGGAATGGATAAAGAAGATGTGGTATATATATACAATGGAATATTACTCAGTCATTAAAAAAAACACGAAATAATACCATTTGCAGCAACATGGATGGACCTAGAAATTCACTTCACACTAAGTGAAGTCAGGCAGAGAAGGACAAATATCATATGATATCACTCATATGTGGAATCTAATTTAAAAAATGATACAAATGAACTTATCTACAAAACAGAAACAGACTTACAGATATCAAAGACAAACTTATGGTTACCAAAGGAGAAATGTTGAGGGGAGGGATAAATCAGGAGCTTGGGATTAACATACACACACTACTATATATAAGATAGATAACCAACAGGGACCTACTGTATAGCACAGGGAACTCTACTCAGTATTCTGTGATAACCAATATGAGAAAAGAATCTGAAAAAGAATGAATATATGTATACGTATAACTGAATCACTTTGCTGTACACCTGAAACTAACACAACATTGTAAATCAATTACACTCCGATAAAATTTTTTTAAATAAATTAATAAAAAACTCAAAAAACATGAAGCAACATTAACAGTAAGGGAGAGAGCGCCCCATTTTGCAAGTGAGGAAACCTTTGCAGATGCCATTTGCCAAAGTTCCCACAGCTGTTAAGCCCCAGAGCCAGGAATCAGCCTACGTCTGACTCCTGCGTCATGCTTTGGATCACTAAACTTCACAGCCGATAATCTGTAACAAGGTCAGATTAGGAAACACCAAGTCTCCACCATGGGTGGCACTTAACACATGGGTGAGATGTTGGAAAACAGGAAAGCGCACCGTTTTAGGCAATGGAAACAACAGAGGCCACTTTGGAAACACTCTGTTGCCACCTCATTGCTGAGTCTCACTCACTGTTAGGGGCCCGACCAACTCAGCTCATGAGACTGTCTGAATGTGCACAGAGGCCGGTTTGGTACATGGGGATGAAATGCTTTTGCTCCTTGGGAGACCCAAGGCAGGGCCTAGTTCTAGGACTGTTGCCATGGGAACCATGCATGCTTCTGCCACATCTCAGATGGTACGGCCATAAGGAACCTGGGAAGTGGATCCAGGGGTTCAGATGGCCGCCACTTTCCTTCAAATCAAATATCAATGGGAATTCCCTGGATGTCCAGTGGTTAGGACTCGGTGCTTTCACTGCCATGGGCCCGGGGTTCAACCACTGGTCGGGGAACTAGGATCCCACAAGCCGCGCGGTGCAGCCAAAAACAAAACACCAAAAACCAAAAACCGAAAATCAAGTGGAAGGCCTTTATCAGGTGGCGTAAGCAGAGAAAGCTTGACTTCAGATCAGAGTCCTCCCTTGTCCCTGAAAGCAGTTTGAAAGTCACAGGTTTGGCCACACCACTTCATCTGGGGACATCCTGCAAAGCCAGCTGCAAAGCAGATCCTTCTGGCTTTCACAAGCTTCTCTACTCACAGCTCAAATGTGATTCCTTCCCCTCACATGGCTATTTCTAGCACCAGGAGAGCTGGCTACCCCATCATCCTTTACCAGTAGAATAATGAGAACGCTAATTTGGAGGCTTTGAGTTATGCACCAAAATCAAAGTCAGTACCTTTCTTCATTGATTCTCTAAATCTGAGATCCAGAGAAAGCCAGACTAGTTACTCAGGCAAACATCATCAACGTAGGGGCTGACACCGCCCCCCCACAGCTCTGCTGCTCCCCACACTATAAGACCCCCTGTTCTGGGTGTCAGGTGGCAGAAGCCCACCCAAGGGACCCTCCCTGGCCGCGTCTTATTAATGGCACTGGGTCACTTTCTCTGGTGGGAGCATTACAGGCCATTTGGTTTTTTCTATCCTTCCCTAGGTCTAGCCAAACTTTGACTGTGAGCATCTTTCATGAACCCAGAACGGTTTTAAATTAAGATATGTCTCATCACCCCAGAGTTGGCTTCTATAAAGCAGGATTTTTCTGATTTTAACACATGCTCGCGGCTTAAGAAAATGAAATACTTGAGAAGCGCACTGAGCATTAACTCCCTATAACCCCACTCCTCCTCCAAGTTAACCTCTGAAATCGCACACCACCCTCTACAGGCCCCAGCCGCTCTGCACGTGCCCCGAGGTGCTGATTGCAGGAGGGGAGCCGATCACAGACAGGGTCTGGCAGCATGCTTCTCCACTTCGCCTGTACCGGGGACATCTTTCCATGTGTGTTCAGATCTACATCACTAACAGCCCCTTGTTCAAACAAAGTGGGATTTGTTTTAAGCTAAAACCATGCATTGGGTTGGAGGGAGTGAGGCTTATTCGGAAGGACTGAGCCGACCTCAGCTCCAAGGTCAGCAAGCAGACACAGCTGGGGCTGGAGTGGGCCCCCGGGGAAGGGGGGTGGTCTCCAGTTCCAGGGCCCCCGCCCCCTCCATCGGCATTCTTTGGCTCCCTGCACGGCTCTACCAAATAGACGTGTCCTGACACCCCCTTGGAGGCAGGGAGACACACAGCCATGCCTCCCTCCCCGGCCCAGGCTGGCCAAGATGAGAGGCACGTGTCAAAGCAAGAAGGAAGCAAGCAACCAGGCCTTCTCCCCGTGACCCACCTCCAAGGCTTGGAAAGGCTTTGCTCCCCAGGTGAGGACGTCCCAAGGGATATTTCAGGGAGTAGGACACCAGCAAAGACGCAGGGCACACGGATCTACAGGCCGCCGGCTGCCGTGTGGGTGACGCAGCCCCAGGCCCCCTGCCATCCCCCACCCCCCGCCTGGGCTCTGGAGGGAGAAGGGTCCCCACCAGCTACCACCCCCTCCTCACCCATCCTGAAAACAAGCCAAGCGCCCCTTAGCACAGCTTCTGTCAACCAAGACTGAAGTTCCACAGGGAAAGGCCCAGCCTGGGCCTCCTGGGAGCCACTGCTCCAGGCAGGCCACCAGCTCTGGGGAGGGCACGACCGCAGCAACCTCTCTGGGGCCCCCAAACAGCTTCTAAGGTCCCCGGCACCCTCCACCCACCCGTCACTCACCTGGCAGGGAGCCGCAGTCTCCAGCCCCCTGGTTGGCCTTAAATGCCCTCAGCAGGTGGCATGTCTTTGGGGGTATTTGGCCCATCCCCACGGGGCTGGTTTCTGACCAATGTCAACGGTTCTCGGAATCACGTGGGGAGCTCCGCCCACCCTGCCGCCAGGGCCCCACCCCAGAGACTGATTGAGCTGGTCTGTGGGGTGGGGAGGGAGGCCTAGGTCTCCAGGTGACTCTCATGTACCGACAAGGTACAGATGGGAGCCTCAGAGGCACCGCGGACCTTCAGGCTCTGCAGCTGCAGCCTTGGAGACACTCAGATGGATGATCAAGAGGCGAGGGGTGGCGGCATCTACCTCCAGGGAAGGGTTTGTGTTCTGGGTGTTTAAGGCTTCCGGGATTCAGCTAGATTGAGTGGCCTCTTCCTAAAATGGAAGGATTAGGCTTAAAGCTGCTGTCGAACAGTTAACAAATGTTTCTTCCCAAGGCAGGCAAAAGATTGGGTGGTGGCGAGAATGGGTCTGCCTCGTATCGAAATGGAAATAGGAACAAAATTTCATGTATCTCTTCAACAAATATTTACTGTCCCCACTGTGTTTCAGTCCCTGGCGTGCAACAGTGAACAAGACGACCTGGTTCCCGCCCTCCCATCAGGAGCAGAGATGGGCCTAGAGTGGGAACAGGAGAGTGATTGCGACAACACAGGGCAGGGGAGGTCAGGGAGGGCTTCCTGGAAGAGGTGATGCTAGAGCCATGTCTGTAGGAAAAGGAGTCAGCAGGTGAAAAATTGTGAGAAAAATGCTCCAGGCAGAGGGAACAGCATAGGAAAAGGCACCGAGGCAAGAAAACCCAGCCATGGTTCACTTGGGAACGGAGGCTGTTCAGGATTGTTAGAGGGACGATGGGGTCAGGTGCCAGGTCAAAGATGGCCTGGTGTACAGGGGAGGGGCAGAGGGAGCCATCCCCTCTGGTCCAGGCAGTAGGGAGTTGCACTGTCTGTAGGGGATTTTATTTTTTTTTAATTAATTTTTTAAAAATAAATTTATTTCATTTATTTATTTTTGGCTGTTGGGTCTTTGTTGCTGTGCACGGGCTTTCCCTAGTTGTAGCAAGCGGTGGCTACTCTTCGTTGCGGTGCGCAGGCTTCTCATTGCGGTGGCTTCTCTTGTTGTGGAGCACGGGCTCTAGGTGCACGGGCTTCAGTAGTTGTGGACTGCGGGCTCAGTAGTTGTGGCTCGTGGGCTCTAGAGCACAGGCTCAGTAGCTGTGGCACACGGGCTCAGTTGCTCTGCAGCACGTGGGATCTTCCCGGACCACAGCTCGAACCCATGTCCCCTGCATTGGCAGGCGGATTCTTAACCACTGAGCCACCAGGGAAGCCCTGTAGGGGATTTTAAATCAATGATAAAACCGATTACGTCTGTTTGCTCTTTGAGCCAGGAATTCCGAAGAGTGTCAGGGGGCTGCACCCACCTGTCACTCACTCTTTGAAGGTGTTGGGACTTTGTCCAGAGAGCAGCAGGCCGTCCCCGAAGGTCCCAGCAGGGTTGTGTTCCTATTTGCCTTATTTTTACTTTTCTTTTTTTATTATGGAAAGTTCCAAATTTGTAAAAGTGGAGAGAAGAGTACAAACGAATCCTTAAGGACACCAAGGTTCAACAATTACCAACTCCACCTTTCTTTCTTCTCCCCCCACCTTTTTTATTATGTATTTATTGATTTTGGTTGGTGTGTTATAAAGGAAATCGCAGGCATATCATTTCATCCATAAAGTTTCAGAATGAATCTCTAACAGACAGACTTAAAAACTAAAACCAAAATACCATGATCACACCTACCAAAAGCAACATTCTTAGTGGGTCGTTTTAGAATATTTAGGCTAGCCTGGAGGGAAGGGGTAAGAGGAGGATTCTTTCCCAGGTGGGGCTAGAAAGAGGAGGTGTCTGACCCCAGGACACCCTGGTTACGGCAGGAGATGGGGGCGGAGAAGCCGGGGTTCTGAGTTGGTGAAGTGTGGGGCTCAGGGTTGGACCCGCACATCCAGGTGCCTGGAGAACATTGAGGTGGGGATACAGCAAAGGCCGGTCAGCTCAGAACTGGGGTGGGACCCGGTGACCCGCTCGAGGCAGTGGTGGGTGATAATGACACAGAGATATAAGTTAAAGCTGTGGTTTCAAGCTGAGGTGGCTGGTAAGGGATGGAGTCAGAAAAGGGGGATTCAGGATGACTTACAGGAGGCCTGATTCCCACAGGATCCAAGGCCAGCAGAGAGATTGCCCTAGGCCTCCCTGTTCTGCCCAAGGCATTTGAGACAACCCACCTCTCTCCACCTCCACTTTGGACCCAGGCCCAACGGCGACCCTCTCACCTCATCACAGTCGTCACTGCTTTGGCCTGTGCCCCTTCGGGCTTTTAAACACACACACACACACGCACAGATCCTTTAAACATTTAAGTCAAGTTACACCACTTTGCTGCTCAAACGCTCCAGCGCTCCCAACATCCCTACAATCGCCTGTGAGGCCCTTCATGCTCTGCCTTGCCTCCCATCCTCGTCCTCTGACCTTACTCCCTCCACTCTGGCTCCAGCCACCCTGGCCTCCTCTCGGTCCTGCAAACACATCAGGACCATGCTGGCCTCAGGGCCTTTGCACCTGCTGTTCCCTGTGCCTCCCTCACTTCCTTCAGGTGTCAGTTTTGAGAGACCATTCCTGGTCACCCTGTCTAAAATCGAACCTCACCCCATCCTTGCATCCCCACCTGACTCACTTCATTCTGATGTTCTCCCAGGCAGCACTTGCTAACATCTGAAATGCAATGCATTCACTTGCTAGTTTATTTCCCATCCCCACCCCTGAAATAGAACATAAGCTCTACGAGGGTAGAGGCATTGTCTGTTTGACTCGATGCTTTATCCCCACGGCCAGGAAGAGTCACTGCTCATTATATTTGTGGAATGCATAAGTGGGCGTGCTGACCCCAGAGCCAGGCTCTCCCCCTGCCCGCACTGTGTTCCAGGCGTCCCCCCTCCATCACCCAGGAAGTACCCAGGGTGTACGGTGGGCACGCTCAATACCCTTCCCGAGCCAAGCATTGAGCTGGCATCCTTTGAGTAAATCGAATCAGCTCACCACACAGAGCCCACAGTCGCCACCCAGAGGACTCAGAAAAGCAGCAGGAAGATCACTCCAGATGGAATCCAAGTCCTCAAGTGGAGGTCACTTCATCCTCTCCAACCCCTAAGCCCCGATCACGGGCAAGCGCCACACCGTCCACCCAGGCTGGGAGCATGACCTCAGCTCCCCGCTTCCATCTCCTTCCTCCATCAGCCCCACCCTCCACTGAGCCCCTTTCCTCGACCCTCCCGACCTCTGCTTGGGGCTGACCCCTGGGGACCACTTGCCCACTGGTCTGACGGCAGGTTCCTACACCTTTCCAACAAACTCTTAGGTTAAATTCTCGAGATTGAATTACCTGGATGGGTTTGTTTACCTGGTTTGTTTAACCTGCCTTGACTCCTTTGATGCAGTAGGAATTACCAGTCCCATTTCACAGAGTGGGAAACTGAGGCTGCCGACCTCGATGTGAATTGCCTGAGGTTACATGATGGGAGACCAGGTCTGTGTGGCCGCATCTTTGCCTCAGTGTGCTACTGCCTGTGCTAGGGTGGCAACTGTTTCCCTTCCTTCCTCCCTCCCTCCTTTCCCCCCTCCCTTCTCTCTCTCTCTCTCTCTGTCTCTCTCTCTCTTTCTTTTTTTATGGTAGTAAAATACCATAACATAAAATTGACTATTTTAACCATTTTTTAGTATACAGAGTGGCATTAAGTACATTCACACTGTTGTGCAGCCATCACCACCGTCCATCTCTGGAACTCTTTTCATCTTTCCAAACTGAAACTCTGTCCCCATTAAACACTGACTCCCCAGCCCCTGGCACCCACCCTTCTACCTTCTGTCTGTGTGAATGTCATGACTCTAGGGACCTCATATAAGTGGAATCACACAGTAGTTGCCCTTCTGGGACCGTCTTATTTCACTCAGCATGACGTCCTCAAGGTCCATCATGTTGTAGCAGGGGTCAGAATTTCCTTCCTTCTGATTTCTTTCTTTAAAACAAGAACATGTTTTTCATGTTTATGTAGCATCATTAATACTGTTATTTACAGTGGATGCCCAAGTGGTGGGGGAGGGGGAGGAGTATTTACCGTTGACACGGTTTATACCGGCCAGCGCAGGGCTCTAGTAAACGCAGACTGATTTCCACTCGGTTTTCACTGTCTTTAAATCCTCTGCAGTCAGGGCCCCTCCCTGTTACCATGTCCACGGCCACCTGCTCTATCAGGCCCCCAACTCCGTGCATCACTGGTTATTTATAAATGCCCGTTCATTTATATTAATAATGTAAAAGGGGTTAAAAAAAGAACCCCAGAATTGGAGGGTTGATGTCACAGTTCTTCAGGGGATCCAGGGAAGGTTTTGTCCTTGAGGTCAGTCTTTGAGAATCCACGGCTCCGTGGGAATTCATGGCTCCTGATAAATGCAGCTGTCACCGTCCTTGGCCTCTGTACATGCGAGCTTGTGTGTATGTGTGTATATGTCTGTGTGTGTGTCTGTGTGGGTATGTGTGTATATATCTGTGTGTGTGTCTGTGTGGGTATGCCTGTGTGTGTCTCTGTGTCTGTGTGTATGTGTGCATCTGTGTATGTCTGTGTTGTGTCTGTGTATCTGTGTGTATTTGTGTCTGTGTGTCTCTGTGTCCATGTGTCTGTCTGTGTGTGTCCCTGTGTGTCTGTGTGTGTGAACACATGTGTCAGAATGTCCCCAGATCCTGGGGGCACTCTAATTTCCCAGGATGCTGACGCTTAAGGAGTTCATTTCAGATTCTTGGGAAATGCTATTTGGCCCAGAACCAGGAGAAGAGGAGGAAAGGGGATATTAAGGAAGACAGAAGAAGGAATCCACATTGATTATTTATCAAGTCTGAGGCTCGCCAGTAAAATCAGGCCTGAATCCTTCCACACAGCAGTTATTTCCTCAAAGCATGTTGTATTTTCTGGACCGTTCGGCACCATCCCTCCCAAGTTTCTCATCCACCTGATTGTCCTAAGCATTTGCTTTTCTGGGGGTGAATTTTCTCCTCATTGGGGCTGCTGAATAGCAGAGGCACAAGTCGCACCCAGGGTCCAGGGTTGTGTGTGGCTATCCCCTGACACCACGTGACCTCAGCAGCTGGGCCGTGGACACAGCTCCTTTGGGAGCAGCTCCTGGGTGCCTACTCTGTGCTGGCCTCTGCGAGGTGCAGGAGTGAACCTGACAGGGTCCCTGCTGCCGAGAAACTAAGAATCACAGTTGTCATCGCTCGAGCACCGAGGCTCTCACGATCACATAGGGTCTTTGGTCCACCATCATCACCTCACCATGTGACAACTGGGTGAGATGGATATTATCATTATCCCAGATAAAGGAGGGAGGGAGGTATTCAAAGACAGCACTGTGTGTCCAGCCCGGTACTCCCACCCCCTGTGATGGCTCTGTGGGGGACATGCTGTCCTCACAAGAGTACAGGAGAATAAGGCCAAGGTTCACGCCACCCCAGTCTGGGGCCCCAAAGGGAGTTGTGACATAAATACGTGTTGAACGGATGGATGGATGAGTGGATGGATGAGTAAATGGATGGATGGATGATAATGATAAATGGACAAATGGATGGATGGATGATGGATGGATGCAGGACTGGATAGATGGATGGGTGTTGGATAGATGAATGAGTGGATTGATGGATGGATGGATGAGAGATTATTCAGCTGAGCTGAGATTTGAATTCTCCAGTTATTTGACCTTGGGGGATCCACAGAAAACAGAGATTCTCTCCTTTGGAAAAATAAGAATAAATACTTCTTGACAAAGAGGAAAGATGCCGGGGGGGATAAAAAGTGAAAACAATTTTGAGATATTTTGAGATAATGAAATGAAAATGGCACAATAGTGCCAAATAAAATCAAATTGAGATATAGGTCTAAATGCAGTATGAAAAAGAAAGAAACACAGCTGGAGAAATCTATCTGTAGCAGGCTTGACCACCATATTTCTGGGATTCCACAGAATTCACGATTAATTAGGAAATCTCCAGTTGGCTTGGAATCAGAGACTTGTCAAGCTGGGCTGACTTTGGAGAACTCCTTGCCCAGGTCCAGCTTGTGTTACAGGAGCCTGTCTTAGGCCTCATCTTCCATTTCAGAGTCTGCAAGGAAGTTTCCAGCAGTGGCCTGCTCGGACTCTCCCCTCCCTGAGATGACCCTGCAGAATTCCAAGGGTCTCTGGGGCGAGGGGCTATTTCTGGGCCCAGGCTCCGTGTCCATGTTTGGCCTTCAAGGAGCATACTGTGAACTTTCCTGCACCTGCCAAGGTTTCATCCCGCAACCATCCTGGGAGGGCACTGATTTCCCCCCTCCTTCCTCCAAGGAACCAAACAGCAGCTGGGAATGCAGCTCCAGGAGCTGCCAGGAAGTACCCTCCAACCACCACCCTGGGGCAAAAAACCGAAGGGAAGATCTTGAGATATCTCTGATGGACATTTGTTACCTTTTTGATGCTGAAAAATAATTTCAGATCCTAAAAACAGTCCTTCTCATTGAGAAAAACTTTAGGCAACACTGATAAGTTTAAAGAAGGTTTAACAAAAATCACCTGAAATTCTGCCGCCCAGAGCTAATGGGTCTGACCACCTGGCTGAGGATCCTTTCAGATAAGCTCTTGGTGCCTCTGTCTACACAGGTGCCATTTTGCAAAAAAAGGGCTCAAGCTGTTCTATCACCCTTCTTAAAAAACAAAAACAAAAACAAAAAAAAACAACAGTCTGCTGTGAGCCTTGTTCCAAGCCAATGAATATGAATTTACATCATCAGTTTAAAAAATATCCATTGTGCCTTTATTTCACTTTATTTATAGTTCATAATTAGTTAGATTATGAACTAATCCCCTATGGATGGACATTTAGGTTGTTTCCAGCTTTTCATCCTCACAGTTTGTTTGACCGTCCCAATAGCAGTCTCCTGCAGAATCTCCCCTTCTGCTCCCTTCTATGCTAAGCTAACTCAGAGATGCCTGAAGGAGGGAGGGAGAGAGAGAAGAGAAAAAAGGAGGAGGAGAGGACAGAATAACGGCCTTTGGGCTTCTAAAGAGGTTCCCCTGAGGAGCTGAGGCGGGAGCCTGGGTGGGCAGTGCCTGGTGAGGGGCTGCTCCAGGCCCAAGGTGGGAAGTTGGGGCCAGAAGCCTCAGGCTTGACTCAGCTGCCCTTCCTCAGATCAGAGGGTTCCAGAACCTGGATACCCTAGAGCCATGTGTCCAGCCTGCCCCGGCCCCAGCAGCCTAACAGTAACCTACACATCCAAACTGTGTGGAATGTGGAGCTGGGACGATCAGAGAGGCGGCAATGAGAGGCTCCCATGAGGAGGTGGGGATCAGGCTGCCGGGGACACGACTCTGCCGACACCTGCAGAAACCGGCTGAGGATTACCAGGCGTGATAAATATATTCCAACTCTGTCCCCACCCCACCCCCCCAGCCCCAGCCCTGAGCCAAGTTCTCAGAACTCACGGCTCCAACACCTGACCTTGCTCAGAGGAGCCCAACATGCTCCAGGGAAGCTGCCCAGAGATAAGCAGAGGTGGATGGAGGGGGAATTTCTTGGGGTCTCCATTCTGAGTCACGTGGGGAGATCCTTAACATGTAGGCAGCGTATCACCACTTAAACACAATTTAAAGACAAGCCACAGGAGAAAATAATTTCATAGCACATATCCAACAATGGCCTTGTGTCTAGAATATATAAAGAGCTCTCAAAATTCAATAATAAGAAAACAAACTACCTGATGATAAAAAAAAATGAGCAAAAGATCTGAACAGACACCTCACCAAAGAAGATACGTAGGTGGAAGATAAGTATGTGAAAAGATGCTCAATATAATTCATTAACAATGATTACTTACAAATTTTAAAAAAGCATTTTCCAGTCCACAATCCATTTGATCATTTCATCAGTTCTGTGAAGTTAGTAGTTGTTGTTGTTGTTATTATTATATTATTTTTTATAATAATAATAATTTTTTAAATTAATTTTTAAAATTTTTATTTTTTTGGCTGCGTTGGGTCTTCATTGCTGCATGCTGGCTTTCTCTAGTTGCTGCGAGCAGGGGCTACTCTTCATTGCAGTGCGTGGGCTTCTCATTGCAGTGCGTGGGCTTCTCATTGCAGTGGCTTCTCTTGTTGCAGAGCACGGGCTCTAGGCGCGTGGGCTTCAGTAGTTGTGGCTTGCGGGCTCTAGAGCGCAGGCTCAGTAGTTGTGACGCACGGGCTTAGTTGCTCCATGGCATGTGGGATCTTCCCAGGCCAGGGCTCGAACCCGTGTCCCCTGCATTGGCAGGCGGATTCTTAACCACTGCGCCACCAGGGAAGTCCTGTTGTTACTATTATTATTCCCATTTAATAGTGAAGAACTGGGAGGCTCATGGAGGTTAAAAGACTTACCCAAGGTCAAAACTGAGACTCAAAGTCATGTTGGGAGGTCTCTGCCTTCTAAGAATGTTCTAGAAGCCGACACTTTGTATCCAATTGGACAAGGGCACACTTCTCTTTTTAAACAAGGAGAGAGGACCACACCCACCCACAAACCCCCACCATCATGGATGGACAGACCAGCTTCATAAGCAGGAGGCCCTTTGGAGTGTACAGTAAATGTGTGGAGGGGGTGACTGCTGAATGTCCAACAGCAGTGGCACTCGTAGGCTGGGAAAGCCCGCCCTGTGGACCTTCCAGAGCTGGCGCTTTGCTTCATAGGAAGGCGGGGCGCTGTCCCAGGAGCAGCTGGCTCCTGTCCAGGGCCTGGCACACAGCAGAGAATCTACAGCTTTGGCTTCCTGCCTGCGGATCTGAACGGGGGTCCGATTTACTTTGACTTACCCTGAGTGACAACTCTGTTCCACCCGAGGTTCTGGGCCCTGGTCCTGGCACTGGGGGGCCTCCAGGGGTGCTGCCAGTGTTGGGGGTGTGGTCCTCAGGCTGTAAAAAAGCATTAGGATGGAACATGGCGCTACTCTCCCACCTTTATCTTCCAGTCTCGTCTGCCCTCCCCAGTCCTTCTCCCGCTACAGCGCTCAGCACAGTGTTTCCCCACCAGAGGCACAGAGTCAACAGAGCAAACTCCTCGGAGGCAGAGGAAGAGTCTAGTTAACTGTATGTCTTTGCTGGGGTAGCAAAGAACCTGGCACAGAGCTCAAGGGACTGGGGAAAGGAAAGAAGGGGGATGGGGGGAGAGACTGACACATAAGGACTATCAGGCCTATTTCCTAAGCCGGCTGCTTAGGGGCAGGGCCCAGCCCTCCGTGTATGCTAAGTCCAGGGGTTTCTGGATGTAGATGACAAGAACAACTTCCATCTCAACAACCCCCCGAACAGAGTATTGCACTTAGTGTCATTGTTTCCATACACGGCTTGGGCTTTCCTTCATTCAGCGAATATTTATTGACCGTCTAATAGATGTCAGGCACTTGTATGAGCTCATTTAATTCTCATAACAAGCCTATTTGGTAGGTACCACTATTATCCCCATTTTCAAGACGAGAAAATTGAGGCACAGAGAGCTCATAAGGGGCAAACCCAGAGAATCTGGTTTCTGAGTCCAAGTTCTTGACCACCACACTCTAGTGCCTCCCAGTAAAGAGACCAAGCCCCTGCCCTCACCATACTTATGTTCTATGAGGCAAGACCCCCCAAATCATCCAGTAGATCTATAATGCATTGTTTGGAGAGTGATTTAAGTGCTAGGAAGAAAAACAAAGTCATTTCTCAGACACTGACTTGCTGTGTGTCTTCTGGCAAATTGCTTCACCACTCTGAGCCTCTGTTTTCTCATCTGCTAAAAGTAGGTCATTACTCATCTGCCCTATGCACCTGTCTGGGTTGTTGGAAGGATCCAAATGAGCTCATGGACAAGGGAGCCCTTTGTTTTCGTGGTTGAACCAACACCAATCCATGACTCCAGGGAATTTTTCGCCCAAGGGGATTCAGGTCAGCTTGCCTTCTATAGAAAGACATCACTAGACTTCCCGCTGGTATCTTTAGGGGCTAGATGACTCCAAGTCCAATGCGATTCTTAGTGTATCTTTTAAAAAATATTTATTTATTTGGTTGCACTGGGTCTTAGTTGCAGCAGGTGGGCTCCTTAGTTGTGGCACATGGGCTTCCTTAGTTGTGACATGCATGTGGGATCTAGTTCACCAGGGATCGAACCCGGGCCCCCGGCATTGGGAGCACGGAGTCTTAACCACTGTGCCACCAGGGAAGTCCCTCTTAGTGTATTTTTAAAGGCAGAGAACAATGCATGCGCTCACCTATTCTTGGGAGGTAGCAGTCACCTGACAGTTACTTCAAGGGCCTTCCCCAAGCACACTACTGAGATGGAACTTTCTGGAATGCTGACCATTAAAAACTCCCCCGTAGAAGCTCAAACGAAGAGACAGGTGCTGGATGTCCTACATTTGCTCCAGATCTATTTGCCATCCTTCACCACCCTGTTCCGTGTCCCAGGAGGCTGGTCTTCCCCTCTGCCCCCCGCTGCCACCCCAGGTCCCCGCTCTGCTGCTGGGCCTGGTTGGGCAGTAGCTGTGCCAGCCCCTAAGGGCCATGCCTTTCCTACAGCCATATCTGGGGTGTGGTGGCTTTGCGGTCACCTCTCTAGGGGTAGGGAGGGTACCTCACCGTCCTCCATTGGTTTCCCGTAAGGTTGCCCCAATTAGTCAAGAGTCTCTTCATCACACTCTAGGCAGTGACCCCACTGGAGCGGGCTCCTTCCCGCTGGGGCCCGGGCTGAAAACCTGCTGTTGGGGAACATCCCTTCCCAGAATCACGGCAGGGCCGGGTCCCGGTTCTCACTGCCCACTCCCATTGCTCATTAGCCAGAAGATGACGATCATCAAGATCATCACCGGAAGAAGCCAGAAGGACCCCGGGCTTTGGGTGGGGCACTGCATGCCAAGGATGGACTCCAGGCCACCACTGCCAGGGGAGGGCTCCCCCATTGCCTCTCCTGGCTGTCTGGGTGCTGTCCTCAAAGGCCCCAGGGAGGGTGGGGGTGGGGAGGCCTCCTCCCCTGCTCTACCCAGAGAAGCTCCACTTTTATCCTGCACAAACCAGACTTCTGCACAAAGGTCTGCCCTTTAAAAGTCCTGCTGCTGAAGAGATGAAGACCAGCCCCGTCTGGTGATCGACTCTGGAGAGCAGCAGGTGGGCGGGAGTGGTGCCTCGGCAGCATTGCGGACAGCCATGCTTGGCGGCAGCTCAGTCAAAATCTGATTTTACCTTTGGGGAAACTGAGGTCCCACATGGGAGAAGTGAGGTTCATCCTCAGGCGTGAAGTATTCTGGCAGAGCAGGTGCTGCTAAAGGTCAATGTCATCACTGCTTATCAATATGATTCTTCATTGCCAGCTTCCGGTTTTCAGAATACAATAACGTGCTGTAGGGATCAGATGATAATAGAAAACATCTGCAGAACATTACTAGGTACTAAATAAAAGATTCTTTGGGTTTAAAGTAGCTGCTTCCCGGGCCCCAACCCAGAGAGACAAAAAGGGAAATCAGCTCTGTACTCAGATGGGTTCCTTTTTCCTTTAAGAGTGAATTGAGGCATCAAACCTAAATATAAAAGCTAAAACCATACAACTCTTAGAAGAAAACACAGCGTCAAACCTTCATGACTTTGAATTTGGCAGCGGTTTCTTACATGTGACACCAAAAGCACAGGTGGCAAAATAAAAAATAAATTGGACTTCATTAAAATTAACTTTTGGGGGGGTGGGGAGGGAAGGACTGGGAGTTTGGGATTAACAGATGCAAACTTGTATATACAGGATGGATAAACAACAAGGTCCTATTGTATAGCACAGTGAACTATATTCAATAACCTGTGATAAACCATAATGGAAAAGAATATGAAAAAGAATATATATATGTATAACTGAGTCACTTTGCTGGACAGCAGAAATTAACACAACATTATAAATCAAATATGCTTCAATAAAATTTAAAAAATAAATTAAAAAAATAAAACTAAAAAAAAAAATTAACTTTTGTGCATTAAAGGACTTAGCAAGAAACTGAAAAAGCCCACAGAATGGGAGAAAATATTTGCAAATCACATATTTGATAAGGGCCCAGTATGTAAAATATATAAAGAACTCTTACAGCTCAAGAACAGAAAGGCAAACAACCCAATTTAAAAATGGGCAAAGGACTTGACATTTTTCCAAAGATATGCAAATCACCAACAAGCACATGAAAAGATGCTCAACATTATCATTCATCAGGGGAATCTAAATAAAAACCATAATGAGATACCACTTCCCACCCACTAGGACGCCCATAGTTTTTTTTAAAAAGGAAAATAACAAGTGTTGGTGAGGATATGGAGAAATTTGAACACTTGTGAATTGCTGGTGAGAATGTGAAATGATTCAGCCACTGTGGAAACAGTTTGGTGATTCCTCAAAGAACTAAACAGAGAATTACCAAATGGCCCAGCAATTCCATTCCTAGGTAAATACCCAAAAGAATTGAAAACAAATATATGCACATGTATGTTCACAGAAGCACGATTCACAATAGTCAAAAGGTGGGAACAACTCAAATGTCCATCAATGGATGAATGGACAAAGAAACTATGGTCCATCCATGCAAAGGAAGATCATTCGGCCATAAAAAGGAATGAAGTGCTGATACATGTTACAATGTGGATGAACTTTGAAACCGTGCTAAATGAAAGAAGTCAGGCACAAAAGGTCATATACTGTATGATTCTATTCATATGAAATCCCTAGAAGAGGTAAAACTATAAAGGCAGAGAGCAGATTGGTGATTGCCAAGGACTGGGGGAGAAACTGTTTAATGGGTTGTAGGTTTCCTTTTGAGCTGATGAAAATATTTTGGAACTAGATAGAGTTGGTAGGCAGTTGCATGACGTTGTGAATATACTAAATGCCACTGAGTTATTCACTTAAAATGGTTAATGTTATGTTACTTTTTTATCAATTAAAATAATAGTGAATTAGGGACCTGGGGGTGGAGATGGGGTGATGGCAGAAGCCAGGAAGAAAGTCCCCCAGGCAGTTTCTCCCTCCAGACCCAGAGGCCATCTCCAAGCTTGAGAAGGGCACAAAGGACTCTTAGAATCCATCCATCCCATTTTATAGATGGGAAAGACAAGCCCAGAGAGGACAGGGACTTGCTCCAGGCCATGAAATGCATGGAAAACCACGGAAGAATTAGAGGTAAGGCTTTAGAACTCAAAGCTGCCACCACACCAAGGTGCCATGGTGGGTTGGAGGGGGCCCACGGCCATCATCAAGGGAGGGAAGTCCAAGTTCGTATTTCTGTCCTGAGTTTGTGAAAGGGACAAAGTCATCAACCAAATGTTATCCAGGCTCATCCATGCCCAAGGCTTCGGATGAGCCCACCCGGGGCCTTACTCCTTGATCATCAGCCCCCTCCATGGTGCAGTTACAGCTTTAAGAGGAAAACTCATTAGCCAGCTGTTCTATTTCTGCCCACAGCCTGCATCCCTGGGCTGAGGTCACCAGTTTCCCCACAAGGGCAATAGGAGGAAAGCAAATGTCCTAGAATCAGGGCATTCACTGATCCCCCCTAAGGGACCCGGGAGTGTTCAGTCAAGCCCTGGAAGGTGAGGCCAGCTGAGCCACTGGAGACCTGGGAGGTTCTTTTCTTTTTTAAGTTTTGCTGGCTCAGACCTGTTGGGCAGGTATAAAAGGGAATGGCCAGCCTCTGCTGGGCACCCAGTCTCTTCCAGTGTGGTCTCAGGTGGGTACCATAGAGGATGCCGGGGGAGATGGGAAACCGGGAGGGGGTGCCGCGGAGAAGCCTCCAGAGGAAAAGAGATGTAATGATGAGAGATTTGCAAGGGGGACTAGGGGGTGGGCATTTCTTGAGGGGCTGCAGAGTGGGCACATCATCCAATGCTCCAAGGGATCTGGATCTACGGGGCAGGAGAGAGCTGCCTCGTTCCACAGCGAGACAGGATTTGAACCCAGATCAACCCCACTTCATTGCACCACCCGCCTCCCCCCAGGGGACTGAGGGGATGCTGGAGTCACGCTGGGTTCAATCCCCACCACCCCCTTCCCACACTCTGTAATGCATCTCTCCCCCCTGAGGACCCTTTTAGCTTTTGCATTCCACAAGCTGAATTTTTTCTGTTTTGTGGTTCATGATTTTGAAAAATGGGTCTTGGTTATCAAAGATGCCTGGAAAAGCAGTTGTCTGGGGGCGGGGGGAGGGGGCAGGAGTGGTTTGGATGCAGGCGGCCCTGGAAGGTGGGGTCACAATTGAGCAGGAGGCTGGTGGCCACTGAGAGGGGTGGGACCTAGTGTCAGTGGCCTGCACAGCCCTCAGGCAGTGCCTGGTCCCAGGGGTCTGTGCCCCAGGCCACCAGGCCAGGGCAACAGCCATCATACCTTAGCCTGTGGTTCATGGCAAAACCACAATTAAAAAAAAAAAAAAAAGCAAGCAGCCTAATTGGAATAAACAAAGGAGAATTTCTGGCCCTTCCTCCCCCATTAGGACAATTAAAAAGGAACCCAGCGCTGAGACAGGAGCAGTTGTTCTGTTTTAATGACAAGCCTAATGCATTTTTAAAAATCTGACCTTGCTGATACTCGCATTTTCTTTTTTTTTTTTTTTTTTTTAAGGATTTTCTTATTTATTTATTTATTTATTTATTTATTTATTTTTGGCTGTGTTGGGTCTTCGGTTCGTGCGAGGGCTTTCTCCAGTTGCGGCAAGCGGGGGCCACTCTTCATCGCGGTGCGGGGACCGCCCTTCATCGCGGTGCGCGGGCCTTTCTCTATCGCGGCCCCTCCCGTCGCGGGGCACAGGCTCCAGACGCGCAGGCTCAGCAATTGTGGCTCACGGGCCCAGCCGCTCCGCGGCATGTGGGATCTTCCCAGACCAGGGCTCGAACCCGTGTCCCCTGCATTAGCAGGCAGATTCTCAACCACTGCGCCACCAGGGAAGCCCCTCGCATTTTCTTTTCATGTGGATTTTGGTCTCGTGTCCCTGGTGACTTCCATCTATGTCAAACAGAACCACGAAAATGAGACCGCAAAAAGGCAATGCTTTGGTGTCGTCAGGGACAACAAATGGCAAAAGGAAGTTTATGTCGCGCAGTCATATCTTCCAGAAAGGGGGTGGGGGACAATGAGGCCACTGAGCTGCCCACGGTGACTTGTGGCAGAGCTGAGTGAGAGCCCGGTCCCCTGGATGCTGGACAAATACCGTCCAAAGCTACCAGCAGAAACCAAGGTTCCCAGCCCCGTGCTCCCCAGAGACGGGACTCAGGAGGGATCAGGCAGGGTTCCTACCCTGGGCTGGGGGGGTCTCCAGGGGGAAAACAATTGCATCATGATGTTCACTACCCTTAACTGAAATGTATCATTTCCTCCCCTTTTTAACACAGTCGTATTAGCAATACCTGTGACTTTGTCAGCAACGGAAGTCACCTATATTTTCATATCACATTACAATTGTTGCAGAGAGGTCAAAAGATTGTTAATTCTCACGGTTGCTTCAAAACTAAAGTGGTTATTAGACCTGCCGTTAGGAAGCACACGTAGTGCTGTATCATGCATGTTTAGTACTGTGTTAATTACATTTCAATGTCATTTGTTACCTTGGTGATCTTATACAGTTTATTACCTGAATTTAAAATTTTGTCCAGTGAGACCACAGACATCACCAGATGGACAAAGAGGTCAGTGGCCCACGAAGGCACAGGACCCCTACCCCCTCCCACCCCACCCATACCCCTTATCTCAGTCTTATTTTCTGCAAAATGGACCAGCTTTGGGGTTGGGGAACCCAGGCTCCAATCAGAACTCTAAGCTGGACCCCACAGCGAGATGAGAAGAGGAGAAAGTGTCTGGCTTTGCCTCCATCGCTTGCCTGTCCTGGCTCAGCCTCTTTTGGAAACACCAGGACCCCTGGCAGGAAACGCTGGAGCTCCCCCGAGGATACCTCGGTGTAGCAGGTGTCTGGGGGCACGGTCGTGAGATGCTCCATCCCCAGCTGGGTTACTTAAAGGTGGAGGCTCTACCCTTGGCTTGAGAACAGCACTGCTGACAATGGGGCTCAGAACCACACCCTCCCCAAACCTCCAAGACGTTCCTTCACCCCCAAGACAAACTGCGATGCCCCTGACTTCTCTCTTTGCTACTGAAAGTCCCCAGTCCTCCTCCTTCCTGGTTTGTCTGCATTTGGAAACCAAGAGGTCCAGCCTTGACCCCAGGCTGGCCTCATCTTAAGAGAGGTAACCATTGAACCGGGGGCAATTATTCTGTACCAGGGACTCGCTTAGCATCTGGTAAAGCCTGTGGACCTCTGCTCAGATTAGAGTTTTTAAATGCATAAAATAAACTACGTAGGGTCACAAAGGAAACCAGTGGTATTAAAATCCAGTTATCAAAATATTACAAAATCAGTTTGTGATATAGCAATTAAAAGTGTACTTTTTTGTTAGTAGATTTAAATAACTTCTAACCGAGGGTCTCATGAGACCATCACTTCAAAGTTGAGACGAGGGTAAGTCATATTTGGAGATGCCTGCTACAATGAAAGGAGAATAGCTGTGATTTCTGTTGGGGACAAGCCACAGCAGTGCTGGTACTACGGTGGCTTGTGGCCTCCGCTCAGACCTTAAGGGAAAATGAAAACCAAGTGGTAATCCTTTTCTCATCCTAGTTCATGGTTAAAAGTGCATGCTTTAACCTCTCTTGGCCTTCGTCTTCCCCTCCATAAAATGGACTCCCTGATCCCTACCTCACAGCCTTAGTGTGAGGGGCATATGCGACCACAGATGCAGAAGTGTTTTGTGGTGGCTAGGGGTACATAACTCTGAGGAGTTATCAGCTTCTCTCTTATTCTTGGTTACTAAGATCTAATAGCAGCAAGACATTCAAAGTGACATGAGAGAAGCAGCCCCATGTCTCTCCCAGGCATTTGCCCCAGGCTATACAACAGTCTTGGCAAACTATCCTCTCTTTCCCCTCTAGCACCCAGGGAAGTCCTGGTTCCCACCCGTGGTTCCTTCTTGCTCCTCCCTCAGCCAAGCCACGATGCCCAGTGGATCCAGAGGCGAATGTGGGGACGATGTGGACCCAATGCCCTTCCTGATACCTTCCGAAAAGGAGAGAATCGAAGCCATGAACAAGCCCTATGACATCAAGAGGTCTTGCTGGGTCCAGGATGAGAAGGAGGGCTTCATTTCTGGGGAGATCCAGTCCGAACAGGGCGACCAGGTCACCGTGAAGACGATCACCAACCAGGTGGGTGGGAAATAATCCCCAGGATGAAATTGAGCTTTACGAGTGGTGGACGCCCGGGCTCAAGAGGCAAGGTGGCAAAAAGAGCAGACGCCTCCGAGTCCCCTGTGCTGGGTTCAAGTTCAGACTCAATGACACTCAAGCTGTGGGGCCCTGAGCAGGACACTTTCCCTCTCTGAGCTTTGGCTCTCTTACAACAGAGAGTCCAACATGATAGGACATGAAAGTACTTTGTATGCTCTAAAACAGTGCATGTGTGAGAGAGATTATCAGGAGAGTTACTTATCTTTAAAGCCCCAAACACCTTTCATGGGGAATCTATTTTCTAAGAACGAGAAGGAGCATCCCACCCATCAGGAGTTGCGCTATGTGCCCATGATGGCATGAGGAATGCGAGACAGGGCCCCGGGACACCCTGGCCCACCTGGGTGAGCTCTCCAGCGTCATGAGCTACAGGTGGTGGCACCAAGCCCCTTGCTGCATGGAGGTGGTGTGCTGGGGCTGGCTTGCCCTGCCTTGTAAGGATCTAACGCTAAACATTCGGGGGCTTTGCAACTGGTTGTTAAACCTTTGGCAGCCTGATGTCAGCCATGGTGGAATTGACAAATGGTACAAATCGGGGATTTTTTTTTTTTTTTTTCCCATGCAGCCGGTTTACTAGCACACCACTCTCTGCTGGTCCACAGTGTTCAGCTACAAGGCATGACTTGAGAGAGTGGATAGAAATTTTGGTTCATGAAACCCCTCCCCTGGAGCAGACTCCTGGGGAGGCGCTAGACCTTTTGCTTAACCCTTTCAATAACTTGATATAGTAGGATGTATGGACCCTATTTTGCAGAGGATCAAAGAGATGTTAGGTAATTTGCCTACAGTCACAAAGACAGGAAGTGATGAACTCAGATTCAAAGCTTGCTGTATCTGGCTCCAATGCCCGTGACCCCTCTACAGCACCACCCCATCTTCCATGGTTGGGCTGCAGCCGGGAAGTGTGAAGTCAATCCTTGGTTAATTTCACAAATAAAAGAACAGAGACATTCCACGATCAGAACTTGCAACATCTAAGCTTTACTGTGTGCCTCCCTCCCTTTGAAGGGAGTGGCCACAGAAAGATGAGGCTATAGCTGTGGTAAAGTGGGTTTGAACATGAAAGTCAAGCTTACCTCTCAGGAGAAACATCCTTTTCAGAAAGGCAGGGCACTGCAGTGTTGCCAGGAATGATGGATGATGAGAGTGGAGCCCCAGAGGCCCCAGTTTGGGTGAAATTTAAGGACAACACAACTTCTGTGAGCATCTGCGGTAGACAGGCCATCCAGCTGGGTTTGGGACAGAAAAGACCGACTCGTCTGGCTCCTGCGATAAAGGCACAGGCTTCCATTTCTCTGCTGGGGCTGTAAGAGAAGAGTTTGCCTGTGGGCGAGGATCAGAGATCAGCAACTACCAGAAATGGACTCTGAATGAAACCTAGCCTGATTTACTAGGGGTGTGGTGACCATTACTGGGTGGATTTTCCAGAACTGTCAAGATTTCAAATTATCTGCCTGTTGGACTCATAAATTATTAAAAGTCCCAGAAATCCCAGTAGGTGTTTAAGCCTGACATCTCAGGCTTCAGGCAGCTGAAAGATATTTGTTTTCTGGATCACATGTCTTGAGCTTTGGACCCAGACACTGCCATTTAAGAGCTGGCATGAGTTTTCATTTACAGAGGAAAAATTGGGGTGCAGAGTGGGGATGGGATCTGCCTGCTGTGCACAGGAGCTCCAGACTCTTAATGCTATATTATTTTCACCCTAAAATATCTACTGCTCATCACTGTTGTCTTTTTTTTTTTTTTTTTTTTTTTGGTCTTGTTTGCTTGCTTGCTTGCTTTCAGTTTTATCCTTCAAGGTGGTTTGGTGGGAGCAGGGGAATGTCTTTTTATTTTTAATGGAAAAGTTCATTGCTATTTAGAAACCACCACTAATTCTCAAGGCAGAGAGCCAAGAGTCACATCTCTGCAAAGGGTCCCTGGGATCAGTGAGCAAGTTCTGATCAGCTACCAGAATGGACTTGGCTGGAAGAGAAACACAGGTCGAGGTGCTCTGAATGTAGGGAAGGAACTTCAGGGTCTTTTTACTTGATGCCACTTAAGTTCATATATAGTCCTCCCAGCAACCAGCCAAGGAAGCCACTGTCATCCCTACTTCAGAGGGGAGGCAGTTAGGGCTCATATGGCCTTGGAAGTTCTTCCCCATCCCAAGTCAGTGAGACATGGCTGGACCAGGAGGTGGACCCACTGATTCCAGCTTTTTGCAGGACACCAGAGAGTGGGTGGTACCCTGTGCCCGATGCCACTGTGGCTGTGACAGTACTATGTCTTAATGCATGTGCTGCTGTGTCTTGACCCCCCCAGACGCTCACCATGAAGAAGGATGATATCCAGCAAATGAACCCACCCAAATTCTACCAAGTCAGTGACATGGCGGACATGACCTTCCTGAACGAGGCCAGCGTCCTGGACAACCTGCGTCAACGCTACGTCAACATGAGGATCTATGTGAGTGCCAGGGCTGGGCGTGGGGAGGAAGGGGAGGCTGCAGATCTTCTGCCCCTCTCCTGATGGGGCGGGGGCAGCTACTCTACCCTCCCCAGCAACCCATACACATTATGTCTGGGACAAGGGCAGAGGGACCACGTTTTTGATGTGTTAGAATTTCCACCCCAAGGCTTTGGCATCTCAGTGATGGTACGATCCCCATGGGCAGCTGACACACCCTTTGCTGAGGCTGTCATCTGGAAGTCCTCCTCCTGACCCCACCCCTGCAAACTCTCCAATCAAAACATCATTTTCCCCCTAGTGACTTCATGTGGCCTCAGTAGACGGCCTTCCCTGTCCGTCCATCCACCCTCCGTCCATCCATTCATCTCTCCTTTCCTTCCTTCCTCCATCCTTCCTTTCTCCCTTCCTTCTAGCCAATTCCATCCAACCATTCATTCATTCAACAAACACTGAGCCCTGTGCTAGGATGAGCAAAGCGGGTTACCATCAGTCCCCCTGACCATCTTGGAAATCCTAAGACTTCCCGAAGGTGCTGGTGGCTAAACTCAAAATGGGATATAAGGAAGTTTTGGTGTTTGCCTCTCTAGATGTCTTTACTAAAAAGGAAAGAGGCTATCCGGTAGTACTAAGTGAGCTGGGGCCTGACTTCAAGGTCAGAGGCCGCTGGGATTTCCTCTTCTGGGTTTTGGTGACAGCCAAGAGAACTGCCACCTGCTTCCTCCCCTTGTCCTCCTCAACACTACTTTAGTTCCAGATTCAGACCCTCAGCAGCACCATAGCCCCATGCAGTGCTGGAGGACCTCTGGAAAGCTCTTGGGGATATTTGCTGGGCCTGGAGGCTAGTGGGGCATCACTGAACCTCAGCCTGGGAAGAGCCACATCTGCCCCTGGCTGAGCCTGGAGCTTTGGCTGAGAATGTCCGTGTGGGCTCAGTGGCCAAGCTCAGGGCTGGTGCTTACTCAGGGCCCCCCTGCAGCTGAGCCCTTGCTCCTGTGGGTGGCCACACCATGTCTTTGGGCTAAGGGGCTGCAGGCTCTGTGGAGTGTGGCCTGAGGGACCAAGGCAGGAGTCTCCTCTTAAATCCAAACACCTCGGTTGAACCACTGATTGAAAAACTGGGGCAGGCAGGACAGCTCCAAGGCCCCGACTGCTGCCCTCTCGTGTCCCTCCTGCAAGGGTGGCGGGGGACCTCTCCTTTACATTCTGACCCAAACAGGGACAGAACTAGCTTCTGGTCCACTACCTGCCCCACGCCACCCTGCAGACACGGCTGGAGGGAAAGAGTGACTCAGTGGCTGGGTCCCAGGATAAGACACAGTGACTCATCCTCTCAAGTCTTTACGTGGGTTCTCTTCCTCTTCTCTTTGCTCCCCTTTCTTTGGATCACTTTCTATTTAATAAGGTTCCCTTTAAAAATGCAATATATTGCAGCTCTGCTAAGGAGAAACTGGGGGTGGGGGCGTGTATCCCCACTTGGACCAAAATGCAAAGTTTTAAAGTTTACGTGAAAAGAGGGGGCACCAGAGGTCAATGTGAGTGTCCAGCAGGAGAAGTTTGGGACCCATGGATTTGGCCATTTCCTGCCCTCAAATAATTTCTTTCACTACCTCATTGGTTTCTCTGATTTTTAAAAACTGGCATGATTTCCTTAAAAAATTGCCATGGGGTGAAAAGAGAAGGTGGTGTTTCTTCTTAAGAGTAGATCAAACCCAGTTGTCCACCAGTTGGATTGTGTCCACATAGTAAGGACTCCGTGAACCCTCATGGAAAATCTCCCCCGTAGAGTAAGTGGAAAAAGCAAGACATAAAACAGTATCATATATCACTTATATGTGGAACCTAAAATACGCCACAAATGAACATATCTATGAAACAGAAACAGATTCACAAAGAGAACAGACTTGTGGTTACCAAGGGGGAGAGCGGTAGGGGAGGGAAGGATTGGGAGTTTGGGATTAGCAGATGCAAATTATTATACATAGGATGGATAAACAACAAGGTCCTACTGTATAGCACAGGGAACTGTATTCAATATCCTGTGGTAAACCATAATGGAAAAGAATATGAAAAAGAATATACATATATGTATAACTGAATCACTTTGCTGTACAGCAGAAATTAACACAACGTTGTAAATTAACTATACTTCAAAAAACGTTTTAATTAAAAAAATAAAAATAAATCAGTATCATAGAATACTATTGCTTGTTTTAAAAACAAGGTGAGGGGATGTGAACGTGTCTCTGGATTTGTTTGTATATGTGCATCAAAAACCGTGGAAAGGGGTATTAGAAACCAACACGGAGCTTCCCTGTGGGAGGAGGGGGCAGACACTGAGCAGCTGGGGGACCTTTTGCTGCATATTTATCCATACAAATGACTATGTTATGGATTCAGATAATTAAGCCAAAAGAAAATGAAACAGATATACATTAAAGAGAAGGCTGGTTTTGTTTACTGAATAAAGACTCAGACATAGATTTTTTCCCCCAGAGAGAACATCACTGTACCTGTCTAGGTTGACAGGATGATCCAGCCAGGATGCTCTGTGATGGGCCAGGATCTGGAGGCAAGACAGCATCAGGAGGGAGGGCCAGCTAACCATCTTCCTTTTCTCCCGCCAGACCTACTCAGGCTTGTTCTGCGTGACAGTCAACCCCTACCGGTAGCTGCCCATCTACGGGGCCCGCGTGGCCAACATGTACAAAGGCAAGAAGCGTACGGAGATGCCGCCCCACCTCTTCTCCATTTCGGACATCGCCTACCACGACATGCTCATGGGTGCGTGCAATGGGGTCTGCTGGGGCTGTCATGGCAGGGCAAGAAAAGTCCCTTTGCCACTGGGGCTCCAGATGTATTAGACCCATGTGCTACCCAATCCCAACCCTGACCCCTCATCACCCATTGAAGATTTTTTTAAATATTGCTCGGTGAGTGCACTTGCTAAGTACCTGCCCTACCTCACACCCCATCTCATTTAAGCATCACAAAAACATGGGATGCCAAGCTAAATAATGTCCAGAACTCAAGTCAACCCTTAACCATCCCCTGTGCGATCTTCACCATATAGTACAACGTGATTTTTATTACTATTTCTCTTTATGTTGCTTACGACTAGGCAGCTTCATGGGACGGTGCTTATAGAAACAGAGTGGCTGGTAAATTTTTGGCCCCTTCTGCAAGGCTGTGGGCTGCAGAGGCAGGCGTGTAGCCTCAGACCCCACGGGATCCTAGGTCTTCGGCGTCCGCGGGCCACTGCAGCCATTCTCCAAGCCGGGTGGGATGCAGGGAGATGCAGACGGTGTGGTTAGGGTGATGCCAAATGTCGAGTTTCTAAGTGTTTTCTAATTACATCTTCCTGTTGACGGTTCCCTCCCTACAGAGCGTGAAAATCAGTCTATGTAATCACGTAAGTGTCCCTCCTGCCTCTCAGTCTATAGACATATAATTAGGTTTGTGTCTTAACACATGTCATTAAGCCTTCTTAGAATTAATTGGCAGGACTTTGTATGGAAATATGCAGGAAGAGGGCGAGTGGGCTTAGCGGGGACGACTAAGGCTGCATCTGCTAAACCGAGTGGGGGGGTGGGGGTCTCCATGTCCCCAAGTCCCCTCCTGCCCCACCCTGTCTGTCCTTGATGGGTGCGATGTAATGATGCCCAGCCCGTACCTTTCATCGCTTTGCTTCCCTGCGGCCGATCCCCTCTTTGTCCTTCACTTGTCTGCTCCCTTTTTCCACCTGCAGTGGAGAATCTGGTGCAGGCAAGACTGAGAACACGAAGAAGGTCATCCAGTACTTTGCCAACATCGGAGGAACTGGCAAACAGTCCTCGGATGGGAAGGTAGGGCCGACTGGGCACACTCGGGGCCTCTCATCCCCAGCCCCCTCCCCGTCTTTGGGTACACACAGCAGAGCCCGCGTGAGCCTCACAGCTGCTCTCTGGGTTAGGGCCGCTTTACAGATGAGGAGACTGAGGCTTAGAGGGAAGCGACTTGGGTGGGGACCCATAGGGAGAAGGTGGCTGCAGTCCCGGATCTGACCCACTGGATGGACTCTGATA
Source organism: Balaenoptera acutorostrata (assembly GCF_949987535.1). Taxonomy (NCBI): domain Eukaryota; kingdom Metazoa; phylum Chordata; class Mammalia; order Artiodactyla; family Balaenopteridae; genus Balaenoptera; species Balaenoptera acutorostrata. Next base: position 6,139,912 of record NC_080078.1, read on the forward strand.
CCCCAGGCCACGTCTGCCCCCAGAAGTGCCAATGCTAGAGCCCCTTGTGCTTAGCAGGGTAGAGAGGGGAATGCCAGCTCCTGGTTAAGCTGCTTCTGCAGGCCCTGGCAGCCCCAGAGTGCAGGGAGCACTAGCTGGGCCAGGGGCAGCTGTAAAAAGCTGACAAAGAGGAAAGGAGGACTTCGGTGGAAGACCAGGGATGCCCGGGGAAGGGTTTTCAGGTTCACATAGGAATCTCTCCACCAAGAGCAAAAGGAAGAAACAGCAGCTAAGAGTCAAAGCCTCTCATCTGGCAGGGGCCCTCCAATATCAGGGTCTGCAGGGGGACAGTCCTTACTTAGGCAGTGGCCCTCCTCCCAGGTCCCCTCTAGTCCCGCTCTCCCTGCCTCCCCAAGGCTGTGCCCCTCCTGGGTTCCTGGCACATACGCCACTGTCATTGGAAAGCCCTGGGTCCCCAGGCAGCAGCTGACAGGCCACCCCACCTTGTGTTTCTCTCTGGGTCAGGGGTCCCTGGAGGATCAAATCATCCAGGCAAACCCTGTGCTGGAGGCATTCGGGAACGCCAAGACCACCAGAAACAACAACTCCTCCCGTTTCGTAAGTGTGACAGTGGCACTGGTGGCCCTGGGGGTGGCAGGACAGGCATTATCACCCCATTCCAAGGAATGAAATCAGGGCTGATTGAAACTCACCAATGGGATGAGTCAAGTCATGGCATCTCCTTCCCAGAGATTTTTATACGTCAGGGTCTATATCAACTAGAGCCCAGTTCAGTATTGACATCCAGGTGCTTGAATGCAGAGATGTGGGTACACAGTGATGGAGGGGCTGAGAAATTAAAACAGGAGAGCCAGAGATTTGCAGTGGCTGAAGCTGACAACATCCCACCCCCGACCAGGGGGACCACGGCTGGCCGGATGTAGAAGAGGCGCTGTCCCCGGGGCCCTGGTGGATTCTGAAGCTGGTCTGGTGGGAGCTGGGGTCATAGAAGGAGCTCTGTAGTGCCCTGCCTTTCCCTGCTGAACCCCCATCTCCGGCTGGGGCCTCTCACTGCCTGGGGAAACAGGGCTGGGCAGGGAGAAGGTGGGGGCGGGTGAGTAGAGGTGAGGGCAAAAGGTGATGGAGATACAGAGAGTCTTATTTCCAGGAGAGTTTGTCCTTGGTTCTGCCAAAGGTCAGGGAGAGGGATGTGGTGTCTCTCCATAAGGAGACGTGGTACAGCGCCCCCTATATGTGGCTGGCCAAATTCCCACCACTCCTGCCTCAAAGCCGAATTCCAAAGGGCCCCAGCCCCTCCTGTGGGGCACTCGTCTGCCCCACAAGGTCCCAAAGCTGCAGGCTACCCCCAGACCCTAGATTTAGCTCCAAGACCCTCCTTCTCTGCCCATCCGAGTGGGAAACCCACAACTCCACATACAGCCGCCTCTGGCCCAGTTACCTTCCTGCGGTGCCCTTAGAATTCGGGGGGCGGGGCGGCCAAACCCGGGTCGCAAGTTGGTCTAGAGCTGCACACGTCCCCCCTCACGACCCTCCCCTCTCCTCCCTGCTCAGGGCAAGTTCATCCGGATCCACTTCGGAACTACAGGCAAGCTGGCCGGAGCTGACATCGAGAGCTGTGAGTCAGGCCGCTTTGGGAGGGTTCTTGGGGCCGGGACCAGCTACACAATGCGTGGGGTGCAGCGCACAATGAAAGCGCGGGGCTCCTTGTTCAAAAAGCGTTAAGAATTTCAAAACAGCAGCAGAGGGACTCAAGTGTGGGGTCCTTCTGAACACAGCCTGCCACACCCAGGAGGCCGGCCCTGCCCCCGGCTTCCCCCACCTCAGGAGCCAGCCCCCCGCCCAGGCCGTGGGTCTGGGGCAGAAGAAGAGTGGACCCGTGACTGGCCATGGCCCTGGGCTTTATGGGGAGGGGAACCCTGCTTTCCATGGAGTCCTGCACTCCAGAAGAATGGGCTGAACTCATGGGCATGTCTGCTTATTCTCTTCCAGATCTCTTAGAGAAATCGCGTGTCATCTCACAGCAAGCAGCTGAGAGGAGCTACCACATTTTCTACCAGATTCTCTCTAACAAGAAGCCTGAGCTTGTCGGTAAAGATCTTTATGTCTGTCCGATTGTCCCTTAACTCGCTTTTCCTCTGTTTTCAATAACGAAAGCATTCCCATGTATGGAGGGTTTGGTGTCATACATGCAGTTCTACATGAATCCGTTTAGTTTAGAGTTATGTGAAGAGGTTACAGGGAAGTTTCTCAAAGTTCTACTCACATCCATCTTCACAACAGCCTATGAGGCTTCACACTATTGTTGGCCCATTTCACAGATGGGGCCTTGAGATGCCTGCAACTCATGGCTGAGACACGGACCTGGGATATAGGGCTTTAGACCCCCCGTGTCTTGCTCGGACAGCAGCAGAGATGTCAGCCCAGGACGACCGCATGTGATAGGCTCCCCTCTGAGTGGACGTAGCCCACTGAGTACACAGCTTGGCAAGCACACTGCACTCACCCCCTCAGCTTGATGCCCTTGTGAAAGCAACAACCTGCTCAACTGTCCATGGCAGACCTGCTCAGGATCTAAGGTCCAGAGAGGGATGAAGGCTCAGTCTTCCACATACACACCTCCTAACCCAGCCAGAGACTAAGGCACTGAGTATCATTCCCCACCCACAGGTGTGTTTTATTTGTGTTGGACACAGTGTACTTTTTAATTAATATATGCCATTTTGAAATTAGAAAACTTCACATTAAAAACCCTATTTCCTGGTTTCTCTGGAATAGCAGAAGATCTGGTAGCCATGCGCCTGCCCTCCCATGTAGTACTGATCAAGGCAGTTGAGTGGTGGTGGACCCTTTGGATGGAGCTCAAGCGCTCCTGTCTACCACACTCCCCACCAAGCTCTATTGCCTTTCTGACCCTAGAGCAGAGTGGCAGCCACCATTTATCTTCCTTCCTGGGCTGTAGTTTTTCTCAACAGTAGAGAGGAAAGGAGAGGAAAATATTTCTTGCATCCATGTCTCTTCCAAAAGTGAAAAAACAAAGATAGACCAAGAGGGGCACATATTTGAAGAAAAATAGAAGTGAGCATATTTCTTTGTAAAAGTGACAACATCCCATGCATATTATATGCAAGTGATTACTATTGCCTGCTGCAACTGTCCTGTTACCTTCTGCCTTTGAGTGCGACCTTCTCTTTACAGGAGAGAGAAAGGAGAAAGATATGCACTCGTTTATTCCAAAAATATCTACTGGTTGCCTCCTAGGTGCCAGGTACTGGGCCAAGTGACAAAGGGCACAACGAAGTTCCAGAGACCCTCTTGCCACTCTAAAGTTCTTCATATGCCCTGTTCAAGTCCCTCCATGACTCTGGGTGATCCCAGAGGGCAGGGACCACGTCGTATTCAGCCCTGTAACCCCCACGATGACACCATCATGCCTGGCACATGGGAGGCATGTAGAGAGAAATATGGGTTAAAAATGAAGAAGAAAACCGCGTGTCACCAAGCTGCTAACCCGCTTTCCTGCTCTTGGCAGAGAGTCTGCTGCTGGTCCCCAACCCTAAGCAGTACTGCTGGGTGAGCCAGGGCGTCACCATGGTGGACAACATGGACGACGGGGAGGAGCTGCAGGTCACAGACGTGAGTACTCAGCGTGGCTGGTAAAAGACAGGGAAACTTGGGGGCCCTGCAGGCACTGCCACCAGTACTGGGTGGGTCGGGGATGGGGGGGGGGACACTCAGAGCCACCAGGCAGCAGCCTGGATTCTCCCATGGAGAATTCCGGGGTTGCAGCTGGCATTTTCCCCAAGGCTGTCGTAGCAAGCAGTTTCTCTTTGCAGAGTTGAATTGGAAAGCAATAGGGACTTAACGGGGCCGACTACTCCATGTGACTTTTCCTCCTCCCCAGCCCAGCTAGACGTGACCCTCTAGTCTCACCAGTTCCCACAACACCCTCTCTCTCCTTCTTTGTGGCATGGAGCACCTGAGAATTCTGTTAGGAATACTGTGTACTCTCTCCTCCTTGACAGCCGAATTGATTCCTGATGCACCTTTGCCTTCCCCTTCTCCCGGTACCCAGCAAGGAGCCTAAACAGTAATAATGATGGGAAGAATAACACTACTTCCTGGTTATTATTATGTGTCAAGCACAGGACTAAACATTTACACATCATTCTGGTTTATCCTTATGACCACCTACCACCACCCATTTTGCAGAAGACTAAACTGAGGCCAGAGAGGTTATAGAAATACAATGACTATCTCATGGAGCATCTGGTCTGGACTCCTTGGAGGAAAACAGTCCTCCCTCTCTCTGGTCAGGGTGTGTCTGACCTCCAGAATCCACAGCGTGCCGCAGCAGCCCATAGGTGCCACCCCACAGTGTCCTCCACTCTGGGGAACAGGGAGCCAGGAGTTTCTCGGCTTTCTTCTCCCTGTGGCCTTGCAGGTAGCCTTTGACGTGCTGGGCTTCAGCCCCGAGGAGAAGATCGGCGTGTATAAGCTGACTGGGGCCATCATGCACTTTGGCAACATGAAGTTCAAGCAGAAGCCCAGAGAGGAGCAGGCTGAAGTGGACACCACGGAGGGGAGGTGTGGGGCGGGGGCCGTGCAGGGAGGAAGCAGCTGGCGGGGGTAGGGGCTCGGGGCTCTCTAGGGCTTCCTGCACATTTCAGAGACACGCTGTAAACCGAGAATGTTCCTTTGATATCCAGACATCAAGATCCTTGGGAAGGCATGACAGAGTCGGAGACATAATTTTGGCTTCTATATTGCTTTGCCCCTTCACCTTGAGCAAGCGTGGAAACCGTATCAGACCTCTGTTTTCTTTTTTTTCCCCTCATTCCTAAATTGTTTTAATTGAAGTATAGTTGATGTATAATATTATATAAATGACAGGTGTACAATATAGTGCTTCACAATTTTTACAGGTTATACTCCATTTATAGTTATTATAAAATATTGGCTATACTCCCTGTGTTGTACAATATACCCTTGTAGCTTATTTTATACCTAATAGTTTGTACCCCTTACTCCCCTACCCCTACCTTTCCCCTCCCCCCCTTCCCTCTCCCCACTGGTAGCCACTAGTTTGTTCTCTATATCTGTGAGTCTCCTTCTTTTTGGTTATATTCACTAGTTTGTTGTATTTTTTAGATTCCACATATAAGTGATATCATACAGTACTTGTCTTTATCTGTCTTATTGTACCTACCATAATGATCTCCAAGTCCAGCCATGTTGCTGCAGATGCCAAAATTTTGTTCTTTTTATGGCTGCATAGTATTCCACGGTATATCTATGACACAGCTTCAGACCTCTGTTTTCTTGTTGGCAACATGGGGGTCTCCTCCTCCTCCCCCCAACCCCTTCTCTAAACACGATAGACAGTGCTGGGGTTCTCTGGGGCAGGGTACCATCTTTCTTTCACTCACCTGCTTCTTCCGTCCCTACTCAGTGGCCGACAAAGTCGCCCATCTCATGGGTCTCAATTCTGGGGAGCTCCAGAAGGGCATCACCAGGCCCCGGGTCAAAGTAGGCAACGAGTTTGTGCAGAAGGGCCAGAACATGGAACAGTGCCAGAACTCCATCGGGGCCCTGGGCAAGGCCATCTATGACAAGATGTTCAAGTGGCTGGTGGTCAGGATCAACAAGACCTTGGACACCAAGATGCAAAGGCAGTTCTTCATCGGGGTGCTGGACATTGCCGGCTTCGAGATCTTTGAGGTGTGTCTGGCCTTGCATTCCGTCTCTGCTTTGGGGTGGCCACCCTCCTTTGATAAGCGACTTTTCACCAAGGTTCTCTTGTTTCTCACCTTGGACCTGGGGCCAGCCCCTCTCAGTCTGCTCCTGGCTCTCTGACTTCTGGTCTCCGGAAAGTTCCATCTTCATTTGTACGGTGCCAAGTCACAAAGAACGGGGAGAACATAACATAGAATGAGCGCCGTGCTGGCTGGATCTAGCCTGTACTGGCTCACCAGAACTGACTGGTGAATTTTCAAGAACTCTGTGACCAGTTGCCATCCTGTTGACACATGTCTGAGGTGTATTTACACCATGGAGATCAGCCAACACTACAAATCAGGCTTTTTTTTTTTTTTTGAGAGAGAGAGAGCTGATTTATCAGCACACTACTGATGGCTCCCACCTCTTGCCCACACAAATGAGGCTCAGGTCTCATCATAAGACGAGTGCCGTGGGTCAGGAAGATTTTACCTTTGTAATTGGAGGCAGCATGATTAGGAGTCGGGAGACCTGGTTCTGGACTCGGGTTGGCCACCAACTAGCTGTGTGGCCTTCGGACAGTGGCAATCCCTCTCTGAGCCTCAGTTGTCTCAACTCTAAAATGAGCAGGCTGGAAGAGATGACCTCTAAGGTCCATTTCAGCTCCACTGTCCTATTATTCTAAGATTTCTACTAACCACAGATGGGTTAAAAAAAAAACAGTTTAGCCCAATTTCTCTCAGGCTCTAAAAGGCTAATGTGGCTGCTGTCTACAGTAGAATCATTTAATTCCATAGGTGGAAAGAGCCTCAGAGAGAGTTTCCAAACCACGCTGCCTGGACTCCTGGGCAGCCGCTGATGGCCAGCAGGGTGAGGCCAGGGAGAGAGGAGACCTGTGTCAACAGCAGGGCAGGTGCGATAGACAAATGGGGCTGGAATCCCAGCTCCTCCACTTCCAAGCTGTGTGCCTCCGTGTCCCCGTCTTTGATGAGGACGCTGATCATTCTTGCCTTGGAAGGGTTTTGAGCAGATGCAGCTTAGCCAGGCTCTGACACGTGTACGTGCTCCATGCAGGTTGCTCTGGGATGACAATGGCACCTCTCCTTTGACCTGTTTTTCATATGAGGCTTCAGCACGGGGTTTCATTCAGAGAAAGCAGTCTCTGGTTTAAAAAAAATAAAAAGGCTTATAAACCCCTCAAACAGCTGCATCGTCCAGATGAGGATGAGAAAAACCAGAGAGAGAGAGAACTGTCTAAAGGCATACAGGCGGTCAGACCCATAAAGCATCTCAAATGATCCATCTCGAGAAATAAAATGGTTCTTCGCACGTTGATGTTCATGAACCACACGGGGCCAGAGTCTGAGTTTCGGGTGCTGGCAGCAGCATTGGGTGGCCCGGGCTCTGTGCCTTTGCAGGGGAGGGTAGCTGAGAAGGGCTTCTCGCAGGGCCGATGGGAGCGCTGACCGGGTGGTGGGTGTATCCGGGGAAATGCCAGACACTGGTCGGCCCTCAGCAAGCTTTAGCTCTGCTTGTGGACCAGCTCTCAATCCCGGGAGAGGCTGTGTCTGCGTCCAGGCTAATGCACCTCTTTCTGTCTTCCTGCCGCAGTTCAACAGCTTCGAACAGCTGTGCATTAATTTCACCAATGAGAAGTTGCAGCAGTCCTTCAACCACCACATGTTCGTGCTGGAGCAGGAGGAGTACAAGAAGGAGGGCATTGAATGGGTCTTCATCGACTTTGGCCTTGACCTGCAGGCCTGCGTCGACCTCCTGGAAAAGGTACCACACTTCTCAAAGGAGGGGCTTGGAGAGAGGTCGGGACCCTGGGGCACATCTCAGGAAGGGATTTCACTGGGGCCTGTGGTTTCAGGGGAGTCAGCAACATGGCTGATGACCTCAGTTTATCTGACCTCAAGCTTCCTCTCTGCAAAATGGGTACAACAGCCACTGCAATGGCCACTGTTAGTTCGGCTGTTTTATGCCTTCACTCATTGGATCATCATAAGCTACCAATGGTGGGGAGGAATTTATTATAACCATTTCACAGATGGGAACATTGAGGCACAGAAAAAGGAAGTCACCTATCCAAGGTCATCCATCCTATGAGCGGCAGAGTTGGGTTTTAACCAAGGCCATCTATTAGCCTCCCCTGTAATCACACCATAGGGAATGTTTTAACAAATGGCCTCATTCAGGAATATATAGGATTAGCAAATGCAAATTATTATATATATAATGGATAAACAACAAGGTCCTACTGTATAACACAGAGAACTATCTTCAATATCTTGTGATAAACCATAATAGAAAAGAATATGAAAAAGAATGTGTATATACATGTATAACTGAATCACTTTGCTGTACAGCAGAAATTAACACAAAATTGTAAATCAACTACACTTCAGTGAAATAAATCTTTTAAAAAAATTTAAAAGGGGATTTCCCTGGTGGCGCAGTGGTTAGGAATCTGCCTTCCAGTGCAGGGGACACAGGTTCGAGCCCTGGTCCGGGAAGATCCCACATGCCGCGGAGCAACTGAGCCCGTGCGCCACAACTACTGATCCCGCGCACCTAGAGCCTGTGCTCCGCAACAAGAGAAGCCACCACAATGAGAAGCCCATGCACCGCAACGAAAAGTAGCCCCTGCTCGCTGCAAGTAGAGAAAGCCCGCGTGCAGCAACGAAGACCCAATGCAGCCAAAAATAAATAAATAAAATAAATTTATAAAAAAAAAAAATTAAAAAAAAATTTAAAAGAGAAGAAAAAATAATATATACTGTTTGATTAAATGCAGAAAAGGGATAGAAAAAGGACATTAAAAAGACAGATGACAAAATTTGAACAAAGTCCGAACAGACTTTGATTTCTTAGTTTGATTTCTTAGTTTTCATCATTATGTACAGAGGTTATGGTAACATTTGGAGAAGTTGGATGAAGGATATACAGGAATGCTTTGCACCATTTTTGCAAGCCTGAAATTATTTCAAAGTAAAAAGTTAAAAAAATAAAGAAAGAACATACCTTGTCTCCGAGGTTCACCCTCAGGCCCATCATAGAGAAGCTATCATCCAGGCAGCCAGGGGTCTTCAATAGGGGCCAGCCTTACCTCCCTGGAAAAGTCTCCAAAACAGGCAGGGGACTGCCTGTCCTGCAGTACCTACAAATACCTGCCTGTCCAGCTGTCACAGAGCCTGAAACGCCCTCATGCTTGAGCTTTGGGATCAAGCGTTGCCTTCTTCCAGGAGTCTGCCTTAGAAGAGAAGACAGGTGTCATTGATGACGTCACCATTTTTCTGAGAGCCAAGCCTGCCTGGCACCACTATTTGGGTGGGATTAGCATTTGGGGAGCTATGCAGCCCCCTCAGAGACGTCAGTCTTCCCTTCTCTTGGACCTGATGAATTCTAGCCTCTTCCAAGTCTAAAAGGTCGTGGTATTCGAAGGCCACGGAAGACTAGACCATTCCCAGAGGTCACTGCCCAGAGTTCTGCATCCTGGCTGGCCACATGGGGTCTGGGGCACCCCTTCCACCAGCCCCAGGCCAGCACCAGAGTCACCCTGTCGGCCCCCTCTAATGCCATCCGCTCCTCTTCCCTTCTAGCCCATGGGCATCTTCTCCATCTTGGAGGAACAGTGCGTCTTCCCCAAGGCCACCGACGCCACGTTCAAGGCAGCCCTGTACGACAACCACCTGGGCAAGTCCAGCAACTTCCTCAAGCCCAAGGGGAGCAAGGGCAAGGGGCCCGAGGCCCACTTCGAGCTTGTCCACTATGCAGGCACCGTGAGTACCCCCTCGGCACTCCCTGTGGCCACCTGCCCAGTGCCTCCAGCTCCCACAAATGTAGGTCTGTCCTGCCACACCCTCCCTGAGGCTTCCTCCCTCCCACTAACCCAGCCACCATCGAACAGGGTGATCAGCTGATAGAAATGACCTCTGGCTTGTACTTCCTCCTCACTTCTCCCTCTGGGAGTTCCAAAGCAATCTAGCCAAGGATGCCCAGCAGTTCATGCCCTCAGACCCGCCAGGGCCATGCCATTGTCTACAGCCCTCCGTTTGACGGCTGAACTTCGATCTTGGTCAGAAATGGCGACGCTTGCAGGGACTTCCCTGGCAGCCCAGTGGTTAGGACTCCATGCTTCTACTGCAGGGTGCACGGGTTCAGTCCCTGGTTGGGGGACCTAAGATCCCACATGCCATGCAGCAAGGCCAAAAAAAAAACAGACAAAACTTGCAAAAAGAAGGAAAAAAAGTCCATGAGTCTATCAATTATTCCCCAGTTGATTGATTCATCCCTCTGACAGCACGTGGCCACCAAACTAACAAGGTGACATTTACGGAGTGGCTTTTTCACTCATGACAAACCTAGTCCTTGGGGAAGAGGGAAATTAAGTGCAGCCAGGACTCAGGTTTATTTGAACAATTGATGGGGGAAACAATCAGTGTTGCCATCAATGCCAATGCCTCCTGTTACCAAGGAGTTTGTTGAGCCTCTCTGGGTTTCACTGCGGGGAAATGGCAGGCTTAGGACAGAGCTGTCAGGAAAGCTGCTGTTGGACTGGGCATCGGGGCCAAGCTTTTATGATCTCAACAACCATGATAATGCCAATTACTGGCCAAATGGACTGCGCCACTACCCAGAGCAAACGGGCTTGGGGCCGAATTGCAGTGTTCCACCCCACCCTCCACGATGAAATGAGAAGGGCTCGGTGTTTGTAGCAATGGGACATCCAAAGTCAAATGGGGCCTATGCACTTCCAAGAAGGCTCTAAGATGAGGCCCAGAGGTGATGAATATCATACACCACATGGCAGAAGGAAAGCCCAAAGGTTTTGTCTTCTCATCTGCGTCCCTAGGTTCTCTGTGCTCAATGGAAAGATCTGAAAGGCACCTTCCTCTTTGCCTCTCCAGCTGGAGCTACATGGCAAAATGGGAACCAGAAATTAGTGGATGTCCAATTACTGGGACACAGGAAGCCCCCAGTTTGGATGGATGGAGCCCCCCTCCCACCAGGCAATGGCGGGGGGATGTGTGCTTCTCAGCAAGGAAAGAACAGATGCCCTTGTAGGGAGTTCTTCATGTTGCTTAGGATGCCACTGGTCAAGGTCAATCACTGAGCCAGGAATAAGATCAGCCAACCTGGGTAGAAGAAGACCCAGGGGTCAGGGAGGCTCAGTGTGGCCAGCAAAGCAAGACATGTAAGAGAAGGTCACACCTGGCAAAGAGTAGCTGGGGAGTCCTGGTGTGTGCGTAAAGCTCAGAGACAGGGTGCCCTAGACAGGCAAACTGCAAATGCCTAAGAGATGGGGGTTCATGGACATCCCAGGACTCCAGGCAAGTCATCAGGACAGGAACTGAAGTCCCAGGAGATGGGGCTGAAGGTTGGGGAACCCAGAGTGGACAGAGATGTAGGTCGAGGTTCTGGCTGTGGGACCTGAAAGGTGGAATCTGGGCCTGAAATGTAACCACTGGCATTTGTCCCCCTCCAGGTGGGTTACAACATCACGGGCTGGCTGGAGAAGAACAAAGACCCCCTGAATGAAACAGTGGTGGGCTTGTTCCAGAAATCAAGCCTGGGGCTCCTAGCCCTTCTCTTCAGACAAGAGGAGGCTCCAAGTATGGCTGACCCCTCGTGTGTCCAGTCTCTCTGTGCCGATACCCTTTAGCGGCCAGAGGTAGAAAAAAAAGAAAACAAAAACTCTCATATTTGACTCTTGTTGAATGAATGAATGAATGAACAAACGAACGAATGAATGAATGAATGACAAGTTGCTTGAGGTCGGCTATGGATACTACTGCAAGAAAGAGGTACAGATGCATCCTGGGAGCTTCTTCCATCAACCGAATTGATCACTGGGCCCATATCACGTCTAGGTGGAGCGATATTGCTTTGGAAAAGTTGATGCCCCAAAGCTCTGTGCTTATTTTCTGCTCCCTGATCTCCTGTCTGAGCCAAATGTCAAGCTCAGCTCTGCCTCCTTGCCAGTCGAGGTCATGTGACCCATAGGGGAACACCCAACAGGGCCGCCACTTAGAGGGACAAGAGCTGCACATCTCCTTGGGCTCAGAGATGTGCGCACCACCAGCATGCAGTTCCTCCAGACGGCACGGGCTCTTCCTCCTCCCCAGGCAATGGCAGCAGTGCGTTGCCTTGGGCCAGCCCTAAATCACAAAGGGTTACAGACCCTCCAGGAAGCACGGCACTCCTTGTGACTGTTATGCCACAGTCAGCCCGTTCACCCTCTCCCTGGTAGATCTCGTTTTCCTGGTGTGGGGGTCCCACCTCATCTAGTGCCCAGACAAGTCTTTTCAAAACCAGAGAATGCACGTCCTCGACACAGAGCACTGAATGGGGCTGCCTGCCCCTGTGCTGGGTACTGATGTGAAACATGCTTATCTCTCTTTCTCAGCTGGAAGCAAGAAGCAGAAACGAGGGTCCTCCTTCATGACCGTCTCCAACTTCTACAGGGTAAGTAGGGGCTGCGCCAGAGGCTACCTTGTGACCACTGCCCCCATCCATCCCTTCCAATGGTGTAGTGGTCTGGCTGCCACCTCATGGCCCAGGACAGGATGATTTCATTTCTATGCCTATGGTTGCCTCTTTCATTTCAGGGGTCCGTTTCCTTCTGAAGAGGGCGCAGAATCACGGGACCATAGGGCAGAAAAAACCCTTAAAGATGGTCCAGTCTAACTGCGTTGTTTCAGATTGAAACCCAGAGAATGATGGGACTTGCCCAACATAACAAGTGGAAATATCAGTGCCTAAGATCTTGTGCTGGCAGGTCTTCTGGGCTGGGCACAACTTCCACAAAGTTTGGGCACTACTGGAAACATATTCCAAGGGCAGAAATGTAGCCAATGGTGAGATGTTGCACAAAGAATGATTTCAATACTTCCCAAGGATCTGGCTGTCCTGAGGCAGAGCGGGCCACCTCATTGGACGTATCCAAGTGGAAGAGGAGGGATCATCCAGTAGGGAAGTTAAAAATGGCGAGGCATTTGTCCACACAGGCACTACGGTTCCTTCTAGTAGCAAGATTCTACGATGAGCCAGCACTGAACTCAGAGGGTCCCTCTCTCTGTAAAACACGTCACTTTGGGCAAGTTACTGGACCTTTGAGAGCATCACTATCTGACAGAACTTTCTGTGATGATGGAAATGTTCTCTTCTGTCCAATACGGCAGCCACTGTCCAATATGCTGTCCAGTACGATAGCCACTAGTCACACGTGGTCAGTGAGTACCTGAAAAGTGGCTGGTGTGACCAAAGCACTGAATTGTCATTGTAATTAAATTAATTAAACTCTAAACAAATACCTCTCCTGAGCATGGGTGCCCTGCAACACCAACGCCGAGCTTCACTCTTCCTTTCCCTCTACCCCCAGGAGCAGCTGAACAAGCTGATGGCCACCCTCCACAGCACCTCCCCCCATTTTGTCCGCTGTATCGTCCCCAATGAGTTCAAGCAATCAGGTACATCATGGGGACATGTCTCCCAGCTGGAAGTCCTCAGGATGTGTGAAGTTGGGGTTCACTCCAAATTAAGTCCACCTTTTTTTTTTTTTTTTAATTTATTTATGGCTGTGTTGGGTCTTCATTTCTGTGCGAGGGCTTTCTCTAGTTGTGGCAAGCGGGGGCCTCTCTTCATCGCAGTGCACGGGCCTCTCACTATCGTGGCCTCTCTTGTTGCGGAGCACAGGCTCCAGACGCGCAGGCTCAGTAATTGTGGCTCACGGGCCCAGCGGCTCTGCGGCATGTGGGATCTTCCCAGGCCAGGGCTCGAACCCGTGTCCCCTGCATTGGCAGGCAGATTCTCAACCACTGCGCCACCAGGGAAGCCCCTTAAGTCCACTTTTAATCACCAGGAATGATTGGGGTAAAACGGGGCATTGAAAGAACCTACAACAATGGATCATCCAAACAGCACGTTCTAGCTACTTTGTAAAGCAGAGTGGTGCCCACCTAGGCAGAAGTCACACTCAGGAGAGCCTTTGGGCCTTGGCTGAATTGTGGGGGACCTGGGACACCCTGGGCAGTGACTGGAGGAGATTAGGGTTGAAGACCTGGATATTCAGTTCGGCCTCCTTGAGTGGCAAGGAGTGGCCTAGGGTACCCTAGGGTAGTGACTCCCCATCCTGTGCCCTCCCTCTTGGCAGGTGTGGTGGACGCCCACCTGATCATGCACCAGCTGGCTTGCAATGGAGTCCTGGAAGGCATCTGTATTTGCAGGAAGGGCTTCCCAAACAGGCTGCAGTACCCAGAGTTCAAACAGAGGTGAGTGGTGTCTTCCCGATACCTTGAGTACAGTTCTCGGTCTCCAGGGGTTGACTCTTGATAAATGTAGTCCCATTGGAGCAGACACTAGGGGTACAGTGACGGACACTATCTCACTGTCTGCTTCAGTACACGATGGCCCGACTTTCAATAGCCAGCACCTGCATTTCTTTGCCCGAGGGCTCTCTCTAGCTGCTAGAGCCTGCTTTGCTACTTGGCAGGCTGAAAGTATCAGGAATTAATGCCTCCCCAGGAGCAGCCCTCGACCAATGACTAAGGACAGTTGACATATAAATGCTTCAGCTCCCTCACCCTGATGATGGGCTAACTCTGAGGCATGTTCTATACTGGCTCTCAGACAGCTGTGTGTTGGTAAATGTTTAACAATGGGCCCTCCAAGTTAAAATTTTTTTTAAGAAAAGAAGCCCTGTTCTGTGGTTTATTTATTCAACCTCTCCTTTTATTTCATGAGTCAGTGCATTCCTCTCCCTTTCCTAAAGTAGTTCAAGTTGGGTTTCAGTCACTTGCAGGGAATAGTCCTGATTAATAAACAAACACAAGTAACAATTAAAAAAAAAAAAAAAGAAAAGAAAAGAAGCCCTGATTTGTAGTATCTACCGATTTCCATGGTATAAATACTCCCACCACGGCTGACTTCAAGCTACCAATGTGACATCACTGAATGCAGGGTTGGGGAGAGATGCACACAGGCGCTTGTGAGCCAGGGGGAGCTGCTCCCAGTACACAAGGGTCCCCCAGCAGCCTGAAGCCCCAGTTGCCTGTTGTGATAACTGGCTTGATAACATGCCTTTTACTGGCTTCCCTGACCCACTCCCCAACTCTGCCACCTCTCAGATAAACTACTTGCACTTGAATCCTGGTCTCAAGGTCTGATTCTGGGGGAACCCAAACTGAGACCTCCACCTGAGAGGTTAATTTACTTCGACCCCTTCCCTAATCACTAGAACGTAGGACCGCAGATTGATGGAGCAGGAAGGGTCACTAGAGGTCATCTTGTCTAAGCCCTCTGAAGTCCCTAGCTGGGGAAGGACTAAGGGAGCTACTGGGAGGTCAGGAGAAGACGCGGTTCTCCCATGTCTGGAGGAAAAGATCAGGAAGGAAAGATTTTGGTGTCTTCATTTCTGAGGCCACCTCCCCGCTGAACTTCCGACCCACACTGACATCTACTCCCCAGTGTCTCCTGTCAGTCCCCTCCCTCTGCCTGCCGTGGGCCTCTGCGGAACAAGTCCAATCCCTGATTTGAAGGCCATCTCACAGGTCCATGATAACTGTGAGGGCAGACTTCCTGGGCTGCCAACTTGGGGATGATGGGGACTGCCGTCGTCTCTCCCGACAGGTACCATGTGCTGAACCCCAGCGCGATTCCTCAGGGGTTCGTGGATAACAAGAAGGCCCCAGAGCTGCTGCTCGGGGCCATCGACTCGGATGCGAATGAATACAAAATCGGACACACCAAGGTAGGGTCTTCCCACTCAACCCTGTCCCAAGAAGGTGGGTGTCAGGGTGTGAATTCCAGCTCAGCCGTAGACCAGGCGGTCAAGCCCCTCAGCTGCTGAGAGCCTCTGTGTCCTCTTCCGAAAAATCAGGGCTGGTAAAGCCAATCTCACAGGATTGGGAGTAGCGTGCGTGAGAAACCAGCTCAGACAGAGAGGTACTCAATAAACAGGAGAATATTAGGACTGCATGGGCCACAGATTTCTAAGAATAAACGCAGCCGATTGGAATCAAGGTCCTGGACTGGACCAGGGCACCACGGTACATGTGTGGGCGAGGTCTGGGGGTGAAGCACCCTAATCCCAGCCCACCCACACTGCGAGCCCCAGCCCTGAGCTGGCAGGCGAGTCAGGGTTGACTCAGACAGTGTGGCCGCCTGATCCTGACTCATGGGGCCCATGTCTGTCCCACTTCCTGGCCCCACAGAGTCCTGTCAGGATTGTAAGGGCCAGGCTGATGGTGGGAGGTGTCCGTTGACACCTGCCCAACCAGACTGCACCCCAACGTGACAGTCAGGGTGATGCAAGAGGGGCCCTGGCTTTGCCTCAGGCTCAGAGTCTGCCGCTGTGCAGCCTGGAGTGGGTCACCTGCCCGTCCTGGTCTCGCAGGGGTCACAGGCAGGCCCAGCTTCTCCGCAGGCCTGGTGTGGCACGATGCCCAGGGAAGCCCCCAGCTGCCTGTACATCCAACACGTACGGAGTGCCTCCTGCGTGCCAGGCACAGTTCTAGGCTTAGGGATACGCAGGTGGACAGAACAGAAAGAGTCCCTAGCTCCCTACAGCTTGCTTTGTAGCCATTGGTGTTAGCAGGATTGTAATACTGCCTTCAAACCTGCCAGAACCATTAGCTTTGGCCTCCTGCACCGCTGAGACGTGCTGTGTGGAGATAAATTGACTTACGGGAACTCTCAGGCTTTGTCACAGAATCACTGAATACCTGAGCCGGAGAGAACCTCGGAGACCAGCTCCTTCCCCCACCCCACCTTTGATGGATGGGAAACTTAAGAAAGCCTGGGGAAGGCATAGAGGTGACGTGTCCAATTTCATAGAACTAAACAGGACAGAGCAGGCCTCAAGCCCCTCGTCATGGGATCAGGGAAGTCACGTGACTTGTATCTGACACAGCTACCCCTGGGCAGACAGACTGATCTTGCTGTTGTTCAAGGGTTGCATGGGGCACCTCAGGTCCAGGTAAAGGCCCGGGGCTGCTGGGGACTGCTTTGCTCCCCGGTGCCAGGCAGGCTCTGGCGGCAGGGGCAGAACAGAGAACAGAAGGACTCCGCCTGTACACTGTGTCCCCATCCCTGGCTTTGGCTCATGTGGGCCCTTCCCCACCGGCCACATGCTTGCCTCACTGCTCCTCAAAGACCAAACCTCAACCACAATTAATCTGGAAATATCAAGCCCAATGTCTCTACCCCATGAATGGTGGGGAGAGGGCAGAGGAAAGAAGCATCCTTTTCCGTCCTTTCCCCGTCAGTATCCAAGCATCCTCATCTTTATATTCATCTGGGGGCTCTAATCCCCGCCCCCACGTGTAGAATCAGAGATTCCCAGCGCTGAAAGGACTTGGGGTCCTGCACTCCCACTGGACAGGAGAGGAGACCAAGTTCCCCCAGAGGAGAGTGACTTAACCAAGGTGCCCTAGCACATCCAAAGCAGGCTGAGGCCAGGTGTGGGTCTCCTGATTCCTTCTATACTTCCAGAAGTTTCTATCATGTCCTATTAGAAGCCTATAAAAATATGGTGCATTATAAAACACACTGATAAAGCGATCACCCATGAGCCCACTTAAAAACCCAGAACTTCATCTTTACATTTCTTTCCTCTCCTTCCTCCCCACCCCCAGGAGTAACCTTTGTCCTGAATGTTAACTGTACCCTTGCCTTTTCAAAAACAGTTTTATCACATATGCACATGGCCCAAGGTTTGCCTGGTTTTGAGGTTCATGAAAGTATCATACTTGATATACTCTTATCCGACATGCTTTTGTCACTTCATCATGTTTCTAAGATTCATCCTTGTTGGCTGGTATGTGACGTTCATTTATGGTCACAGCCGTATCATAGGACTTCTGATGGCCATGCCACAACTGTCCTGTCTCCTGTCCTTGGAAATTGGATTGCTCCTTCTTTTTTCAGTTACCAATAATGCTGCTATCAACATCCTCACACATGGCCCTATGCAAGAATTTCTCTAAAACAAAGTTTTCAACCTTGGCTGTACATTAGAATCATCTAGACTGAGGGTGGGGCCAGAGAGGTTGGAACACTGATGCCTGAGCTCCCCACCCCAGAAACTGTTTGAAGTCACCTGTGCCCAGGCAACGGCATCTTTCCAAAGCCCTCCAGGTGGGGATGATGCGCAGCCGGGGTTGAGATACACGCTGAGGGAGTGACAACCAATTGCCAAAACTGTACTTACTCACCACCCACCCCCTCGTTGATTCACATACTTGCCAACACTTGTTTTATCAGAAGTCTTCAGTGTTGCAGGTTGCGGGGAGGGGGAATGGTTATCTTGTGATCTTAATTCGCATTGCCCTGAGGTTGGGTGTTTCTGGCCCTTTCTAACATGCATTGCAAAGCTGTTCTTGTTTTCCTGGGGACGAGTCCCACTCATAGAACAGAGCCGGATGCCTGAAACTGTGCATCACTGGGAAAACTCTGTCCCCTTTCTAGAAAGTCAACTCCCCCTGCTGACCACTACCCCCTCTTCTCACTCCCGTACCCCGCGGGACCGTGACTGTCCCAAGGCTGCTTTGCACAGTGGTGAAAAGGAAGGCCCGTCAGCACCCTGCTGCCAGGCAGTCACCGTAGGTAGCAGTGAAGAGCCAAACGATCTACCACATTTTACTCAGAGCTTCACAGTTGGCAGAAGTACTTTCCCCCTGTTATCTCATTTAATTTTTATAGCAACCCTCTAAGGGAGGGATCAACAGCCCCATTTCACAGATGAGGCACTGAGGCCCTGAGATGTGAGGAGGCATGTCCAAGGTGACCCAGCTAGTAATTGCAAGGCCAGGACTAGAGCCCATAGGAGTGTCCAAGAGCGAGAGGAAATAGATGCCGAGGCTGGCATGCCCTGCCGTGCAGATGTCCAGGCCAGGGCCAGCTGTTTCCCAGGGTCTCTGACTTCTGAAGGACCCGTCGGAACTTCTTGTTCTTTGATTTTGAACTCCCCGCTAAGCAGCTGCTTTGGTGACAGAGGGGCTATTCTCAGATCCATGTGTCTTTCCCCCAGGTCTTCTTCCGAGCAGGCGTCCTGGCCAAGCTCGAGGACATGCGGGACGAGCGTCTGGCCAAGATCATGACGATGCTTCAGTGTCGGCTCCGGGGTTTCCTCATGAGGGTCGACCAGGGACCCCTCCACACACACTGTGCTCAGCTCCACCAGTGACACTGGGCAGTGAGATAGGGAGGGTGCCAATGTCTCTGCTGTCCCAAAGAACCCTCTTTGTGGCCTGTGTTGGTTTCCTGGGGCTGCCATTAACAAAGTACCACAAACCAGGTGCCTTAAAACAACAGAAATTTATTTTCCCATGATTCTGGAGGCCAGGAGTCTGAAATTCAGGTGTTGGCAGGCAAGCTCCCTCCAAAGCCTCGAGGGGAGAAGCCTTTCTTGCCTCTTGCAGTCCTGGTAGCCCCAGGCACTCCTTGGCTTGTGGCTGCATCTCTCCAATCTCTGCCTCTGTCCTCACAAGGTCTTCCTCTGTGTCTGTCTTCACATGGTCTCCCTTCTTTTTATAAGAACACCAGTCATCTTGGGTTAGGGGCCCCCCACTACTCCAATATGACCTCATCTTAAACTAAGTTAATTCCATCTGCAAAGACTCTTATTTCCAAATAAGATCACATTCACAGGTTCTGGGGGTTAGGACTTCAGCGTATCTTTTGGGAGGGGACACAATTCAACTCCTAACAGGGACCATCTAATATAAACCCTTCTCTTTACAGTCCACAAGTCACTTTCACAGCCTTCCCCTTACTTGATCCATACGATGATGCTGTGAGAGGGATGTGGTAGGATCAGCACTCCCATTTTACAGATGTGGAAACTGAGATCAGAGGGGTTAAGGTACTGGGGCAGGTTCATGCAGAAAGAGTCAGGATTAGAAGCCAGAAATCCTCGTCCCAAATCGCTGCCCTCAGAATTGTGTTTTTCAGCCATCTCCCTAAAATGGTAATTAGAAAATAGCTCTGGCTGCCCTGGCCGCCCTGTGGTTGACTCTGGCTCTTGTGGTCATAGTATTAGTAATAATAACAGTAATGAATAAATAATAACAGTAATGAAGTCCTGATATCCACTAGCAGGCCCCCTGTGACCCCGGCCAAAAGCAGGGACACCAGTTAGGGGCTGAGTGGTGGGACTCAGTGCACAGAAGATCCTCCGTAAATGACAGTTGAAGGAAGCAGTCAGGGACAAGGAGGGCTGATTCCAGAGACCGCAGACGGATGGGATTTGGATGGGATTTGGAGACTAACGGATGATTTCCAGTGAGGCAGCAGAAGGAGGGGAAATGCAGGAAGAAATGAGCTCAGCCCTGAGCTGTCCAGGAGGAGCTGGTTCCATCGGGGAGGCCAGTCCCCCGTCCTGCACCCCCAACCCCACCACACACGCCTTCGTTTTAACCCATGCAACACTGGATTCTTCCCTTTTTTTTTTTTTTTTTTTTTGCAGAATTGGCCTGAAGGTCATCCAGCGGAACACACGCAAGTTCCTGGAGCTGCGTTTCTGGGGCTGGTGGAAGCTCTACAACAAGGTGAGGACTGAGGGGCCGCAGTGCTGAGCGGAGGGGCCTCCTGGGGATGCTGCAGGGACAGTCTGAAAATGAGGGCACCTTGCAGGAAGAGCGTAGCCTCCTTCCAGGCGGGGGCTGAGTCCTCCCTGAGAAAAACGATAGTGTGTCTTCCCACCTTTCAACTCATCCCTCAAAATAAAACCCACTTAGGATGCAGAGAGCCCCCTCCCCACAAAAGTGGGCTTGGTGCACAGTGCCTCACCCCTGGGCATGTTGAAGCATCTCAACTCCTTCAGTGAAGTCCTGGACTTTAGGAAATCATGGGATCCAACCTCTCCTTTCCCAGGCTGTTCTGAGGCAGCAGTGGGGGTGAGTGAGTCAGCCAGGAGGGGAGGCTGCAGGCGCCCAGGCAACCAGGCCACCCTCAACAAATGCAGGAGGCCACGAACCAGCCTACTGCATGAAGCTCCACTAGCGCTGGGGCAGGGCGTCCCACCTGGGGCCCCTGTTACAAGGAAGCACGCCACTGGCCCCGGGGGCAGGGCTGCCGCATTCAGGGGGCCGGAGGGCAGTGCTGTCTTGAGGGGCGGGGTGTTCAGGGCGGCTACGTGGAGGGTTGGCACAGGCTCCAGGTCATCCTTGGGGGCCCTGAGCCCGCGACAGCTCAAGCAGAAGCTTCTCTCCCCTCCCCATAGGGGAGAACTTTCTAACAATCCATGCTGACCACAAATTGAAAGGGAGGGATAGTAAGTTCTGCATCCCCAGCGGTACCCACGCACAGGAGGGCCTGAGACGGCAGAGGGATCTAAACAAAAATTTCTCAAATTTAGTCAGTATGGCATTTCCCCCACCTGTTCTATGACTGACCTTCTTTCTTTACATCAACTCACTTTTTTATTTCGAAATTTTTATTTTAAAAGGAAACTTCGCATCCTTACCTGTCTCATCCTAAGCAAACGTTATGCATAAAACTGTGGATTTCACGAGTTCTTTTCATTTTTAAAAATTATTATTTTTCAAAATCATGTATTAAACTATTACTTTTCAAAATTATTTTTAAAGTAACTATGTAACAATGAAAATCAAAAGGTTTCCGTGCAAAGGGTGAATCCATCTCACCTGCCCCCTCAGTGTATGTGTTACCCTTTGGGAAGCCCCAGACCAACGGCCTTTAAGATTCCTTCCAAGCCAGACATAAGTGACCACAGATGACAAGGAGACAGAGCCTCGAAACTTCTCTGCTCTTTACCAGAAAGTAAAACTTCACCAATTAAACATAGCGGAGCAAGATCCTGTTCCAATGAGTAAAAACATAAAATTAAGTTAAAATTCTTCACTCTTAGTGTGTTAAGTGAGCTCTAATCTTATTTAACTAAGTCAGATAAGCTGAATCAATGGAAAAAACACCACCTTGGGGGAGGCTTTCACTGGATAAAAAGTGTAACACAGTTGCAAGTGATGCTTACTATCACCTTTTTATGTAAATTTTGCACTGCAGTATCCCAGGTCCCCACAGACCAGGCTGGCGATGACAGGTTTATCTGTCATCTTCAAAGAGAGGTGATTCCTTCTCCCAAATCCATGGTGTTTGCGCCCGCGAATAATGTATCCATTGATCAGGGAATATCCCAAGGGCCTGTCCTGCCTGCTCTGCTTGGTGCTGTAGAGACACCGAGGGCAGGAGGGAGATGGGGAGGGGCAGAGGGCAGGGCTCGTGGTCTAGCAGGGCAGAGGACCCAATGGACCCAGGCACTCTTGCAGGATGAGAAGTGCCAAATGCACAGAGAGGTCCAGACAGGTGCTGTGGGTGCAGAAGAGGAGCGACTATTCCTGGTTGAAGGCAAAGCAGCCCACCACCTAGCCCCCTGGCAAAGCCCATCCCCCTAACACTCTGCAGTGTTGTTCACCACCCAGGTCAAGCCACTCCTGAATGTGGCTCGGCAAGAGGAGGAGATGAAGGCCAAGGAGGAGGAGCTGAGGAACGCCATGGCCAAGACGCAGCAGCTGCTAAGCAAGTTCAAGGATCTGGAGGAGAAAATGGCCACGCTCAGCCAGGAGAAGAATGACCTCACCATCCAGCTGCAGGCAGTATGTGGGGCCCTGGGGGCAGCGGCAGCAGCTGGGGGCCTTGGCAAGAGTCAGACCCAGAGAAGGAGGGAGAGTGGCCTTCCAAGAAGCTGTGTCCTTCCAGCTGGGGAATTCCCAGCCTTCTCTTTCTTTCATTGCCATGTCACCCTGGACCCAACTACCAAAAAGACTCCATCAAATTCCTGTTTGCCCACAGCAGCAGGCTGGGCACACACACATACAGTACATGCTGGGCCTGGGGGATTGTCCAGACATGGGGGCCACGAGACGGTAGGAGGAGCACCTCTGGGGTGAGCCTGGCTCCCTGAGGACCTAGGGAACTTGCCCTCTTTTCTCCGCTTCCTTTTCCTCACCCATCAAGTGCAAACACAGAGGGGAGAACATATGACCTAGTTTCTGCGGGAAGCCTGACTCTGACTCCCAGTACGATGAGCGGCTTCACTGCCGTGACGCTTCTGGTTTACAAGGGTCCTTCCTTCTCTGGTTTGAGATTTCACAACCACCTGATAAGACGCCCGATTTTCATGCGTATCTTCAGGGAAGGAAACTCCACTTGACCGACCTTTAGAGACTTGATCAAGGTCCCAAGCCGGTCAGTAGAAGACCCACAACCGGGAGGGATCCAGTCCCATCTTGGTCGTTCCTGCTCTGTCACAGCCATGTCTCCTCAGCCGAGAGAGTGTCAGCACTTGCATTAGCTATCCATTTTCCCCAAGCTGTCTCCGACATCTTTTCTCCCATCCTTTCCACACCCCTGAGAAGCTGCTCAGGCTAGGACCCTCATTTTATGTCTGGGGAGGCCGAGGCCGAGCGTGAATACAAGGATAAAAGAATCTTCCATTTACAGAAGGGCCTCCATGTGCTCCATCCCTTTATGCCTCACGATGATCATGTCCCTTATTTTGCAGAGAATTGAATTTCAGTAAATTTATGCCACGAACCAAAAGTCACCTAGCTGGTCTGGTCTTCCGACTCCATGGCCAGTTGTTGTCTCACACCACTGACCCCATCTCAGGGAGACCCCAGTGGACACCCCGGTTGTCCCTCCTCTGCCACTTACTGCCTGTGTGACTTTTGACAACTCCACCCCCTCTGCATATCGGTTCCCTCATCTCTGAACCCTAGCTTATAGATAACACATGTCTGGCTTGCTTCTCAGTGTTGTTATAAGGAGAAACCAGGGACGGGAAATGGTTTGTCAACACGAAAGTGCTAAATCAATGCTGGGAGTTCTTTGGGTGGACATGTCCCTCCACGTTGGCGGATGCAAGCATAGACCCACATGGGAACAGTGGATGAGATGGCAGAGCCTGAACGGACAGCGGCGTCCTGCCTGAGTGGCCCGCACTTCTCCTAGACCACTCTGCTAACACCTTAAGTGCATCTGATCACCTGGGATCTCGTTAAAAAGCAGACTCGGATGAACAGGTCACAGGTGGGGCCTGAGAGTTTGCATTCTAACCGGCTCACAGGTGACGCTGCTGCTGCTGGTCTGGGGGCCACGCTCCTGGACGAGGCTTTGTCACCAAGAAGCGCAGAGATAGCCAGCCCCCGTCTAGCCCCCAGGACACGTTTGTTGGGGGCCCATCAGCCCGAGGCCTATCCATCAGCACGTTCCCCTGCAGGTGCCCGGACCCTGCCTTTGACCAATACTCTCTTTCTTCCACCGGGAGCAAGAGAACCTGATAGACGCGGGGGAGCGCCTGACCCAGATGATGAAGACCAAGATGGAGCTGGAGAGCCAGATCTCCGACATGCGGGAGAGGCTGGAGGAGGAGGAGGGTACATCGGCCTCGCTGAGCGCCACCAAGCGCAAGCTGGAGGGGGAGCTCAGTGACCTCAAGCGGGACCTGGAGGGCCTGGAGACCACGCTGGCCAAGGCGGAGAAGGAGAAGCAGGTGGGGAGGCCCCTGGGCCAGACCCTGCTCCTCCCAGGGCCAGGGAACCCCCAGCCCGCTGCCCTGCAGGGGCCACACCCAGAGCCCGTACCGCAGTGCTGCCCGGGACCCGAGCCGCCAGCCACATGCAGCTATTTTAACTTAATTCAGTACAATTTCAAATGTCGTTCCTCAGTCAACCTGGCCGCATAGGGAGGGCTCAGTAGCCGCTCGCAGCAAGTGCTACAATGTCGGACAGAGCAGACAGAGCACACGTCCATTGTCTGGACAGAGCAGCTGACTCAGGGGGCTGAGGGCTGTTCCCCTCGTGGGGACGCCCAGGCCTGGCCGGTCCTCCTCGTGCCTGGCATTCCTGGGCGTCTGCCTGGTCTTCTGCCCACTCAGCCTCCGCATCCCTGGGGCGCCTCCCAGAACACCCTTCTGCAGCACCATGTCCACCCCTCCCCCTTCCCAGAGGAAGCAACCGTATTGTAAGGTGGGGTCACCTTTAGCTGTTGGATTTCTGCCCAAACAAGCAGCTGCTGCCCCTCCAAGTGGCTCCCTGGCTCCTGGTACCGTCTGGCTGGCCCTTGGTCCCAGGCCCCCTTCCTATCTCGCAGTGGGTGGGGTCCCCGAGCAGGGGGAGGTGGACGCTGCCTAAAACGGGGCGTCTGCAGCTTTGATGTGCACTCGAAGCACAGGGACCTCAATAAGACGCAGGCCCTGGGCCAGCAGGTCTTGCGGGGCCCAGGGGCTATGTTTCCAACACAGTCCCCGGCAAAGCCATGGCTACCGTCCAAGGACCAGGCTCTGAGTAGCCAAGGCCTGACGGTGTTCTCTCTGCCCCCTCACCCCCAAGATTCTGACTTGCTTGGCTGGGCTGTGCCCTGGGCATTGGTATCTCGTAGGCTCCCAGGTGACTCAGGGGAGCAGCCAAGCTGAGAGCCCTGTCTCGGGGCAAATGCCCCCCTCCCCTTCTCCCCCTGAGGGTGTTCCCAGCCTTGAAGTCCAGCCTCTTCCCCCCCCCCCCCGCCCCAACTCCAGGCCCTGGATCACAAGGTCCGCACCCTGACCGGGGACCTCTCGCTTCGAGAAGACTCTGTCGCCAAGCTCCAGAAGGAGAAGAGGGCCCTGGAGGAGCTGCACCAGGTGGGCACCGGCCACATCTCCTCTTGGCGGAGCAAATGGAGCTCGGACACGGGAGACCCTCATTCGAATCCCGGCTTTGCCGCCCCTCAGCTGGGGCCCTTGGGGAAGTCACAGAGTCTCCCTAAATCACAATGCCCTCATCAGTGAAGTGGACACAGTCACTTGCTACCTTCCTTCCAGGTTTGTTGTTAAGTGGGGTGAACATATCATTTATCACCCAAACTAGGACAGGTTTCAGAGTGAAAGGGGACAGCAGGCATGCGTCAGAATGGTCCAGGCACACTGGGAGGGATGCTCCCAGAGTCACAAGGATGAAGCGGGCATATGGAAGTGCCCTGTGAGCTCTAAAGCACCAGGGAGCCCTGATTCATTGCGGCAACGACAGGCATGAGCTCCTGAGGTCACGGGGAGCCCACCCGACTGTTCCGGTTGCTCCTGAGTGTGGAGCCAACTCTGACCACCCACCAGTGCTGACCGTGGCGTGGAGCACCTCCTAGCCTAGACACAGGTGCCAGGAGCAAACTGAAGCCCAGACCAGACAGTGGACCCTCAGCCCTGTGTTTGCTGACATCGTGAATCTACAGTATGTCCCCCGAGCACATTTCTCTGTCGCCTCTGGAAACACCTCCCCTTAGACTGTGACTCTCCATCACATCAAACCCAGAGCCCCCTGTTACAGCAAATACGCTCAGTTCTCATTATTCGAGGTAGCGATGTTCTACAGAGTCACTGAATTAGCAAATACTGAACCTCTGCTCTCGGGGAAATACAGGGTTACGTTCCTGTGAGCCTCTAGTCACAGCGTTTTCGTCAACCCATCCATACATCATACGTATGATGGTGATCAATACATTATCTTGTTTTACGTGTATTTCTGTTGAAAAACACCTTATTGAGTACATATTGTTGAAACCTTGACATTGAACCCACGGTCAACAGCCCCTGTATCTCAGGCCTGAATGGAGCTCATCCAACACAGATTCTCTCTGCAAGGTACATCACAGCCTTCTTGCGTCAGGAACGCCAGGCAGCCCTGCAGAACTGTGCTTGGTGCCACTGTAAGCAGTGAAATCACCAACAAAGAGCGCTGACATGTAGAAAACCTGGCACTACGTAGACTGGGAAAAGGACACGTGTTTGCAGTCTGAGCCGAATCGAGGAGACAGAGCATCATTGATCCGACCTCAGCTGGGAACGTGCCCCGCTTCGCATGTCCACGAATGACCACGAAAGCACCATGAGTACTGATTTGGGGATTACAAATAAATTTTAGCGAGTACGTAAATTGGCAAAAAGATAATTCACGGATAATGAGGATCAGCTGTATTTTGGAACACCCTCTTACTATCCTGAGTTGAAAATTATAATAATGTAACTAATACATAACTTCAGAAAAATCAATAGAGTGCCCTTCCATATAAAAGGAGAAATGGGGCTTCCCTGGTGGCACAGTGGTTAAGAATCTGCCTGCCAATGCAGGGGACACGGGTTCGAACCCTGGTCTGGGAAGACCCCACACGCCGTGGAACAACAAAGCCCATGCGCGACAACTACTAAGCCTGTGCTCTAGAGCCCGCGAGCCACAACTACTGAAGCCAATGTGCCTAGAGCCCGTGCTCTGCAACGAGAGAAGCCACCGCAAAGAGAAGCCTGAGCACCGCAACGAAGAGCTGCAACTAGAGAAAGCCCATATGCAGCAACGAAGACCCAGTGAGGCCAAAAATAAATAAATAAAATAAATATATTTTAAAATTTTTTTAAAAAAGGAGAAATGAGTGAAAGTAATTTATAATAAATAATGGGGCTGTCAAAGTGTAAAAGCTCAGGCAGATCTAGGAGGGCTGCCTGCCCAAGCCCGTCTTTGACGGCTGTAGACGGGCACCCGACGGGGTGTTGGTGACTCAAGTAGCCAAGTGCGGTTGCTACCAGTGATGCAATTTTACAAAACAGTGAATAATTCTCAGGGAGATTTTAACAACAAGAAGTCAATCTTCTCTTAGTGTTCATGGTAGATCATTCTTTAAAATTGTGGCGTATACTAAATGAAAAAAAATGTTGAGTTATGTGTGAAGAGGTACTGGGTTCTAGGTTCAGAAAAGTATAAATAGTTGTTTACTTACATGAATGGCTGGATGGGACAGCAAGTGTGTGAACTGCAGAATTATTCTTCACGGCACCCATCATCCAGAGCAAGGCCAGATGTCCAGTGTCCCTGGAAGCACCCACAAAGTAGCAGTGAGGCATCATTGTGACAACCAAAAGCACCGCCCCCCCCCCCAGATTTCCTATATGCCCCGTGGAGAACCAGAGCCCGCAACTGACCCCTAGGGGCCCACCTGTGGCTGACGGGTGATCAGTGTGCCGTGGCCTCACCCACCACCCAGGAGCAGGTGCTCTGTAACTGATCACTGACATCATCAACTCAGCTCGGAAGTGATGGCAGGGAACCAGATCTGTTCAGCTGCTCCCGCCTGCCTCACAGGACACACATGCGTATCTTTCCTTCCAGAAAACCCTTGACGACCTGCAAGCCGAGGAGGACAAGGTGAACCATCTGACCAGGAACAACAGCAAGCTTAGCACCCAGATCCACGAGGTAATGCCCCGTCGCTGGGTCTGATTCTATAGCTCGACGGTCAGGTCTGTCCCAGGGCACAGGGGCCTCAGATACATTTTGGGGAACTGGGAAGTGAGGCCCCTTCTGATGCCACAGCTAAGGAACCAGGCCCAGTCTGGTTCTTTATTGCATTCTGGCCTCAGACAACCCCCGCCCACACACACACACCCTACCTTCTTTTGTATTTTTTGTCTCCGCAGCTGGAGGATAATTGGGAACAGGAAAAGAAAATCCGGGCGGAAGTGGAAAAAGCTCGCCGGAAAGCTGAGAGTGACTTGAAGATGACCATTGACAATCTCAATGAGATGGAGCGGTCCAAGCTAGATCTCAAGGAGGCAGTGAAAAAGTACGCAGTCTTTCATTTTGCCCGTAGCAGTGTTAGCGATATCTAGCACTTCCTGGATGACACCCAGTGCCAGGCACTCTGCTGAGGGCTTCATGTGTATCAATGCATGTCCCCTGCACCTGCTCTGTGCCAGGCACTGTGCTCAGCTCGGACGATTAGGGAGGGAGGAGCAGGTGCTTCCCTGTTCTCAGGGAGCTCCCAGCCTCACACAGGGCCTTTTGGGCGCTGGAAAGGACACAGGTACTAAGCAATGCACCCACCCCAGAGGTCAGGGAGTCTTTGCAGAAACCTGCAAATTGGGCTCTCAAAGATCACAAGGAGTTGAGGGGGTATGTTAGCAATACCACCCTGGTAATAACATGGAGGACATGTGGGGTGGAGAAAGCAGGAAGACAACTGCTGCAATAGTCCAAGCATAAACCGGAACCGAGTAAGAGGCTGAAGGGATGGAGATAAGGAGGCAGGTAAGGAAAGTTTTTAGGGGGCAGAATTTGGACAATGCATCTTTTTAAAAAGTATTTATTTATTTATTTATTTGGTTGCACTGGGTCTTAGTTGTGACAGGTGGGCTCCTTAGTTGTGGCACATGGTCTCCTTAGTTGTGGTATGCGAACTCTTAGTTGCGACATGCATGTGGGATCTAGTTCCCTCACCAGGGATCAAACCCGGGCCCCCTGCATTGGAAGCACAGAGTCTCATCCACTGTGCCACCAGGGAAGTCCCCCGGACAATGCATCTTTGAAGCACATTTTGCTAGGGCAATTCTAAAGCACTACAGGCTGCCAAGAGGGCGTGTGCAGCTAAATCTGCATCTCAGCACATTACTTGGGAGGCACACCCAGAAGGTGCGGGTGACCCTGCCCATCCTCCCCATCTGCTTGGTCTCTGGCATCTTAGCTCTCACACGTGGCTCTTGACACATGGAACTCACACATCAGGAGGAGACAGCCTTTTGCAGAAAGTTTTTGGAGGAACGTTTTCCCTAAAAAGGCCAAGCATCCGTGTGATTCTGGAGCCCCTAGACTGTAAGCTGCACCAGAGCAGTGACTTCTGTCCGTTTTGTTCACTGATGTGTCCCTGGAAGCCCAGACAATGTCTGGCACCAGGAGGGACTCAATAAATGGAAGGCAAATTAATAAATGCACAAGTGAATGAATGAGTGAGTGAAAAACCAGTGGAGCAGATCCTGGGGCTCTGTAGGGCGACTCATCTGTAGGGTGAGAAGGCCAGGGGTCAGGGCTGAGTGGGTCTCAGCAGGGTCAAGGTCTCCCCCAGCAGCCCCAGCTCCATTCCCGGGCCAGCTTGCTGGTCTAGCCTCAGAGCTTTTCCTCAGGAGGTCAAACCTTCTCTTGCAGGAGGGATATGGAAATCAATTCTGTCAACTCTAAATACGAGGACGAGCAGTCTCTGAATTCCACGCTGCAGCGGAAACTAAAGGAACACCAGGTCTGTCTGTGCGGGACGGAGGAGACCCAGATCCTCTTTTGAAATGCACTGGCCTGCGCCTTTGCTCACATCAGCTGATCTGCTGCTGCCACAGAGTCCTCAGAGACTGACTCATGTCCACCTCATGCTGGGATAAATTCCGAGTCCCCACAGTGGCCACAGGGCCCTCCACAATAGCCCCTGCTCCCTCCCTGGCTCGTCACCCACCGTTCCCCCACCATTCCGTCCAGCCCCTCTGGCCCCTTGCGGGGTCTCACACACCCCAGCCTCCCTCCTGCCTCAGGGCCATTGCACACACTCTCTGTGTCCCGCTTCCCTCTGCTTTTGACAGCATCCCACATACTCTTAGCTGCCTTCCATCATTTTCATTCTAAAAGGCCAGTGGGTAGGTCTCTAACTTCACCCAGGAGAGATAAATGCCCCGCTCTGTCTGCTTATTTGCCTGCTAGGCCCGAATCGAGGAGCTGGAGGAAGAGCTGGAGGCTGAGAGGGCAATGAGAGCCAAGGTAAGTGAGACGTGTCTACGCTTCCTGCCTCCTTTCCTGAGGCAAAGGACCCAGTGAAGCCACAATCCAACCACGAGCAGAAACTCCTGTTGGGAAACCAGTAGAGAGGAGGACGGGGTTCTGGTTGGAAAGGCCTCGTTGTTTCTTGAGCACCTACTGTGTGCCAGGCACTGTGCTACACGTGCCCATTAATGACGACGCAAGAGGCACAGATGCTCTTTGTTGTGCGGTCCATGGAGAGTGGGCAGTGTTAGCCTGGGGACTGGAAGACTGAATTCAACAGGCTGAGGCGGGGAGGAGCTTCTAGGCAAAGGGAATCAAATAGCACTTATGTGCACAGGTACAAAGGTGTGAAAGGAAGAGCCAGGAGTGGAGGGAGGCTTGAGGGCAGGGATCCTGTAGGGAGACGGATTGTAACACACCTAACTCCAGCTTCAGCCCAGCTGGGCTGGGGGGCAGGATGGGCACTAAGGCCCCCCCAGTGCAGGGAAGAGGACAGACAGCATCCTCTGCTGAGTGTGGGGGGTGACGGGCAGAGTGCAGAGCTCCCCAAGCGCAGGGCCCTGGCCTCACAGACGCCAGGCGGTCATCACAATCCTTACCAGAGAAACAGGGGCTCTTGGACGGCCGAGGTCAGTGTCATCCCATCTCCCCCCAGGTGGAGAAATGATGCAGTGACCTGTCCCGAGACCTCGAAGACCTCAGTGACAGGCTGGAAGAGGCTGGGGGAGCCATGTCTGCTCAGGTACCATCCTTGGGGTGTCCAGGAACCCCGATTCCTGCCTGCCTGCAGGGAGAAAAAAACGCTGGACGATGAGCAGGGGGATAAAGACCAGTTAGTTCTTGCTGAATTCCCGGGCTCCCTTGAGGAGAAACCAATCAACGATAAAGAACAGGCAAGAGGGGGCTGGTTCAGTCCACTTTCTTCTGGGGCTCCTCGCTTCAGTGGATGCAGGTGGGATTTGGACCGAACGCCCCAGGGAGGCCAGCACCGGCCAGCCCGCGAGCCCTGCTTCTGCTCCGCCCCAGATCGAGCAGAACCGCAAGCAGGAGGCCGAGCTGCTGAAGCTGCGGCGGGAGCTGGAGGAGGCGGCCCTGCAGAGCGAGGCAGCGGCCTCCACGCTGCGAAAGAAGCACGCAGACTCCATGGCCGAGCTGAACGAGCGCGTGGAGAACCTGCAGAGGGTCAAGTCCAAGCTGGAGAAGGACAAGCAGGTCATGAAGGCTGAGATCGACGACCTCAACGCCAGCGTGGAGACCATACAGAAGTCCAAGGTGAGGGGGGACACCCCGCAGAGCCTTCACGAATAACATCCCCCGAGCCCCCCGACAGGCCCGAGGCCCATTCTAGATGCTGTGAAGGGAACCAAGATGGACCCGTCACAGACCCCACTGGCTGTGTGTATAACCTCGGCCAAGGTGCACAACCTAACCGTGCCTCGGTTTCCCCATCTGTAAAATGGGGAATAATGATAATCCCCACCTCATAGTGCTGTTGTTAGGGCTACGACAGTTCCTGGCACGTAAGAAAAGCTCAATAAATGTGAGCTATTAGGGTCATCATGACATTAGTGTGACTATATCCTCCAGGAGTTGGAGACTTAGTAGGAGAAACAATCATTGCCACAATGAAAAAGTGATACGTGGCAAGAAAGAAAATTAAGTACAATTAAAGTGAAATTAAGCCACTCAACATGCATTTATCCAGCCCCTGCCACAGGAAGAGTCTTCTTGTGACACAAGAGAAGTGGCGGGTGGTGCTCCGAAGGTGAGCAGGGATGATACTTTGCGGGTCCAGGTCCCAGCCAACTAGTGTCTCCAAACTTCAGACACGCACAAGGCATCTTCATAGTTCCTGTTTTATCTGCAGACGTCTGCTCTAATGCTGGTATTTTTCCTCAAATTAACTGGCTCCCGGCATTTTCCTATTGGGTGAGGTCGGCAGGGGCCCGGAAGTGAGGGGTTGTGTGCCAACCCAAAGGCTCTGGGCTTGTTGATAGAAAACGGTGAGCCGCTGGAGGTTTCTGAGACAGGGATGTTCTAGAAGGATGAGGCAGGTGGCCTGGGAGGCTGCACTAGGGCAGCGCAGCTGGGAAGCAGGGAGGGCCTGGCCTGGGCCTCCTCATTTCCCCACTGGGTTCGTTCTCCCTGAGCAGATGAACGCCGAGGCCCACGTCCGAAAGCTGGAGGATAACTTATCAGAGGCCAATGCCAAGGTGGCTGAGCTGGAGCGGAACCAGGCGGAAATCAACGCCATCAGGACCCGCCTCCAAGGTGAGCTCTCCCCTCCCCGCAGCTTCCTAAGGAACAGCGCATGGAAAGGAGCGGGGATCCTCAAGGAAACTGAAAGAGGACCTGGGTGCCCTCCCAGAGCTTCCTTGACCTTGGAAAATCCACATCCCCTGTGACGAGAACAGCAGATTTTCTTCCACCCACTGAGTGCTCCAAGTAACATCTTTACAGTGTAAAACAGGGAACACTATCTATCCAAAACATTTTCATATCAGTTCTCTCAATCACCCCGTGAGATCAGCGGGAGAAGCAGTAATACGGACAAAACACAATTTTCAAACATTTTAAAACATGACCTGCCTACTAACGTAAAGCGAACACGTGTCACTAATGAGGGAACCAGAAAAATGGTAAAACTGCTTTTGAAAAGCACCTGAGGGGGCTGAGATTTACATAGCCAGTCGGGAAAGGAACGTTTCAGTAACTCTGCTGAGTTAGATGCAAAACTGGTTCATGTCCTACGTGGCAATAATACTGCAACCTCTAGGTTTGATGTGGGGTTTTTTCTTCCAGAAGAAATTCTCTGCATCTCTAGGTCAAAAATAATTTGCAACTCATCAATATGCAAGTTAACATCTGACTTCGCAGAGTCTGGGCTCTAAAGAGGGGTCAACAGTTAAGTCAAGCAAAGGTGCATTTCCTTCGAGAAGTTAACACTCCTGAGGCGCACCAGTTAGACAACACTCTCGTTTGACACCAGAGAACCTCCTTTGGCCTTATTTTCCACATTCTGAATACTTTTTAAAATCAATATCCCCATTTGATGGATAAGAAGAGTGAAACTCAGTGAGGTGAAGTGACTTGCCCACGGTCACAAAACCGACGATACAGGGCAGAACTGGGAACCCTTGCTGGTCCTCTGGCTCATGCACCTTCTCCTGGCCTCTGGCTCCGGAAATCAGTCCACAAATGACAGGAGTGTAGGTTCTGGGACCGTGACAAATGCATTTTTCAAAGTAAACACTCTCAGCCCGACTGTTTTCTCCAAACTTCTTTGCTGTATCTCCTGCCAGGGGCTTCGTTATCTGAAGCCGCTTATCCCATGCAAATCACCTGGATGGTGGCGACCCTTGGGCACTTGCTCCCCTCCTGGGCCCACTTGATTCAGGCAGCTGATGTGGTGGTCGCCGTGCTCCCCATTCCAGCTCAGCTGGCCAAGCCACCATATTGATGGGCACTTTGGGAGCAAGGCTTAGGATCTGGCAGGGGAGCTAGTTCTCCACCCAACGCGTCTCCCTTCCCTTCTCGTCCAGCTGAAAACGGTGAACTGAGCCGGTAATATGAAGAATCCCAGAGCCAGCTTAATCAGATCCTGAGGATAAAGACGTCCCTGACATCACAGGTGGACGATTACAAGAGGCAGCTGGATGAAGAGTCCAAGGTTGGTTTGGGGGTGAGGTAGGGGGTGACAGAGCTGCCTCCTTGAAGAAAGTCATATGTTATGAAGATGTAGACGGAACATGAAAAATATTTGATTCCACAGCAAGTAAAAGAGTTAACAACAAAACCAGAGTACGCTATATGTGCGACTAAATGAATTAACGAAATTACGTATCCTTGTGGATAGTAATTGGAAGAAATCAAGGAAAGTTAAACCCTGGTGGTTTGGATTGTAGACTCCTGTGTCTTCCCGCCCGCCCCGCCTTTACTTGCTGCAGTGTTGATCCAATGTCATGTATCTCTAAGTGATGGCCCTGGGTGCCACAGAGACTGGGGGCGCCCTGACAGGTTGGTCTGGTCACCGCAGTCCCGCAGCACGGCCGTGGTGAGTCTCGCCAACACCAAGCACGACCTGGACCTGCTGAAGGAGCAGCTGGAGGAGGAGCATGGAGGCAAGTCGGAGCTGCAGCACCTTGTGTCCAAACTCAACACCGAGGTGACCACCTGGAGGACCAAGTACGAGACGGACGCCATCCAGAGGACCGAGGAGCTGGAGGAGACCAAGTGAGCGTCACCCTGTGCCAGGAGGGCCGGGGAGGCCAGCGGGTTGGCGGGTGGGTGCGAGGTGGGGGTCTGAGCACAACAGCCACAGCTGACGCCAGGGCCACACCCAGGAGAGGGCAGTTCAGGGGCTCCTCTTAAAGGGGGCACGAGTGTCAGGACAGGGAACCCACTTCGTGCCCTCACCAGCTCACGCACTGCATGCCCCACTGCCTTCAGCTTCCCTCTTCAAGGGCTCTCTTACCTACATCTTCTGCCCAGAAATGCTCAGGCTCCCTGCAGGGAAGTCAGGATGGGTGGGGGGGGGGCGGGATCTGCCTCCAGGCAGGGCTTCTCTGACTCTGAAGTGCTCAGGAAGCTTCCACGGGCCTGGCGGGACTGGGGTGAGGCCCCTCAGTGATGCTGGGAGGACACGGGCCACGCTCCGCGGCAGAAGTCCCCCCTCGGCCAGTTCCCCAGCTCTGTGGCGAATGCCCCCAAGTCCTTTGAGCTTTCTTCCTTCACAAACTAGAGACACAAACACTCTGTTTGACGGGCCTGAGGAAACAAGAGTGGACACGTGAACGTGGCTCAGAGCTGACCTCTTGCACAAGAAGAGGCTGGCGTGGGTGCCCGTGGGCCAGGGCACCCAGGGAAGGCCTGCATGTGAGCCCCCGGTGCCAGGCAGGGAGGGGACCCCAGCCTGCCACTGGTGCCTTCCATCCACTGGAATTTGTGGTGACAGCAGTAAGTGCAGTGCCTTCCAGCTGACATCAATCTTTATCTGGCGCTCTTTATTCGCTGAGCCTACACCTGCCTTCCTGCAGCTCCACCTCCT
The DNA here is from genome assembly GCF_949987535.1 of Balaenoptera acutorostrata. NCBI lineage: Eukaryota > Metazoa > Chordata > Mammalia > Artiodactyla > Balaenopteridae > Balaenoptera > Balaenoptera acutorostrata. The sequence goes on from NC_080078.1 coordinate 6,175,234, forward strand.
GCCCTCCAGCCCTGTTCTAATATTTTCTATTGAGAGCTACGGGGGCTGCCTGGTCCCACCCCAAGCTCTCACTCCGAGCTAAACCTCCATTTCAAACCCTCCCCTCTCTCTGCCTGGAACCTCTTCCCCGGACACCCACAGGGTCCTTGCCTTTGCATATGTGTCCCCTCCCTGCTTTATTTTCCCATAGTGCTTATGTCATTTTGTTGTGTTTTCTGTCCCCCCTCTAGAACAGAAGTTTTATGAGGGCAGGGATCTTAGTCTGTTTTATTCACTGCTGTTTCCCTAACGCCTAGAACAGGACTTGGCACTGAGTAGAAACAATGAATATTTGTGGAATGGATGACTGGACACTGGTTGCTCTGTTCCCAACACCCCCCTTTCTATCTGCACCTTTTCCATTGTGACACCAGAGCTCAGCGCCATGCTGGGCCCCCCTGCCCGTGGGTGCCTATGTTTCCTTGACGGCCTCTCTTGCTCTCATCCACAGGAGAAAACTGGCCGCCAGGCTCCAGGAGGCAGAAGAGACGGCCGAAGCCGCCCAGGCCCGAGCCGCCTCCCTCGAGAAAAACAAACAGAGACTCCAGGCAGAAGTCGAGGACCTCACCATTGACTTGGAGAAGGTCAGAGGGCCAAATGCTCCAAGGCTGACCATTTGCCGGGTCCAACAGCCCACGGGAAGCTGGATGAGACTGTCACATGTTGGGTTAGCAAAGAAGGAACAGGTGGCCCAAGAGGGTGGAGAACAGGGTTTGCAGTCAGGCCCGCTGTTCACTGCTTGAACGTGTGTCAACATGCTCGTGATTCCGAGATCTTAACTCAACCAGCCACTATTTAAATAGGTCCGTGACAAGGATAAAACTCAGTCCCAGGATGTCCAGGAACCCATTGCCCCTGTTCCCCTTTCTCTTCTGCAAACCATGTCCCACACACTTTGTGTGGCTAAATAGTCCCGTTTGCATCCCTAGTTCAGACTGATTCGCCAGTCTTTAGCAGAATTAAATAAGATTTCCACTGGCACACACCAACCCAGTCTTGGTCCAGATAAGGTCATAGCCATGTGAGAGGCTTTGGGGGAAAAAAGTCCTAAAACCCCAAGGTTTTTGCTCCCTGCAAATTAAGAAGTTAAGCAGAAAAAAAAGAAGAAGAAATTAAGCAGAAATTTACAACATCTAATATTGTGCAGCAGCAAATACACAGTTGCGGGGAGTTATGAAAAAGATGGAAGGGCTGTGAAAATAATGTCTAGGAATAATGAGCTTTGATTCACAAGAAAAATAATACCCACCCATCTCTGAGTTGGGCAATGATATATAGTATATATTAGTATGTTATAGAGAAATACGTTATGGGGAGTTAGGTGAACGTCATAAATCTGGGAAGGCTGTTGTGGCCCAGATCCCTCCTTTTACACCTGAGAAAACCCTCACCTGGGAAGATAAGGTGGGCTGCCCAAGGTCACACGTCTAGTAGTAGATGTTCTGGAACTGAAACATAATTATTTCTGGACTTCCTGTTCTGTGCTTGTGCCACAAATGTTGAATTCTATCCCCATTCGAAGAAGTCTGGGGTCACCAGAGTTACTGGAGAGGTAGAGGGAAGGAAGGGAGGGGGCAGACGGAGGGGAAAGGCACAGGAAAGGCAGCCCCCTGACACCATCCCCACCCCACCCCAGGCCAACGCCGCGGCCGCCGCCCTGGACAAGAGGCAGCGGGTCTTTGACAAGATGCTGGCTGAGTGGCAGCGGAAGTGCGAGGAGCTGCAGGTGGAGGCGGATGCCTCCCAGAAGGAGTGCCGCGTGTACATGACCAAGAGCTTCAAGATCAAGACCGTCTACAAGGAGTCCCTGGAGCACCTGGAGTCGGTGAGGAAGGAGAACAAGACCCTGCAGGGTGAGTCTGGGGGCAGATGGACGGGCCTGCAGGGACAAGGACACAGCCGGACCCACCCCCCCGCCCCTTCACGTCATGGGTCTGAGCACCCAGCGCATAGTAGGTGCACAGTGTTTGCTGACTGGCTGGCAAGCACTTGGTCAAGGCATGTGGGCATTCAGCAGTATAACTTCAGGCAGGTGAGTTACCTAGTTCTTCTGTGTCTCATCTGTAAAATGGGGAAATAATACTGCCTTCCATGTAAGGCTGTTGTGATAATGAAATAAGATAAAAATGTCTTAAGTCTTCGCTCGGTAGAGTAGCTGGTCAAATAAGGGCTCAGGAGATTTTAGATATTGAGCCCTTCCATCTACCATATGTAAATAATATGTGTATGCATATGTGTTTCTTACATATAGGAGTCTCAGGCTGGAATTTCATTGTTGGATATTGCTTGAAAAGTGTTGGTTATCTCTTAAAGATAATCTTGCCACATGAAATTTGTATTATTTGTTTTTGTGGTTTTTCTAAACACAAACTCCGTGTTCAAGAGATGTCACTTTTTTTCCATTTTTGAAGAACTGTTTTGGGGTCCCTGTTCCGCTGAGCGGCAGAAATGAAAACTCAGTCAATGCAGGGTTTCCTCAATCCAGGTTGCCCCACCCTGCTTCCTCCCCAGGGTTGTATTTGAGTCCCACGGGGGTTGATGTAGCATCACTGCAACGGAGGGTAGAAAAAGATGGTCTTTGATTGTCCCCAAAGCTGCCCAAGGTCCTATGAGTCACTCCCAGAGGAGCTCTCTGCTTACAGGAGATAATCTTGAGAGTCAAGTGTTTGAGGCATCTGCTTTCTTAGTTTCAGAAGTGTAAGCACGGAAGGACTTGGGCATAAAGTAAATACAAGTTAAAGATTGGGGAGGAAGAGCTGAACCAGATATAGGTTGACTGGACTAGGAGAGGAAGGAAAAGGGGGGGTGAGGTTATGATCAGGTGCTGCTGAGGGTCCCTGCCTCCACCCCTATCAGCTCCTGGTGCAGGTGAGAAAAGATGGAGGAATAACTGTGTCACATGCCACTACCCCGGGAAGCCGGTAGTCCTCATGCTTCTTGTTAACAAGAATATTCTTCTTGTTAACAAGAATATTGCTTCTTGTTAACAAGAATATTCCTTTCTCAGAGGAGATAAAGGAACTGATTGATCAGCTGGGTGAGGGAGGACGGAGTATACATGAGCTGCAGAAAATGAAGAAAAAATTGGAGATTGAGAAGGAAGAACTCCAGGTGGCCCTGGAGGAAGCTGAGTCTTCCCTGGAGGTAACCATGTGGTCATCACATTGGGGGCTGGACCTTGGCCAGGGACCACACACCTGCTGGGCCAGGAAGACTGATGTTTATATTCCTGGCAGGTTGAAGAGAGCAAGGTGATTCGAATTCAGCTGGAACTGGCTCAGGTGAAAGCTGATATCGACCGGAGAATCCACGAGAAAGAAGAGGAATTTGAAGCTACGAGGTATGAGGCTGATGGGGCAGGAGACTGAGTGTAGGTAGCATGATGGAGCAGAGTCCAGAAACCTGAGTCTCTGCCACATACCAGTCATGTGTGAGCTTGGGCAATTCAGGTGAGCCTCTCTGAACCTGTTTCCTCATCTGTGAAATGGGAATAATGATGGTACCTTATACTAATGTGGCACTCTCTGGTTTGCACTTAGAAATATAATACTTTAGTGATTCATCACAAAACCCCATGAGATAATAACCCAATTCAAAAATGGGTAGTGAAGTAAATCAGAAGGAGAAAGACAAATACCACATGATATCACTTACATGTGGAATCTGAAATATGATACAAATGAACTTATTTATGAAACAGAAATAGACTCAGAGACATAGAGAACAGACTTGTGGTTGCCAAGGGGGAGGGGAGGTGGGGGAGAGATGGATTGGGAGTTTGATATTGGCAGATGCAAACATATAGAATGGATAAACAACAAGGTCCTACTGTATAGCACAGGGAACTATAGTCAATATCCTGTAATAAACCATAATGGAAAAGAACATGAAAAAGAATGTATATATATGTATTACTGAATCACTTTGCTGTACAGCAGAAATTAACACAACACTGTAAATCAACTATACTTCAATATTTTTTTTAAAAAAATGGGTAAAGGACTCGAATAGACATTTCTCCAAAGAAGATATACAAATGGCCAACAAGTACATGGAAAGATGCTCAGTATCATTAGTCATTAGGGAAATACAAATCAAAACTACGAGATACCACCTCTCTTCCATTAGGATAGCTACTATACAAAAAACAGAAAATAACAAGTGTTGGTAAGGATGTGGAGAAATTGGAACCCTTGTACACTGTTGGTGGGAATGTAAAATAATGGTACAGCTGCTGTGGAAAACAGTATGGAGATTCCTCAAATTTTTTTAAATAGAATTACCATACGATCCAGCAATTCCACTTCTGAGTATATATCCAGAAGAATTAAAATCAGGGTCTCAAAGAGATATTTGTACACCCAAGTTCACTGCAGCGTTATTCATAATAGCAAAAATGGGGAAGCAACCAAAATGCCCAGTGATGAATGAATAGATACACAAAATGTGGTCCATCCATACAGTGGAATATTATTCAGCCTTAAAAAGGAAGGAAATTCTGACACATGCTATAACATGAATGAACCTTGAGGACATTATGCTACGTGAAATAAGCCAGTCACAAGAAGACAAATACTGTATGATTCCATTTATATGAAGTACTTAGAGTAGCCATTTGATTATAGCCATCCTGGTGGACGTGAATTGCATTTCCATGATGGCTAATGATGCCGAGCATCTTTTATGTGCTTACTGACCAGCTACATATCTGGTTTGGAGAAATGTCCATTCAAGTTCTTTCCCAAAAACTGGGTTATCTTTTTATTGTTGATTTTAAGAGTTCTTTATTTATTCTGGATACTAGACCCTTATCAGATATATGATTTGCAAATATTTTCTCCCATTCTGTGGGTTGTCTTTTCACTTTATTGATAATATGCCTTGAAGCACAAAAGTCTTAAATTTTGATGAAGTCCAATTTATCTATTTTTTTCTTTGGTCACTTGACTGTTGCTTTGAAAAGAGAGATTCTGACCTGTATAGCCAAAGCTCACATTCTATAATGAAAACAAACAGAGACCTTAGCATCTGGCTTTGAATTCTGACTCCACTGTGGACTAAAGGGTGATCTTTGGCGTGTTTTTCATCACGTTGGAGCCTCAGTTTCCTTGCAGGGCTGTTCTGCATATTAAATGAATTGAGATCACAAAGACACATGGTAAACATTGACCTTCCATTCCTTTTCCCAAAGCATGATGCTCCCCCACTTAAAGACTTTAAGAGGAGATACAGTTTAATCTCACAGCATGGTGGCCGTATCCACATTATTGCTGAGACTTCTTATCTAGGGAGGTTTAGCACATCCTGAACAGTGGGCCCAGTAAGCCAAGGCCTTCTCTGCTTGGACTTGCAGGAAGAACCAGCAGAGGGCCATCGAATCCTTGCAGGCCAGCCTGGAGGCGGAGGCCAAGGGCCGGGCAGAGGCACTTCGGCTCAAGAAGAAGATGGAGACAGACCTGAATGAGATGGAAATCCAGCTGGACCACACCAACAAGAACAACAGCGAACTTGTGAAGACGCTGAAAAGGCTGCAACAGCAAATCAAGGTAGCAATCTGGGAGCAGGAAGAACTAATCACAAAGCCAGCCATCCCCGAGCCTGCAGGCTCACTGGGAGCTAATGGCATGCCTGTCCAGCCAGGATAAAGGCACGAGAGCGAGAACGTGGGGTGGCTGGCAGCCTAGGGAGCAGGAGACTTGGGGACTGTATAAATGAGAGAGACCCCAACTACCAAGATCCATATCCTGGACCACCGGAAAGAGGGAAGGAGGGAATCAGGAAGTTGGGCCTGTCTTGCTTTTTAAAATCATTTTTGACTTATTAGAAATGATTACAGACATAGAAAAATAAAGAACATAACAAACACCCATCTACCGACCACTCACCTTAAATAGAGCTGAAGGCCTGCTTTATCACTTGCTGTCATCAGCCTGGTCTGTAGCACATGCATAGCTGGACCCATGCATTCAACATGTGTTTACTGGAGCCCTGCCCTGTCCAGGCACTGTATTAGGTGCTAGGGGTACAAGAATGGATAAAACAAACGAACTTCCCTGCAAACAAATAATAAGCAACAAATAAATAAAACTGTAGTATTAAAAATGGTGAGAAGTGCTATGGAGAAAGAACAAGACAGGAGAAGGGAGACGGGAATTAGCCAGGGCAGGGTGTAACTGTCAAAGGTCACTGAGGAAGGCCTCCTTGAGAAGACCCTGCTGGAAACACCAGGTCCTCGTCATCAGGAAATCCTGGACCTCATGCTGACCAGGCTGGACAGATCCTCCAGACACCTGGGCCCTGCATCAACCAGACCCTGAACTCCCCAGGGCAGGGCTGCACTTTGCACTCTCTTCCCCTGTGGCCTCCACCTCCCTACCCTCACCCCAGCTCCCCGCTGAGCCCGGGCCAGGAAGGTCATAGCACCCTCAGGCCTGGGCAACCCCTGGCCATGGAAGAAGGGCTCAGGCCAGGGTCTCTCATCCCCCAGGACCTGCAGGTCCAGATGGACGAGGACGCCCGGCAGCACGAGCAGCTGCGGGAGGAGTGCAGCCTGCAGGAGCGGCGCCTGAGCCTGCTGCAGACGGAGCTGGACGAGGTGCACTCGGCCCTGGAGGGCAGCGAGCGCGCCCGCAAGCTGCTGGAGCAGGAGGTGGCGGAGGTCACCGAGCGGCACAGTGAGCTCAGCGTCCAGGTGGGGGCAGCTCCCGGCCACGTGGACTCCCACGCGGGGCGCTGGGGTGAGGCCGGGGCGGCGCCCCAACCTCAGGGGCTCCCCTCAAAGGCCCACTCGGCAGATCCTCAGAATGCACCTGCAGAGCGAGCTTTCTGTTATGGTTAGAAAACAAACAAACAAAAAAACCCGTAACATAAAACGTACCATCCTAACCATTTTTCAGTGCAGAGCTTTTCAAGACAGACTCCCAGACTCTCCCCTGGAGATTCTGAGCCAGTGAGTCTGTGGTGGGACCCCTGGGAATCAAAACTTTTAGAAACTCCTCATGAGATTCTGATGATTTAGCCAATTTTAAGGACAACCATTACCCCCGCCCCCCGCCCAGTGTACTGAAGATAGAACTTCAGAACTGGAAGGGATCTAGAATATTCCAAAGTCTGACATTCGTGGTACAAATGAAAAACTGTGGCCGAGAGTTGAGTGGCTCACCCATGGTCAACACCAGGTACCCCAGCGGTGACATGGGTGCTTCCTGCCGCTCACAGTGCAGTCCTTTAGCAGCATGGCTTCATCCGTACTCACCATCTCATGCGAATTCACCAAAAGAAAAAAATGTACATGGGACATATAGGGATTACAACCCCACTTTAGAGATAAAAAGACCAATCCCAGAGGTAAAAAGTAGACACATAGGCAGAAGCACTAGGGCTTGAACCTGGTCTTCCCAGCTCCAAGTTCAGGATTGTACTAGAGCTACCACCCACCCCAGGCCTAAATGATGTTCTTCCCAGGTTCCGTGTGATGCAAATTCTAATCTAAAACTCAGAGAAGAATGCAGGATAGAGACCTTCAACCCAAGCAAGGGGCCCAGGGCCATTTCTTGTTGGGGGTCTGGGAGAGGGTGGCTTTTCCTGGACACAGGAAGGGCTGTGCAGACGCCGGGCTCATGGCAATGTCTTCATTTCCTCCTCCAGAACCAAAGCCTCCTCGTGGTCAAGCGTAAGCTGAAGTCTGATGTCCAGCGCATCTCCAATGAGCACGAGGAGCTCATCAGTGAGTTCCGCTCGGTCGACGAGAGGGCCAAGAAAGCCATGACGGACGTAAGTGCGTGCACTGCCTGCCGCAGCCGGGCGGGGCCTGGGCACCCCACCCCCACCCCAGCCAGGCCCCCTGGCGGTGACCAGGCCACCCCAGGCAGGGAAGGCCGCCTCCTTTGGTTTCTAAAAAGCCAAGAGATTAGAGCATGAGGCCCGGGGACACAGACCAAAGGAGCCATTGAAGTGGGCTCATCTGGGCAGGTATTTTGGCAAGGAGAGGAGCCTTGAACCAGCCTTAAGGGGAGGGTTAGTGAAAGGAAGATGGGTGCCGTGCCCAGGGGTTCAGGGCTGGAGGTCGGCAAGGGAGGCCTCCAAGTGTTTTCACCCTAGTATCCCTTTGGGTGCTCAGTGGTGGATGCTATGTGCCCCACTTTAAAGATGAGGAAATACAGATTTTATCATCAAGCTCCTTAGGCTTGACTGAAATGCCAGGAGCTCAGGAACATTGTTGGTCTTATTTGGTGCTGTGTCCTGAGATCATAGACTGGTACCCGGCACGCTGTAAGCCCTCCATGAATATTTTATACAAGAACAAGTGGGTTAAATGACTGGGGCTGGGTGCAGACCCTGGACTTTCTACTCAGACCTGTGTTTTTCCCGCTCTCTGTGCTGTGCCCCTCATGCGGGAGACAGCAGAGTCTGGCTGGAGAGCGCCGGCTGGCGGGTCCATGGGATCGGGCGGCCTGGTTCTGAGCACAGGCGCCTGCCTCCTCCCGTCACTCGGAGGGACATGGGAGCGTGGGGCACCCCCTCCACCGCACCCCAGCAGCATGTCAGCCAGGGTCCTCTTGTCCACCGCTTGGTGTCCCAGAGGCTGGGAGACAAGGTCCCTCGTCCCTCAAAGGCACTAGGAGCCTGGATGGGGGCCCAGCTCCAGCTCCAGTGCTTCCCCTCCCCCCCTCCCCCGCCCAGGCTGCCCGCATGGCCGAGGAACTCCGGCAAGAGCAGGACCACTGCATGCACCTGGAGAAAGTCAAGAAGAATTACGAGGTCACCATCAAGGACTTGCAGGCCAAGATGGAGGAGGCTGAGCAGCTGGCCCTCAAGGGAGGGAAACGCACCGTCACGAAGCTGGAAGCCAGGGTGAGGGCAGCACAGAACCAGAGAGGGAAAGAGGAGATCGGAAGGGGGTCTCTTCCCCCCAAAAGTGCCAAGCATCTGATGAGGAGCTGGGCCTCTAATCTATTTCTACAAAGGTCTCCTCTCCTCCTCCTCTCCCTGTCACCTTCCCCCAGAGTGTCCTTAGCCTCCAAGCAGAGTAGATCCCCATATTCTTCCTCTGTCTCTGTTCCCAGTCTCTGTTTCCAACATTATTCCTCTCTTATTACTTACTTAAAATGAGCCTCTGTCTTTACCTCATGGAATGTCAAGAGCTGGAAGGGCCCAGGGGGTCGGTCACCTTGTCCCACCCCTGCCTCCCCCATTTTCCAGAGGAGGAAACTTGAGGCTCAAGGCATCTGACCACCTGCTGGTGAAAGGCTGAGCCCACCCAACCCTCCTGGGCAGGGCTCACCTCTGGGCAGGAAGCGGATACCACGACACCCCTGCCCAAGGCCACTGAGCTCTTAAGTTCAAAAACCTGCGTTCCCCCAGCTGCATTCCTCTCCTCCCCACCTCCCCCCCCCCCAGATCAAAGAACTGGAGACGGAGCTGGATGGAGAGCATAAACAGCACGTGGAAACGGTCAAGACGCTGCGGAAGCATGAGCGGCGCCTCAAAGAGCTGGTCTTCCAGACGGAGGAGGACCACAAGACCAACCAGCGCATGCAGGAGCTGGTGGAGAAGCTGCAGAGCAAGCTGAAGGTCTACAAGCGGCAGATCGAGGAGGCGGTGGGTGCCCGCCGTGTGGCCCCAATTCGCCCCCCTTCCCAGCCCAGGTTTCCAAGCCTTGGTTAGAAGGAACCACAGGAGAGGACTCAAGTCTTGGCCAGAAGATGGCTTCCCGTCCACAGCACTTCATCCTCGCTATCACATGGGGAGTGGATGAGACACGACACACCGGAGATAAGAATGTGTAAAAAATGAAAACATCCCCCGAGGACACCCGTGCTAACTAAAGCACCTACTTCGGTGGGATCTAAAGCCAGGGAAGGTCTCGGGTGCCTCCGTCCTGCTTCCACTGGCCCCTGTGGCCTCTCCCTCCTGGTCAGCAGGTTAAACACCAGGACCTTCCCTTATTTGATCCCCTTGACACAAGGCAGGAAGGCTGATACTCTTAACCTATTTCACAGGTGAGGAAACAGCCCAGAGTCGGTACTTATGTTATTTCAAAGTCACACAGTTAGCAAATGGCAGCTTCAAGTCTCAACCCTAGACCGCACGCCCACCTGCCGCCACCATCGTCCCCCACCCAGGATGTAGGTATTTGACCCTGCTGTCGTTTGCTGCCAGTTCTGGGACAACCACGTTGACTCCATCATCCACCCACGCACCTAACACTGTTCCCAAAAGGCTCAATAAGGGCCAGGCTTACAGGAAATACGGTTCTAACCAAAACGACACTATGACTCTCTTGGGAAGATGAGGGGGTGGGAAATGTGTGACGGGGGCTCAAGAAAGCACCAAATCCACATATTCCATGGTGGGGTACCAATAGCTAATGCCTAAAACCACACATTATAGAAGCCGCAACAGAGCACATTTTACTTAGAAATATGGACGTCAAAGCCAAAAACAATCAGCTAAAAGCGTTGAAGGTGGGTGTCCGTGGTGACCTGGTGGATGCCCCTGACCCAGGACTGCTGTGATTCCTAATAAGCCTTACAGAACGACTGGACTCTTAAGATGTCCATGTAAAACTGAAAACAACACACGTTTAGCCAGAACAAGCCAGGTGTATGCCCCATTTTCCACTGTGCCTTTGTCACAGGAGGAGCAGGCCAACCAGACCTTGGCTCGCTATAGGAAGACGGTGCATGAGCTGGACGACGCCGAGGAGTGGGCCGGCATGGCGGAGACCGCCCTGAACAAGCTGCGCACCAGGCACCGCGTGGCCTGCAAAGGCATCACCTCTGTGGAGATCATCCAGGTGTCCAAGACAGGCACCTCCAAAACCCTTTCTGACGAGTGAGGTGCCACGTGTCCCAGCTCACAGCCGGTAGGTGTGGACTCCACGCTCCAAGTTCACCTTCCCTGCTCTTGCTTTGCTCTTTCCAACTTCTCTGCTTCCTGTCTGCCATGCCCTGACCTTATGCAACGGGGATCCCAAAGCCTCCCCTGTCCCTTCAGCCGCAACACTCCCTCAGCACTCTCAGGTGTGATGCCGTCCACTTGTGTCACAGGTGCTGGTGGTCGTGATGCTCCCCCCATCTGAGTGGAAGCTCTTGGGAGGCAGGTTCCGCGTCTGATGCCCCTTCACACTAGGCCTGGCAGATAGGTGCTCAGTACGTGCTTGTTTTCACTGGAGAACCGTAGGGACATTTGCAAGCTTATAGGTGGTGTGCGTTCATATCCCCCACAGTATCATCCCTGAGGATTTCATCAATGCTGGCTGAATTTAGGTTTCTAACATCAAGGAAATCATCATCATCACAGCTACCACGTCTTGAGCACTGAGTGCAGGTGGGATTTTAGGGGAAATTTTTTTAATAGTCTTTTATTATTTTCCTTAATCCAGAACCAATTGAGAAGAAATACAGGAGACAAATACATGAAAGTCACAATGCTAGTTTTATTATGATACAACTCTAGATTGAGAATTAATGGGTGTCCACCATGAGCATCCTTGTACTTCACCCCAGAATTAAAAGTACCTGCGTAACTGAACAACCACAGCCCTGCTCCCTGGGGAGCAGCCCCTACTCCAAGGGCGGGAATGACCAGAGCTCATCGACCCTGCAGGTAGATCCAAAAGGAGACCAGATGGGGTTCATCCCCGCCTTCCTGGTTCCTTCTTCCAAGCACAGGACAAACCACTCCTCTTCCCATGAGAGGAGCAAGGGAAAGGTGAGAAGCAAAGAACATTATTCTAGAGCAGTGGTTCCCAAAATGTGGTCCTTTGGACCAGCAGCCACCTCAGCAACACCTGGGAAGTTGTTAGAAATGCGAATTCTTGGGCTCCACGCCAGACCTACTGAAGCAGAAGCTCTGGGGGTGGGCCCTGCATTTGAGGTTTAACCAGCCCTCCAGGTGATTCAGACATATGGGCAAGTTTGAGAACCAGTGCTGTAGCAGAAATCTCCCCTTACAGAAACAGGACCCAGGGAATGCAGGTTTCTTCTACTTTCACAAGAGCCAGACATGTGGTAAATGTTTCTCACTCTAATTTATCCCGTGAGGTAGTTATAAATACCTGCGTTTGTCAGGTGAGGAAAATGAGCTCAGGGAAGTTCAGTGACGCCCATGGTCACGCAAGCCCTGTGCTATGGAAAGGCAGGCTGTCCTTTATTTTAATTACTGTGGAGATTGATAAGGTTACTGTCTGATTAGGATGAACCGAGACAACTCATGATCAAGGACTTGGTTTAGGTTGGGAGGGGCAGGGGTTTGCCGTCTCAGTGCCACGTGCTGATGTTCAACCTCCACGGATTCTGGGAATTTTTTTCTGGCCTCGTGTTCAAGCATCCAGTTGAGTCAGCCCTTGGTGAGGGTAAGGTCTCCCACTCACAGCTCTCTCTCAGGACCGGGTCAGTTTGGGTTTTAGCCAGAAGTGATAACCCCATTGACCTTTGAATTCAAGCTGAGCCTTTTCTCACCATTTGCTTAGGGAGGGAGCAAAAAATAGGACACAGAATCTTCTTTTTAATTCTCTAATTCTTAAATAATGGTTAGCTCAGGAAGTTAAGGAAACCAGAGGCTTGCCTCTGGATGAGTCCTATAATTAACATGTAACCCCCTTCCTTCAGGGCAAAACCCTCAAAGGGGTCCCTTCTTTTGAGCTCCCCCCTTGGTGGGGGTTACTCCTGAGGCCTCCTGCACCACCCAGACTCAGGAGGCATTTCAGCTCCTTCTGCCTGCTAAGTCTTAGCCTCCAGGATTAGGCACCTTGTAAAGCAGATCCCCTGCCCCAGCTTGGTGACTGTCTATTCCTGGGGTCTGCTGGCCCTGGTCCAACTGCTCTGTCTTCGTGTCATTGGGTTACAGGCCTGCCAACAGCGCCCAGAGGCAGAGCCCCTGGGGTCTGCTCTCTGTGTCCTGGTCCATCCTCACTCTTTTACCCCATTTTCCCCTTATCAGTCACAGATATGCCATTGTGGCCATGAGATATTGCAAGCAAACTAGTACATGGGTTAGCACCAAGCCAAGATCCCACAGGAATTTAGTTTTCCAAAGTGGCATTATCTTCAATCACAAATACTGACCAAGCTCTGAATATGGACTAGGCCTGTACTCTGGGATACAGAGATGATAAGAAACAACATCCTCCCTCGTGGAGCTCAGAATCCAGTGGAGAGGCAGACACACACAGCAATCACCACAAGGCTGTGAGCGACTGTTCTGCGGTGTTTGCTTCTCCAGGGGAGGAACGACTGGTTCGACCTGAGGTGGCTAGGGAGCAGCTCCATGGAGGACATGACCCGTATGAGAGTCTAGAGCAGTGCCACTCAGTGGGTGGTCCCCACTGCAGAAACTGAGAGGAAGCGTTTGGAAATTTCGAGAGCAATTGGATGCTGCCATGACATCCAAGTGCATGGTCAGTGTATTTCATAAAAGTATTCATCTCAGATGGTAATTAAAATAAACAAAAATGAAAAGTAAAAATAATAGAATCGAAATTAAAAAGAATAAATAAAACGGATCCCTCACCAGGTAGAGAGGGAAAGAAGGGAATTCCAGATAGAAGGCCCAACACATGCAAAAGTGCAGAGGTGGGATGTGCACAAGGGTACAGCATGACTGGAGAAGAGGGGCTCAGGATGAGGTCAGAGTGCTGGACAGGGTGGGAGACAAAGCTGGTGGGACAGGTGTAGGGGGTGGGTGTGAAGGGCCCTGTTGGGAGCAAGTATTCCATAATCTCCATGAGGAAATCTTGCTAATTTTTAAAATCCATTTGTGGGATGTGATGAGTAGTAGCTTTTCTTTCTTGGGAAGACACATCAAGTTGGCAAAACAAGCCTCTTGGCCCCTCATGAGACACTGCAGACAAGTGCATGGTGAGCATTGCGTCCCAGGGCATCGCACTCTGGCCCTCTCAATGGCCCGACTAGAGTTCAGGCCTACCTGGGCATGCCAGGCCCAAAGAAGGTGTCCCTAAACCCTTACAACCTAGCAGAGAATGAGCCAGGTATGACCCAGTGGTGTCCATTACAAGGAAGGAAACCTGTGCAGAAGCAGCCCAGGAACCTGAGGGCGCTGTCTTTCTAGCAAGAAGGGGTCAAAGATGTCAGAATTCCCAGCTCTGGCCCACAAGGGTCTTCTCACCCTCTCTCTCTTTTTTCTTCCAGGGTAACACAGATCACAACAGCAGACCACTGAGAGGAAAAATATATGAAAATGGAAAACTGGGTCTATCCTGAGAATGTTTACTATGCAAAGGAAAGTGCAAGCCAGAAAGAGACAGGTGCAAAAGAATAAAGATAGCTGTGGGGGGGAGATGGGCTTGGGGATGTAAATACCCAGCCATTAGAGGAATTTAAATTAGCGTGGCTTCTCCGAGATGGCATCAACCTGTCAAGCACTTGGATAACAGTAACAGTGGGTCTGATTTAGTTGAGATTCTACATGTTCATGTCAAGGACGGAATATGTAATGTCTGTGGGACTTGGCTGTTCTCTAGAAGTAATTCCTTGTGTGGACAATTTTAATACCTTGTCCCCATGCATCTTAAATAAAAGAAACTTGAAAAATAGACCGAAAGGAGATGGTTTTTAAGTGAAGAATTTTTTCTGAGACTTCCTAATCCAAAGGCAATTTTTATAGTGTATCAGAGTTCTGTTGTGTCCGTGACCTCATTCACAGGCTTGTGTCTATTGGAAACCATGAAACCTATGTAGTCATGGTGAGGTTCTTTGCAAATTGTGAAAGGGTGTATCACAGATATGAAGACAAACTAGGTTTTGTAAAGCTGAGATAGTTACAGGACCCCCGAAAAGGATGTTAAGATCCATCCAGGCTAACGACCCAAAGGCCCCCCACGCCACGCCTCAGCATCTCCCCGGATGCTCAGACACAGGCAGGTCAGCTCTGTGAGGGCAGGCAAAGTGTATCTTGTGTGTTTTATTCACTGCTGTTTCTCAGCAATAAGACAGCACCCGGCCTGAAGGGAGAACACAGTAAATACGGTAAACATGTGTGGAGTGAATGCCTCCCAAGGCAGTGCTTCCTGACATTGCACAGAGAGCTTCCTTAAATCAGGCTGAGCCCTGCCCCATGGTGGAATCCACTTGTCAACCCTGGTTTTGACACCCAGGACCCTACAGACCACCTGAATGGAAGGCAGGTCTCACGGTCCTTCCAAGTTGCTCTTCCCTTCCTGGGTCCTTCCATCTTCCCGAGCGTGACGGGATTTCTTGGTCACCTTCTGACACTCCTCGACCCTGTTTCTCTCCTCACTGTCCTAGTCTTTGGGGTGCAGGGGCAGAGGAAGCAGCCCTCAGAACGCCCCTCCTCCCCAGCTTCATGGAAATGGGGTCTTCCCTTTGAACTTCAGCACCCTGCCCTCTCCAATGCACTGGCAGACAGAAATCATTGTTCCGGCTGGTAGAGGAAGGGATATTAACATGCTGGTGGTGGATCCCTCTCTGTCTTCACACGGGCCCACATCACCCCCATGCTAATCTTCGCACTCTCTAGGCACCTCGGAGGGGATGGGGTTTGCGTCCTTCTGTGCAAATGCACCAAATGTGAAGACGCTGCCCTCCGGTGGTGGGGTCTCCAACTGCTGTATGTGAATTTCCTGGGAGACACCAAATCACACAATCTTAGAATTATATTAGAATTTTCGGGCTCAAAGGGACATTTGGTGGGTGTCTAGTCCAACTTTCGGCCAGTTTGGGATTCCCTTCCATAGCATCCCTGAAAAAAATGGTAATCCAACTTGAACTCTTCCAGTGAAAAAAAGGCAGCCCATTGCAGTTTTGGCTGACAATCATGGTTCAAAAGTCCCACCCAGTATTGAGTCGAAATATGTCTCCTCTATTTTGCCCTTACTTCAATCTAGTCTTCACCTCTGTAATTACATAAAATAAGTCTAATTCTTATGCTTTGAAGTCAGATATGGGTTCCACTTTCCCAGCAGTGTGACCTTGGGCAACTTAACCTATCTTATCTCCTGTTTCCTCAACTATTAAATGAGGAATTATAAGAGCATCTGCTCGTAGGAATGTGACGTTTAAACAAGATAACTTGGCATGGAGCCCATTATGCATGGCGCTGAGACACTCGCCAAGTTTCTTCTAGCATTCCGTAGGACTCCGACACTTGACCTCCTGGGGGAGGCTCTGCGGGGCTGTCAGTCTAGTAGCTGATGGCAGCGAGCCTCTTCCTGGAGAGATGCCAGGAGCATTCCATGAGGTTGAAAGACCTCATCATTGTTTCCTGGAGGACAGTCCACTTGTGGTCTCCCCACACTCAGAGAATTTCAGAGCAGCTCCTGACTTTGCCAGGGAGGGTGGGGGCCCAGAAGTAGACAGGCTCAGTGACTTGCCCAAGACCATTCAGTTAATGCAGAGATAGAAATAATTCTTTGTGGCAGGCGATGAGGTGAGGTTTCTAACCCAGTGTTTAGACTGGGTCAGAAGTGTTGGACTTCACTTTGCCACAGACGCTGTCTTTGCCTAAGGACATGAAATTGCAGAATGGCTTAAAGGCCTAAAAGGGTATAATCTATATGGCCTTACAAAATAATAATATATAAATAATTGGTATCCACGATGATTGAGATCAGGGCACTGGCACCATGTTCTGTAGAGTAAATGGAGCAAAGACTATTTAGATGGTTTTGCTAAATGTTTTGGGATAGCTTTCAAGGCTGCTAAATTTTGTTTCACTGATTGTATTAAGTATATTTTCTTATTTTCTATATTCTTGAAGGTCTGGCATCTGGGGCCTCCCTGGCTGAGGAGACACTGCCTCTCCCAGGGCTGTCAATTCTTAGGAATAGCAAACAGCTCTCATACACAGACTAACCAATTTGGAGCCCAAACTCTGAACCACCTCCTCTATCCAGTTCTTATACTCTGGGAGGCAATATTCCCCTGTCCTAATTATCCCAGGACCAGGTAGCAGACGAGGGACTGCCCCTCTGTCCCAGAGCCTGCTGAAATGAGCCAATCCTAACCCTGCTCACCCTGCGTCGCCCATTCCTTCCCATGGAAAGCACAATGAAAGCTCGTGCCCACGCCTTCCCCCTTGCTCCTTCTGCTCCTGACCAGCCCTGGTGCTTCCCCGCATGGCCCCGAGTGGCATGTCATGCCATGCCTCCTACTTCTACGTCTATGAGTGTATAAACTTCTTCCTTCATGACAATCATTTCTATTTCTGTGTATCTTCCCACACCTGATTAAAGCAAATCCCAGGTACATTTTAAGGTACATACACCAATTATCTTCCTCCTCCTTTCACATGTGAACCACTCCTGGGTCCTTGTAGGGAACCCAGCAGGTTCTGGGTCATCCCCATGGAGCACAACGTTGGGTGTTTCCAGAAATCACAAAGACCCTGGGCCCTTCCAACCACAAGCTACCAGGAACTGAGGCTGGAGATCTGTTGTGAAAAGGCCAACCTTGAGTTATGGTAAAACCGCAAGACTGAAAGGGAATTTGCTGGCTATTATAAGGGACTGTTCTCTCCTCTGAACCCTGAACCCTGGCTTAGGCTAATGAAAAGTGTATCCTGAGACTTTGAAGCAGTGATTCCATAACACTTTTTTCTACAGACATTTAAAAAACCAACTTTTAAATACAGGCAGCAAAACAGTAACCAGACATTTCAACCAAGGGAGAACCTGTATTATGAAAATTAGGTTTGGCAATTAGAAAGGCTACTGTGGGGGTAGGTACAGGATGTGACAGGAGAGTCCTGGAAGGTAGAGGAAATCGTGTCTTTGCTACGTGCCTAAGGATGCGTAGGAGGCATAAAGGGGAGGGAGAGCCTGTGGGAGTGGAAGGTGGGAGTGGGGAGAACCCGCTGAGAGTGTGCTTGGTGGCAGGTAGTGGCACATGAGCCAACAGTGGTGCAAGCAATAGTGACATCTAATGATATTTCACACCAAGCCCTGCAGTCACAGGTTCCAGAATTAGTGCAATGTGAAGGACCCCGGTCTCTACCTTTCCACACTGCTCTACCCTTCTGTCTGTCAAGACAGTTGCCACAACTGGTCAACTTCCCTCCAACTATGGAATTGCTCAACTTTTGCCAACATCTTCATTTGGGAGTATGATATGAGAAGCAGCCACAAATATATATGTGATAAGCACACAAAATCAGAGGCACGCTATATGCTACAATAGAAATATAGCTATCCCAGGTTAGTCCATCCCCCAAAACAATTCTAAGATCAAAGGAGTCTATATCACACTATTTTAAGTGAGAAAATAAGAATGCATTCACCATCTGTCCAAAAATTCCAACCGATTTCTCTAAATATCACTAAAACCCTCCTAAACACCTATAAAACAATTCTCCAAACATTTCTGCATAATATAAACATTTTAAACACTAATTACCTATTTATATAACACTTAATGAACTCCATAGTGATTACATTTGTGAGCAGTACATGATGACATGCATTATACTATATTTGATGAGAATTAAATATTCCCTTTAACCTACAACAGACATGTACCACAAAGCAAACAATGTAATAATGTGTAAAAGACATATCATTAATGCAATAGGGTTCAGCAAAATAAAAATAACAAACAGGATAATTTTTTAAAAATGATTACTTACCAAATGATTCTGGTAATGGAGGACGAGGGTGACAGACAACTCTCCCACTAACGATAACTAGACAAGTGGACAAAATACACAAAACATCTACTCAAAATTAAGAGAGAACTAATAAAGTAGTAATTACCAGGTCAATATCCAAGAGAAACACCAGAGAGTGAGTTCAGCATTTTAGGACTGCTTTACCCAGAGGGCTATTTGCTAATTCCACTACAAGTGGTTGAGAGTCGGAGCAGTACTTTTGACAGCCTATCATGACCACAAAGACAAAAGTCAGAGTCCAGGGCCCTCCAAGGATGAGGGTCCTGGTAAATGTCCATTGTATTACTTAGAGTTCTCCAGAGAAATGGAAC
This sequence comes from Balaenoptera acutorostrata, assembly GCF_949987535.1. Classification (NCBI taxonomy): domain Eukaryota; kingdom Metazoa; phylum Chordata; class Mammalia; order Artiodactyla; family Balaenopteridae; genus Balaenoptera; species Balaenoptera acutorostrata. The sequence continues at coordinate 6,194,229 of NC_080078.1, forward strand.
CAACAGGAGAGAGAGAGACAAAGAGAGAGAGAGAGATAAAGATAGATACAGAGTCATAAAGATATATAGGTAGGGCTTCCCTGGTGGCGCAGTGGTTGAGAATCTGCCTGCTAATGCAGGGGACACGGGTTCGAGCCCTGGTCTGGGAAGATCCCACATGCCACGGAGCAGCTGGGCCCGTGAGCCACAATTGCTGAGCCTGCGCGTCTGGAGCCTGTGCCCCGTGACGGGAGGGGCCGCGATAGAGAAAGGCCCGCGCACCGCGATGAAGAGCGGTCCCCGCACCGCGATGAAGAGTGGCCCCCGCTTGCCGCAACTGGAGAAAGCCCTCGCACGAACCGAAGACCCAACACAGCCAAAATAAATAAATAAATAAATAAATAAATAAATAAATTCCTTAAAAAAAAAAAATCAATTAATTAATTAATCTTTAAAAAAAAAAAAAAAAAAAAAGATATATAGGTAGATAGATGTAAAGAGATTTATCATAAGGAACTGACTCACATGATTATGAAGGCCGGCAAGGAAAAAATCTGCAAAGCCAATGTCCTGGTTCAAGTCGGAAGGCCAGAAGCTGCTGTAGAACCAGAAAGAGCCAATGTTCCAGTTCAATTCCTCCGGTCAGGCAGGAGGAATTATCTTTTACTTGGGGGAGGTCAGCCTTTTGTTCTATTCAAGTCTTCAACTGATTGGGTGAGCTCCATCCACATTATGGAGGGCAATCTGCTTTTTTCAGTCTACCAATTTAAATGTCAATCTCATCCAAAAAACTCCCTCACAGAAACATCCAGAATAATGTTTGACCAAATATCTGGGCATCTTAGGGCTCAGTCAAGTTGACAAATAAAATTAACCACCACACCTGTGTTTTGGGTTGGGATTCGAGGAATAAGGGTGAATTAGAAGACGAACATTCTTCCCAAGGACTGGAGCCCAGCTTTGAGTCATCTGGGTGGTCCAGAAAATCTCAAATCCTAAAATTAGATAAAGGTGATTCCAGACTGTTGACATCTTTGGGTACGTGGCAAGATGAAAATGAAAACCTTACCTGGGCAAAGATAAAATCATTTTAGGTCTCAAATTATTCCTACACAATTTTAAAAATAAAATGTTAGACACAACATTGGTAACCAAGCGTATGAGAGGACAAGAACATAAACTAGAACCAGTCAAAACAACATGTTAGTAATAGAAACAATCCCACAAGAACTTCATAAAATGGCAAACACATGATATTTACTATAGAATTAAAATGCATGACAAGAATAGCATATAACTATGGAGAAGGATAACAAAGGACCTAAGGTATTCTAAGATCCTTGCATTATCCAGGAAGAGAAAGTACTAATCCTTGGTTGCTGGTAAACATTTAGCGACCAGCTCTCTGTAGGATAAAAGCCCTGATCTGAAGCCTTTGCTACTTTCTATGGTATAAATGCTCTGCCACGGCCGATGTCAAGCCACCAAGAGGTTACTGAACATGGAGTTGGGAGGAGATGGGCATTCTTGGCTCTCCTGAGCCAGTCTGAGCTGGCTCCAGCACAGCTCCGAATTAGTCCTTGAAAATGGAATATAAAAAATAATCAATCCGCGGGACTTCCCTGGCGGTCCAGTGGTTAAGACTTCGAGCTTCCAATGCAGGGGATGCAGGTTCAATCCCTGGTCGGGGAACTAAGATCCCACATGATGCACAGCGCGGCCAAAAAATAAAATTAAAAAATAAAAATCATTCCAAAAGAAGGCAAGAAAGAAGAGAAAAAGAAACAGAATAGGACAAAAATTAAGTAAATGATAAGATGGTAGAGTTCAATTCTAATATATCAGTAATTACTTTAAATGTAAATGGACTGGATGTTTCAAGTTAAAAGATAAACATGCTATAAAAATAAAATGCAACTATATGTTGTTTATGAGCAGCTCATCTAATAACATAATGTAACAGAAAAGTTGAAAGTAAAAAGAGAGAAAAAGATATACCGGGCAAACACTAACCAAAAGAAACCTGGGGTTGCTATATTAATATCAGAGAAGCAAACGTTAAGACAAAAAGCACTATCAGAAAGGAACATTTCATAATGGTAAAACATTCACTTTATCAAAAAACCTAACGTATTATATAAAATAGAGGCACCTATAATATAGCCTCAAAATACATAAAGAAAAAAATGACAGAATTAGAGTAGAGATAGACAAATCTACAATCATTTGGGAGGTATTAACACACCTTTCTTAGCAACTGAAATAATAAACAAGCAAAACCAAATCAGTAGTTAAGCTAGAAATTATGCAGTTAAGGCAGAAATCTTTAACAAAAATATAACTTAAAACTCCCATGTTGGGCTTCCCTGGTGGCACAGTGGTTAAGAATCCACCTGCCAATGCAGGGGACACAGGTTCAAGCCCTGGTCAGGGAAGATCCCACATGCCGCGGAGCAACTAAGCCCGTGCGCCACAACTACGGAGCCTGTGCTCTAGAGCCCACGAGCCACAACTACTGAGCCTGCGTGCTGCAACTACTGAAGCCCACGTGCCTAGAGCCTGTGCTCCGCAACAAGGGAAGCCACTGCAATGAGAAGCCCGCGCACCGCAACGAAGGGTAGCCCCTGCTCGCCACAACTAGAGAAAGCCCGTGCGCAGCAACGAAGACCCAGCGCAGCCAAAAATAAATAAATAAATAAATTTATATTTTAAAAAACTCCCACGTTTAGAAATTTTAAAATGCTAATTCTAAACAAACTCCTCCAGAAAACTGAAGAGAAAGGAATACTTCTGAACTCATTTTACGAGGCCAGAATTACTCGGATACCAAAACTAGAAATTACAAGAAAAGTAAATTACAAAACAATACCCTCCGTAAGCAAAGATTTTAAATTATATTTTAAATTGTCAAATTCTTAACAAAATTTTAACAACTGAATACAATATTGTATAAAAAGAATAATACATGAAGACCAAGTAGGACTTTTCCCAACAATGCAAGTTTAGTTTAACACCCTGAAATCAATCAGTGTAAAAACTATAAAACCTATAGAAAAATACAGGGAAAAAAAATCTATATAACCTTGAATTAAGCAAAAATTTCTTAAACATGACACTTGATAAATGGACTTCCTCAAAATTAAGATCTTCGGCTCTTTGAAAGACATTAAGAGAATGAACCAAGAGAAGCCACAGACTGGGGAAAAAACAATTCGGAAATAATAAATTATGACAATCAATTTGGTACAGTACTCTCAAACAGTAATTGCCACAATTTATTGGCTGCTTTTAATGTGTCACGAACTCAAGTACTGTATATATGTCATCTATTTTAATCCTTAGAACCACCCTAAGAGGTGGGAACTACTATCCTCATTTGACAGAAACTTATAGAAGTTGATTGACTTGCCCAAAGTCATATATGTACTGTAGCTGGTAAGCTGCAGAGTAAGAATTTGAACCCAGTTCTATTTATTTCCAGAGTCAATGAACTCTCTTAAGCTGTCCATCATACTACCTTTTTATTAAAATAATAGAAGATTCCATAAAAACATGAAAAAATGTGTTAGAAACAAAATGTGTAAGAAGTGGCCCTGGCCTCCAGATTTACAAGCTTGTAGACTACAGATTTCACTTATCAAATTTTGAAAACGGTACTTAGTATTCATAAGTATGCTTATCTGCTTGTTCTTATAAGTATGGTTATTTGTGATTGTATGCTATTTATATACCATCTGAGACTATCTTACGTCCCTAGACACCCCATAAACTGGCCCCATCCCTGCGCTATGGAAATGAACTGGGTGAGCAGCCTAGAGTGGAAAAATCTGCATGCATTTTTCAATCTCTCTGCACTGAATTGTATAAGATCCTTTCTATAGGAAACTTTCCCCCCTTGGGGCCACACCCAGCAACTGGGACAATATCTAAATCATAAGGATTATTAAGTATTAACACAGAGTATGCATTTAGGTTTCTGTCCTCCTGTTAACTTATAGCTTTTATAGGCACTGATTCAGTAACATTTCCAAGAGTCTTGTGGTGAATAGGTGGCAGGCCTTAACCCATGTAAGAGACAGAAATGGAGGCAAATTGGCAGTAAATGTTCAGTCATTCAGCTGGTGGCACAAGCAAGAACCAATCTTCTTACTCTCCAAATCCACATTCCAGATACTAAATCAAAGGTCTCCTGAACAGAAGGAAATCCTTAGATGTTTGCAAACACATAACCTTTCCAACCTATGATTGGTTATGTTCCTGATGTGTCTATACAAACCCCCTTCCCATTCACAACTGGGGGTAACCAGTCGAAACCCCAGACTGTTTCATTTATTCATAGTTTCATTCAACAAACATTAACTAGGAACTTCCAGGTTCGAAGCACCATGCATTTCCTTGTATTTAAAGAATGTGTGAACTGGTTTCATCCTAGTCTCTACGTCCCTTGAGGACAGTGGAATTTTACCCAACTCTTCTGTACACTGCACAAAATGCTTGACACAATACTTCGCACTTGGTGAATACTCATCATTTGATGACTTGAAGCTTGATCAAAGCTCCAGTTCAATCCTATTCCAATCCCAACTGAGAGGGGCTGGGACAAGATGGTGGAGCAGGAGGACCTTGAGCTCACCTCCTCTCACGAGCTCACCAAAATCACAACTAACTGCTGAACAACCACCCCTAATAAAGACCAGAACCTACCAGAAAAGATCTTCTACACCCAAAGACATAAACAAGAAACCACAACGAGATGGTAGGAGGGGCGCACTCGCAATATAATCAATTTCAAGTGAATCAATAAAGCAAATAAAATCATCCCATGGCAGTGTCCAACCACTCTCTTCCTCCTGTTTCCCATTTCTAAGGACCACCTTCCCTGGAATTTTTTTTTTTTTTAAGATTTATTTATTGATTGATTGTTATGTTGGGTCTTCGTTTCTGTGCGAGGGCTTTCTCTAGTTGCGGCAAGCGGGGGCCACTCTTCATCGCGGTGCGCGGGCCTCTCACTGTCGCGGCCTCTCTTGTTGCGGAGCACAGGCTCCAGACGCGCAGGCTCAGTAGTTGTAGCTCACGGGCCCAGTTGCTCCGCGGCATGTGGGATCTTCCCAGACCAGGGCTCGAACCCGTGTCCCCTGCATTGGCAGGCAGACTCTCAACCACTGCGCCACCAGGGAAGCCCCTGGAATTAATTTTCTAAAAGGCAGAGTCCTCATATTGGATACTAGATCAAGGTCATTACACTAGTCTAAAAAAACAAACACTAAAAATAACTTGCCCTCCTTGTAACTCAAACTGGCTCTTGCACCAGAACATGATGGGATTAGGGGCTATGTTCTGGACTAGGCATCAGGTCAGCCCTGCCACTGACTTACATCAAAACCTTCCTCCACTCTCAAAATCCTCTGGTCCTGTTTCTTCAGTACAGAACAAGGTGGTTTCACTTAGAGCCCCAGTGGAACTAAGAGTCTATCATCGGGAATGGCTCATAAAACATGAAAGGAAATGCATCAAACGGTAAGCTTTCCTTAGGCTGAAATGCAAAATATTAACTCAAACGATAGAACCAGTGACTAACATTAAATGTCTCACTGTTACTTTTCTGAGGCTAAATTATTTCTTACCTTGTCATTTATCATAAAGAGCCTGGTATTACTGATTTGTACGTGTCACTCTCATCTGCCCGGATTATAAACTCCTTCAAAGAAGGAACTGTCCTCTGTAAAGAGGTAGGATCCGAATAAAACACGGTAGGTATTTTGACTCTGGGTACCAACCCTACATACTTCTGGATTAGTTCACCTAACTTGGAGACACACGAGGAATCCTTGCTTCCACGCGTGCCGTCCTTCCTTTGCCAGGATGTTGTCTTCAGGAGGAAGTGATGAACTGAAAATGATCTTTCAGCTCTCAATCTGTCCTCGATCGCCCCTAAGACCAAAGGCTTTGTAGCCATGGCACCAAATACAACAATTACCTCCAGGGCGTTACTGCTCCGTGAACAGCCCCAGAGAACACAGGGTGACTCTGAAGTCGGGAATTTGACAAGTTCACTTTGGTGAACATCACCTGACAGCCAAGCATTGGGGGTCAAACTTGTAAACCACCCCAGGGCCAGGAGAGCTGGTTCAGAATTTCTGTGGGTTCAAGGGCAACCAGTCTAGCGGGAAGAGGGGTTCAGGGCATTGTCTTCCTGTGTTTGGGGAGCAGTTGAACTCTCCCAACTCCCCGGTGCTGTGCCGTCATCTCGGGAGCAGGGAACAAGTGATTCTGACCGAGGAAGGGTCGAGAAGGTTCCTTGGAGAGACTTCCACAGAGAGAGACGGGCTCTGACGGGGCCTCTATGAAGGGAGAAAAACGTAGGGATTTGTCGGTCCGTGTAGCTCAAAAGGCCCCAATTCTCAGTACCTCATTTCGTGACCAAAGCACTTGTGAAAGCGCCAAGGCTCCACACACTTCGGTCCGTGAGTCTGAGGACATTTTTCGAGGGAAGAAGTAAGACGTCCACGCTGCCCCGCCACCACCTTCCAGCGCTTTTCTGACGCCGACTTCGCAGAGGCACCAGCTTCCCCTCCGGCGCCCGACCCTCCCCCGCCGGCCGCGCTCGGGACCCCGGACGCGCGCCCGGCTGTGCGCGTGCGCCGACCGCCCCAGCCGCGCTGCGCAGGCGCCGTGGCCACTTCCGGGATCTGTCAGCCGCTCCTTCAGGGCCTCGGTCCTCCGCCTGCGCCCGCCGGAGCCTGTTCGCGTCGACTGACCAGAGTCCGCGAATTCAACGCTCCGAGCCCGTTCGGACGGTCCCGACCCCCAGGTAAGGCGCAGCAGGGGCGAGTTTCTGGGCTTGCCGGCCTCCCCTGGGCCGGCTTCGTCCCGGATCTGAATCCGCGGGGGCGGCGAGGCGGGGGCTTAGGCCGTGGGGCCCTGAGGCTGAGGGGCGGGCCGGGGGAGGGGGCGGGGAAACCGCGTTCTCTGAGGGGCCCGCCGAGCCCTGGGGTCCCCACACGTCCAGATCCCATTCTCACGATTTTCGAGCTCCAAGCCTCCTCCGATGCCAGAATTAAAGGCTGCTTCTCCTGCGTTTCCATTGTGGGCATTTATCCCAGTCTCTAATATTGTGGTGAATGGGATCATCTTCCCCCAGTCGAGCGTCACGAGGCACCGTTCATTCCTTTCTTCAGCGTCTAGAATAGGGTCCCTGCGCGCCGTAGGCGCCCCTGGAATGTTTGGCTCCTGTCTAGGGCCGCCTTCCATCCTTCAGCTGTTGGGGGACCTTCCCGAGCTCGAGAAGAACCTTCCCCCGAGTTCTTTAAGAATCCCCCCGCTTGGGTGCCGCCTTCCCCTAAGTCACAGTTGTACCTCGTCGCTCCGTGGAACCCTTTTGTAGCGCCTTTCCCACCACACCCCTCCGGTCGGGCTGCCCAGATTGCCATCCCGGCGCCACCATTGCTTGGATGACCCTGGCAAGATTGCTTCTCTGAGTCCCCGTTTTCTCATCTGCAGTAATAAGATCCTCAGGGGGTTTCTGAGGCTCCAGTGAGTTTATTTGCATAAATTGCTTAGGATAGTTCCTGGCCCAGAGTAGGTGCTCAATAAATGTTAGCTGTTATTCCTGCTTCTCGGCATTCTCTGTCTGTGTCTCTATCTCCCCTTCCTCGTCTACCCTTCTCCCCCCAGATTTGAGGACCAGGAAAGTGTCAGATTTATTTATGTTTCTGGCCCCAACCTGGTACTTACTACACTGCTGGGCACATGGCAGGCACTTAATAAATTGTAGTTTAGAATCGTTAATTATAAAGCCATCTGTTCTCATACTGGGGCTTTGGAACCGGAAGGAAATGCTGACCTACTTTTATCTATTTCAACTCATTGCTGAAATTACCTAAATTATCCTAGTTCTGCCCTCTTTTATCAGTTTTTAAATCTAACCTTTTGGTTTCCCAGAGGCCCTGGGTTTTTCTGGTATCTTTTAAAAAAAAAGAAAAGAAAAGGAGAAGGTATCATTCAGGAGGCTGTTTTTGTCCTGTGAGGGAGTAGGTGTAAGTGGCTGCTTCCTACACAACCTATTCGGAGGCCTTCAGAGGTTAATTCATCTACTTACCACAATTAAAGGAGGGGATCATTCTTGGAAAATTAAATCTCCTCCTGGGGGAGAGTATCGGATCTAGGTAACTAATCCTGTGCGGAAACAGGTTCTGCCTAAGGAAGTTTGGTCTGCTGGTGAGGCTGGTGCCTGGAGTTGGAACCTGTCTCTGAACACTGGGGAGGGTGTGGTGACCTTGTCGGAGCACCTGGTGGTATTGCTGGGTTGGGTATTGAGAGCAATTAGAAGCTGGATGAATCACAGTCTCGAAAACTGACCCCAAGCAGGGAACTGAAATTCCCACTGTACGAATACTTTAAAGCTCCAGGGCCGGGAATTTAAAGCCTAGGTAGGTGTTTCCAAGTTCAGAGGGTACTTACTGGTGTAAGTACTTAAGTACTTACTGGTGTATTTCTAGGGATGGTTCAGAAGCCTTGGGTCAGAGGAAGAAAGGGAACTAACCGAGCATCTGTTTTAGGCTAGGCTTTGAACTACATGCTTTCACGTATTATTTAATCCTGCTACCACTGGCCTTGGGATGTCAGTTCTATGTCCATTTTACAGATGGAGAAAAATGAGTTTTAGAGATATTGAGTGACCTGCCCAGGATTTCCTAGCTACTGTGTGTCAAAGCCAGGATTCAAACCCAGGTCCTCTTGGCTCCACAGCCCGTGGCTAACCAAATAGCAGGATGACTCAGGTGATAGGTAAAGAAAGGAGTTGGGGGGTGAGGGGGGTCCCTGGAATCATACTGTCCTATAAATTGTTCTTTCTCTCTCTCTGTGCTGGACATTAAAAGTTCATCAGTAGAAGTTTGTTAAATTTAATGCAGCACCTTTTTGTCTCTCCCTTTTTCTTCTCTCTACCCTCGTTAAGACAAAGTTTATCAGATTTCACTTAAATATGAATCACAGTTTAGAAATTATAATTATCACCCTACGACAGAAGGTTTCTTTTTCTTTGTACAAAATTCAAGTTGTCATTATCCTGCTTTCTCTGAGTTTAATGAACACAGGCTGTGTTTACTGGTGTCTTATGAATCTGACAAACATGAGTGTTGTCTTGGCCTACAGACTTAAAATAGCCACATGATTATAGAAGGAAGTACAGGTCTAAGTGTAAGTGTATGTCCAAATATGGAACTTGAATGCTATAACAAAATTAGAAACGCGATTTTAGAAATAATTATGCCATTGAGTAAATGTTTACCTCTTTTGAAGGCTTTGCTGCATTGCTTATAACTGTGAGTTTTAGAATGAGAAAGCCTTTGTCTGCACCTTTCTTTTTTTATAAATTGAGAACATTTTTAAAAATTTATTTATTTATTTATTTTTGGCTGCGTTGGGTCTTTGTTGTTGCGCGCGGGCTTTCTCTAGTTGCGGTGAGTGGGGGCTACTCTTCGTTGCAGTGCACGGGGTTCTTATTGCGGTGGCTTCTCTTTGTTGTGGAGCACAGGCTCTAGGCATGCGGGCTTCAGTAGTTGTGGTGTGCGGGCTCAGTAGTTGTGGCTCACGGACTCTAGAGCACAGGCTCAGTAGTTGTGGCTCACGGGCTTAGTTGCTCCGCAGCATGTGGGATCTTCCTGGACCAGGGCTGGAACCCGTGTCCCCTGCACTGGCAGGCGGATTCTTAACCACTGTGCCACCAGGGTAGTCCACCTTTTCTTTTTTAACTGTATATGAAATGTGTGCTTTTATTGCATGTAGATATTTACATTAAATTACTAATGTAAATTAATTTACATTAATTATTAATGTAAATTAATGTAAGTATTAAACAAAATTGCAGACCAATTTTGTTTCAGTTAACAAATAAGCCTTTACAATGTGGCATAGAAACTAAATTGCTTTTAATTAAGCAGATGTTTATGGCACATGTTATTTTTAGTAACTGAGTAAAACCTTTTGTAATGGGTAAGCCTATGATATCAGAGAAAAAGAATCATGCACTGAGCTCTGGAGGTTTATTTTTTAAAAAAATAGACAAACAGGGGCTTCCCTGGTGGCGCAGCGGTTGAGAATCTGCCTGCCAATGCAGGGAACACGGGTTCGAGCCCTGGTCTGGGAAGATCCCACATGCCGCGGAGCAACTAGGCTCGTGAGCCACAATTACTGAGCCTGCGCGTCTGGAGCTTGTGCTCCGCAACAAGAGAGGCCACGACAGTGAGAGGCCCGCGCACCGCGATGAAGAGTGGCCCCCGCTTGCCGCAACTAGAGAAAGCCCTCGCACAGAAACGAAGACCCAACACAGCCAAAATTAAATATAAATAAATAAAAATTAAAAAAAAAAAAATAGACAAACAAATTAAGCAGTCTCATTTGAATTCATTTAAAAGTTTTTTTTATTTCGAGTTAGAGATTTTATTTGTGAGTTGCAATTTGCTTTCTAGAACATGTACCTGTAAAAAAAAATTAATGACCTAAATATCCTCACTCTTAGAATAGAATGTGAAACACTGATATTTCTCTGCCAGTTCAAGATATCAGATGTTTTATTTAAGGGTACACTTATCTCTTTTTGACCTTTAGGTTCCCTTACAACAATTAGCAGAGACATTTCCTTTGCTTCCCACTAAGATTGATTTCTGCTTTGTCTGAACTTTCATTGTTCACTTTACAACCTTCTGATGGGCTTTCCATTCATTTCCTTCTTGCATCAGAATTCCTATCTCACATTTCAGTCTCCACCCTAGGTTGACTTGTACTTAAGTATTGAAACTCTGAGTGCTGTGAGAGTGCCTCTTAGAAATGATAAAAAAAAGGGAAGGGGGTGGGGCCGCTGACTGCTTTTTTGAAAAAATTTCTCCTATTTCAGGTAAAAGTTGCTTCATCAGTATATCTAGATTTGGATGCCTATAGAATGGAGAGTGTGATTTAATTTTTAATTTAATGATGTTTCACAGATTCCTGCTTTTCATTTAGTTACAATAAAAAGTTTAAAGAGTAACTAACATAACAAACACCTGCCTACTCTTTGCCTTGATTCACCAGTTGTTAACGTATTGCCACATTTGCTCTTTATACATCTACTTGCTGTTTTGAATGATTGAAAATAAGTTACAGAAGACATCATGACATTTCATCCCTAAATAGTTCATCATCTTTATCTCCTAAGAGTTAGGACATTCTCCTACCTAACAGCCAACCATTATCATAGTTAAGAAGTTGAAAATGATTCTGTATTGTTGTGTGATAGGTAGTCCAAATACAAATTTTTCCTATTTTACGAAATACATCTTTTACAGCTGTTTAAAAATGTAGGTTTACAATCAAGTTTCATTTATCAAATTTGGTTTTCACAGCTCTTTTAATCTAGAACAGCCACCCTCCCCAGCCCCGACCTCTTTTGAACGTCCAGGCCAGTTGTTGTATAGCATGGCACACATTGGTTTTAACTCGTTGTTTCCCCTCGGTGTTACTTAACTAATTCCACTCCCCTTTATTTCCTGTAAACTGGAAATTAGGTCTAGATGTTGACTGGATTTAGCATAAATACAATATGTTTGGCATAAATACTTCATAGGTAGGTTGGCCATATTACCAGGTTTCTCCAGCATAGTCCTGTGGCCTGTTTTTTTTTTTTTTTGAAGGAACTCCTTTATTTATTTATTTATTTATTTCTGGCTGTGTTGGGTCTTCGTTTCTGTGCGAGGGCTTTCTCTAGTTGCGGCAAGTGGGGGCCACTCTTCATCGCGGTGCGCGGGCCTCTCACTGTCGCGGCCTCTCTTGTTGCGGAGCACAGGCTCCAGACGCGCAGGCTCAGTAGTTGTGGCGCACGGGCCCAGCTGCTCCGCGGCATGTGGGATCTTCCCAGACCAGGGCTAGAACCCGCGTCCCCTGCATTGGCAGGCAGATTCTCAACCACTGCGCCACCAGGGAAGCCCATTGCAGCATAATTATTAATAGTGCCCCTTTATGCTCTCTTGAAAGTATTCTGGTCTGGCTAATAAATTAAGTGGTCACTATTATAAGTGATGGTGTGCCCTTCAGTTTGTCTCCTGTCAGGAGGCCCATCAGATTATATTGTTCCACTACTTATGATACTAAGATTGATTGCTTGGTTAAGGTGGTGACTGCCAGATTTTTTTCTTGTAAATGCATGTTTTTCTGTTTGTAATTAATAAATAATCTGTGGGATGATCATTTGAGACTGTGTGAATATCTTGTACCCCAACAGTCCTAAACTCATGGTTTTAGAGTCCCTTGATGACCCTTGACAGAATAAACTATACATTGGTGGTTGCAGTGCTAATTGTATTTAAATGATTAAGTTTTGACATTGAGATTGGTCTTTTTCAATGGAAGAATTGTTTTATTTATCCCCAAACATTTCAGGATCCCCAGACAACTTAAATATGGGTTGCCTGCCATTTTAAATGCTTTTTCTGTTGCTTGTTGCAGCTTTCTGTCCTTTAAAAACACTAAGAATAATGTCCCTGCATCAGTTTTTACTAGAGCCAATCACCTGTCATGCCTGGAACAGGGATCGTACCCGTAAGTATGCTATTAACTTTGCTCCTTTATTTTGGTACCTTTGATTCTTTTAGATGTAGGTACTTTTAGGGATCACATATTTCAATGTCATATGTGAACAGGACATAGATATAGCTTCAGAGAGAACTAGGTCAGTCCTTTGGTTTACAGGGAGAGAAATCGAGGCTGAGAGGGTTGGAAGGACTTTCCGGTGGTTACACCCAAGTTAATGTCAGAGCCGTAATTAGCACTCAGGCCTTCTGGCTCCTTGTCCACTTCTTTTTCTACAGTATCACCTGGAGGACAGTTTATATCAGAGACATCTTTCATTGCCCTAATAACCCAATATCTGGGATGATTGTACAGTAACACTCATGACCGAGCATTTAGTCAGAATACTAGGACCTAGAAATAAGCTGTTACAGACACATATGGTTTACAAGTGGCGTACTGAGAGCAGTATTATCTAGTGTTTACTATGTTATTCATAATAAGCTTGAGTTTCCAGTTTTATAGCTCTAGCAAACTAGAAAGGGATGGAGAAGACTTTTAGAAGTAGGTGTAGTACAGCAAGCAAAGTGCAGGTAATATGACAAGGAGAAGGCAAAAAAAAAAATCTAAAAACAGACAGAAGTGTAGTATTATACCCATGAGTTATTTTTAAAAGTTAGGTATTTATTCACTGTCTAAAATAATAGCTTTATTAAAATATAATTCACATGTCATAAAATTCACCCTTTTGAAGTATACAGTTCAGTGGTGTTTAGTATATTAAACAGAATTATGCAACAATCACCACTGTCTAGTTTCAGAATATTTTCATCACTCCAAAAAGAAACTCTATGCCCATTAGCATTCACTTCCAATTTTCCTCAAAACTTCCAGCCCTAGGCAACTACTAATCTACTTTCTGTCTCCATGGATTTGCCTGTTCTGGATATTATGTATAAATGGGCGATATGATAGATGGGGGAACTATTAAATGATTGACCTAAAGTTTGGGTCATAGACTTTAATTTTAAGAAATCGATATTTATTTTTAAAAAATGGATGAACTAGAAAGGAAAAAATACTAGTATAAGTTCAAAAAAATCCATCATATATGTATATTCTTAACATTTTAGATTGATCTAAGAGAGTTCTCCTGAGAATTTTATTTTGTGATTTATATTGGCTTTATTGTAAAGAAAAACTTCAATATATTTTATCAGTAGTATCAAGGGTTGTTGGGGTTTTTGTTTGTTTGTTTGTTTGTTTTTATAACCTAGTGGTTCCAACCTGGGTCTATGATAGCAGTAATGAAAGCCTATGAGCTATTTTTAGCATTTCAGAAAGTCTAACATAAATTAAATATTTGTCGTTAATAGTGTTGTACAGGCGAGCTAAAATGTCAAATATATTTACTGTGGACTAAAATTATATCAGTTAAGGGAATTCCCTGGCGGTTCAGTGGTTAGGACTCAGCACTTTCACTGCCGGGGCCCTGGGTTCGATCCCTGGTCGGGGAACTAAGATCCCTCAAGCCTAGCGGCTGGGCCAAAACAAAATAAAATAAATAAAATTATATCAGTTAAGTATAGAATATTGTTTATTTGTTACTGGTTAGAACTTTAATTGACAGTTGTATATGTTTCGAATAAAATGAATTTTTTAATTCAGTTTTTCTAGAAAACATTTTAAAATATGGGGTCCAAGTAGAGGTAAAAAATAATAAAGGAATTCTTCAGGACGAATATTGGGAACCACTTTCTGAAACCGCTTTCCTGTTCCTTCCTTCAGTCTGTTTTTAAAATGCCAACTGTAACATCCCTTTTTTTGTGACAATTTCGAGTTCAGGTGTTAACTATTGACTTTTTTCTCCAGAGATTGCCCTTAGCCCCAATAACCACGAAGTTCACATCTATAAGAAGAACGGGAGCCAGTGGGTGAAAGCTCATGAACTCAAGGAGCACAACGGACACATCACAGGTAAAAAAGGGAGATCACATGAGCTTAGTACAGCATTTCCAAGTCTAGCACGCTTCTGTGTAAACAGATAGACTAGTAAAGGAAGTCTGCCACGGTACTTAGTGCAGCATTTACTGATTTTTCCTGAGAAAATTTGAGAAAATATATAATAGTGACCTCAGTTTTTAAGTGCGTCTCTGAGCCCAGCTGGTATGCAGCGCTCTCCTAGTGTTACAGAAAACACAACCTACTCTGGGGACTAGAGAGCTTAGATTAGATGAGACATGAAAGCGAAAACCAGACAGCACGTCAGCTGTGTGCAACCGCAAGCCAAGCTGTGTTCCCAAGTCCTAAGGGAACGCTGTGTCTTCCAAAAATTTCCTGTATGTTGTTTTTAGGGCAAGGAAGACATTCCAAAATATTGAAAAGGACAAAGAGTAATATAACAAACACCCATATTCCTGCCACCCAGAATTAGCAGCTATTTATCTTTTTTCCTGTGCCAGAAAACTTGGGAAACAAAGATTTGATTATAAGAAGTATATTATTATAAGAAGTATTATTCCAGATAATGGTAAAGTCTCCTCTCACCACCAGTCCTATTCCTCTCCCCCAGAAGACACTGTAATTGGTATGACATTGTCCCCGTCCATTTTTTCATACATTTTTTTATACTTTCACATACATGTATGTGTGTGTGTGTGTGTCAGTGTGTGTAAGCAGTCTTTAGTACTATTGGCTAGAATTTTTAAATACTGCATAAATGGCATCATAGCATGCATCTCCTGTGGCTTACTTTTGCATTCCACATTGTTTCTGAGTTCTATGTATGTAGGTGTATCTAGACCAAATTGATTCCTTTTACCCGCTGGGTAGCATTTCATACCTCATCTATTTACTCTTTCCTCCACTGAAGGATATTTAAGTTGCTTCCGCTTTTTCCCTGTGACATTGAAGTGCTAAATTGAGCGTCCCCGGGCAGATCTCCGTTCAGGTGTGAATGTCTCTGGGAGACTTGCTGTACCACAGGGGTGCGAACATCTTCAGCCTTGCCAGGCATTGTCAGATGCCTTCATCCCAGCAGCCCTGATAGGAGTGCTTATCTTCCCACACCCCACACATGCTTGATAGAAGCAGACTGGCTGATGAGTGATCTTTGGTCACTCTATAAGTTGCATTTCCCTGATTAATAGAAAGGTTGAGCAGATGTTTATTAGCCACCTGGGTTTTCATTTTCATGACTTTACTGTTCATAACTCCTAACCATTCTTCCATTGAGTTTTTAACTTGTTCTTGTCAATTTGTAGAAGACTGGATCTTAAAGCATTAGCTCTGAGGCAGATTCCTAAGTGTACAGTAACTTTCATCTTTGACAAAAACTATCAATGAATAGTTGGGTAAAGGTAGCAAGCAGAGAGAGCAGTGTCGAGTTTTATTAAGCAAGTGTGAAATAAAGGAGAAGGAAGAAAAAATGGAGAATTTTTACAATGTTTTCAGAACTTAGTAAACCATATCTTGATACCAGATTTCAAGACAGTGTATTGCTTTGTTGTTAAATCATGTCTGGCTACTTTCTAAAAAAACATACTAACTTACTGCTGCGTTCAGGGAGAACTCTTGGTCTTTGACCCTTACTACCATAGTTTCTTTTTTATCCTATTTTCTGACTAAGTGATTCAACTGCTTTAAACAATTGGCCAAGCACATCAAAACTTATTCTCCATAACTTTTCAATTATAAATTCTCACCGCAGTCTTGGGTTTCCCTTCTCACAATGATTTTTGCACTTAAGTGGGCAGCACAGGGACTGATGGTAATTTTCTTTTTTTTTTAAATTGGGGCCCTTGAGTTTTGCCTCTAATCCCCTAATATACTGATTAGCTTAAATTTATCCTTCCCCCCAATCAGAGAAAAACATAGCATGTTTTGACCCTCTGCACCCCTTACATTGTATCCCCAGCAAAAACTTATGACCATCCCTTCTTGCTTTTACCAGTGATTTGTATGTGATGCCAGTCAGGAACCGACTAACTATATTACCAAACCAGCACCAAAGACATAATTTCTATTTTTGTTGCTGTTGCTTTCCCACGACCTTATTTTTATGAGGTTTGGCCTATTTTCTTTAAGTCCCTTTGCCAGTGGCCTTACAGCCTAAAAATAAGAACACTCATTTTAAATTGGAATTTTAACATTAGGAAATACTTACAAATGAGAAAGAGCCAAGATGAAAGACCAAAGAAATAGCCAAAAAAGTGAAATAGTTAGTTATGTCCTTTTTCTCCCCCTGCTTCTCTTCTGGAATCCTTTGAACTTGGGCCTGTTTTCTGTCCAAATGCTCAAATGACATTTTTTTTTAGATCTGAAAAAACTGTTGTTGGAAAAGTCTAAATATAACTCTGTGGCAGGAGACCAAGGATCAAACATAATTTCTCAGAGAGATAGTAACCACGGAAAAAGAAAATTACCCTCTGAAGCTTTTTAGAAGAAAAGTCTGCTCAGTACTACTGAGAAAAAGAGTATGGCATGCATCAAAGGGATATCAGAGTTCTGGTGTTTTTCTCTGACTTTATTCTTTTGTGTTAAATGCTTGATCACCATCTCCTTTAAAAAAAAAATTTTACTGTGGACGCTTTCAAATAGACAGTATATAAAAGCAGAGTAATGTAATGAGCCCCTACATACCCATGACTCAGATTCAGCAATTATCAATTCACAGCTAATCTTGTTCTCAACTCACTCTCAATTCTTCTTCCTGTACTATTTTCAAGCACATCCCAGACATTGCATCACTTCATATTTCAGTTTGCGTCTCTAAAAGATAAGGACTCTTCAACAATAACCAATACAATAGTCTGTTTTAATTGGCATCCTAATAAGGTACACACATGGTTGTGATCAGTTGATCTATCTCTTAAGTTTATAGGTTCCCTTCTTTCTTTTCCTTTACAATTTATTTGTTAAGAAAATTGAGAAATCAGGTTGTTTGTCCTGTAGTGTTTTCCAGAGCCTGGGTTTTACGGATTGCAAGCCCATGGTGTTTCACATATTTCTTCGTCCTCTGTGTTTCCTGTGAATTGCTAGTTGAAGGTAGGTGGTAGCAGGTTCTTTCATGAAGGAGGCACATAATGTCCGGTTGTCTTTCTTTCTGTGATGTTAGCAGTTGTTGATGATCAGTGCCCATAGCCATTAATTTAATAGTGGCTGCAACATGATAATATTCTAAATCTATCATTTCTTCTCTGTTAGCTGGAATACATTCATAAAAGAGATGCTTACCTTCATCTACTATTTGGTTTTCCTGAAATATAGTTAGTATAGGAAAGACAGGATAGATGTTAGATTCCTTTTCTTTTCCTTCGAAGTCTTCTGGTGGCAGGAAAACAAAAAAAGATGCAACGCTAAATTAGCAAGAGATGAGAACTTGCCTTTATTGAATATTTGCCCTTCCCACTCTCTTTTTAACAAGTGTGTGTTTTAAAAGAGTTAAAATCTAATGTTATCTAAAAATAGGTTGAGGCTACGACTATGGTTTTACAACTTCTCTATTCAGATGAAAGACGTAGCCACAGAAGTAGACTTAGAACTAGAAAATGAAGCAGAAGGCAGTTCCTTGTATTTTTCTTAGAGAGTAAGGATTTATTGATTTTTTTTTTAAAGCACCTCAGGAATTCTTATAAAATACATACGTGTGTAATTAAAGTGGTGGTGATATTGGAATGGGGTGAAATTTGAGATTGTCAAAATCATTATAGAATCACTGAGTTTTCTCATTACAAGGCAATATTCTGGATATTAGAGGATGTATTAGTCTTCTATCACTATGTCACAAATACTACACACTTAGCAACTTAAACCAAAACACACTTATTATCTCACAGTTTTTTGTGCGTCAGGAGTCTGGGCTTGGCTTCTCTGGGACCTCTGCTCAGGGTCTCATAAGCCGTAATCAAGGTGTCAGCCACGGAAGGGCTGTTCTCATCAGAGGCTCCACCAGGGAGGGATCTACTTCCAATCGCCTTCAGGTTGATGGTGGTAGAATTCATTTCCGTGCAGCTGAGAGATTCCTGGCAGCTTGCTTCTTCAACAGAGAGTAACAGAGAAAGACCTTGAGAGTCTCTAGCAAGAGGGGCACCATGCTCTTAGGTAATCTTGTGCACTAGTCACATCCATCTCACCTTCCCAGCATTCCACTGGTTAGAAGGACACAGGGAGGGGTGTCCCACAGAGTCGTGAACACCAGGAGGTGGAATCTCGGAGACCACTCCAGGGTCTGCCCACCACAGTAGTTTCAGAGACTCGCTTCGTATTGTCAGGAAGCTTGTAATCAAGTTAGGAAAACAAGACAGTCATAAAAATAACTATTTTGCATCACACTCATGAGAATTTATCATAAAGAGATAATTTTAACCAGAGCAAGAAGGTATGTGCCTGAATGTTTATTCCAGTTTTATCTATTCTAATAAGTGATTGGGAACAAAACGTACAACAGTGGGATGTTTTGGGAAATTATTATGATAAGATCAGTGTTCTAAAATAATGTATAACCACTGCTGATTTATAAAAAACAGGAGAAAATGTTTGCCACGATATTAGTATCCTTTGCGGGAAGAATATGTGTGAAGAATGGAAGCAGGGCTTTTTTGACTTTGCATATGTCCCATTGTGATGTTTGCCTCGTGATAATATGTGGGTTTGCTTTTGTAGTTAAAAATAAAATTTAAAATCTAATAGAGCTGCAAAGCTGTCCTATAATGAATGGATTTGAAATAAAAATACGCATCACTGAGAATACACTTCCCCATCTTTTTCCCTTCACTGGTATGAATAATTGAGCTGACTATTCCTGTAGGTGAATGAACATAAACTGTTCACACTACTAAAGTCACTGTGATTTATGGCTAATGGAGACTTTGATTCTTACTTTTTTCATGTAAATGTTAAGAATGTTAATTATTTTTAGAGAGATATCTATAATAAAAATTTATGAGTAGTATTTCTATACCTTCAGTGTTAAGTTATACTTATAGAAAATACCTCATCAGTAACTATAAAATGACTGAATCATAGCAGATTTTACTCTTGGTATATAACAAACTGACCTTGACTTTGGGATCCTTCATAGAGGCACCAAGTAAGTAAAAGTCTGATCAAATAAGAAAAATAAATCTTACATTCAGATACATATTTAGGTCTTTTCCTCGTTTAGATGCAAAGATACTCAAAGACTCTTTCATAGAACCTGTATCATGTAAAAAAGGTATTTCGGTTAGTTTAAAAAACAGTGACCTTCAGAAGAATCACAGTTTATATTTTCCCCTCTCTATACTGATGATTGTTTACCCTATATGTTGTTTTATTTGTAGGTCATATAGCAGACATTCAGTTAATATCAGGGACCAAGGTCTGTTACTGAATGAATAAAGGTACTTTCAGAGCAAAAAAAAAATCCAATAAAGAAGGAAGAAAAGGGTCTTCAGATCAGATATTCTAAAGATATGTGGCTGGGTGTTAAGAATGCCCCCGCTTGGTTTGTAACCTCCGCAGTTATAACAGCTCTGTTCTGCCTGGCCTCCAGAGGATCCTGAGTTACGGAACTTTGCAGAGAAACATCCTTGCCTTTGTGTGTGAGGTGGTGACCAGGACCATAGGCGGGGAAGGATGGGCTGGGGAGGAAGGTCCCAAGCCCACATCCAGCCCTGCCACGCCGGTGGCCTCCTGCTGGCACCGTGTCAGTTGTCGATGGCCAGGCAGAGCAGATGCCACCACATCTCAACTTGCAGGTATCGACTGGGCTCCCAAGAGTGACCGCATCGTCACTTGTGGGGCTGACCGCAATGCCTACGTGTGGAGTCAGAAAGACGGTGTCTGGAAGCCGACCCTGGTGATCCTGAGGATTAACCGTGCAGCCACTTTTGTCACGTGGTCCCCGCTGGAGAACAAATTTGCTGTGGGCAGCGGAGCGCGACTCATTTCTGTTTGTTACTTCGAGTCCGAAAATGACTGGTGAGCAACATGAGTATTTTTATTTCTCTGTAGAATCATACGTTTGGACTGCTGTGTCCTCGGTGACTTCTTGAGGCATTGGGTGGAGGCTTAACTGTAACTTCAGCTTTTCCTCATCTGGAGATTTTTTTTTTCCTTTGAAATTCTCCATTCTCTCTGAGCATTCTTCCTTCTTCTGTGTGCAATGAGTCCAATCTCACATCTTTCTCATATTAATATTGACCTGTGGTTTCCATGTTCTGATCTCCTGGCTTGTTTGTTCTTTAAGATGCTACAACTCTTCTCACTCTGTACTGTCTAAATTGCTGTTTTCTTACTCTGATATATAAATTATAAACTTGAAAGATGCTCAGTGCCCTACGGAAGTTTTTTCCCTGTCTCTATTGACTTAAAGTATCTAGGAGGCTTACAGATAACAGTATTCTCCTTTCTGTAAAGTTTTATACCAAATCTGTGTCCCGGTATAATATTTTACTTGTTTAAACTGTTAAACTTTGGGCTTCCCTGGTGGCGCAGTGGTTGAGAATCTGCCAGCTAATGCAGGGGACACGGGCTCGAGCCCTGGTCTGGGAGGATCCCACATGCCACGGAGCAACTGGGCCCGTGAGCCACAACTACTGAGCCTGCGCGTCTGGAGCCTGTGCTCCGCAACAAGAGAGGCCACGATAGTGAGAGGCCTGCGCACCGTGATGAAGAGTGGCCCCCGCTTGCCGCAACTAGAGAAAGCCCTAGCACAGAAACGAAGACCCAACATAGCAATCAATCAATCAATCAATCAATCTTAAAAAAACAAAAAACAAAAAAACTGTTAAACTTTAAAATTTGACCAGAATCTCAGAAATATAATCAGCCTGTTGTACTTACTTTATACTGTAAACCACTTGGAGCTGAGCCAGTCAAAATACAGGGATTTATTTTATGGCTAAGTAAGTTATTTTAACTACTCCTTCCTGCTTACTTTGATAAGGAAACCACTCTGCTCTACCTGGCACGTGTTCAGAAAGGCTGGTAGATACCCTTCAACATGGAATTGTCATTTAATGCGAAACTGGCAGTGTTTGTACTTGTACTAAAAGTAGCCGGATACACATTACTCTTCATGTGTCACTGTCTGAAACAAGGAAAGGAAGGGATTATCACATTACACTTTGTAATTTAGTAAAACCTCAGAAATTTTGATTCTTTGAAACTAGTCTGTGAATTTGCAATAAGATTGAATTATGAATTGAAGACCTGCGGTTTTTCTTGCTTGCAAACATGTGTAAAAATAAAGCTAACAAAATGTTGCCTGCAAGAAATTGTTTAGAAGGCTCACTGTAACAAATAGATTAGAAACAGCTTTTTTCCTGGGTAGCTTTCAACCTCAGTGACTTCGCATTTTTATTCATTGAAAAATAGTCTCAGATTCAGGCAAATTGGGCTTTACTGTAGTACGAGGTATTGTCCCTTGAGCAAGCCGTTATGTTCAGGGGAATGTCTCAGCTATGGCATTGTAATTCATTTGTAGGATGCGAGTACTTTAAAACAACCTCTAAACGCCTTTAAGGTAAAATAACTGTTATAAAACAAGTCAGAATGTTGTCTGTTTTTCAGAAAAGCCCCTACGAAAAAGATTCTATAGAAAAGTGATTTAACATTCAAGGAAGGGCACTCTGCTCGAGAGTAAGTCTCTCAGCTCCTAAGCAGTAGAACAGGATTGGTTTTTAAGCAGCAGTTTAGGGACAGAAATTGAATTAGGCCAGAATAATGACTGATCTTAGACATAAATAAACGTTTTAGTGGAGCTAGAGAGTTAGTCAGAGGCCCATCACCAGCAAGAGGTTCTGCTAATTTCTTGATTTCTCTGTGAAAAAATAAAGAATTTGCAGTTTCACGGAGACTTAGAAAGGAAATTAAACTATTTTACAACCGAAACTTAACCCAAAACAAAGGAACAAATCACTGAATATTTGTAATAAAAATTCAGCAGATTCCCTGGTGGCGCAGTGCTTAAGAATCCACCTGCCAGTGCAGGGGACACGGGTTGGAGCCCTGGTCCAGGAAGATCCCACATGACGCGGAGCAACTAAGCCCGTGTACCACAACTACTGAGCCCACACGCTGCAAGTACTAGAGCCCGTGCTCCACAACAAGAGAAGCCACTGCAATGAGAAGCCCGCGCACCGCAACAAAGAGTAGCCCCCGCTCGCCAGAACTAGAGAAAGCCCGCGCACAGCAACGAAGACCCAACGCAGCCAAAAATAAATAAATTTATAAAAAAAAAAAAATTCAAGTGATTTCAAACCTCAATTTTTATCTCAAAGGTTAGAGTCACACATAATGTGAAAGTCCATGGGAGACGGTATGAGAGTTAATCCATAAATATACTTAATGATGAGGATCCCCTGGTAGCCAGGAAAGTTCCGAACTGGCTGCTCTGATGAAAACATCAAAGCCTGAAAGGCAGGAGAGCAAAGGGGCCACATATGGTTCCCCTTCCTCTCTTCCTCTAGAAACACACCTTCTCTCTGGTAGAACACTCGGCGGCCACGTGAGAACCACGTGTAGGTGTTTTCGCCTGACACACATTTGTAGGTCATTTGGGGACGGTTGCTTGATGCGTGGATAAACTAAAATGGGTTTTCTCCTTTTGTAGGTGGGTAAGCAAGCACATTAAAAAACCCATTCGCTCCACGGTCCTCAGCTTGGATTGGCATCCCAACAACGTCTTGCTGGCTGCAGGATCCTGTGATTTCAAATGCAGGTGGGAACGAGTGAGGATTGGTAGACGGCCTTGAGCTCTTCGTTTTTCATCTTTCAGCAAGTATTTTTGAGGTTCCTTTTCTTTGTAAGGTACTGTGCTAGGCCCCACGAGGGTCCCAGAGATGAAAGGAGCTTGTGATCTAGAAAAGGAGCTACAGCAAGTGCAGAAATCAGGAGGTATCAATAGAAAGCAGTGGGCCAGGAGGGGCAGGCGGAGGGATGCAAGGGCGGAGCCAGGAAGTTTCCTCAGGCAGAACGTCCAGGTACAGGGTCCCCCGCTCCCACGGTGTTATTTCTCATTTCATAACCCAGGCAGCAGACTGGGCAAATTCCAGAGTGAAACCAAGATCAACAAAACGGAGCTGAACAGGGCACTGCTGAGCTGTTACTGTGCGGTTGCTTTTCAGCTAAAGCTCTTTATTTGTCGTTAGCGTGAGACTAGAAGAAACACAGCCACTTTGCTGAGAGCTTTAAGGGTCATACAGTGTAATTGCTTTCTAAAGCTGTTCTTTATCAAGAAGGCTCCCTCCTCCCCACCCCGGCCTTAGCCAGAAGAAAAGCAAATGTTGCTTCATGTGGTGGGTTGGGAGGTGGGGTGCAGCATTCTTTGGTAAGCTATGTGGAGAAATTCCAGAAAACCTGGCTAGTGATTTATATCCAAGAATCCTCACGGGGTTTTTGGTTTGGGTTTTTTTTTAAAGGATATATATGGGAATTTGGCTATGGGATGGGAGTACAATAGTGTCAAGGTACTTTTTGGAAAAATATTGGCTCTTCTACTTGAGAACCAGTGTTAACAGTAAAGATTTTTTCATATTCAGGAATTTTGTTGTTTGTGATGTGTTACCCAGAGTCATTCCAGCTCCCTTAGAAGATGGAACTTAACCATACTGCCTGGATTGTCAGGCTGTGTCTAAAAATCTGCTTGTACAAATAGCTTACAATTCTTTTGTTAATATTAATTTCCAGAAGTAAACTTGGCTTTGACCTGTGGTCCTGTGGGTCAGGGTCTTTTCTGTTCCAGCTCTCAAGTTGGCAGCACAGTTCTTTCCTGGCTTCTGATGACTAAAGCAGTAGCCATCGTGATGCAGATTTAAAGCACAGAGATTCTGAGGTCACATCATCTAACTTACAGATAATTCGAGGCTTCCTTCGCCTCTCCACTGTCCTGCCTCTTCCAGAGCTGCTGCTGCCGCCATTATTATTTTAGGGGGAAAATATCCCAGATCGCTTTGGGAGTCTTTAAGTTTCAGAAGTTTTTGAAGAGAAGCAGTATAAAGAAATAGCATTGGAGGGCAGATCCCCAGCTGTTCTCTAGCCCTTCTGCTTCTC
Organism: Balaenoptera acutorostrata; assembly: GCF_949987535.1. Lineage (NCBI taxonomy): Eukaryota > Metazoa > Chordata > Mammalia > Artiodactyla > Balaenopteridae > Balaenoptera > Balaenoptera acutorostrata. The sequence continues at coordinate 6,218,787 of NC_080078.1, forward strand.
AACTCTGGGTCAGAACATCCTCACACACAGCTTCATGGGATTAGAGAAAGAGACTGATGACCCCAGGCTGTAAAGGACCCACCTTCATCCCAGACTAGACCTGCCACAGAGGCTGGACAGTGGGCCTGAGGGCGACACTAGGGAGAGCCTGCCCACTCTCGCTGGCCTCCCTTGACTTTCTCTTTGGATGTCTCTTTCCTCCTATCTTTCCTTCCTTTCTTTTCTTTCCTTCCTCCCTTCCTTCTTTCCTATCTTTCTTTCCTTCCTTCTTTCTTTCTTTCCTTCTTTTCTTCTTTCATTTTGCCAGGTCTTAGTTGCAGCAGGTAGGCTCCTTAGTTGCAGCATGTGGGATCTAGTTCCCAGACCAGGGATCAAACCCGGGCCCCCTGCATTGGGAGCATGGAGTCTTAACCACTGGACCACCAGGGAAGTCCCTCCCTTTGTTTCTTTAAATGAGTTAATGCCAGTGGTTTATTGCAGAGTGGCAAATAGTTTCCTCTCTCTTACCATTTGACTGTGTGGGCTCTGGACTGCTGCGTTAAGAATGATGGTGAAGCAGACACGAAAGTATGCTGTGCTCGTTAGCAGAGTCTGCCATGGGCCAGGGAGCGGGGAGGGGCAGGACAGCAAGGTCCTCCTCTGGATGCACGCCAGGAGGGAAGGGCTTTTGTGTCCATCACTTCTAGAGCTACGCCCCGAGAGTAGTGCCTGACGCGACGTAGGCCAAACTTGAATTGACCTGTAGGCAGCCCTTAGAACCCTTCTGTGTCTTAAGAGGTTTGTGTATCTGAACTTGTCTGTCTTCAGGTTTTGCTTTTGATGAGTCAGTATCTTTTCATTTTGGGACACCTTACAGCAGCTACCTGTGGCCTGTTTCTATATACAGATATTTTCATTTACTCTTTCCTTCTCTTCCTGCCCTTAAACCACAGAGTGTTTTCTGCCTACATTAAAGAAGTGGATGAGAAGCCAGCCAGTACACCCTGGGGCAGCAAGATGCCTTTTGGTCAGCTGATGTCAGAGTTTGGTGGCAGTGGCACTGGCGGCTGGGTGCACGGGGTCAGCTTCTCCGCCAGCGGGAGCCGCCTGGCCTGGGTCAGCCACGACAGCACCGTGTCCGTTGCCGATGCCTCAAAAAGTGTGCAGTGAGTATCTGCCTTCGTCTGGACTTAGAGAAGAGTGGGGTGGGATCTCAGCAGCTGGCCGGAGGCTGCCCTTCCCTGGGTATAAGTGCAGGGCACTAGCATAAAAATCCGAACCAGGCTGCAAGGCAGCCTTTAAAGTTATCTTCACACATTTAGATTGTCCATTTGGGGAAATTTTGAAGACTTAGGTCTCACTTCCAGAAACACTTCTTAATGGAAGTGCTGATTGTGATTCCTCCAAAGGAGTCTCCTGGTTTGCTCCTGGTAAGAGTTCCTTCAGATGGCAGCTTAGTCTGTTCCTGTGAATTCCTCACAACATGTAAATGGCATCCAGCAGCCTTAGATGAAATGGGAGATGTGTTCTTACTCTGTGTAGTCAGTGGACAGTACTCCATTCATGTGGGCCTTCATGCAGTGACACTTGACACCCTGGGAGCCAGTCCCCCTGGTGTGTGTGCTGGGGGAGCCCGAATCGCAGAGACTCGCTGTGGGGAGGTGCCTGCTCGGCCCTGAGGAGAGCAGCGTGTGTCTCATCACACTTCAGTTTGTGTCTGCTTATCGTGTCTAGAGGGGCAGAGAGTGTGACGGCAGTCCTTTCCGCTTGTGAATCTTGGTTCTGTCCCGGTGAATCCTTTCCTCTGACAGCTAAAGGTAACCCACCTGTAAGGGTTTCCTGACTTGTCCCCCGTGCAGGGAACCAGTCACATCTGACTCCCCCTGCCCCACACTGACAACAAAGTGACATTTCAGAAAGAATATGTATTTTACTGATTGGGGTGAATTTTTTTTAAATTTTTTAAACACCCCCCCAATCTAAATTTTGAAGCCTTCCAGAAGATTTCTGTACATATATAGACACATATGTCTTTTCTTTTTTTTTTTTTTTTTTTTATTTATGGCTGTGTTGGGTCTTCGTTTCTGTGCGAGGGCTTTCTCTAGTTGTGGCAAGTGGGGGCCACTCTTCATCGCGGTGTGCGGGCCTCTCACTGTTGCGGGCTCTCTTGTTGCAGAGCACAGGCTCCAGACGCGCAGGCTCAGTAATTGTGGCTCACGGGCCTAGTTGCTCCGTGGCATGTGGGATCTTCCCAGACCAGGGCTCGAACCCGCGTCCCCTGCATTGGCAGGCAGATTCTCAACCACTGCGCCACCAGGGAAGCCCTATCTTTTCATTTTTAACTCCAATGGGATTATGGTATACATTTTGTATAGTAATTTGTTCTTTGTCATTCAATAATGTTTTGTCATGGCTATTTGATTTCTGTACAGTTTATTGTAATGCATAATAAGCTCTTAGCATATGCTTATATTATAAGCTCTTGTCTACCTTCGTATTGATTTATTAATTGGCTTCTCCGGTCCTGCAAGTCAGATTACATCCGCTACCCTTCTCTATCTTAGAGTATTTCATGTAGTAAGAGCCAGGTATGCCACAGGAGAGCCTAAGATGAGGTGTTAGGGCTTTAATCCAATACCATTCGTACTGAAGGGGGTAGGGCAGGGGCGTCTCCTGAGACACAGTTTCAAAATGCATCATCTTTTACATGGAGCCCTATGATCCTACTTCATCAACCAGCATGATTGCTGCCGTATCTGTGTAATCTCTCGGCCAGATGACCATGAAGCATATGTGTGAACACACACACACACACACACACACACACACACACACACACACACACGGCCCATTTGCATGTGAGCTCCTGGCTGGCCAACACTGTGTCGTGTTCATCGGTTGCCGTAGCTCCTGCCCCGGTGCCTGGTGGGGCACAGAATAAACTCCCATAAATGTCTGTGGTCCCAACCCTCTAGGAGCCCACGTGAGCACAGGCGAGGAGAGGGGAGCAGAGAAGGGCCTTCAGCCCTGCGTGACGGTGACAGGCCACTCTAGGAGGCCAGAGAGAGGAGCGGCCACTGCAGGCTGACGTGGTCCAGGAAGGCTGTTCATGGGGGCGATGAAACTTAAGCCGAGTTTCAGAGACCGGGCTGGACTTTGGAAAAGCAGGAGGAGCAGAAAGGGCATGTGGGTAACGGGGCAGGGGGAGCCGAGGCGGCAGAGAACCAGCGCTCCTGGACCGCAGTGTAGGGCAGTTTGTGGTGAGCAGGGGTGCAGGAGGGGTGGGCACAGCCAGAGGGGGCAGAGGCCTGCGCGTCTGCGGGTCACCTCAGGGCTGGCTCATGCTGGAGATTCCTGGAGGCCTGGGTCATGGGGCTCCTCTTAACATAAGTGTTCGTTCATCCTGCCAAGCCCCCATGAGAACGGGTCCTTTGTCGTCTGTGTCTGAAGAGGCTGCGTGGTCCGCTCCATCTCGGGTTAACACTGTTCTTGTGTTCAGGGTCTCAACTCTGAAGACAGAGTTCCTGCCCCTCCTGAGTGTGCGCTTCGTCTCGGAGAACAGCGTCGTGGCCGCTGTAAGCATCTCTCTTGCCCCGGGGCCTGTGCTTACTCTCCAGAACGGGAGCAGGGCGTGCCCTGTGGCTGTGCGCACGAGCCTGGGGCAGCAGCCTTGTAGGGGAAGCAGCTCGAGAGGCTCCCGTGGTGGGGCCGCTCTGCTGGGGCGCTCGCTGGGCGCACACCCCGCAGGGCCTGACTGATCCCTCGTTTCAGGGCCATGACTGCTGCCCCATGCTCTTTAGCTGTGACGACCGCGGCTGCTTGACCTTCGTCTCCAAGCTAGACATCCCGAAACAGAGCATCCAGCGCAACATGTCGGCCATGGAGCGCTTCCGCAACATGGACAAGCGGGCCACGACCGAGGACCGCAACACGGCCCTGGAGACGCTGCACCAGAACAGCATCACGTAGGTGCTGCCCGGCCCCCGGCCTGACGGCTGCGCAGAAGGGTTAGGTGACCGGGCTGCCCTTCTCCCCTCTTCGTTCCCTGACGGGTCCCTGTGATGTTCTGTGTCCTGCGGACCCAGACATCCGTTCAGGAACGGGGGCGGCGAGGGGTCTGTAACTTCCCGGCTGCAAGCTCTTACTTCCAACTCGTCACAGAGAGCGAGCCGCCCCCGCGTAGTCATTACGTCCTTCAGGGCATAGACGGTCTGGGTGTCCCGCGTGCGGAGCTCAGGCCCTGCTGCGGTCCTGTGAGCTGGCACGGCCTGTCAGGCAGCCTCTTCTGGGTCTTGCTTTCTCAGAAACTTGACTGAGGACAAAAGGAGACCTTCCTGAATGTCGTGTTCCTCTAATAGTGAGCACCTGACAGTCATATCCTGTTTGAAAGGTAGCTGTCACTTCAACCATGGATTTCAAGTAAGGTGTACAAGTAAGAAGATCGTTTAATTAGAGAGACAGATTTTTCAGCATCATTATGACAAAGCTAAAAAACTCCTTGACTTACTTTTCATCAGGTGTCTGTGGTTAAATAAGACAGTAGAATTGTGTCGTGTCCAGAAAGCTTGGTTGTTGTTTTTTTTTAATCTAGAGGAGAGATGCACTATGTTCTTTTTTTTTTTTTTTTTAATTTATTTTTGGCTGTGTTGGGTCTTCATTGCTGTGCGCAGGTGCTCTCTAGATGTGGTGAGCAGGGGCTACTCTTCATCGCGGTGTGCTGGCTTCTCATTGCGGTGGCTTCTCTTGTGGAGCATGGGCTCTAAAGCGCAGGCTCAGTAGTTGTGGTGCACAGGCTTAGTTGCTCCGCGGCATGTGGGATCTTCCCGGACCAGGGCTCGAACCCGTGTCCCCTGCATTGGCAGGCAGATTCTTAACCACTGCACCACCAGGGAAGCCCTGCACTGTATTCTTTGACTAGACCTTTTGTGTTGAGAGACTTTAATGTGGGTGATGAACATGGGAAGAATAATGGAAACCTCTAGACTTTCTCTTTGAGAGAATTTCTTTTTTTTTTTTTTTAATAAGATTCGTATTACTTTCTTTTTTTTATTATTTACTTGGCTGTGCTGGGTCTTAGTTGTGGCATGCAAACTCTTAGTTGCAGTATGTGGGATCTAGTTCCCTGACTAGGGGTCAAACCTGGGCCCCTTGCATTGGGAGCTCAGAGTCTTAGCCACTGGACCACCAGGGAAGTCCCTCTTCAAGAGAATTTCTAACTGTAGGTTGTCATGTTCAGCGGAAAGGGCCACTGGGCTTAAAACAGGCTGGAAATATCTGTGCTCTATTGAAAAGTAGTCATTTGAAGGCATAGCAGAACTTTTCTCCACACTTTTCAAGTTTCTCTGTCTTAAATGATTTTCAAAATTATTTTCTGTGAGGTTCTCTTAAGCTTCTCTGCAGACTGTGTATCTGTAAAGAGACAGCTCTTGTTGCCTTTTTGAGACTTTGAGGTTAAAAATAAAAAGACACTTGCAGATTGGCGTGACTGCTTTTATTTGCAGATATTAAGGCGTCTTTACCCTAGAGCAGGGTCAGCACACTTCTTGTATAAGGAACCAGAGAGTAAATTTTAGGCTCCGAGGACAACACGGTCTCCTTAGACTGTAGTAGACAACTACTACAGCTCTGCCATGTGGCCTGCAGGCTGCCATGGACAGTACAGAGATAAATATGCATGGATGTATTTCAGTAAAACTTTATAGGGACTTCCTTGGTAGCACAGTGGTTAAGAATCCGCCTGCCAATGCAAGGGACACGGGTTCAAGCCCTGATCCAGGAAGATCCCACATTCCGCAGTGCAGTTAAGCCCATGCGCCACAACTACTGAAGCCTGTGTGCCTAGAGCCTGTGCTCCGCAACAAGAGAAGCCACCGCAGTGAGAAACGCACGCACTGCAACGAAGAAGTAGCCCCCGCTCACCACAACTAGAGAAAGCCCGCGCGGGCAGCAACGAAGACCCAACGCAGCCCAAAATAAATAAATTAATTAATTTTAAAATTTATTTAAAAATAAAAAAATAAAACTTAATAGACGCTGAAATGTGGATTTCGCATAATTTTCATGTCATGAAATAATAGCCTTTTAATTTTTTTCTAAGCACTTAAAATTGTAAAGGCTATTCTCTAGCCCATAGGCTGTGCAGAAACAGGTGGTGTGTGCCATCCCCTTCCCCAGAGGGAATGTTCTAGGCATTTCAGGGAGAAAGACAAATATTGTCTGAGCTGTGGAATTGGTTTTCTTGAAAGTTTTTCAGATAATCAGGCTAAGCCAAGTTGTTTCATCAATCTCCTCTGCTGAGCTTGGTTGGAATTCTGTGGTGTGTCTGAATGTTGCTAATATTAATAATGATTAATTTCAAATGTAAGGAGAGCTTTTGACTCATATGCCCTCACTGTCCTAGAGGGTAATTTGGGAGTTTTGGTTTGGAGCCAGTTGGATTTCAGTCATGCTTCATGATGCCTCTAGTATTTTTTTTAAGCAGGGTGTCCATTTCAGTCACAGCTGTGGTCGTGGCCTCTCCTGGCTCCGCAGGGTGCACGCTGTGTGGCCTGAATTGTCCTGCTTCTCCACGCCCCTCTAATTAGTGCACATTCTTAACTTTTCTCTCTTTCCAGTCTTTTTCTTTTCTGGACATCTGGTAATAAAATACAGTTTAATATTTTCTGAGTCAGATCGCTACAGACTAATATCTATGGACACTTCAAAGGAATTGATAGGCAGTTTGTTTCCTGAAACCGCTGTTACCCTTCTAGGAAGGCACAAGGCTCACTTCCACCATGTGCCTCACAGTCTCTCTCTTGTCTTTGCCTTTTTTCAGTCAAGTGTCTATTTACGAGGTGGACAAGCAAGATTGTCGCAAATTTTGCACTACTGGCATCGATGGAGCCATGACCATTTGGGATTTCAAGGTATCGTCTATCTTTCAGAACAGATCTCGTTTGTGTTAGAAGTCTTCCCATGAGAAGACTAGTCCTCATTTCTTGGACCCAGCCGTCAACTGCAGTGCACGTCAGGAGCGCAGTGCACCGGCTGGGGTTCTCCTGAAACCCTGGGAGTTGTTAGCAGGAGAGAGCCGCACTTTCTCACACTCTGGATGTCCTCGGAGTCACTGAGGGGGGCTGGGGGCTGCTTTAGTGGCGGGCCCCAGGTTGGGCCCGGACTAGCTGAACTCTGTAGACATGTTTTTATGGTTGACACCAGCTAATCGACCAGCACTCCCTGCCTGCCGGCCGGGTGCCGGCACTGAGGACGTGGACGTGAAGGAGCCCTCGGGGAGCTCGTCGTGGGAGAGGGAGGCGGGGGGGTCGGGTGGAGCTCCGGGAGAGGAGCCAGCGCCTCTGTTTTCACCTGGAGGAACTGGGGGGCTGCATGGACTGCCTGAGCTGCCGGGGCAGCACGTGCAGAGCAGCCGAGCGGCTCGAGGGGCGCGCGCTGCACTCAGGCCCCGCCATGGGAACTGCGGAAGCAGAGTGGGCCCTGCCTGCGGGCAGCTGGGGGCTGCTCCGGAACCGACGTGGAAAGGCATCTGCTGTGACGTGCAGGTGGCCTGGGTGGCCAGGACTCTGCACAGAGGCTGCCGGAGTGAACGGGGGGCGGGCATGTGCCTCCAGCCGTGCTGGGGGGCAGGGGGTGGCCAGGAGGTTCTGGACTAGAGGGATTTAGGAGGCCGCGTGGAGGGGTGCTGTGACCATGAGGGACAAGCCCCGGAGGCCTGTGCACCCTCCAGCTTCGGGGTTGGGATAAGGAGGCGGGGAGGAGGGGCGGGGGTAAGAGAGCAGCTCCGGTGTGCAGCTCTGCGGACTTAACCCCCAGAAGTTAAACGTTTACAGAATTCTGCCACTGCCTGTGCGGTTCCATGGTTGATGTTGCTGCCTCTACAAGTGTCTCCTCACCCTTGTTACCTTCACCTGCTTTGGGGTATCGCGCACCTGTGTAATTAGCTCCACCTGAGCAGGTAGCTGCGCCCTTCATCCTTTGATCCCTGCGGCCAAGTCCTTTCTCCTCTGCGAGTGAGCTGGGACGTTCCAGCGCATTTTCCTCGCTGATCCATCCGCCTTTGAGCACCGCTAGGCATTGTGCACCAGGCTGGCTGCATGGGGGCCACAGAAACACGGGAGTGCCTGCCATCAGGGCACCTGGAGTGAGGGCCAGTGACACAGATGATAAGCAGGCGTGTGCCCAGGGCCTGTGGGCTGGGGCCGTGGGGACAAGGCGGCGCAGGGCATGGAAGGGCCAGCAGGGGGAGCCCTGCCCGGGAGATTCTCTGCAGGCCAGAGTCCGGGAGCCCGTCTCAGAGGAAGCGGGTTTCAGCCAGGAAGGAGGGGGTGTGGGGTAGTGCCTTGGGGAAAACGCCAGGATGGCCGGTCCCCACTGACCATCGGTGTTCTTCCTGCCGCTCTCCAGACCTTAGAGTCTTCTATCCAGGGCCTTCGGATAATGTGAAGCTGAGCGAGCCTCCCAGATCCAGCATGAGGACGGACAGGCTGCGCCGGGCAGCTCCGCCACTCGCATGATGGGCAGGAGAGCCGGCCGCCAGGAAACACTGAAGACACATATGGCGCAAACCTTGTTGTGTGTTTTGTTTGAGGATAATTGGTGAAAGTGTTGGTTTTTTAAAAGCAGCAGTGATTTGGGTTTTGTTTTTTGTTTTTTTGTTTTGCTGTTTCATTCCATTCTTGACCAAAGCTTCTCTTTAAGTAGTTTATTATGGAAAATTGTCACACTAACTTAAAGGAAGGGGTGGGGGAGGTATGTAAATTGTCCGCTAAAAAGTTAAATAAAAATCCTGAATGTGTTTTTGGTTTTGTCTCCTTATACCGTTTGCATTTTTAGTAGGAAAAGATGGGTAAATTCTTTGTTATACTAGTTAGTTTTTAGGGTAGAACCTTAGATTCTTAGTTTCTTATATTGAGCCATCTTGTACAGCCTTTACCCAAAAGAACCGGTTCTCGAATGCTATGCTTTAGCCGTGCGGGACTTCGGCAGAGGAGGCGCTCTGTTCCCTGCTTGCGTACGGGCAGCAGAGAAACCCGCCTCCACTGAGCAGCCAGGGAGCCGCTGCCCGGTGCCCGTGGCAGGCGTGTGCGCGGGAGTGTGCAGTGGGAGAGAAAAAGCACAAGTTGTCATTTTGGTTTAGAGATTATTGTACCCAAACTAAGTTATCTTCATAATTAGACACAAAGTTTGACATTTCAAGGCTGAGACTCTTGAGAGGCGCAAATAAATGAATACAGCGTAGCCTAGAGCATGGCTGTGTGCCCAGAAGCGGAGCGGTGATTCCAACACAACTCTAGTAGTTAGGACAACGCTGGTAATAGTGCTTCTCAAAGGACATCGTGATATTCTTAAAAGAGTAAATTTGCCCTTTTGCTAAGCCATGGGAAGCATTACTTCCCTCCAGGAGAGAATCCCAGCACCTGGGCACCTGCCTCTTCCCGTTTGCTGTGGCATCCTCCCTGCGCCACCCCCCCCCCCCCGCCAATGGCAGGAGCTCCTTTGTGTACACGTGTTTGTACCAGTGCATCAGCAAGGCTGTCGTGACAGAACGAGGATAGACAAAAGCAGGCCAAGAAACAGGAATTAGCTACCAATTTCTTTTTAGTTTCATTAAATCACATGGCTTGGGAGCAATTCGAGAGGTTTTTAGAGAAACAATGTATTCTGTGAAAGAAACAATAAATTTACTAACTTGGCCTCCAAGAACTTAAGCCTAGAGTCATCTTTTTTCTTTTTTTAACTTGGGCCATCTCACATCCATGGAAGAAGGCCCATCCCTGTCGTGGCAGCCAGAAACCCGCAGTGCTGGGGTCTGAGATGGTGGAAGGTCGCTTTTCATCTCGCCCTGCTCGTGAGACTCTGACCAGGCCTTGGTCCACAGCCGCCACCGATTTGGAGGGACAGTGGCCAAAGCCCTTTGATTGGAGGCTTTGGCGTCAGGTCATAGTTCTGCCAAGCTGCGTGGCCTTGAGCAACATAGTTAACATCTCTGAGCCTGTCTTCACCTGTAAATTGGGAGCAGTAAAGGGTTAGCAGTTGCTGTTATTCAGTAAAGCCGAGGTTTGCCTTCAGGCTTGGCATTGGCCCCATACTAGGCCCCGGAGACCCTTAATAGCAGAGTGGGGTAGGGTGGGAAGTGGTGTATGGTTTTCCTGCTAACCAAAAAAAAAAGTTTTTTCCAGAATATGAGAAAACAGGGGTTGGCCTCAGAACCCAGATTAATTGCTTAGGCATGGCCCCTTCAGTTTGACCCAACAATCACGCGAGTGGTTTAGTTCTCATGTGTGCCCAGTGAGGCAGTGATGCGAAGGCCTAGGGTTCCCTCAGGTGCCTGCGATGTCGGTGAAGCCATTAAGCTACCCCACGTGGAATAGTACAGATGGTCTATACATTATAAAGTTAATGTGAGTTATGTGTGTGTCTAATTCAAATATTAGGTGTGATAGGTAGACTACTGGCCCCCCAAAGATGTCCCTGTCCTGATCCCCAGAACCTGTGAGCTTTGCAGATGGGATTAAGTTAAAGATCTTGAGCTGGGGAAGCTGAGCCTAGATTATCAGGTGAGCCCAGTGTAATCACAAGAATCCTTATAGGAGGGAGGCAGGCGGGGGAGAGTCTGAGGAAATGAGGGGGTAGAATCACAGATTGCGGTGGGAGAAGGCCAAGGCCTCTAAAAGCTGCAAGAAGGAACCTGGTTCTCCCCTGGAGCCTCCAGAAGAAACAGCACCCCGCCAGCACCCTCCAGCCACTGACGTGGGCTGTGAAGCTCTGAGCTCCAGCGCTGTAAGAGAAGACACTTGTGTTGTCTCAAGCCACCTGCTCTGTGGTGAGCTGCTCCAGCAGTAACAGGAAACGAATCCACTAGGCCATTCAGAAAAAGGGAGGAGGGACTTCCCTGGCAGTCCAGTTGTTAGGACTCTGTGCTTCCATTGCAGGGGGCACGGGTTCGATCCCTGGTCAGGGAACTAGGCTCCCACAAGCCACTCAGCACGGCAGGAAAAAAAAAAAAAAAAGGAAATATGGTCTAGAGCTGAGTTTTTCAAACTGAGGATCAGAGCCCATTTGTAGGTTGTAAAATCACGGCTGGTACTTGGAGGAGAAAACAACATTCTGCATTGCGTGTAGTAAGTTCTGCTTCGTGGTACTTCTGTTTCAGATACACAGGGGGCTGTGGACTAGGCCGCAACATGTGTCCGTGGGGGTCATGGTCAAAAAAAGCTTGAAAGCTACTAAGGTAGAGGAGCCAGTCACCTGAGTGGGGCTTGATGAGGAAGGATGCGCGGATCCAACGCAGCAAGAACGTGTGCCACGCACACAAGGTCACGGTGCCGGGCACCAAGGGAAGCAGCTGATAGGCAGGAACTCCTCACAGCAACCCTGCAGGGTTAGAACTGTGACTGCCACATCTTAGAGATGACAAAACGCAAGTTCAGAGAGGGAGGGCAGCCTGTATCAAGGCAGCCTCTCCAGAGCCCCAGGGATAACCACCAAGCATGCTCCCTGCTGGGTGGTGACAGGCAGGGGAGATGCCTAGCGACCCAGCCCAGTTCTGTCACCGCACTCAGAAGCAGGGTGATGTCACTGGAACCAGGAGGGGACCCCCACCCCCGGCGATACCTGTGGGGTCTCCTGGTAGACCTCGGTTTCTCAGTTGAGCCGTGCGGCTTGGAAGGGGTGTGAGCAGGCCCCGGCTGAGGAGTGCTGTGTGTGTTCCAGACCTCCATGTGTGCGTGGCCTTGGAAGGAGGCCCAGGGTCTCCCCTCTTCCCTCCTGGTACCGGGTGTCAATCTTCGATCTCAGGGGGAGACCTATGGTCCCCATTCGGGGGTGGGCAGGGGCTGAGACAGAAGGAGATCGCGCTGCGTGCTTCTGGAAGGTTTTCCTCCCTGGTCTCCCGCTGCCTTGGCCAGCCCACCACTTCCTGAGTCCAGAAGCCTGAAGCTAGGCTGCCACCTTGTGACCAGGAGGCAGTAAGGCCAGTGCAGCAAGGAGGAAGGAGCAGAGAGCCAGGGAGGACCTTGATGGCCCTGAAACGCTGCACCAGACCCCAACTGACGGCCCTCCTCGAGTCAGCCAGCCCTGAGGAGTCAGCCTGGGTGCGTGGCTGCCTTCCTGGGAATCCTGGGAAGGCGGGGAAGAAGGGAGAGGGTAGGACCTTCATCCCAGGGCACCAGGGGAGGCAGATTCCAGGCAGAAACAGAAAGCTCTCTGAGCTGTTCTTTGAGCTCCAGATGAAATTCTTCCACCCCCAGGTTCTCCTCACCCAAGGACTTGCTCCATTTAAGGCTTAGAAGACTGTTCCCCAAGGGAGCCATTTCAAATAACACCCCTGTCGCTTCCCAGCTTGAGGTGTGTTTCCCATCTACTGGGTCTTCCCACAGTGACTGCAGGCCTGTGAGGTGGCCGGGCAGTGCTTGTTAGGAATTAGCCTCACTTTACAGATGCGGAAACCCAGGCGCTGCAAGAAGACTGAAGTTACACTACAGGTTAAGTGGCAGAGCCGGAAGTAGGTTCAAGTTTCTAACCCCACTGGTTTGTTCATTCATTGATTCATTCAGCAAATACATACTGAGTGCTCCTGGCTGCCAGGCACTGATCTCGGCCCCGGGAAGAGCAGCGTGAATAATACAAATATGGTTTCTGCTCGCACTAAGCTTGAGTCTTCTCATCAAATTAGCTCAGTTTCGTGAGGAAGAGGGAGCCCTCAGCTGTGCATATTTGTTAGGATGCTTTTAGGGATGAGTAACAGAAAAGCAACTCAAACCAGCTTAAAAAGTAGATTCCTTGGCTCACGTACCTGAAGAAAGCCCCGGAGGCAGGTTGGGCTCAGGCTGCCAGTCAGAGGTTGACCAGGGCTCTGGTCATTTCCTGGGATTCTCTCCATCATGCTCCCCCCTCCCCCCCCCCCGCCCCGGGTTGTCAGGCTTCCCTGTGGCTCTTCCACTTTCGTGTTCAAATTCCAGAAGGCGCTGCTTTCCCCTCTATCTTCATTCGAAATCCTGGGCTTTGCTTTGACCCACTGTCTCAGGTCACAAGTCCAGGAGGTGGGGCGGGGAGACCACAAGCTGATTGGGTGAGAGCACTCAGGGGCCACCATCAGAGATGGGGCTCAGTCCCACCTGGGATGGTTCCCTGGGCATCTGCAAAGCTGCAGAGGGGTAAATGGAAGGCAGGGACACAAATGTCACCTCAGCATTAAACTGCACTTGTCCTCACGGGATGGGGGTGGCCAGTACAGACCATCTGAAACTTTTTTCTGACTAAAGCCATCACTTGGATTTGCCAAGGCTGGATGGGGGGCCCTGCTGACAGCCCCTCAGTGTCTCCTCAGAGCCAGGAAGGCCAGGGTCCTACTAATCGAAGCTGAAGTTTCCCAAGCACCCTGTGTGCTCACCTCAAAGTGCTCCTCACCTTTGGACACCTTTCATTCCCCCGGCTGCCCGCAGGTGTGGAATTGTGTAATGGGAGCTAGGACTGGTGAGCACAGGATCCTGTTGAGGAGGGGGTCAGGGACAGAGTGACCTAAGAGACACTCACTCATGTCCTGCAGGATAAAGGGAAGCGGGCCAGGTGGGGACAGCATGGGACAAGTGTTCCAGGCAGAAAGAACAGCATGGGTCAAAGCGGGGAGCCCTCACAGGGTGGATGCCTGGCCCCGGACCTCCTGAGACCCATGAAGACCCCACGCCCATCCGTGATTCTACTTAGTGCCTGGCTGACCAGCTGAGCTGAATCCTAGCGGGAGGGACCACCTGGCCACATCTCCACTGATGAGGCAGAGGGCAGGGATGGAGAGACCGCCGGGCCTACCTGGCCCAAGACCCACATACAGGCGGCTGCGAGGCCGCTGGGTAACTTAAGGGTCGGAAGCGGTCTGCGGTGGAAAGAGGGGCAGGAAGTCGGCACTGAGAAGGAACTGGACCAGCGGGGGGTTGGCGCCCCCGTTTTGAAGCGAGGACCCCGGCGGCGGGCGGGCTGCCTCGGCTCCCCTGACTGCCCACACCCCGCACACTGGGCGCCCAGCGGGCATCCGCTCGCGAATGGAGGGCTGGTCCCCGCGCGGCCGGGGCCTGAGGCCGGGAGAGGCAGCTAAGCTGCTGGGCCACCGCCGCTCCCCAAGGCCGCTCGCGGGGGTGGGGGCCGTGCGCGCCGCCGGGCTCGGGTTCCCGCCCGGGCGGTGCCCCCCTCGCCGAGCCTCAGTCTCCCCGCCCACCAGGGGGCGAGGGGCGCACGCCGTCAGGGCGCCCCGGGTCGGCTCGGCCCCAGCCCCGGGGGGGTGGGCGGGACCAGGGCTCTCCAACCGCTAGCCGCCCGCCCGGGTCCCGCCCGGTCCCCGCGGGGCTGAGCCGGGAGGCCCCGCCCCCCGCCCACGAGGAAGTGGCAGAGCTGCGCGGGGCCCAGAGCCGGTTCGGCGCGTCGACTGCCCAGAGTCCGCGGCCGCGGCGCCCCGAGGTGAGGGGGCGCGGGAGCGGCCCGGAGGGGGGGGTGTGGGCGTGGGGAGCGCGGGGAGGGACCTCATGCAGGTGGGGAGGACGCAACGAGGGGCCGCCGGGAGATCGGGGATGAGAAGGGCCACAGGGGGCCCGCCTGGAGGTGAGGGGACACGCGGGGCACGGGCTGCGGGCGGGCGGTCTCCTCCGGGCGAGGGAACCGCAGCGCTCCCCCCGCCCCCCGCAGTCTGCGCCCTCGGGGCGTCCCGGCCCGCGCGTCCGCCCCCCCCCCCCGCCTTCCCCCCTCCCCCCTCCCCCCGCCTCTGCCCCGCCGTCGGTGAGCCCCGTTATTTCGGGCCGCAGGGCCCCACGCCCAGTCACTTCCCCTGCGTCCTCCAGCCTTCCGGGTTGCTCCAGCCGGGAAATGAGCTAGCGCCCCCGCCGCCTCGCCCCTCCCTCCCTCCCTCCCTCCCTCCCTCCCGGCCACCGCCCCCTCCCTCAGCCCGCCTCCCGCCAGCTGGGCCCGGTCCGAGGGCTCCGGTCCAGGGAGGGGCGGGCCGGGTCCGGAACGCTCCCTCCTCAGCTCCCGGGCGCTAGACCGGAGCGTTCCGAGCGGCGCCCCCCGTCGCCGGCGGCGTGGGGACCGCGGCCAGGGCCGGGACCTCGGGCGGTGACAGGGACACAGTAGTGACTGGCGTGAAGCCGCAGGAGCGAGCCTGGTGCGGACGCCGAGGCTCTCAGGTTATTCCGGGCTGTCCCCAGGCTCCTCCCGCCTGGCGGGCAGTGCTGTCCGGTGGTTAAGAGCACCCCCGCCGGCGAGGTCTCCGGGGCCAGAAACTGGTAAGAGCGCCAGCTTCTTCCATCACTGGCCACCGACCTTGCAAGCCACCTAACCTCTCTGGGCCTCAACTTTGCTTATCTGGAAAATGGGGAACTTTCATGTTGTGAGGCTTAAATATGATCATGTGTGTAAGGCGCACACAGGGCCTAAACGTGCACTTTTATTGTCCTTGCTGTTATTTATAAGGCCTGCCTACATTTATCAAAGTGTCCAGGTGAACCTAAACTCTGAGATTCGGGGTCAGAATCCCAAACTGTACCATTTAGGAGTGGGTGACTTTGAGCAAAGTTTGGCTTTTGTCTGAGTCTGTTTCCTCCTGTACGAGATGAAGGTTAAAACAAACACTGGAAAACTTCTTGGGCTTGTTTTAGGGTGTAAAAGAGAGAATGTATGTCAAAGTCCTGGGTAAATTCCGGGCATTTAAAGATGCCAGGTCGGTCCAGTGGTTAGGACTCCGTGCTTCCACTGCAGGGGGCACGGGTTGGATCCCCTGTGGGGGAACTAAGATCCCCCAAGCCAAGTGGCAAAAAAAAAAAAAAAAAAAGCCAAGTAAGTTAATTAATTACATAGTTAATTACATAAGTGTTTGTATATTATCCACATAGGTCTTATAACAACATGTTCATATCACTATTTCTCTTTCCATATTTGTAGTCATCTGGATTTTTCTATCCTGTCACCATTATAAAGAGGATTATTATGAACATGTTTGCTTTAAAAAAAAAGTCGGCTATTTTTTTTAGCACCAAAATGAATTTATGCCACCAAAAATGTTAACAATTTTTAAGTTCCTGTTTGTGTTCTTCTGTTTGTTCCCACCTAGTTGGTTGGATTGAGTGTTATCACATTGCCCTTCAGGAAGGCTGAACAAATTAGCAACAAATGATAATTTTTCCACAGTCTTGCCAGCATTGAGTTTTATGTGTTTTGGGGTTTTGTTTGATTTGGATTATTTTAGCTGATGCTTTGTGGTGCCTTATGATTATTTTCATTTGTGTTTCTTGACTTTGCCTGGGTTGTAAGACCTCAAGAGCGGAGCTGGGGAGGAGGGATTGGCTGGTCTGCTGGGGTGACGAGGGCTGTTCCACACACAACAGGAAGTTGAGTAACTGCTCAGCACATGTGCAAACTGGCTTGCTGGCAGCTCCCTGGAGTGGCTGAGCTGGGTGGGGACTTCCCTGAGTGCCTGCAGAGCAGAGATCCTTGCTGCAGGCAGCTCCTGCCTGGTTTAGCCTCCAATGCAGTCAAACCTCTGGATTCAGAGAAGGTTGGGCTGGCAAAGCTTCTCTGAAAGCAAGAAAGAACCTACAGCTGGTGCCTCGTCCAGCCCCAGACTTTTCTGGATAGAGATGTGGGGGAAACATTGGCGGAGGGCTCCTAGTCAGTATGGAGAGAGTCAGAATTTGCCCCCAGCATGTAAGAAAGAGATGGGAGGCCTGAGACCCTTGGCTGGGCAGCTGGGGGCTTCGCCTGGCTTGCCTTGCTTTGGAAGGGAGCTGTTTTCTCCCCGAATCCTCAGAGAGGACCCTTTAGATTGACAATTTCCAAGCTTTTTGGATCGTTGACGCTATCAGGAAAAAATCTTGAGTGCATACTCCCCAGTAAATATTTACAAGTTGCATACATGTACCAGTGAAATAATAGGGCTGGTCTATAAGGAGTATACCATAAGACGGATGTGATTCATTCATGCGACCACATTCAAGAAATATTTATTGAGCACCTACTATGTGCCAGGCACTCTAATTGGTACTGGGGATTCATCTGTGAACAAAACAAATATACCTGTCCCCGTGCAGCTTATGTCCACACCCCGGTACATGGTCCTTGGCACCCCATGCCTGGAGACCCACGCCCCACCTTGGAGACCCAAAGCTCCTCCCAGCCATCATGCTGCTCTCCCAGCCCTGCGTGATCCCCCGTCCATTCATCCTGAGCACCTACTGTGTGCCAGACATGGGGGAAGAGCTACCTGGAGCACAGGGAGATCCTGGCTCCAGGCTGGTGGGGGGCGGTTAGAGCCAGCTGGGGGAGTCTGTCGGGGTTTGGCCTGTGCTCCCCCAGCCTCACTCTCTTTCCAGGGTGATGGGGGCACAGAGCACTAGACGTGGACTCCCAGTGCCAACGCCATCCCCAGGGCCCCCTCCTCTCTCTTTGTCCTTGACAATCAAATGGGTCCACAGGGCTGGCTCACAGGGTCACAGCGATGAGTGGGTGGGTTTCCCGGGGCCATGGCCTCAGCCTGCCTTTGTCTCTACCAGGAGACACCGCTGAGCGGTTGCCTTGTCCACACTCGGGCAGTGCCCGCCCCACCCTCCCCTCCCGCCCCTTGGTAGGGTAGAGGTTTCCCTGGGAATGATTAAGTCACAGTTCCTGTGGCGGGGTGGCCTGGTGTGAAGGCTGTTTTCCTGGATCTGACCACACGGAATGATCCCATGATCCCCAAGCCTGCAGTGGCTGGAGAAGCCACGCCCCTCCCTGGGCTGCCGCTTCCGCATTTGTAACCTGTGGGGGTTGGGAGTCCTCGGGAGGCCCTGCTGCTTTCAGCCGCTTTGCAGAAGTTATGAAAAAGTTATGAAAAGGGCAAAACACGTCTTCCTCTCTCCCACCCCTTCCACCCGTACCCCCTCCCCCCTGTACAGTGTGGGTCAGCAGACAAGGGAGTATTTCTGTCTGAATTTATGCTAAAGTGTGATCGGCTGATAGGTGTGCTCTGAACCTGTCTGTCCCACTGTGCTGTGGCCGTCTTTATCAGCCCCTCCCTCTCCCCCTTGAGAACCTTTGGGTTCCAGGAGACAATGGGCAGGGTCCCCAAGCCCTCTCAGCTGCGATATTGGCAAGTATGGGGGCCGCGGTCCTCTGTAGAGCCAGTGTCTCCATCTTCACAGCCTGGAACTCTGAAAAGTCCCTAGACAGGCTGTTAGAGCCCGGCCCACACGTCTGGACACTCTCACCAAGAGCCCGCAAGGGGCAGAGATGCCCGGCCAGACAGTGAGCCCGGGACAGTTGGAGCTGGGAAGTTGGGTTCTGCTCCGGCTGAGTCTAGGGTCCAGGGACCCCCTGGGCTTCTTCTGGGCCGCCTGGGGTGAAGGGGAGGGGGTGGTTGGCCTCCTGTGGAGTCAGGGGCCAAGAAGAACCTAGCTGGCATTTGGAAGTGGGTTTTTGGCTTTAACCACCACCACCCCGCCCCGCCCCCTGCCCCATTTGTGACCTTGGGGAATGGGGGCAGGCAGATCAGCACAGCTTAGTGGACAGGCCTAGGTGCTCCCTCCCACTCTGAGTCTTGGCATCTGCGGTGGAGACGTGGATGACCCCCTGCCCACCCAGGCCGGATGCAGCAGAAGTGCCTGGGGAAACCCCGTCAGGCCTGCTGACCTGGGCTCCGAGGCCACTTCCGGGGCCTTTGCTTTACACAAAGAGGCCTTATAAGGAGACAGAGGCTGGGGAGGCGGCCGCCGTGGGAGCGGTGTGCTCGTGTGCACATGCAAGGCTGACACGTGTGTGTATGGGATCGGTGTGTGCGTGCGCGCGCGTGCAAGGCTGACCGCGCGTGCGTGTGTGTGGCCTCCGCCTGGCTGTGTGTGTCCACCTTCTTTCTCAGCAAATGTTGCCCGGGGACCCACCCGGGGCCCTGCTCTAGGCCTGCGGGAACAGGCGCGGTGGTCCCTGCCCTCTCCGTGCACGTGTGCGCGGTGGTCTGTGCCGCTTTAGGAACTTTCCAGGTCTTCCTGCTATAAATTAAAGCGGGATTTGTGGTCGCTGAGCCCTGGAGTCCCCAGCAGTATGATGGATGGCACTGCAGCCTGACCCTCGTGCCTGGGCCCCAACTCAGTGCTGTTCCTCCCAGAGGGGTCTTGGTCGAGACCCCCCATGGGGGCAGAGAGAGACTCCAGGGATCCCGGAAGGTCAGGGCTCAGATCCAGGCTGAGGAGCTGCCTTCCTGGGGCCCAGCCTCCGGCCACAAACCTGCCAGTCAGGTGGGGGAGGCGGCCGAGGGCCTGGGAACGCTCACGTCAGGGCCACGTGACTCCGGCAGGTGGCTTCCCCTCCAACCGCAGCCCTCACATCCGTCATCTGGGGCTCAAGTCGAGAATACAGGAGGGCTTAGAGCTGGTGAGTGCAGCGTTCAGGGAATGTGGTGTGGCTTTTTTTTCTTTTACGTTTTAAAAAGTAACTTACTCTGCTGGACACTAATGACAGTAAACAATTGTGTTCATCAAATATTTATTGAGTGCTTACTATGTGCCACGCATTTAGGCGCCGGGGATAGAAATGTAAACATGATGGTCAGAAATGTGTCTCCATCAAGCTCGTTACTTTCCAGCAGGGGGAGAAAGACACGGGCAGGATGAATGAGCACGAGGTAACACGTGTTCAGTAAGATCATCCCCTGGAGAAAACTAGGGACTAGGGAGTGTGGAGGTGGGGTGGGCAGCGGCCTTGCTCAGAAGGTGGCCTTGGACACAGACTTGAATGGCAGCAGCGAGGGCGGGAGCAGTGCAGGCATCTGGGGGAAGAGCTTCGAAGGCCGAGGGAACAGCCAGTGAGAAGACCTGAGGCTCGTGTGCCCCCGGATCGGCCCCTGGTCCGGCCGGAAGGCCCACCCCTAAACAGGTGAAGCACGCCGGGTGCCGGCACATGCATTCTAGACAAAGCGCTGCCATTTCATGATCACCTACTATGTGCCAGGCATGGTGTGTCGTCTTATTTCACCCTCTTAACACCTCGGCGGGCGGGGGACAGGATTCCTGTTCCCATTTGGCAGATGTGGAAATTGAGGTTCAGAGAGGGCGAGTGATATGCTGGGGTCACACAGCTGGTAGGCAGTGCTGCTGGGCTCTACCCATGACCCTGGGAAGCTGAGGTGGGGAGAGAATGGGTGAGGAAGTGATGATCTCTTTGGGTCTTTCCAGTTGAGCAGGACTTTGCCGCATAGAACAGGGGTGGACATTTGGTGGTGTAGAGAGACTAGCACGCCGGTGTGAAATGTGGACAGAACTGGCCTCCAAGACACATCAGGCTTGACCTTCCCTGCAGAGGGAAGGAACAGCATGTGCGAAGGCCAGGAGGCCTGGCTCACTCCTTCTGGGGAGCGAGAGTTTCCACCTATGGGGAAACTGAGGCACAGATGATGAGTGATGGCCTGTCTGGGGCAGGGTCCCAGCACACCCCACTCGTGGTAGTGGCTTCGCCCACACCCCCATTCCCCGCCTCCACTCCCCACCCCATCCTTTGTCTTTGTCCCCTGGAGCCTCGGACACATCCCATGAGAGCTGCTGTTTCATGAGGAGGGAAACTGAGGCCCCAGGAGGGAAACAAAGCGCTAGGCCAGAGTCGGGAGGCCAGGGTGGCCCCTGCTGCCCTCCCGCGAGGCCGGCTGGGGCAGGGCGGGGCTGACCTGGCTTCCCTCTCTGTCTTGGGCACAGGAGCCGAGCAGCCATGGCCTATCACAGCTTCCTGGTGGAGCCCATCAGCTGCCATGCCTGGAACAAGGACCGCACCCGTGAGTGCCCCCCCTCCCCCCCCATCGGATGACGCGGGAAGCTGTCCCCCTGCTTCACCCCCAATCCTGAGATCCTGAGTGTTCGGAGGGAAGGGACCCAAGCAGGGCAGCCAGGCGAGCGGGCACTGAGGGTTGGAGGCGAGAGCACGGCCCTGCCTGCACCAGGCGCTGCTCTGGGCGCCAGGATCGGGTGGGCACGACAGCGGGTCTGCCCTCTGCTGACGGCTACGGGAGGGTCTGGGGATGGGAAACGTAACCTGCAGTGAAATGAGCTCTGAGGAAACATGAAGGGTGAGGCGAAAGGGAAGGAGCCAAGGCACTAGTTTAGAAAAGGGGGCTAGGGAGGGGCTTTCAGGGAAGGTGACGTTTGCATGGAGAACCAAAGGAGGTGACGGAGCCAGCGTGCAAAGGCCAGGGTGGGTGTAACGGCCCCGAGGCGGCAGAGCCTGGTGTCATCAGGAGCAGCAAGGAGACCGTGGCTGGAGCAGGGGCAGAGCAGGGGGCAGGGAGAGCTCCCGGAGGTTTGCAAGACTGCCTTGGGGACACTGGGGCTGTGGGGTGCAGATGAGGGGTGGCCAGCCCCTGGGGAGGAGTCCCAAGGGGGGCCCAGCAGGACCTGAGGCAGAGGAGGAGAGTGCATTAGCAGAGGACAAAGTGTTGCTCAGGTGGCCTGAGAAGGTGGGGAGTCATGGGGGAAGGGGGGAGCCTGGGCACGCATGCCTCCTCCCCACGCCTGCCCATCTCTCCTGCAGAGATCGCCATCTGCCCCAACAACCACGAGGTGCACATCTATGAGAAGAGCGGGAACAAGTGGGTCCAGGTGCACGAGCTCAAGGAGCACAACGGGCAGGTGACAGGTGGGTTGGGCTGGCTGGGGTCATCTTCCTGAAAGAAGGCAGGGCAGGGCCGGGCCATCCACCTACTCCCTGTGTTAGGTAGGATAGTTTGGGTTGCAAGTAACAGAACCCTGATTCAAACTGGCTTAAGTTATAAAGGGATTACATTGATTGGTTTATGTTACTGAAAAACTCAGAAGTTTAAGGGCTTCAGGAAAGGTGTGATCCAGCAGCTCAGCATTACCAAGGACCCGTTTCTTTTCTGTCTCTTGGCTTGGCCTTCTAGCATGTTTGCTGATAGTTGGGAGAGCTGTAACACCCCCAGTGAACTCTAGTAGCACCCCCTGGAGCAGCTTTCACCCCGATTGTGGCCTCTAAGCCCCTCCTATGTGTACACTGTAGAGCCACCTCTGCTTGGATGGCTTCAGCCTAGTGCCTCCTCCCACCCCACAGGCATCGACTGGGCCCCCGAGAGTAACCGCATCGTGACCTGCGGCACAGACCGCAATGCCTACGTGTGGACGCTGAAAGGCCGCACGTGGAAGCCCACGCTGGTCATCCTGCGCATCAACCGCGCCGCTCGCTGTGTGCGCTGGGCTCCCCAGGAGAACAAGTTCGCTGTGGGCAGTGGCTCCCGTGTCATCTCCATCTGCTATTTTGAGCAGGAAAACGACTGGTGGGTGCCTGGGCGGGGCCAGAGTGGGCTGGGAGGGACCTGGCGCTGCAGACCAACAGGTGGTGGGGCAAGAAGGTCCCAGAAAGCACAGGACGGGGAGTCAGGACCTCTGTTCACATTACCCTGGGGAAGCGTGTGCTCTCTGGCCCTTGGAGGTGAGGCGAAGGGCTCTCTGTACAGCCCCCCGCCCTCCCACAGCCCCGTCTCAGTAATAAGGGCCCAGGCGGCACCCGGGCCGCCTCTGCAGGCATCACGCTAAGCCCTGCACACCTGTTGGCACTGACCCGCCCCCTCCCATCAGCCCCCCTGGACTGGGCGTCTGCTGCAGTCCCCACGTTACAGACGCGCAAAGGCCCTGAGGCAGATCACTCGCCCAAGGCTCCCGGCCCATCACACTCCAGGGCCCACTTGCAAGCTCCCAGGCACGTCATGATCTTCTCCCCTGGGTCCCTGAGGGCAGAGGCCAGGCGGGAGGTCAGGCTGGAGTCCGAGAGACCCCACCCTGACCAGTTAGCGGCCTCGTGACTTCTCCTCACTGAGCTGCCCCAGGGTTGTCGCAAGACCGGGGGTGGAGTCCCCACCCAGGGTGGGACCCGGCACGTTGCTGGCCTGGGCCCAGGCCCCTTCCTCCTGGGACCTCTGTGGTCTGCAGGGCCCAGTGGGAGCCTGGAGCCTCTGGGTTGGCGGGTGCCCACCTGTGTGTCCCCGTCTCCTCCCTACCTGTCTGCCTGCCGTGTCCAGGTGGGTTTGCAAGCACATCAAGAAGCCCATTCGCTCCACCATCCTGAGTCTGGACTGGCACCCCAACAATGTGCTCCTGGCCGCCGGCTCCTGCGACTTCAAGTGCCGGTGAGGGGGGCCCTGCCAGCAACGCAGGGACGGGTGGGAGGGTGGGGGGCAGCTGTCCTGGGAGCCCCGCGACCCGCCTTCCAGACCGGCTCTGCTGCCAGCGGGTGACCTGGGGGCCTCCGTCGAGCTTCTGTGGGGTTTTGCTCTTTGAAGGGTCATCCCTGGCTCCTCTCTCCAGCCCCTGGGGGGTCTTAGAAGGATATGCCCCGTGCCACCGCTTAACGTCAGCAAGGTTTCTTTCCTAGGCCCTCCTGTGCTCATTGGAACCTCCCACTCCTTCAGCTTATTGGCTTCTATCTGAGGGAGAATGAGTGGGTGTACTTTTTCACAGTAAGGTATAAATGACTGATAGGCTGGGACAAACCCTGCCTCGTTATCTTAAGGCCTGGAACAAAGAGTCTCCACCTGCCATTGGCTGTCTGTCACTTCTGGGCCCATTACCCCACCCCCCACCGCCCCGAGTCTCCCAAGGCCTCCGGCTCCCAGCTCCAGGCAGATGGCCTGGGTTTCTGCATCTGCCCTGGGAAGTGAGGCTACAGCAGGCCCCAGAGGCCCCAGGCACAGAGGGGACGAGGTCCTGATGAGGCTCGTCGGCACCCTGACCTGTCGGATGACTCCGGCTGGCCCTGGGATGGAGAGTGGAGCCGGTGGCGCTGGCAGGAAGGGAGGCAGGACTGGTTCACGGTGCAGAGCGGGGGGGCACATCCTAGGGGCTAGCCCTGGAGCGTAGTGGTCACCGTGAGGGGGACAGGAGACGCCCTGGGAGCCACGTCAGCCGTGGATGGTCAGTCCTCAGGTGAGGGCCCCCAGGGCCCTGGGAGTTCCCGGGACCCTGAGCTGGGAGACCTCCTGACCCCACACCATTGCCCAGAGTGGGCACCGAGGCCCAGACTTGCCCGAGCGTGAAGATGCAGGTCACGAAAAGCCGGCTCCGGTACCCTTGACCTCAGCCGGGTGCTCTGGCCTCAGCAGGCCAGTTTGGGAGAGGGAGTCCCTTGTCAGGCCCCTCCCAGACCCCCGGTCACCCCCTTTTTTGCCTCTCCCGGCAGGATCTTCTCAGCCTACATCAAGGAGGTGGAGGAGCGGCCAGCACCCACCCCATGGGGCTCCAAGATGCCCTTCGGGGAGCTGATGTTTGAGTCCAGCAGTAGCTGCGGCTGGGTGCACGGTGTCTGCTTTTCAGCCAGCGGCAGCCGTGTGGCCTGGGTCAGCCATGACAGCACCGTGTGCCTGGCTGATGCCGACAAGAAGATGGCGTGAGTACAGGTCACCCGAATGGGGGGGCGACCCAGGCACCGAGCACGAGGGGCCGGTGTGGCTGACGTCTCTCTCCCACTCAGCGTCGCGACTCTGGCCTCTGAAACGCTGCCGTTGCTGGCCCTGACCTTCATCACAGAAAACAGTCTGGTGGCAGCGGTAAGGGGGCGGGGGGGGGGGCAGGGGCCGGTGACAGCAGGTCTCCCAGCGAGCCCCGAGATGCCCAGGCAGCCCTCTACGTGTCCCCGCTCCCTCCTTTCCTTCCTCCCATCCATCCACCCACCCATCCATATCTCTATTGGTCAGAATAGGTTGGGTTATGCTGCGGTAACAACAACAAAAAAGTCCCCAACAGCAGTGGCCTAACACAGTAAAGGTTTGTTTCTTGCTCACTTTGACTGTCCAGCGTGGGCGCTGTGAGGGGGGCTCTGCTCAGTGCAGATGGGAGCTTTGTCTCCCGGGGAGTGAGGAGGGGAAGTGGGGAACTGGGTCCTGGATCCTAACCTTTCTGCTTACATTTTATTGGCCAATGGAAATGACAGGACCACACCTCCTCACTCAGAGAATGAGTGCTTGTGGGGGAGTGCAGTCCTGTGTGTGTCCAGAAGGGCACTACTCTCCCTCCCTTCTCCTGCCCACCTGTCAAGGCTCTTTTCAGGCCTCAGGAAACCTAATGGGGTCCCAGAGGGGGATCAGGCCTGCTTTGCCTAGACGAACGTCCAGCTGTGGGGTGTCTCCCAGAGCAGGTGTAACCGTCTAGGCAGGACAAGGCCCCCTGGGCTCCCAGGGAAGTCCCAGACCAGCTTTCTCAGCTGAACGCTGGCCCTGCGGGCTGAGGGGGCTGCTCCTAGCTGCTCAGCCCCGACATCCAGTCCCTGTTACTACACCTGGGGTCGCCGGCTGTGTCCCCGAGCTGGCATCGGCTTCCCTGTGCTACACCCAAGCCCTGCATCCAGCCTCTGGGACCCCCCGATTTGCGGCCGGGTGCCCCTCAGCGTTGCACCTCCCCTTCAGCCTGGGTTTCCCCGGGAGGAAAAAGAGGGCGCTCCAATGGCACCCTGCCCCTCCCCGCTGCAGGGCCACGACTGCTTCCCGGTGCTGTTCACTTACGATGGCGCCGCGGGGACGCTGAGCTTCGGTGGGCGGCTGGACGTGCCCAAGCAAAGCTCGCAGCGCGGCTTGACGGCCCGCGAGCGCTTCCAGAACCTCGACAAGAAGGCGAGCTCGGAGGGCAGCGCGGCGGCGAGCGGGGGCCTGGACTCGCTGCACAAGAACAGCGTCAGGTGAGGGCGGGCCGAAGGGCGAGCTCCACGCCCACCCCGGCAGCGTCGAGGTGCGGGCCCACTGAGGAAGCCGGTCAGTCTCTCGAGGTTTTGCATCAGGTCGGGGCAGAGCAGTCAGCCTCGCTCTGCGCTCTGCGTTTTCAGTTTTCAGGACGTGCTGTGGGACCGTTCTGGGGGGTGGCCGGGCGGTGACTGGAGGGGCGGGGCGGGGTGGGGCGGAACGAAGGGTCTCGCAGCAGCCTCCCTGAGGGACTAGAGTGGAACCAGAGCCAGAGACTCCTGGATCCCGCCAGCCACAGGCGTCCACCCCAGGACAAATGAGAGGGAGAAGTGTGGCGAGACTCTGACCTTGCCCCTTGGCTAGTTAAACCCTCCTGTGGCTGCCTGGCCCGATGTCTTCAGACTGAACGCCTCTGCCCGGCCTTCAGGGCTCTTCGCAACTAGCCCTGCATCCACTCAGTGCCGTCTGTTGCTTCTCCCCGCCCTGCCACGCTCCGTCACTCTGATCCCCCAGCACGTGTGCCCTCAGCCCCCGCCCAGGCCTTTGTGCGTCCTGTGCCACCTGCCCGGCTGCCTTGTGCTCCTTGCACAGGGACTAGTGCTCGTCCCAAAAGCAGACTCCGGAGCCCCGTCCTGTCGTGCTCTGTGGTCCTTCACAGCCCGGCCTCCTGGGCTGTCCCTGCTGGGCGCACACACTCACACTCACCGGAGTGAGCTCCCGCAGAAGCTGGGGAGTTCCTGGAGGGCAGGGTGGGCCGGGGCCCAGCGCGGGCACAGGCTGGGATCTGTGAAGCCCTCATCCTCTTTGCAGCCAGATCTCGGTGCTCAGCGGGGGAAAGGCCAAGTGCTCGCAGTTCTGCACTACAGGCATGGACGGCGGCATGAGCATCTGGGACGTGAAGGTGAGGCCTGCCCTCCCCACACCGCCTCGCTTCCCCCCAGGCCGCCCAATTCTCCCTGGCAGCCACCTGGATGCCCCAGTCCTTCTTCTTCTTACCTGCAGAAGGGCCCTTCAGTGGGGTGAGGGCTCCTTGGCATCTGCGCCTTGGCACCCTCTGCAGCACCTTCCTTTAGGGCTGGGATTCAAACCCAGGTCTGCCTGACCCCAAAGACCAGGTTCTCTGTCCCAGGTCAGGTCCCTGTGGGTGGGGTGTCTGCAGGACAACTGAGAACCAGCCTGTCTTCTCCTTGTCTCCTTCCAGAGCTTGGAGTCAGCCTTGAAGGATCTCAAGATCAAATGACCTGTGAGGAGTCTGCCGCCCTCATCCCAGCTGCTGAGGGAAGGGGGTCAGGGAGGCAAAGGATCGCTTTGCTCGATATTTCTAGGGTACCAGTTCAGGTCCCCACGGGCTGCTCCCTCAGGTGGGGAGGGGCGGGGCGGGGCGGGAGGCTTACCTACTGAAGGAACAATTGCCTTTTTCTTAAAGAAATGCTTTCATTTATTGTAAAAAATGTCCCCAAAGCACTCTGCTGGTCATGAACTGCTTCAAAATGTGGAGGTAATAAAAATGCAACTGCAGACACACCGGCCTGTGTGTCTGGAAGGAGAGGTTAGTTTGGGCAGAGCACTGGTAGCTTATTTTTGTTTGCCAGCACAGCTGATCCTTAAACCCAAGAGGCTGCCCCCAAATGGTTCCTTCCCTGCTGCAGTCCAGCCTGGGAGCTGCCAGGACCAGGTGTCTTTCCTGTCACTCATTCAGCAGTCAGATTCCTAGACAAGTGGTTGCACATTGTGGGCTGGTTCTGGGCTTTAGTGGAAACTTATGATTTCTCTACTTGATGTTTGCGGTTGGTTTCTACTAACTGCTCATCATCTTTTAGGACGATTTTTTTCCCATCCCTATTTTACTCGGGTGTTTGTTTTTGTTTAATCACGTGCTTTTTAGTTACCTGTTTACATAATCATGGTTCTTCTTTTAGTCTAACTAGGTAATGAATTACATCAGTAGATCTAATTGTGAACTGTCCTCACATCTGGAGGACAAACGATACCTAAGGAAGCCTCCTCCCCCACTGTTCTAGGTAGGGCCTGTCCCTCAGGATAGTCTCCTCTGTGAGAGGAGACCCACTGATTTTTTTTAAATCAATCAGGAGATAAAAATTCTCAGTCCCCACAGACAGCTCAGGCTACACAGCTCCCCTTAGTCTTTACCGAGCCCCTGCCTGGCGCCCATTCGCCTCTTGGGACCTGCGGAGGGCACTGCTGTTTAGGAGGCGGCGCCCCTCCTGGAGGGGTGCATAAGCAGAACAGGCGCCCACGTGACTGTGCTAAGCCTCGGCTTCCCCACTGCCATCCCACCACGAACAAGGTAATGCTTCCCCACTGCCATCCCACCACGAACAAGGTAATGCTTCCCCACTGCCGTCCCACCACGAACGAGGTAATGCCTAGCAGTCATGCTGGGTGTTGGGACGCTTGCTCCCAGCCCTGAAATCCTGAGGCTGTCACCACCAGGGGGCACCAGGAGGACAGGACGCTATGTGCTGTGCACAGGTCCCTGGCCCCTCTGGCCTAAGGTCCCTCCTTGGTAAAAGGAGGGGAGGGGGCTGGCTCCTGTATCCTGAAGTCTCTCCCAGCTCGGATGCCCGGGGTCCAGTCCCCGTACCCAGATTAGTGCCACCCAAACCCTGGGGTGGGCCTGCCTGAGAGTGACACCTTGTCCTCCTGCTGGGTGAAAACAGCCCAGGCATGGGGGCCCAGAGACAGATCACAGAACCAGAATTACGATAATGTCAAGTTTAATTTGCCAAATATACAAGTTGGACTTGTGGAGCATGTTTTGCCTGGGTGCTACACAGTAAACAGGTTTCTTGAAATGATCCATGGGCAGGGTTAAGAATGGGCCCGGGGCCTGGCCAGAGTTGGGGGTAGGGAGTAGGGTGGGAAGGTCAGGGGGGAAGCCTCAGTCAGAGGGGACTGGCTGGGGATGAGCCATGACCCTCAGAGACCCAGGGCCCTGGCTCCCAGGTGACAGGCCCCCTGATCGGGCGCCCGGGCAACACAGACAGGGGGCCGTCCATCACAAACTTGTCAGCAGCTACTGCGGCTCAACCGCCCCCTGCCCCGCAATCTACCAGACAAATGGAAGCTCTTCTTACCCCACCTCCCAGGCACCCCCCAACAAGGGTTCTGAATTCTAAAAACAGCCAAAACATTCAAATGGTTACATATGAAATGCTGTCCTGCATCTTTCTGTCTCAAAGATAGCAGCTGCCCCCTCCCCCCACCCACCATCCCCCCAAACGATTTCTGTGCCAAGATGAAGAGGAGCCGTGGGGGGGCTCCCCGCCGCGAGGGGCTGCTGCAGTGGCGCCGGGGCACAGGGTGGGTGAGACACGGCAGGGGTCCTGGCAGCACGGCCCAGTTCCCTGCTATCTCCTCCCACAGGCCGTGCTACTTATTCAGGGAGAGCGACTGCATTCGTTTTCCTGACAAAGCTGCATCATCTTTTGCTGAGGAGCAGGAAGGGAAGGGGTTACAAGACAAAACCACCCCTCCATATACACAGCCCCGCACACCCCCGAATCATAATACAACTGTAGGTCTGAAAGGCCTCAAGACAACATTTTGTGCAACTGGTTCAGCTGGCAGATGAGGAAGAGACCCAAGGAGAAGGGCCTGGCCTGACGCCCTCCCCTGGAAGCCACCGGACCCACGTGTCCAGACGTTCTCGCGGAGTCTGGGTGGCTGCCCCCTGCACAAAAGCCCACCAACACACAATCTACTGAGCGAATGGAAACTCTTCTTAGCCCACCCCCCAGGCAGAGCCCTGTAACTCCAACCTCTCCCTGTGGGTTCTGAAGCCTGCAATCAGCAACATGCAAATAGTTACACATGAGGTCCTTTCCTGCTTGAGGTTTGTGAAACGAGCTACTAGTGGGAAGTTGAGATTACTGGGTATCTCCAATGTGGTGACAATGCCCTGGGGCAACTGATTTCCCATCTCTAGGCCTAGAAGGCAGGACAGCAAGATCCCAACACACTCATGGCCCCCCACATATGGAGAGAGCAGTGCATGAGGCCAGAAGGTCATGAGTCAAATGCTCCTTTAAAGCAGACCGATTCCCCACAGCCAACCTGGCCTGGAAGAATCCCTACCACCTTTGGCCCCACTGGAAGGAAGGCAGGGGGGAAGAGGGACACCTGGGCCAGATTTCATCTGTGACACCCGGCTGAAATATGAAGAGCTACCCCAAACAGCTCGCCAGGTTACACAAGACACCAGAGACCTCAGGGGAACCTTCTAGCCTCTAAGGTAGGTGCATCCTGAGGCCTCCCTCAGATGCTGTGGACAGTGCTCTGCTGAGATTCAAACTCACATCTGACTCCGCTGCTGCTGGACCCTCCTAGCATCTTGGGAGGTGGCGGGCAGGAACACCCACCTCCATCTGACAGTGAGAAAGGCAGGCAGACAAGCACGCACGTGCACATACACCCATACCCCCCCCCCACACGGTAGACCTCTACCGAACAGTCTGAGCCCATACCACTTCACGACAAGGACGCTGAAGTGCAGGGCTTGGTGGCCTGTCCAGAAGCAGTCAGGCTGCCACACCAGTGGCTCAAGACTTACCTTTCCTCTCTTCTTCTTTCTTCCTGGCAGCCTCCTCCCGCTGTTTCCGGATGATCGCCAGCCGGGCAAGGTCGGCCTTGGCTTGCTCCGTCTTCCCCGCTAAATGCATTTTCATGTAACGCTCTTTTGCTTTCTGCTTCTCGATTTCTTCTCTGTTTGGGTAAAATGGTGTCACAGAGGCCATCTTCCCCACCATTATCAGCTGAGCTGGATGTGGGAGCCAGGATAAAGCCCAAGCACTCAGGCCTGGGCCCTAGCTCCGTGTGCCCCCTCCCTGATGGACACTCAGCAAACAAGCCAGCAGTGGCTGTCACTCCGCAACCTCAGAGGGGGTTTCACTGGTGAGAAAGAAGCTGCCGGAGGGGGAGACTCTTCAGCAGCCTCCAATCACACCCCAAGCTTGTGGGCCTTCCCCACAGGGTTTTCAGGGACCCCCCTCAGCTGTCACGGAGTCAGCACAGCAGGTGGATTTAAATCGAGCAACCCAGTCAGGAGAGGAATCAGGGTGGCTTTTCCTAGCAGCTTTCAACCTCCTATAAGGCCCCTGATGTCACCTGGTGGCCATGAAAAGTCAGGGAACAACCTGTTAAAGACCAGCTGTGTGCAGGGCACTGGAGCACTCGGTGTGATCCTTGAACAGCCTGTGAGGCAGCTCTCTGCAGCTCCATTTTCACCTGGGACTCAGAGAGGACTGGGGCAGCTGGTGGACCTCCCTGCACAGTGCTGGACGGCACAGGCCCCCAGTCCCCTCCCAATCCCTATGGCCACGACATCAGGGATGGATGCAGGCCTAGAAGGGTCAGATCAGGCTGGAAAACGGAGGTATCCCTGGAGTGGGGTGTCCTGGAGGAAGGGGCTATAGCATAATTTCTGTTTTTCCTGCTATGCTTCCACTGGGGGGAAAAAATTCTGTTTTTTGCTTTGTTTTGGGGGGAAGAAGCTTCTATAGGGCCTTTGGGAGAATGAGATGACACAGAAATAAATACCGGAGCCGGAGCGCCCACCCAGCCACTGGGGACCTCAAGAGCCCAGGAAGCAAGGGCAGAGTTGGGGGCCTCAGCCCCTGGCCCAAGTCACAAGGCTCAGAAGCAGAGGTTACCTTTCTCTCCTTGAAAGTTCCTTGGGCCCGTCCAGGTCCAGCTGTGTGACCTTTTTGGTTGTCTGTGCCACCCGGTTGGGGTTCTCAATGTCGATGAGCCCTTCTACACCTTTGCGCTTTTGCTAAGATAGGACAAGAAGCCGGCCGTCGGAGAAGTTTGGCCTGCAGAGCCCCTGAAGGCCACTCCCCATCTCCACAGCCCTCCTGGACTAGGACAAACTCCCGCTCCACCCCCAGGCCACGTGACTCCTGGCCCAGCCTCACGGGGGGAACAGTGCGCAGGGGTGTCTTCACCAGCTGGGGAGGTGCAGGGAGAGCGAGGGCGGGTGACCAGAGCCCATCCTGTGCCCAGTCCCGGCCACCAGGGATCGTTATCCTAGTTCCACAGGTGGCAGAGGCCAACTCACAAGCTCTCAGCACAGAGAGTTACTCCCTCACTTCGAGCTCAGCCTCTGAAAGCAGTTTTCCATGGAACGCCATGCCTGACTGCAACAAGCCATGCATGCTGGATCCCCACAGCAGGGCGGGCCAATCCCTAGCCATCCGGGTGACGGCGGGGAAATGGGACTTAGGAACGAGTCACACAGTCTACAGGTTTGGGGAGGTGGCACAAGAACCTGGAGCTCGCACCTCCCACCTGCCCTGGGGAAGTTCAGAAAGAAGTGAGAGCACAAGTGCTAGATGTAACAGGTTCGATCAAAGTTTCAGGCCCTGTCAACACAGCTTTTCTCTTTAAGAGACCATGGAGACAGCTTCCAAATGCCAGTTAATCTGAGCACTGCACAGAGCTCCAGGCACCTCTACCCAATCGGCTACACGTATACACCTCCACCCGGATACCTGACATCACAAATTTAACTTGTCTGAAACAGAACTGGAGACTCAGCCCTCACACACCCCGTTCCTCCCAATCCTAAGCACAACCTTGTTTCTCTTTCCCTCAGTAAACCCCAATGAGTCTACCTCTAAGACATGGCTTGAATCTGCCCACTCCTCTCCACTGCCATTGCCACCAGCCTAACGCAGCCACAATTTCTCATCTGGATACCTGCTGCTGTCTCCCGGATTCCACTCTCAACACCCTACAACTCACTCTCGGCAGAGGAGCCAAAACAATCTTTTAAAAGCAAATCTGTGGGCTTCCCTGGTGGCGCAGTGGTTAAGCAACCGCCTGCCAATGCAGGGGGCAGGGGTTCGAGCCCTGGTCCAGGAAGATCCCACATGCCGCGGAGCAACTAAGCCCGTGCGCCACAACTACTGAGCCTGTGCTCTAGAGCCCACGAGCCACAACTACTGAGCCTGCGTGCTGCAACTACTGGAGCCCGTGCACCTAGAGCCCATGCTCCACAACGAGAAGCCACCGCAATGAAAAGCCCGCGCATCGCAACGAAGAGTAGCCCCCGCTCGCCACAACTAGAGAAAGCCTGCGCACAGCAACGAAGACCCAACGCCGCCAAAAATAAATAAATAAATAAATAAAAAAAATTAAAAAAAGAAAAAAGCAAATCTGGTCATCTCTGTCTCCCACTTCAAGGCCTCTGCCAGCTGCCCACTACCTACCACAATGAAACCAAAACCCTTCAACAGCTGCACAGGAGCTGCCCTTGCCAACCTTTCCTCCTTCATTCCTGACCACTCCACTTCGTACCCGCCAAGTCACAGCCCCACTAGCCTCTCTGTTCCTTGAACTTGCCCAGGTTGTTCCCACCCCAGGGCCTTAGCCCTTGCTAAGCTGGCTGCCTCAACTACTCTGCACAACAGTTTTCACACAGCTGGCTCCACCTTGTTTTTCAGATCTCAGTTTAAAAGTCACCTCCTCAGCACACACTACTCCAAGTACCCTCGATCACGTCTGTCTTATTCATAATACTTCTGGCTGCTTGAAATCATACTGTTCATTCATTCCTTATCGTCTGTACCTCCCTATTACAACGTAAACCCTTAAGAGCAAGGACTCTGCACGTACTACTGGGGCGGGTAATGTCTGCGGAGTGGATGAGTCTAGGTCCCACGCCCCCCTCAGACTCAGTACCTGGTAATCATCTTCTTCATCCTCGCTCTCATCTGAGTCTAGGGACTTTTTCTCCTTTTTGGGGTCACCTGCAGCCCCATCTCCACCTTCTTCTCCTTGCTCCTCTTCTTCCTGTTTCAGAAATGGACAACGTGAGGTATCGAAAATGCAAAACAAACCCCCAAGACCGTGATCCAGCCGCCACCCCCCCCCCGACTGTGGCCCTTGAGAAACCAGGCCCCCAGAAGGCTGGCACCAAGCGTGACCCGGGTCCTACTCTGCCACGCCGGCGCCCAGCGGGGGACCCGCGTCAGAGGCAGCCTGTCCACGAGGCTCCACGGCCTGGAAGCCAATGCCAGGCCAACCACCACCTCGTACGGCCACAAAAGGCCCGGCTCCTCTTCTCAGCCCAGGTACCTCAGACAACCAGGCTGAGCAGCTCGTCTCCTAGGGTCCAAAGGACGTGGCTGTGGGGCTGGAAAGCACGGTCCTGCTCAGCTTCCCTCCCGCTCTCCCTGCTGCCACGCGGAGCTGCCAAACTGTCCTCGCTGTCCTGGGCAAGCCCCCTGCTTTCCACTCTCAGGCAGTGGCGGGCCAGCCACTCCAACCTGCCCACACAGAGGCCCGGCTGTGCCGGCTTCCCATGACGACACCCCGGCAGGCCGCTTCCCTCTACCTTTCTTGCCTCCCCGCCGAAAACATCCCTTACAAAAACCATACGACCTTTGCCCCTTAGCACCTGCCCGCACGCTCTCCAAGGTCCTGGTCAGCCTCCGGTCCCTCCACCAGGCCCTCCCCACCACCCCACGCCACCCCATCCCCCTCTGATGTGGCTTTCCCCTTCTCCCCGACACTTCACAGCCGTGCCCCTCATCCGGCCTGACTGTGCTCCCTTTGGCCCTTAGCCCGGTGAGGATCTAATGGTGTGGTAGGGACATGGACACCAACGATGGAAACACGTTCTGTTTCCCGACAGTGGGCTGGAAAACGGACTGGGGGAACAGAAGAGAGGGACCGCCTAGGCTTCGACGGGAGGGGGAAGCGTGGGGAGCATCAGTGAGAGTCACGGAGGAGGGGATGCTGAGCAAGGGCCGAAGGAACGAATGGCACTCTGCCTGCTGGGGGCGTGGGAAGGCAGGGCATCACGTCACAGCAGGGCTGGCAGCAGTGCTGCACGGCTGGAGCACACAAGTAGGGGTGCTGAGAGCCCGAGCTGCAGACGGGCAGAGCCGGGCGAGGGAGAGAGGAGCAGGAGCAGGAACACAGGACCACAAACAGAGACCCACCAAGGCACCGGCTGCTGAGTGGACAAAGTTCTAACTGATCCAGTCAGAGGATGGCTCTCCTCCTGACTCTCAGCGGTTGCTCTGGGACTCCCATCTGCTACCTGCTGCCTGCCCCCTCCAATCGAACCTCAGGTGTTAGCTTCTTCTTGAGAATGGGTGGTCCTTGCCTGGCCTCTCCGGGTGCCAAAAGCGCAGGGTGCCGCCCTGGGCTACTGGAGTGGCCCGGACAGGCACGTACTCACCCTGGCCTTCTGCTTTTCAGCCTGGAGCTGTGCGTCGATCTCCTCGGGGCTCGTGTACTGCCTTGCCCGGCCTTTGTGGCCTCCCTTTCTCCCTGCACAAGGATTGGCAGTTTAGGAAGGCGGGAGGGAAGCAGCTTCCTCGATTGCCCTGGGCCCCAGGCTGTGTCCTGCTTGAGGTGCTCTCAGCAGAGGCTGCAGACCTCAGGTACCCCTCACCAAGCACCACCCAAACCTGTACCCTCATGTGTTCAAAGGGACAAAAAAGACAATACACAATCACCTGATGCAGTACCAAACCGTGTACTGGATGCAGGCTCCCCCAAATAAGACCCGAGGGGAGGATCTGGGGGAGGCTGTACCACATGGAGCGACTGGCTAAATGCCCTGCTCCCTTTATCCAAACACAGCGGACTCAGACGCAGTCATGAGGAACATGTAACTCTCGCCCCTGCTGTCACAACAGTGCTCTTTACTTGCAATGTTCTGTCATAGCTATGGGCTCATTTCATCCCCAGATTAAACCTATGGTACACGATCACGGCTGGTCCCACTTTATAGACAAAGGAGACTTGAGACTAAAGCAGAGTGGGGGAGAGCACAAATGTTGGGGTCCAATCCTTGAGTTCAAATCTCAGCTCTACCACTTAATAGCTCTGTGACTTTGGGCAGGTACTTAACCTCTCAGAGTCTCAGCTTCTTCGTCTGTGTCCCTACCACATAGGGTTGCTGTGAAGAGGGATTTGTTAACATATGTAAAGATGTTGGCACAGTGCCCGGCACTGGACAAGCGCTACAAAAATGTTTGCTATGACTCGTACTCTCCTAATATAGTACCTGGTGCGGAAAAAAAAACAAAGCCACTGGTCACATCAGCGATTTACTACAGGTGTCAGGGAATGTAATAAGATACTTCACGTTCACCTAAGTGGTATGTATGGTAGAAAGAGAAAACTTAAAACCTAGAAGGGAAAACTTTCTTGTGCTTGGACTAAGAAACACAACAGGCAAACAAAGTTATTTAAAGTTGAAAATAAAACTGACTACCTTCTAAGAGTAAAAAATGTGACTAGCAATTAAAGTTCATCACAGAGAATCAGTTTTACAGTCTGACCCTCTTGAGCCAAGACACTAGACTGACCCCTGCTGAAGCCATCAGCCAGTTTTACAGAAGGGCAGCACCCCCTCAGCTGGTCCTGGAGGACGCTGCGGTGGCTGTGGCCGTGGCCTGGATCCATTTCCACCTCTCCTGGAAGCTGCAGCCCACCTGGTTTCTCGTGACTCTCTCACTGAGAGCAGAGAATCTGTAATTAGGCAGCCAGAGCTGCTATGGACTCCAGAGACAGTAGCAGAGATACTGGCCTCCCCTGATTTCCTAAACAGCAGCTGCAGAGCCATAATTGGGCTGCTGCAGACCACACCACCCATTTTTAATGACTACCCAGGGTTCCCAGGGGTGTCTCAGTCTATGCTCATCAAAGTCCTACTGTGAGAGATCAAGTTTGCTATCCAAAAAGCCAACATCTTTTCTTGCCCTCTTAATACTCTAAGTAACAGAAACAACTAAAAATCGACTACTATAGGTCCTCATCCCCCACGCTTGGCTATGCGATAATGATCTTAGCTTGGTCTACAGTAACTCTTATCAGAAGCTTTCCATGCCTTTAAAAATGCTTCACAGGAGGTTTCCCTGGTGGCGCAGTGGTTAAGAATCCGCCTGCCAATGCAGGGGACACGGGTTTGAGCCCTGGTCCAGGAGGATCCCACATTCTGCAGAGCAACTAAGCCTGTGCACCACAACTACTGAGCCTGCGTGCTACAACTACTGAAGCCCGCGTGCCTAGAGCCCGTGCTCCGCACCAAGAGAAGCCACCACAATGAGAAGCCCGCGCACCGCAACTAAGAGTAGCCCCCGCTCGCTACGACTAGAGAAAGCCCGCGG
Source organism: Balaenoptera acutorostrata (assembly GCF_949987535.1). Lineage (NCBI taxonomy): Eukaryota > Metazoa > Chordata > Mammalia > Artiodactyla > Balaenopteridae > Balaenoptera > Balaenoptera acutorostrata. Next base: position 6,255,588 of record NC_080078.1, read on the forward strand.
ACAGCAACAAAGACCCAACGCAACCAAAAACAAATTAAAAAAAAAAAAAAAAGCTTCACAGGTTTCATAACAGAAACAAAAGTTGGTCCTTGGCTCTTGGAGAATTTTATACTATTACTTACATCTTCGTGTTTTCTCTCTCTTTTTTTTTTTAATATTTATTTATTTATTTGGCCGCGCTGGGTCTTTAGTTTCGGCATGTGGGACCTAGTTCCCTGACCAGGGATCGAACCGGACCCCCTGCATTGGGAATGCAGAGTCTCAGCCACTGGACCAGCAGGGAAGTCCCTTCATGTTCTCTTTTACTTTTCAAGCAAATTAACACAAGCAAGAAATGTAAACCTTATCTGCCCATAAAGCTTTCACACGCCAAAAAGCCAAGTCGTTTAAACAATAATCCATATTTAGGATTTTCTAATTGTAACCTCCAACCCTGGCTCAAAGCATCTATTAAGTAGGACTCTTAGAACCAGAATTCTGGAGCCAGAAGGCACCCTTAGTACCCCTCCTTCTGCAGAACAGGAGATTGGGGAACACAGAGGAGACAAGGCTTTTCCTACCAGAATAAACCAGCAGAGAGCTAAGTTTAAAGAGATTCAGCTCTGTAAACCCCAATATCTCTGGTAGTAGAGAGTCAGGAAGTCATTTAGGTTTGTAAAAGCTCCAAGCAGATCTTCCTGTGGGCTGACGCATCTTAACCAACATGACACACAAGCAACCAATATCAACTGAACATCTGTTCTGCGCCAGGAGCCAGCCAGGCACGGCGAGTGCTCTAGTTTTACAACCCCGACCCAACTCTCCAAGCTAAGGGTTATTTCCAGATGGGGAAAACAGGCTGGAAGAAGTTAAAGAACTTGTTCAAGGCCATGTTAGACAGTGACACAGCTGGGCTTCGGGTCGAGCACTATTGACCTTAAGGGGGAAACGGATGGAGCATGGTCTACAACGTACTGGGAAGCCATGGGTCCTTTACGCTCCTGGCCAAGGAACTGGCAAAGTCTAACAACTAACAGTAGTTAATTATTACTGGGCACTTAGCGACTATCCAGCACCGCGATGCGCTCTCCACGTGGGTTACCTAGTTATAACCTCGCGTCAGTATTGTGAGGCAGGTACAATCACAACCCCACCTGCAAGTGAGAAAACTAAGACTCGGGGAGGTTAAGCGACTGGCTCAAAGGCACACATCGAGCCGCTCGAATACGGCAGTCAAAGCTAGGTCGGCCAGGCTTAAGAGCATCAAGTTAGGTCGCAAGAGGCAGGCCTGGCTCGCCCAGAACCCAGGAAGACCCAAGTTTTACGCGCGAGGCAGGCGGGTCCGGCACTGGCGCGCGATGCGGTGACTCAGTCTCCGGCGAGCCTGAAAAGTGGGAGGAAACTTCAGACCCCCCAGGCCGGGAGAAGGGCGCCCTAGATCGGCCTTCCGGGTCGCCGAGGACCCAGAGCCTCCGAGTCTCCTCAGACCCCCGAGGGAGTGGCTCGAGGCCACTACGCTCTTCAGTTTCCCCAGCGGGACAATTGGGCTTCGAGGCCCAGGCCTGGCCCTCAGCCCGCACGGAGGTCCTCCCTCTGCGCCGCTCTCGGAGGCGCCCGCGGGCTGAGTGGACACCGGGAGCCGGACTCGGGCTGCTCCTCGAGGCCCACGGGCCACGCGCGCCTGCCCCTCACCTCCTTTAGGCATCGCGGCTCCGGCAGCTGCGGCGGCGGCGCCTCAAACTGACACCGGAACCGGAAATACCTCGAGCACGACTTCTTCCGCCCGGCCAGTTCCCAGCCAATCCCGTCCCCACTCAGCCCGCCGACGCCGCCGCCTCCGGCGCCGCCGCCGCGAGGACCGGGGACCTCAGGGAAGCCGGACTGTCCCACGTACTGCCTGAGCCCAGGCTCGCACGCGCGCTGCTGGGCAACAGAACCCTCAGCCCCCGCTCCGGGAGAAGCGCGTAAGCCTGCCAGTCACCGCCCGGGAAGTGAGGGCAAAAGGCGACAGCGGCCCTGGAATTCTGTACAGGCAGAGCTGCGGACACCTAAGATAACGAAATTTCCGCGCTAGGTGGGGCGGGGCTCCGCGAGAACCTCATCCTGAAGGGATAACTTCGGAAGCGGAGGCAGGCAATAGAGAAGGGGCGTCCGACGGCGACGGAGGACGTGGTGAGTGTTTCTCCTCTGTTCTCGAGTACCTTGGTGACTGCTGGGGCCAGGGATCGGAGGTCTGCATTGGCCCAGAAGGGCGATCTGAACAGCTGAACTGGGACGGGTTCGGGCCTCTGGACCGGGAGGTCGAAGTGAGTTCCAGAGAGGAGGCGGCTCTTTGCTCGTTCGGCCGAAGGGATGAGAGATTTGGGGGGTTCCCTTGCTTCTAGGCTTTTTTCCCCCTTTATTTTCCATGCTTTTTTTCCTCCGCCTGGAACTTTTTTTGTCTAAATATTGCTTGTTCTCGTAAGCCCGGTTCAGATGCAGTCGTCTCTCTGGGCCTTTCCTACAACCCGGGCTGTAATGTCTTCCCTCCCTCCCTCCGAACGCCTTTCCGCTCGCCGCCTCTTCCGAGCGCTACCACCTCTCTTTTACGGCCCCGCACCTCTTTCTCCTTGATCTGGTTACTTCTTAGCTGTTACCTCCCCTGGGAGGCCTCCTGTGACTCCCCGGCTGGGCCAGGCCCTCGAATCTCCCTGGGTCTTAATAGAGTGGTCATTCCCGTGTCTTTGTCCTCCCAGCCCTTGCGCGTTGGGACAGGGACCAGATTCCATCCGTCTCTAGCTTCATAGCAGGGGAGACAAGTGCAAAGACCACTGATTTGGGAGTCAGGAGCCCCCGATTAGAGTCGGACTCTTCCACTTCCCAGCTGTGTGCGACCCTGAGTTTACCTCTTGTAGTTTGATCTTCATCTGTAAGGTTGTTACGGAGAATTCATGAAAGGGAGGGGCGGGGCTTCATAAACTTGTCAGGCACCCTACAGGGGGGAGGAACTCAATGAACTTGGGAGAGAGGAGTCCGCTATGCTTAAAGATGAGATCATTAACCTGAGTTCTTTGCCACCTAGGAAATGCCATGCGGTTTGAAAAATGACTTGCTATGTAGATTTGCACGGGTCTGTTGTTGGGCTTTACATGACTTTATGTAGTGTGTTTGTTGGGTTTAAGAGACTTTGCCCATCCGGCTAATACACTGTCCTCGTCTTATAGACAAGATTGAGGACCAGAGGGGGAAGGTGACCTCTCCAAAGTCACAGCTGGCCAAGAACCTAAACCTGTAACTGAAGAGACCAGAGATCTTTCTTTCTGCTACATACACTCTTGGGAAACAGACCCTAAGGTACTTTGGTTTCACACTGTCTTTATCCTTTTTAAACACTCATCTTCTTCGCTCTCCCAACCATAGTCTTCCTCACACTGTGTTGGAATTCCCTTTTCACTTTGTATTTCCTTGCTAGAATATCACCTTCTCAGGGACAGTGTGTGTCTTATTCTTTGTTCTATGTTCTCGTACAGGGACAGGCTCATAGTTGATGTCAGTTAATGATAACAGCAAAAATCTAGTAAGCACACATTAAATGCCAGGCATATTACATATAATTAATCTTCACAATGGCCCCATAAGTAGATTCTATTATCCCCCCTTTACAGATGAGGAAACAGATTTAGGGACATGAGTGTGCACCAGAGTTGTGGCTTGTGAAGTCTTTTGGGGATCTGAGGCTCAGAAACCAATTCGTTTAATTTTTTTCCCCACAGATCTTTGCAGATTATCTTCTGGGGAAAAAAATGCCTAAAGTGAAAAGAAGCCGGAAAGCTCCCCCAGATGGCTGGGAGTTGATCGAGCCAACATTGGATGAATTAGATCAAAAGATGAGAGAAGGTGAGTCGGGGAGTTCCTGTCTTAGTGGGCTGTGTCCAAGGGTCACAGGCTTACATGCTTAAAGGGGCCAGGCATAAATGCAAGGATAAATGGGAAGAGACAGGCTGTACCACTGTGGCCTCCTGACACTGACATGTTTTGTTTGCTTATTAACTGATAGGAATACTATAAATGCCAGAAAGTAAGATAATACAAATGAAAAGGTCCTCAAAAATGTTTTTGAAATAAGAGCTTTAGGGAGTATAGATCAAGTAGTCTACCTATAATTATTTGCTGTGTTGGTTAGAGGTATATTTAAAATCATACAAAACATATTTACTTGGGAAATCCTGTTCTTTTTCACTTCCAAATTTTCTGAAACATTTTTATTCAGATTTTTCTTGTGAGTCTCTGTTTTCATCATCACTTTGTTTTCGCATCATCTACCAGTTTTGCAGAATGCACCATCTTCACTTCCCTCTAAATGTTGTGTGATCCTGCACTTTGTGAGTCAGTGTAGTGTGCAGTTTTGGGAAATTTTATCTGAAGCCACAAGCATCTGTCGGCCCTATCACAGTATAACCACTTACTGAATTGCTTTTTAAAGCGATCTTTTTTTTTTTTTAAGGTTTTTGGTAATTAATCTAACCTTTGTTATTATGAAGTCATACCTCTAGCAATAAGTAGTAAGTGGGTGTTAAGTTACTTTGCTTCCTTTGAAGCTGACTGTATCAGGTAACTTCTATTAAATACCCAGAACTTGCAGTAATCAGGTCATTTTGGGCTGAGAGATTTCTTCCCCAAACAGATCTTTATTCAACATAAAGGAACTTAGAGATTGCTGTAATAGAAGAGATTTTTGTGAGTCTTTGCAAATAAACCTACTTCCTCTTTTTAAGGGGTGACTTTTTGGAGGGAGAGCATTTAGATGTGATATTCTTTACCGTCAAAAGAAGTATTCTTTCTCTTGTTTTTATTTAGACCTATAGTTCTTCTCTGCTTTCCCATTTTTGATACACATGTTTTAAGACCTAGTTTCATGTTTCTCTCGCTTCCACTATAAAGAAAACAGAGTGGATGGCAGGTGGTACCAGAGCTGGCTTTAGTGTTGGGAACAGTGGGGAGCTCTGGGGGTGGGGAGAAGCTGCTGCTCACCCAGGGCCATTTACCATGTGGGATGCAGCCTCAGCTTTGCCAGATTTGCTGAGTGTTTTTCTTTTTCCAAGATAAGCAGAAATTCAGCTTTTCTGTGTGAACTCTTCTAATTTAAAATTCAAACTTAAAAGTGTCTGTGGGAGGAGGCAAACAAAGCCTGCCTTCAGGCTGGTGGAGGCTGCCAGCCTTCAGGCTGGTGGAGGTTGCCAGCCTCCAGTTTGTAGCCTTCCGCGCAAGTTTTGCCTGTGGGATCTGCGGCCACACTCCTAGGCCATGGAGGAGCCTTGGGCCTACAAAGGCCCAAAGCCAGTGGCATTGCCAGGCCTGTCCTTCTGATCTGAGGGCCATTTACAGGACAACTCACACTTATTGAAGCAGTTGGTCCTCTTATCTTAGGAAGGAAAATTCCTGTTTTCTCCTAGTTTGTCCCTGTTATTTCCTAGCTCAGCACAACTGCCCAGCTCTTTGTATGTCTCTTAACTTGCTACTCAAGTTTTTGTATAGCCACTGTTGCCCTATAAGTCCCCGAACAAAAAGAGCCTGCTTATAGGGACTAAGGGGCAGAGGTGGGGGAAGTTATGTGTGGCAGGGGTTTTATGGGTGACGGAGAAATAACGGCACTATCTCCGTGGGCTGTAACGAGGACTTGTAAATAACTTTGCTTTTACAAGTACTTTAAACTAATTGAAATGTGAAGTTAATAGGCAGTTTGGGGCATTAGCAAAGAGGCAGAAACCTAAGTCTCGTCTGTGCCACAGTGTCCCCTACCTCTGGCCTCTTTTCATACCCTCCTAGCGGCAGGACTCCACATCGCCCACTGAAAGCTGCCTTCTACTGTGTGTGCGAACCTGTACAAAATGATATCCAAGAATGTTCACGTGACCTTGTGAAAATGGGTCCAAAAAGAAATTTTTAAAATGTGGGTGATGCTACGATTAAAATGTTGAGAGATGACTCAGAAGCACAGGAAGGTTCCAGGTCCAGGATGGCAGCCTGAGGAGCTCCATGGCCCCCACCCCCCCTTCCCTCAGTCATCCCATCTAGTCACGTGGCTTTCCGAAACACTCTCGACTCCGGTGAACAAATGTCTTCTCCAGCCTTGACTCAACACTAGAAGTTTCATTTTAAAATACTCCAGTTCCCCCAACTCCTAAAAGTAGGGAGAACCACATGAAATACAAGTACCTGAATGTTAATTGTTGAAGCTGGGTGGAAGGTACTTGGGAGTTCAATATACTGTTTTCTTTTGTGTATGTTTGAAGTTATCCTTATTGAAACCTTGGAGAATTCACGCATCTAAAATCCGACTCCTTTTAGCCCCTCCACCCCACCACCTGGTCCAGGCCACCCTCACCTGTCACCTGGGTGCCTGCTCGCCCTGCAGTCTTCTCCACGGGGCCGCCAGGGTGAGGGCTTGAGGTTGTACGTCAGATCACATCACCCTCTGCTCAGGGCCCTGCGGTGGTTCATCCCCCGATCAGAGCAAACCCAAGTCCTTCTGTGGCCTTCCAGGTCAGGCACACTCTCCCCGCACCCCTTGAACTCCGTCCCCTCCCCCCCTCCCCCAGCCACACTGCTGCCCCTTGACCCGCAGCTACAGTCCCACCTCAGGGCCTTTCATTGCTGTTGGCTCTGCCTTGTAAACACGTTTGCCCCTCTTTTCCCTTTTTCTTTTAAATTGAGATATAATTGACATACAATGTATTGTTTTAGGTGTACAACATGATTTTATATATGACTATATTGTGAAATTATTACCACAAGTTTTGTGAACACCCATCACCTCACATAGTTGTTTTCTTATAAGAACTTTTTAAGATCTACTTTGATAGCAACTTTCAAATATACAATACAGTATCATTAACTTTATAGTCACCATGCTATAAATTCCCCAGGTCTTATTTATAACTGGAAGTTTGTACCCTTGACCACCTTCACCCATTTTGCCCACACCCCCAGCCCACCTTGCACATCTTGTTTCTTAAGGTCTCTGAGCGGATGTCTCCTTTGATGACTAGTATAAAGTGGCAGTCCCCCTCTTTCCCTGCTCGCCATCCCCTTCCTTGTTCCCTTCTTTTCTGTGGCCGTTACCACTTAACCACCAGGGGCGGATCTGCTTCCCTCTCAGATCATGGCTCTGTGGTTTCTGTGTCTTGCCCACTGCCGTATCTTGGGCACCTGGAGCATGGCCTCGCCCATAGCAGACACGCAGTGTTGCTAAGTCCTCAACACCTTTTACTTGGATCACAGAATCCTGTTTATTGAGCTGAATTACAAATTCTAGGTAATAGAACAGCCTCGGTGTTGGAGAAATGAAGGTATAGGTTTCTTAACCCTTCTCACCTTTCTCCTCTGCCCTAAAAACCGAGAAGAGGTGACAAAGATCAGCTTGTAATGCTAAGAGAAAGACTTGCCTTTTGGCAGGTGCAAGCTGCTACCTGATCCTACATGTCTTGATAGAGCCATTATTTCCTGCAGGCTCGCCATGCTAAGAACTTTCAGACTTGTCTTTTTTTTTTCTTTCTTTCTTTTTTCCCTAAACGATTTTGGTTGGGAAATGAAATTAGAGGTGCCTTAAAAGATTGTTAGTATGCCCATCTGTAGGTCCAGAATCATCTTGAGAAATTATTATGCTGGAGAAATAGGTCTGGAAGGATAGAGACCCGGGTATTAACAGAGGATGTCTTTGATTTTTTAAAACCTTTGCTTTCTAATTTATCTAATTTAAAAGGCATTTTTAATTTAAAGCAATTAATGTTTAAGTCATGTGGCTTACCTTTTGCTTTATCTTTATAAAAAAAAAAAAAACAGCCCTAATGAGCCTTAAATCATATGCTGTAAAATTCAGCCTTTTAAAGTATTCAGTTAAGCAGCGTTTAGTGTGTTCACAGAGTTAGGCAACCATCATGATCAGTTTTACAGTATTTATCACCCCCCAGAGAAACCCCATCCCCTTTAGCAGGGGTCTCCCTGATCTAGGCAACCACTAATCTACTTTCTGTCTGTATAGACAGAGTCATACAATAGGTGGTCTGTGAGGACTGGTTTCTTTCACTGAGCATAACGTGTTCAAGAGTCATCCATGTTGTGGCATGTGTGAGTACTTCATTACTTTTTTTTTTTTTTTTTTTATAGCTACTTTATTTATTTATTTATTTATTTTTGGCTGTGTTGGGTCTTCGGTTCGTGCGAGGGCTTTCTCTGGTTACGGCAAGTGGGGGCCACTCTTCATCGCGGTGCGGGGACCGCTCTTCATCGCGGTGCGCGGGCCTTTCACTATCGCGGCCCCTCCCGTTGCGGGGCACAGGCTCCAGACGCGCAGGCTCAGCAATCGTGGCTCACAGGCCCAGCTGCTCCGTGGCATGTGGGATCTTCCCAGACCAGGGCTCGAACCCGTGTCCCCTGCATTAGCAGGCAGATTCTCAACCACTGCGCCACCAGGGAAGCCCTTCATTACTTTTTATAACTGAAAAATATTCCATCATGTGGATAGATTACATTTTAACCATTCATCAGTTGATGGACACTGGGGTGACTTCTACTTTTTGGCTACCATGAACATTCATGTACAGGTTTTTGTGTGCAAGCGCATTTTCAGTTCTCTTGGGTATATACCTAGGAGTGGAACTCCTGGGTCATATGCTTACTCTGTTTAACTTCCTGAGGAATTGCCAGACTTTTCCATAGCAGCTGCATCATGTTATATTCCTACCAGCAGTGTATGAGGATTCTGATTTCTCCACATCCTCGCCAACATTTATTACTGTCTTGTCATTTTGATTATAGTCATCCTAGTGGGTACAAAGTATTTATTCTTTATCCCTACTTACTAAAAAAAAACACTATATCCTATGCAGACTACCCTATCCCCCAAAAAACAAACATGTGTTTTCTCTCCAGCTGAAACAGAACCTCACGAGGGAAAGAGGAAAGTGGAATCTCTGTGGCCCATCTTTAGGATCCATCACCAGAAAACCCGCTATATTTTTGACCTCTTCTACAAGCGGAAAGCCATAAGCAGAGGTAATTGGCCAAATTCTCTCTTGACCTTCCCAACTTGAGTAGCTTTCAGATTTATTTAATTCTTGAAACCTCAGCAAGTGTCATCATGTTTCTTAGCACCAAAAAAGGAAAGGAGCCAGGCCAACATTGGCTAAATACTTTTTTTTTTTTAATTTTTGGCTGCATCGGGTGTTCGTTGCTGTGCGCGGGCTTTCTCTAGTTGTGGCGAGTGGGGGCTACTCTTTGTTGCTGTGTGTGGGCTTCTCACTGCGGTGGCTTCTCTTGTTACAGAGAATGGGCTCTAGGTGCGTGGCCTTCAGTAGTTGTGACTCGCGGGCTCTAGAGCTCAGGCTCAGTAGTTGTGGCGCACGGGCTTAGTTGCTCCGCGGCATGTGGGATCTTCCCAGACCAGGGCTCGAACCCGTGTCCCCTGCATTGGCAGGCGGATTCTTAACCACTGTGCCACCAGGGAAGCCCCAGGCTAAATACTCTTTTTAAGGGTGGGTAGTGATGGGCCAGGGGTGGGGGGAGCTTTGTTATACTATGGTCTGATGCCCTTTCCCCATCTTTTTGACAGAACTGTATGAATACTGTATTAAAGAAGGCTATGCAGATAAAAACCTGATCGCAAAATGGAAAAAGCAGGGATATGAGAACCTATGCTGCCTGCGGTGCATTCAGACACGGGACACCAATTTTGGGACAAACTGCATTTGCCGGGTCCCCAAAAGCAAGCTGGAAGTGGTAATGTCTCCACCCCTGTCATGTCTGACTGGGTGTGATGTTACTGTCAGGATTCTGCCCTAGTTGACCACAAGGGGTTTTATGTTGTTCTGTTTTGTGGTTGGCCATCCCGCCAGGAGTGAGACCCTCTGGTCAGGAATCCATGCCGGGGAGTTTGGCAGTAATGATCTTGCATCTGGGGGCCAGTCCCACCTCCTCCTTTGGGCAAGTTATTGGGCTCCTTTCCTCACTTAACCAAATGGGGTTGATGATACCCACCCCCAGGGTGGCCGGGAGGGTGGGCCAGTCAGCAGGAGCTTGTCCCTTTCCCTCCAGTGCTTGCCCTTCAGCCGCCCTTTTTTCCAGGCCTCCTTTTCCTCCCAGTGACACTTCAATGTTAGCATCACCGCGTCTCCTGCCAGAACTTCCTGGGCGGCTGGGGAACACGGCTGGGGGTGCAGTAGCTCAGCTCCACGCACAGACGCCTCTGAAGTGGAGCCGCAGGAGGCAGGGAAGGGTTGCTGGGCTGTTGGCCATTAGCGGCCTTTGAGCGCGGCCCCTCGGCTGACTGCCGTGGTCCCCGCTGGGAGGTCAGGCCAGATGTCTTCTTTCACACAGTCCCTCATCACAAGGTCCCTTCACGCTGCAGCACTAGTTACAGCTTGTAGGGCTTCGGCTCTGGGCCAAGGGCTTTAGCTCAGCAGGCAGCTCTGTCCCCCTGAACCATCTGGAAGCTCAAGGACGGGCACGTGGAGCAGTGGAGAGCGAGCACGGGCTGCCTCCTGAGGGGCGGCTCTGGTGCTGGACTCTGGCGGGGGCAGGAGGGGTGGCGGAGCAGCAGAAGCCCTGCTCCTGCGAGAGCCCCGGGGTTCCATGGTCATGTCTAGCTGGGGCTGCTGCCCCAGACCTGTGGCTGGAACAGAGCCTGCTTCAGATTTAGTTGGGTTTCACCATCAGATCTTGTTTCCTTAGACCAGAGTCTTGCTCCTCCAAAAAAGAAGAAAAAGGAACATAAACACCATTGCGCTGGGGCCTTTTGTCTGCTGGGCGGGCCCCCCCTCCCCGGCCAGACACTAGGCCACACCTGGCCTGGGGGCAAGACTGTTCCGCTGCCACACAGATTCAAGTACACACTGTTCTTCTTCCCGAGCCACAGTGGAAAGTTCCCCAGCCCAGAGGAGGCCCTGAGGCCCCTGGCGCTGAGCCCCCTGAGCGGTAGCAGACCCACCCCTAGCTCACTGTAGGTGTGCCCTGCTTGCTTTGCAGAATAACAAGAATCACTCACACAGATTTTTTTTTTTCCTTTTTTGGGAGCAAGTGTGTACACTGAATTTGCATAAATTAAATCCACATAGAGATGTAACTGCAGTGTCAACAGCAGCTGTTTCCATCTTCACGAGGGAACCGAATTGTCCCCATCCAGCACTGTCGCGGAGGGTTTCTGAGGAGTGTCCTGTGGGGAGTGGATGTCCCGTGGCCACCCTTCCCGCAGGAGGATTCCTGCGTGTGGGCGTGTGGCCTGTGGCAGGGGTGCGGGGTCTCAGCTGTCCTCTGTTTGCAGGGTCGGATCATCGAGTGCACGCACTGTGGCTGCCGGGGCTGCTCTGGCTGAGGCCGTAGGGCCCGACCCCTCTCCGCCCTGGACTCTGGACTGCGCAGGTTTCTGCCTGTCACGCCACCCTTTCCTGGGAGCAGCTCTTCCTCAGAGCAGTTCCCCAGGCCCAAGTAGGAGCATGGTCTCTACGTGTGAAGGCTTTGGTGTTCATCAGCTGTGATTTGTAGAAATAAAACTCTTAAACCTTTTGGGTCCTGCCTGCCTTCTTTCAGAGCCAGCAGTCTGTGGAACCCAGTGGGACAGCGCCAAGCCCTGGAGACCAGTCGCCCTTAAGGCGTGATCCACCTCACAGGTGCTATGTAACCTTGAGCACTTACTTTTCTCATCAGTGATGGGGGTGACAACCTCTCAGGCGAGGAGGGCCTAAGATGACATAACCAAGGTGGCCCAAGCTGCTCTTGGACTTGTCATGAACTTGTTGGGCACCTCAGACCAATGCCTGCAAAAAGCTGCAGCTCTTACTGTGGACCAGACCTTTCCCTCAAGCTTGCAGCTACACCGGCACGTTCACGTGTCTTGAATATGAAAGGGACTCTTGGGCTCCCGCAGAGCCATGTGAAGGCCATGCACTTTGTTCCAGCTCTGCTGGAGGTCCCCCAGGGTCTCCCCATCACCTGCCCCCAGGGCCTCTGTCCACATCGGCCACAGTGACGGTGTCCTGGTCTCCCTTTGGTTTGGTCCGGAACTTCTGCCACGGGTGGGGGGTTTCCTCTGCTGGCATCACTTTCAGCCACTGCTTGTAATAAGCTCGGAAGCCATCAATCTTCTCCAAGTAGGTGTTTCTCCCTTTGTACTGTATTTGGAAAAGCGTGGGGTTCCAAGGCTCAGAGGGGCCACAATTAGACTCACTGCATGCTACCTACCACTGACCCCAAACCATGGCAGCTGGCTCAGGGCTCAGGGAAGCTGTTCTTGCTTCCAGTTGGTCAAAGGGAGAGGGCAGAAAAGCTGCTCAACACCGAGCAGTGTACGGTAAGAAACAAAGTTGTACCATGGGGCAGACCCAGATTCTCTCTCATCTGCTACACCCCTTCCTGAGTCTGTGCTGCTGTGCTCCTGTACCCAGGCGTGGCGCCCCAGCCCCGCACAGCGGGAATCGCTGGGCGCCACCAGCTGTGCCTCCACAGGCACAGGCACTGCCTCCCTCTGACTGTCATCTCAGCGCTGCGGCAGAGGTCTCAGGAGAGGAGGGAAGACGGAAAGGAAACGAGACGTGCCAGGCAGACACCAGGAGAAAGCTGATAGAGGAACACACAGAAGACCAGAGAAAAAACAGACAAAACGTAGGAGATAAAGACCGTTACTACATGATGATAAAAGGGTTGGTTCAAAAGGTTTAACAATTCTAAACTTGTACCCAACAGAGCCTGAAAGTACGTGAAGCAAAAACCTGATGATCACAAATAGAAGTAAGTCCACCATAAGGGAGTATGAACGTATGGCTGAATACAATAAGCTTTAGGCTTCTGGTAGTTTGGTGACTGTTGATTGAACCTGAGAAGACCCCTAGTGGGCCCTGCACAGCGAAGAGACAAGCCCCCAACCGGAAGATTCTTGCAACATGGAACCAACAAAAGACTAGTGTCCAGAATATTTAAAGAACTCTGAGGCATCAGTAAGATAAGACTAACAATCAGCTGTTTAAAGATGCCCAGCTATGCCCTCCGGCATACTCTCCACCGCTGTCTCACTAGCTCTTACTAAGCCTTCAAGCATCCCCCCTGCACAGCCGTCCCTGACCCCATGTCCCCTGGCTTGGTGTGTCCTGGCCGACTTGTCTCCCTCCCAGTCAGGCCACAGCTGCTCTGGAGGTGCTCAGCACAGGGTCTGACTCAGCGGACCTAAAAACCAAAGCCCCGGAGCCTGATATCCTCAGAACAGCAAGGAGAGAAGTGGCCGTTACAAATCAGATTCTGTCGCTGCCCTCCTGCCGTCCCCATTCACTCGACAAACAACAATCTATGCTGGGCGCCGGACGACAGGCAGGCACCAGGGACCCAGGTGAGCAAGGCAGACAGTCTCCACCTCTAGGGGCTTTTACAATCTCCTCAAGGCAAGAGTCACACACGTGTGCGTGTAATTACCGACTGTGAAACACGGTGAAAAGGAATAGTGCTTGTAGGGGGGCCGCCAGCAGGGCACCTCTGAGAAAGAGCCATCTGAGCCGACCCTACCAGATGAGAAGGAACCACAGGCATGTGAAAAGCTGGGCAGCCTATTCAAGGTGGAGGGAATACAAAAACCCCGAGGCAGGGAAGAGGCCGTGGGACTGACAGTGCACCGAGGGAGGAGTGGCCTAAGATGAAATGAGCCACGTGAACAGCGGCTCGCAGGCCGTGGTCTGAGGAGTTTGGGATTTTCCCCAAGGGAAGTCACCGACAGTTTAAAGCAAAAGGATGCCAATCCCAGCAGGTCAGAACTGGGTGGGGTGGGGGGTGGCGCTGGTTAGGGAGACGACGGGCACGTTAGAGCTTGGCGCACTTACCCGGTCGAAGGTGGGTGGGTACTGGGCTGCGAACTCCAGCTGGCGGATGACCACTTCATTCACCGGGACCCTGTTCCGCCTCATGTCCTTCAGGATGTCGATGAGATAGGCGTAGTCCAGCTTCTTGATGGCCGCGTTGATGAGGGTGCTGTAGATGTGGGCGTTGGGGGTCATCTGGGATTTCTGCAACATCACAGACACGCCGTCAGCGAGATGATGGCAGCGGCTGGGACAGAGCGGCCACCGGTGGCACGTCGGGCTTGGGGAGCTACCCTGCCAGTCAGGCCTGCTCTGCAGCCAGCCACCAGGGACGAGAAGGGCAGGACCTCGTAGCAACAACGGGCTGTACGCCCCCCTCCACGTCCCCCGCTCGGCGGGTCCATCCCAGGTGGCTGAGGACCCCGCCCTCTCAGCCCTGAAGAACCTGGACAGCAAGTAGAGGGTTGTTCTCAGAGAGCAGCAGACTCGGGCGGTAAACCACCTCAGGGCAGGAGACCGCCTCCTGTGGGTTCACTGCACCCCCGTCCCCCGAGAATTCTGGTACCCTCCCTGCTCCCATCATGGCCTCCATCCCTCTAGAGGGTTGGGGCCAAGACTTGCCCCCACCCCTCAATCTCACCCCACGGCCACCACCTTGGTGATCATAACACCCCTGGCCCTCAACGCCCATTCCTGCAGCGCCTCACCAGGGTTTCCTTTCTCCCAAATTGGGCCACTGACCATTCCACACTCGCAGCTAGAGCGACCCCACTCTCCTGCCCCACCCCCATCAGCTTACCCTGACGGCAGAGGCCTGAGCAGTTCGGGAGGGCCCCCTCGCGCCCCACATCCCCGCCCCAGCTTTCTTCTTCAGCACCACGGGGCCTGCCTGGGCCCGGGCCCGCTCACCCTCATGTCTGCAAGCAGCTGCAGGCCATCCCCTGGCCTGCGGCACCCGATGGCCAGGTTGCAGAATGTCTGCAGGTTGGGGACGATTCTCCTCTTTGCCAGGACTGGCAGCAGTGCCTGTGGGGACAGACGTGGCATCACCGTAAGCTGTAGTCCAGCAGCCCTGGCAAAAGCCTTCTCTGGTGAAGCCCGCGCGCGCGGCTGAATGCTGGAGGCGCCAGGGCCCGGCTCTGCTCTGAGGCCTCGTGGCTCCCTCTGCCGACCACACCGGGCACCGGCCTTGGCCCAGCATTCAAGGGCCGGGTGTCCTGTCAGCACCTCAAGGCCCAGCTCCCCAGGATTCAGCTGCTCTGCGAGTCCTCCCTGCCTTCCAGCCCGTCTGTAGCAGGTCATCCCTTCTTCGAATGCCAGTCACGTTCCTGCCCCCTCTGCTCCTCTCCCGGCCACCATCCATCCCTGCACTCGGGCCTTCGACGTCCATCGACCACCGGGGGCCTCAGGGGATGGCGGTCCTGCGGTCCAGGGCAGGAGACAAAGCCGACAACAGCATGGGAAGTGCGGGCCGAGGGAGCCCCCGGGCAGGAGCTGAGGAAGAGGATGCCTGCTCAACCTGGCTGGGTCAGGGCGGGGCCCAGGGAGGGGCTCTAGAGAAAGCTGTGCTCTGCTCTGAGGGCCTGAAGGCAGAGGCTGCCTCTGTCAGCTGTCAGGAGAGCCCAGGTCAGAGCTTCCGGCAAAAGGGGCATCACACAGAAATACGCTGTACGAATGGACAAAAATCCCGTGAGGGCCCCAACGCCGCCATCTGTGAGACGAGGAAAGCCACAGGCCAGCGGAGCCTCCTGCTATGGCCAGTAAAGAAACGAGTGGATGTGAAGCTCTGAGAACAGAATCCAGCACAGAGTGAGTGTGAGGATGTCCCCGAGGCGGGGGTGGGGCTGAAGGGTGGCCCCCCTGGGAGGGCGGGGAGGATGGCTGGTTCACCACCTCATTCCCAGGTTTTCACCAGGGGCTCCGGACAGCCTGCGCCCCTCTCGCGGGAACGGCTGACACACCTGGCAGGGGAGGGTCCGAGGGGGAAGGAGGGGCCCAGCCGGGAGCCCTGTGCCTCCCCCCTGCCCCTCACCTTCGCCCCCTCCAGGTCGCCCAGCTTGCTCTTCCTCCTCATCAGCGTGTTGAAGAAGGTCAGGTCGGCCTCCACTTGGTGCGCGTCCAAGACGGCCAGCAGCGAGGACTCGGCGGCGCTCCCGGGCTCCACCACCTCCGCCAGCAGCGTGAGGGTTTTGATGTCGGGCCGAAGCCCATGCTCCGCCATCTTTCCCAGGAAGCCCTCCAGGCCCCCCATCAAGGCCAGCCTGTCGGCTGGGGTGGTCACGGTCCCAAAGGAGACCACAGCCGAGGGGACCGCCCCCGGGGTCAGGAGGTTGGCCTCCAGCCCCCAGGGAGGCGGCTCCGGGGCCGCAGAGGGGAGGGCCACAGCGCGGTCAGCCTCCGCCTTGGTTTCCACCCCAGGCTGGGCCTTGCCAGGGGCTCCAGCCTCCTGAGGCTCCAGAGGCCCCTCAAGTGCCTGAGAAGGTTCTAGAAACAGCTGCCTCTCCAGGGCCTCCACGTGCAGCCAGGCTGACAGGCGATCGTCCGCCCCGACCCCGTCTCTCCTCCTTGCCTGCCGCCCGCCTGCCGGGGGCTGGAGCAGGACCATCTCCTCCCTGGGCCGCAGGAGCACCGCCGAGGCCACCGCCGGGTCCCCCAGGCCGCAGTCCCGAGCTGCCCCCAACAGCAGGTTGTAGCCGTGCCGGCTCGGCTGGAGCCCCAGGCTCAGCATCTGCCTCCACACCTGCCGAGGAGAGACAGGCCTCACCCCCGGCTCCCGCTCCGAAGAGCCCTCAGCAGAGCGGGCAGCGCGAGGCAGCAACCAGCCGGCAAACGTGGGGGCGGGGGCGACACGGGAAAGACGCCAGGCTCTGGGCCACTAGGAACCCCAGAGCCTGGGGGCCTCCACGGGGCGCCGCTCCCCCCCCCCTCTGGCTCACCCCCAAACCGTGTCACACTTCCATCTCTCTGGCTCTCCCAGGCCCTTCTCCCTGCTCCCCTGCGAGGGACAGCCAGAGAGGCTAGGTGCTGGAGGAGTCCAGGCTGACCTAAGGATTCGACTCAGCTGCCCTTCCTGAGTGCCTGCCGTGTGCCCTGCCCCACTTGGCGTCCTCAGCTTCCTCGAGAGCACGGAGTGGGCGCGGGCGGAGGGGGGCCTCCGCCAGGAAGAGCGCCCCACAAGCTGTGGGCCCGGGCAGGCCCGTCTCCCCTCGAGCTGAGGTCGTTTTCACCCCTCAGCGAGGAGTCTAGCACACTTGTGTGTTCTCAAGGGGGCAGTCTGACCACCTGCAGTCACTCTGACACCAAGATGCCACGAGATGCCCCACGAGGCTCAGTGGGAGGCCACGGGCAGCAACCAGGAGCTCACGTCAAGTGTGCCTACGAGTCAGGGCCGGCCAGGCCCAGGTGGGTGCCACACGCAAGAGGGCCGCGGCCCAGCAGACAGCGTCCTGAGGAGGGCAAGGGTCTGGGAAGCCACCTCCATGGGGAACGCTGACAGAACTGAGGTTTATCAGGGACACAGACGCTTTCCCGTGGCAGGAGGGATTCTTGGTTCAAATCGCAGCTCTGCTTCTTAGCGGCTGTGAGACGTTGGGCAAGTTACTCAGCCTCCGGAGCCTCGGCCTCCTCGTCTCTAAAACGGGGCTACGGTGCCCAGCTTGGGCAGCTTAACAAGTGCATGACACAAACCGGCTGCTAGCGTGATAGACTACTTCTCACTAGAACAGATCGAGGCCAAAGAGAGGGAGGAACCAGATCCTGTCTATAAAGCAGCCAGGGGATGGCAAGCAGCCAGGGGATGGCCGGCAGCCACTGTTTCCAGGGGGTCTGCAGAGGGGAGGCACGTGGTCCAGGGCTGTCCCAGATCACTGGGGCTCAAACTCTGTGCAGACCAACCCCCTGGGGATCTTGCTGAAGTGCCGATCTGGCTGCACGAGGCCGGTGTGGGGCTGAGACCCCGCATTTCTGACAAGCCCCAGGTGAGCCTGAGGCTGCTGGTCTGTGGGCCGCACCTGAAGTTAGAGCTTTTGGTGAGCTCCAGGTCCTTCCCACCCCTGAGGAGCTGCGGAGGCAGCTGTGGTACCAGTGCTAATCCCGCCTCCGCACTTGATAAGGGGGGCGCTGAGATGGGATTAGAGCAGCGTGTCTCAACTTTTAACGTCCGTGAGGCTCTCTCAGGACTGAATGCTGACTCCTGGGTCCCATACGCAGAGACGCTGAGTGGGGGATGGGTCGGACATCCTTCAGGGACTGTAGCTCAGCGGGTCTGGGCCGGCTGCACAGAGAGCCACCGAGCGGAGTGGGAGGGCGTGGGCTGGCCGTGCCCCGACTGGAGCGGCAGCCGCGCCTCCTCCGCGTGCCCGCCCTCCCTGCCATCTGCTGTGGGAAGGCCAAAGGATCACAAGTATAAAAACACCCAGCACAGGGCAGGAGCAAGTGCTCAAGTAGCGCACACAGGATCATCACTTGCACCCAACACAGGCACACGGAGGGGGAGCGAGCAGGGCAACAGGAGAGACAGGACGCAGAGCCAGGCGGGACAGACCTGCAGGGCATATCGGAAACCTGTTTTCTTGTCCTGGATGCAGCCCATGAGCAGGTAACTGAAGGTCTCCTCTGTGACCGCATGTCCTTTCTGGATGATTTCCTGGGGGAGGGAACAAAGAGGGCCGGATGAGAATCTGCAGAAGAGCCAAGGCCCAGGCCCAGGCCCGATGGGGCTGGCTAAGGGCAGACACCCCAGGTCAAGCTCAGGGCTGCGCCTCTCGAAGAGGTGGGGCCTGACTCCGGCTCCGGGCCAGCTCAGTACCAGCTGCTGAGCAGAGCTAACTGCTGCCTGCACCTCCTCCTCCTCTCCTTCCCAGGCCTCTCTTCCTGGCTCTGCTCCGGTCACTTCTCTGCAGCCTCTCCGCAAAGGCCACCCCAGCAGCCGCTTTTAACCCCTGTACATGAGGCTTTGGAATTGCACAGAGCTGGCTTCAAGTCCCAGCTTCACCACTGGCCCGCTGCGGGAGTGTGGGCAAGGCATCATGCTCCCTGGTCTCAGTTTCCTCATCTGTGAAGTGGGGGCACACGACTTGCCTTACAGGACCTTTGGAACAACCCCTCAGTGAGCACTGGCTCATCTTCAGCGCCACGAAGCCCACCCTCTGGTACGGCACCGCGGAGTCCCGTCCGGCGGGACTGCACACGACCCACCGCCTTCACAGGGCTGGGGGCCTGTCTGCCTGCCAGACCCAGGCCTCTGACAACAGGGTCTCACGGGCTTCACCTGTGAACCCCAGAGCCCAGTACGGGGCTTGTCTCATCGGCCCCTGAACCTTCCTGCATGAGGAACACAGACAACACAGCCCCACACCCTGCCACGTGGGACTGGCCCCGAATGGGGAGCAGGAAGGAAGGGATGTCCCACCTTAAACACATCCAGGCACATCCTGAGGTCTGCGCACATGGCGGCCATCTTCAGCAGGGAGTGGTACGTTTTCAAGTTGAGCTGGAAGTTTCTGGCCTGAAGCTGCTGCCGTAACTTCAGGGCACTCTGCAGAGCGGAGTCCTTCCAGGGGGACTCAGCACAGACGTTGAACAGGGCTGTGTAGGTGGCATCTGAGGGCTCCAGGTCTCGCTTCTTCATCTGTGGAGACGGGGAGAAACTTGGAGGTGGCTCTGGGATCAGCCCGATGCACAGGCGACGGCCACCCTGAGAGGAAGCTAGAGAGGACTGTGCTTCCGCACTGAACAGGCCTGGGAGCCGGGCCTGTGACAACGTACAGCCGAGTGACACGCAGAGCTGGGCTCTCTGAACCCCTGACTCAGCCCGAGGGGCTCTGGGAACTGACCCCGCACCGCAGATGCTCCAAACAAGAAACCGTCCTCCCCATGGTGCTCGGCAGTCCACCCTGGGCCTGGGGTGCTTTTGCAGCAGGGTCTCCCCAACGCTCCCGCTCTGTGGCCGACCAGGCCACCCTGACTGTTAAGATCCAAGGGGTGGATCTGGTCTGGGAAAGGGTGGACGGGGGCGGTAATCAAACCCCAGCTCCAATGTTTACTACCCGAGGGGTCGTAAGTTAGCTCGTCATTGGAAAAATGGGGGTGATACGGTCACCTGGAAAGGCTGTTACAGGGAGAGCATCACGAGAGAGAGGCCCCGGGAGCAGCCGCAGCCGGGAGCTCGTCCCTGCAGCACGTCTCAGGAGTCCCCCACCCCACCCCCGCTGAGTCACAAACCCCGGGCTGACACTGGGCTTATCAAGCCCTCCTGGTGACGGAGTTTGAGAAACTCCTGGTAAAGCCAAGCACTCGCTATTTCCCAGGGAAGGGCAACCTGACGGAGGGTAGGTAACCAGCTTTTGCAGAGTGTACAGAACCCTGTTCTCAGGCCATTTTGGGCTCAACTCCCAAGTCCAGCACTCTCGAGAGAGAGAGGTAACCTTAGACATAGCACTTCATCCCTCCAGGCCTCAGTTTCCTCATCTGAAAAAGGAAGACGGTGATCCCACTTCAAGGATGGGCAGATGCTCCGTGTGTGTTCACATATTCCACAGCGTGTACTAAGGACTTACTACGGGCCAGGCCCAAATGACGAGACTAGGGCTCCCAAGAATTCTTGCTGGAATAAAGGTTGTTCCCAGCTCCTGGCTACAGGAGAAGATGGGAATACTTCTGCTAGAGTCTATGGTCCTCTCAGGCACAGCTCTTTCCCGACTCATGAAGGAAGCAGCTTTCTGGCTCTGAGAATGACAAATACAACACACCCCAGAGGTGGGCAAATGTAAAGTAAAACCATCTTCCAAGAGAAATAAAAGCCCTTTTTCAAAGGATCAGCTTTGGAAGAAAGGTGCATGTGTGCACCCGTGTGTAGCGTGAGGATGGGAGTGAGACAGAAGGAACACAAACTAAACTAACTGGGAGTAGCAGTGGAAAAGGAAGGGGACTGGTGGGCCCTGCCACGGCCCGGACAGGCACCGGAGGACGTTCCACGTCATCACGTAGTTATCTGAGATCACTTCCATTTTATGAACGATGAAGCTGAGGCTGGAGGGGGTGATGCACTAGCAGGTGACACATCCAGGATCTGCACCCAGCTCTCTTGGGGCCCAAAGCCCATGTTCTACGGAGCCTGGCCCCTGCTGCCCCCAGGCCCATGCTCACGTCATTGTAGAGCTGGAAGGCCTTCCTCAGGTAGCCGGCCCGCCCGCAGCCCCCGATCAGCACGGTGTAGTTGCACTCAAGGGGCTGGAGTCGCTCCTCCTTCAGCATCTGTCTCTCAAACAGGTCCAGGGCCTCGGCCAGCTGGGGAAGAGGGGTGGGGGGAGGACACAACGGGGGGGACTCAGGGTGGCCTCAGAGACCGTCAGCAGAGGGAGGGAGACTGAGGCTGGGGGACCCTAGCTGAGACCAAGCTCAGGCCTGCCCAGGAGACAAACACCCACCCTGGGCCTCTGCCACCAGCCTCTTGGTGCCCGTGGTCTGCAGCCATGGGCCTTCGCGGTGGCCAGGAAGGAAGCCCACCAGTCTCCCACCACCTGAGAGCTCCTGACCCCACTGCCATGGGGGAACTCTCTGGGAGGCAGGGGCGATGCCCAGGTGAACAAAGATCTGAGGGAGGTGAGGGAAGGAGCCACGTGGCTCTCTGAGGGAACAGCCAGTGCAAAGGCCCTGAGGCCGGAGTGTGCTTGGGAGCTGTGGGAGCAGAGAGGAGGCTGCAGCAGAGTAAGTGAAGGAGGGGAGATGCGGGCGGAGAGGTAAGGGGAGTGGAGGGCGGGTGGCAGTTCTTGCAGGCTTCATAAGCTATTGTGAGGACTCCGGCTTCTCTTTATTTCTCA
This sequence comes from Balaenoptera acutorostrata, assembly GCF_949987535.1. Taxonomy (NCBI): domain Eukaryota; kingdom Metazoa; phylum Chordata; class Mammalia; order Artiodactyla; family Balaenopteridae; genus Balaenoptera; species Balaenoptera acutorostrata. The sequence continues at coordinate 6,277,201 of NC_080078.1, forward strand.
ACTTTTCATTATGGGAAATCTCAAATATACACAAAAGTAAAGAGAATAGTGTAACTACAATGCCTATTAACATTTGGCCAATCTTGTTTCATCTATACCCTGCACTCCTCCTGCAAACTGAATTTTTGAAAGCAAATTTCAGACATCCTGTCACTTCATTCACCAAAGCTTCGACATATACCTCCAAGAGATTTTTAAATATAAATGGAATGTCGTTATCAATACCTAAGGAAATGAACATCCGCAGTGTCACTGAACACACTGGGAGAGCTGGAGAGAGAAGTCAGGCCACCTGCTCTCTGCTTTAACGGGATGGCCCCATGCTGCGAGCCCACATCCTGGAAAGAGGTGGAGAGAGCCTCGGGGAGCCCAGAGACAAGTGTCGTAATAGCTGAGGGGGGCGAGCAGAAGGCTAGGCCTGGGCATTCAGGGGTAGGTTTGTGAGAAGTTAGGACGGGAGAAATTTTGAAGCTAGAGCTGGTGAGAGAAAGAGAAGACTCAGAGATGACCTGATGGCATGTGGCCTGGGCAGATGGAATAATGGGGTTACCACTGAGTGAGATGAAGTAAGCATAGGGAAATCAAAGTTGGGAACAAAAATTGCAGGCCACCGAGGGTAAGTATAAGGGAGGTGGTGAGGAGGCAGCTGAATACACAGATGGGGAGTCCACGGGATGGCCGAGCTGGCAAGAGGAAGATGGGACCAGCATGAAGGAGGGGGCGCTGAAAGCCAGGGAGGCTGGCGGGTCGCCTGGTGCAGCATCGAGGGGGGAGTGAAGACAGAGAGGAGAGAGGAGCCCTCAGCATCCCACCCTTTAGAGATGACTGGAAGGTTGGGCGGCCCATCACAAAATATCGCGGCACGGCGGAAGCAGGAGCCAGGAGCAGCAGAATCCAAAGGTTCCCTACCTTTCCTTCCTTGATCAGGCGTTTGCACTGAAAGAAGTACCAGTAAGGGGTGTTTCTCGGGCCCTGCCATGCTTTTGGCTGCAGCTCCCCTTCCTCATCTTCTTCAACACTCTGTTCCTTGAGCCGCAGGTTATACAACTGGGCCGTCGATTTGTGGAACATTCTCCGGGAGGAGTATTTGTCGGAAAGAGTCCCAAAGCTCTCCTCCTCCCCTTCCTCCTGGGTGGCTGTGGGGCTGGGCTGGCCTGGGTCAGAGCTCAGGCTGCCTGTGTTCTTCTGGCTCCGCGGGCCGAGGGGCAGCCGAGAGAGGGAGCTGCTGAAGGCTGCTGGCACTAGCCGAATCAGCCCTGCGGACCTCGGCCACATGGGCCCCTCCCGGCCTCCGGCCCACCTGGCTCTGAGGGGGTCAAGGTGCTGCAGGATGGCCAATCCCATGGGGCAGGGGCCGGAGAAGAGCCGCGAGAGTCTCACGAGGTCCATCTCTGGCGTTCCCCTCCAGGGCCTGGCATAGGTCAGCAAAATAGTGAAAGTCAACGCGAGTTCATAGTCACAAAAGGCAGAAAGAAGACCGAGAAGGTGGGTACAAGCACGAGCCCTGAGGTTAGAAAGTAGGCCTAGGGTTAGGGTTAGGTTCAGATTTCAGCTCCACCGAACAACCATCCTTGAGTCCCTGGGCACTCACTGTTCTGGCCTCAGTGTCCTCGGCTATAAACTGGAGTTAACTATAACATCGCCCACACAGCACCGTAGCAATGATTCAATCTCAGATCTCAGCGTTCAGGTGCAGCATGGTGAGCACTCGATAGACCTAAACTATTGATCTGTATCGCTGAGCCACGACCTAAGTGACTGGGCACTCAAGTCAGAGCTGACTCTGAGCCCTGGCCAGAGCTGAGTGACTGGGCCCATTACTTGACCTTCTTGGACCTCAATTCCTTCAGCTGCAAGACCCACTCACCCTACCACAAGGCCATAAGGATTAAATGAGATGTTTTTAGCATAATGCCTGGGGTTTAATAGGTGTTCAAAAAATTATAGCGTTACCATTTACTAGGAAAAAAACACTGGCATGCTGGGCCTCTGCACAGGGAAGTTAAGTTAAACATTTCTCTTCTGCAAAATTCATGGACAAATGGGCTTCAGCTGTGCTGTCCAATGTGACTATTGACACTTGAAATATGGCTAGACTAAATGCAGATGGCCTTTAAAGGTAAATTATACACCAGATTTCAAAGACTTATAGTACAAAAAAAGAAGGTAAACTACATATTTTTTTACATGTTGAAATGATAATATTTTCGATATACTGGGCTAAAGAAAATTTGAGACTGATTTCACAATCTTTAAACTTTAATGCGGCTACTTAAAAATTTTAAATTACATACGTGCTCACATTATACTTCTATTGCACAGTTAGGCTAGAGATCCTGGTCTACATATTTGAAACTCTTTAATAAAAAAATATCAGAGGGCTTCCCTGGTGGCGCAGTGGTTGAGAATCTGCCTGCCAATGCAGGGGACACGGGTTCGAGCCCTGGTCTGGGAGGATCCCACATGCCGCGGAGCAGCTAGGCCCGTGCGCCACAATTGCTGAGCCTGAGCGTCTGGAGCCTGTGCTCCGCAACAAGAGAGGCCGCGATAGTAAGAGGCCCGCGCACTGCGATGAAGAGTGGCCCCCGCTTGCCGCCAACTAGAGAAAGCCCTCGCACAGAAACGAAGACCCAACACAACCATAAATAAATTAATTAATTAATTAAAAAAATATATATATATATCAGAATACCCCCTATGAACAAAGCCATGCACTCACTTTGATGGGAGAATATGAATAGTTTTAGTTATTTAAGAAACAATTTGGGGAAGTTTTTATCTACTCTGAGAGCTTTCGGCCCAATTTAAGGACTCTGTCAGTTGACAAAAAGTTTTTCCCCCAAACAGATGAATACTTAAACTCATTCAAAGAAGAGAGAAGAAAGCTCCCTGAATTAAAAAAAAAAGAAAAAAAAATCAGAATAACGAGCATGAACACATTTTAAGGCCTGGTTATATTAGAAGGTGGAAAGACCTCAGAGGGGACAGCAGGTTGGACAAATTAATAACTGTGGCCCAGGGAGGGGACTGACTTGCTGGGGGCCCTGCAGCAGTGTGGTGGGCGAGATCCACTAGCTCTGGAACTGGCTGGCTTTGAACACAAGTCCATGAATGGTATCAAACAGCTTCTCTTGACCAGCACCCTAGTGACACCAGTGCAGAGGGCCTTTACCATTCTGCACCTGGTGAAGCTCCAAGAGAAACGTAATGCGAGCCCGTATGTAATTTTAAATTTTCAAGTGACCACATTAAATAAACGGTTTACACACGTTAATCAAAATACAGAGAATTTTAATTACTGATATTGATACAGGTACCAAAATGTCTTTAAAACAAACTTATGCTCTATTAGTATAGATGCTTCTTTTTCCAGCATTAAATAACAAGTCCTATCGTCATGTCCAAGCAGCGACAACTGGAGAAGAGTTTGTCGGAGTTGCAGATACTCTGTCTCCAACCATCATTTACACTCATCCCCATTTGCAATCGCGACTTCGTTTTGGGCAGAGCGAACGCCACTCGGTCAGTCACGGAAGGACTTGCTAAATTTCACACTGAGACAATAAAGGTGTAATTCCTTCCTCCCCAAGTTCGTCAACCCGCCCGGGTTACTAAGCCCTGAATTAGAGACACGGGGCCTCCGTCCTCCCTTGGGGAACCAGCCCCTCCCCGGACGCTCCCCGAGACCCTCAGGCCGACCCGCCCCCTCTCCACACCGGCCTTTAGAGCCTCGGTCTCCTCAGCGGACGCCGCCGGCTCCGACTCTGGCTGCGACCCTCGCTGCCCCTCTGGCCAGTCTTCGTCCGGAGGCCGGGCTCCTGTGAGGATCAAAGAGGAACTCACTCCAAGGGTCCGACCCAGTGAACGCGGCTCCACCTCGGCCGCCGAGCCCACGGCACCCCCGCCCCGCCTCGCGTCACCCGCAGTCCTGACCCCGCGTCACCCCCGGTCCCGTCGCCGCCGCGCCGCGCAACCGTCTCCGCGTCCCGGACGACCTATCCCAAGTGTGCCTAAGCCGACCTTGCGCAGGCGCAGTCCGCGTCGCCAACTCCCGGCGCGCATGGTTTCAGGTGGGCGTTCGGCGAGCTGCTAGCCGGGCCTAGCGGAGCGGCCCGTACTCTGCGCTTGATTGGCCGAGTCTGGGCAGGCGAAAGGGCCGGCGCGGGCTCCGGGCGCTCCCAGCATCCCTCGGGCGGCGGCGGCGGCGGCGGCGGCGGCGAGGCGGGGCGGTGGAGGACCGTGTGCGGCGGGGCCGACAGCGGGTAGAGGTGTGAGGGCGGCAGGGGACCTGAGCGGGAGCCGGGCCGGTGTGGCCGCCGCCGCCACCGCCACCATGCAGGAAATCATCGCCAGCGTGGACCACATCAAGTTCGACTTGGAGATCGCGGTGGAGCAGCAGCTTGGGGCGCAGCCGCTGCCCTTCCCCGGCATGGACAGTGAGCGCGGGGTCGGGGCAGGCGGGCGAGGGGCGCGACCGACTCGGCCCCGGGACCCCCTTTCTCTGGTTCCGGGACGCCCTCCCCCTCAGTTCGGGAGCTTCTCCCTCTCGGTCCCGGGACTCCTTTCCCCCAATCCTGGGAACCCCCCTTTTCCCCTCATTTGGACTAGGGAGCTTACACCCTGCCCCGATTTTCGGTCCCGGGGGCTATTTTAAGGCAGTCTTCAGAAGGGCAGGACCACGTCCGGCAGTTCAAATAACTCTTGAATGAAGGCAGGTGTCCTGGGTTGGAAATCCTGCCCTCACTCGCATACACTCCCCAACTACAGGAAAGTACTAAGATATCTCCTTTCCCTACCTCCAGGCCCCCCACTTTGAGCGCCCTCTTCTTGCTTTCATCAAAACTGGGCCGTTGGAGGAGCCTTGCTGAGGAAAGGACCCACCTACCCCTCTCTGTAGGCGACCCCAGTGAGACTCTCAAGCTCCATTTTTTTCCTAGGATTCGCTCTCCTGGGAGCCCATCCCTCACTGTTTCTCTGGACCCCACCTCTGGGTCATTCATCACACCCAGGCAGCTGCCTGAGTTCCCTTCACTGTCCCGCTTCGCGTGGTGGCTCCTGGCTTCCCCCACCCCGCCAACTCAGGTGGGACGGGTAACACTTTATTTATTTTTATTTCTCTTGACCGCGACCAGGGATTGAACCCGGGCTACGGCAGTGAAAGCGCCGAGTCCTAATCACTGGACCGCCAGGAATTACCTGGAACGTCTAGCACTTTAAAATAAACCAACAGTTTCCTTAATTTCTCTCTTTTCCAGACATACTTGAAATCTAACGTTATAACATTAAATCTCAGAGGGCTCTTAGAGGTCATTGGGTTCAAGCCACAGGTGGGGCAGCTCAGGCCTGGGTGGGGGAGGGGACTTGCCAAAGATGGCTCAGCGCCTGGTGGAGCCAGATGAGCTCGCCAGGGTTCTTGACCCTTCCATCTGCAGTTCCCCATGCCATCTCCTGTAACTGCCAGAGGACATGGGCCACAGCCCCACGTTCTCCCACGTGTCTCAGGGCTGGTCAGGTCTCCCTGCAGCCTCATTCCCCTCAAGTGGCCACACTTCTGATGCACACGTGACCTCTGAGGTGTCCCTCTCACGCTGACACTTATATGTGAGACAATGCTCACGCCCAAGAGACATAATTCAAACAGCCTTACTTTATACACACTCAGCACTGTCTTCACTGTAGACGGCTCATAAGCCGCTGCTCACATTCAGATACGCACTCTTAAACCTACTCGTTGATACGTGTGATCACTTTGTGCTTTTACGTGTATGTCCACTCACGCATGGGCTTTTCCTGTGTTGATGGCACTAGCCTGATGCCATGGAACCCTCCACGCAGGGCGGCTCTTTCTCTCCCTCCCCGCTCCAGCCTGGAAGCACAGATACTTGAGCCTGTGAGGGCAGGCGCAGAGGTGCGGAGCCCACAAACCTGTGCTTAGGGAGGGTCCAGGACATACCTGGCCACAGGTACTGCCTCAGACTTGGTACGTGCCGTCAACATTCACTGCCTGCCTGAGATCACGGTCAGTGTGTTCGAGGCCAGGGAGGCCACAGCTCTTCTTCCGCCTTCCCTGCACTTCAGTCCCATCTTAATATGGGGAAGTATCAGTTCTGCCCTGAAGGCATACTCCTTTATCCTGTCTGCCTAAAACCTGATCTCCAGGACTCTGGACTTCTTCTGGCTTTAGGGAATGAAACGACCTTAACCTCTGAAAAGAATGAAGGCCCAGAAATACTCTTAAATGTTACGTTTTTTTAATGTAAGACTTCTCGGACTTTTTGAAATGCAAACGAGTGACACCCCTGTGACTCCCACCACTGGAACCTTAAATCTGTCCTAGCAAAAGCTGCCTGCTTCCAAGAAGCCAACGAGTCTCTTGCAAGTTAGCAAGGAGAGGCACGTAAGTGGGCTTCAGAGATGGTGTCGGTGGCTTTCCCATGATGCTAAAATGCCTGTTGATAGAGAAAACTGTGTGGGAAGGCACGGGCTGTTGATTCTGGTGGCCATGGCAGGTGAGTCCCTGGGCTCCTTGGGACAGCCCTGGACCCCACTGACTTCCGCTGCGCTCAGCTTTTATTCTCCTGCTCCCCTCACCAGGACCAGCTCCATCTGTAGAAGCAGGAGACTGTGCTCCTTTAATTACTATGTGTTGGTATTGCACGTTAAGAGCAGTCCTGCTCCTGTGTCTTCAGTTATGCTCTTCCCTCCGGAATAGCTTCTCCGAGGCGCCTGCCTCTCCTCTGGAGCCGGTTCCTCCTCAGAGTCCCCATTCGCTTGTTTGTGCTTCCTGTGAGATCGTTCCCTCCCTCTGCCTCAGGTTAAAGCGCCCCTGAATTAGCCCTCTGGAACGTCTGAGCGGGGAGTAACTAATTTCTGTGATCTTGCGTTCCATCCTTCCTTCCCCCATCCACTCCGAACTCCTTGAAAGCATCTTGCTTACAGGAGATTCTCAGAAAGCCCTGAATAATGACTGGTCTCAGCGTGGATGTCTCATTTTGCAGGGAATGACTGAACTAAGGAGCTTTTTCCTTGCTGGGTCAGGCTTAGCATTTTTTTGCCACTCTGTTTCCTGTGCCTTGACCCCTCCGTGGGTTAAAGGCCAGAAGGGTTCCCTCCCCATCTTCAGATGTCACCAGTAGCAGTTACACATCGCTTTGTTTGACACCTCTTCTCCTCTCTGCAGAGTCGGGGGCTGCTGTCTGCGAATTCTTTTTGAAAGCTGCCTGTGGCAAAGGTAAGAGACCCCTGGCTCCCGACATTCCCCCTGAGGTGCCCTCCACTGCCCTGTCCCCGGCAGACTCGCAGGCTCTCAGGTCCCTGGCTCACCCTGCTTTCTGCAGACTCACGGTGTCCCTAGATGAAACTGTGGTCCAGATAAGCTAGGAACGTGGTGGGGTGTTCTGCCTGAAACCTGGAACACAGGCCTGAATCTGGCTCTGAGTCTGCCTTCTCACCTCACTTTCTCTTCAGCCACGAGCTGACCTGTGACATGGACAGAGGCCCCTAGCCCTGAGGTGTTCAGGAACTTTCTCAAGGTCGTAGAGTCAGTGAGTGGCTGAGCCCAGGCCTTTTCTGATTCTACAGTCTGCACAAGCTCATGCCCTCTGTGTACTCTCATCAAAAAACTCTGCGATAGTGTGTCTCGTGGGGTTCTTGTTCATACTAACCAGGTCCCAACACAGGCAGCATGAGCCAAACTCTGCTGATTCGTAAGACGTACCGCTGGGTGGGACCCTGCATGCCATGTATAGGTCTGGGCATTTTGCTTCCTGTAGCCAAATTTATTTGGAAACTAAATTTTAATTAGAAGCTTGAATAGGGCACACAGAATTACAACAAGGGGATGGTTTTAATGGATGATTTGGGCAAGTTGTGGTTCTATAACTCAAGTCATTTACCCTGCCAGGCAGATCAGCCAGGTTGACCTCAGGCTCTCTGGTCGGAACATCATTCCTCTGCTGGGCTCCTGGTCTCATTCCCTTGTCTTCTGCCTTTCTGACCCACCACATTCTGTTAGCACAGCCATCCTTAACACAGGGCACTACGACTGTTTCTGTGTTAACTAATACGGTAGCCACTGGCTCCGTGTGGCTGTTCAAATTTAATTAAATAAAAAATGCAGTTCCTCAGTCACACTAGTCGTATTTCAATTACTTAGTAGCCATGTGTGGCTGGTGGCCGCCATGTTGGACGGCATAGATAGAGAATATTCCTATCATTGCAGAAGGTTCTGTTCGGTGGGGCTGGTCTGGATCTTTTCCAGACACAACCTCATTCTGGTCAGGCCTTCCCAGTAGTCCCTCCAGGTCACCAGTTAGAAATGTGACTTTCCCAGGGTATGGCTCTGTCCTATTTGGGTGATTGATTGCTCAGGTTCTACAGAAGGCAGACCTCCCCCAGTTTGTATACAATGCATTTCTTCAGTTCTGAAGTTGATTTCTTTCTTACTTGTTGGAGGCTAAGTGGGTACTTTTTGGGGTTTTGGGGTTTTTTGGGGGGGGTATAGTTGCTTTACAATGCTGTGTTAGTTTCTGCTCTATGGTGAAGTGAATCAGCTATACGTATACATCTATCCCCTCTTTTTTGGATTTCCTTCCCACTTAGGTCACCACAGAGCACTGAGTAGAGTTCCCTGTCCTATACAGTAGGTTCTCATTAGTTATCTGTCTGATACATAGTAGTATATATATGTCAATCCCAATCTCCCAATTCATCCCACATCCCCTTTCCCCCCTTGGTGACCGTACATTTATTCTCTATGTCTGTGTCTCCATTTCTGCCTTGCAAACAGGTTCATCGGTACCATTTTTCTAAATTCCACATATATGCGTTAATATACGGTATTTGTTTTTCTCTTTCTGACTTGCTTCACTCTGTATGACAGTCTCTAGGTCCATCCATGTCTCTACAAATGACCCAATTTCGGTCCTTTTTAGGGCTGAGTAAGTGGGCACTTTGAACTAGAGATAGAGCCCACCCGGAATCCAGGCTTCTGCTGGCTTCTATCTTTTAGTGCTGTGTTTCTCAAACCCCAGTCTTTTATGACCCCTACAAATTTTGCCACGTCTGTGTATCACCGGAACTCTTCTTTAACTAAATTCAGAAAAACACTCCTCTCTTCCCACCCATCTCCTTTAGGCTTCTTAAGTTTCCATCTTATAGAATATCTGTGGGATCATGATTTGATGTTTTAGATTTTCCCAAGACACATTAAAATAAATCCATAACTATTGAAACTTAAAATGTGTGCTCACATGCTGCTGAAAATCACACTGCCTTCTGCCAGGGCAGTGGCCGCTTTCCAGGACACGCTGCTTTCAGGGGCCGCCTGGCTCCTCACACCACACCCACCCCCCGACCCGTCTTCCTCGGCAGGGGGCATGTGCCCGTTCCGCCACATCAGCGGCGAGAAGACGGTCGTGTGCAAACACTGGCTGCGGGGGCTGTGCAAGAAGGGGGACCAGTGCGAGTTCCTGCACGAGTACGACATGACCAAGATGCCCGAGTGCTACTTCTACTCGAAGTTCGGTGAGGCGTGTGGCAGGCTCCCCGCCCCCAGACCCCCTGGGTAGGGAGCCCCGCGAGGCTCCACCGAGCACCAAGACCTGGGGGTTAAGCAGCTGCTCAGGCGCCTGCGATGCCTGCCGACCTCAGCTGGCCCTTCAGTCATGGGCAGTTAGGGTTATTCTCTCGTAACCCCTGTGTCTTCATAGTGCTTCTGTGTTTTGAGCGCTGGCAGGTACTTTGGGAAGTCGAGGCTAACCCAGGTCTCACGGTGGGTGCGGGAGCAGGGCAGCTGGCTGGAGGCCTTGTTTCTGCTCCAGTGGACCTTCTCCCTTAAATCAGCTGCTTCTTCCAGAGTGGCAGCTGGTTGCCCCTCAGGCTTGAGTCGGTTCCTTCTCTCTGGAAGTGTGATCCTGGGTAGTAGCTTGTCTGTCCTAAATACCCCTTAAAAATAGCTGCTCCGGGGCTGTCTTCTGGTGGCAAAGAACCGTCCTCTTAACGTTGAAAGTGAAATTGCCTTTGTTTCTGCTCAGAGGACACGTGGCCTCAGCTGACCTGAGTGAGCTGTGTGGAGAAGCCAGGGCGGTGGGGCTGGCACAGGGCGCGGTGGGGCTGAGGCGCTCCGTGATGGAACTAGACTCCCCTGCCTGTGCCCTGGGCGAGGCTGCCCAGGAAGAAGCCCTGGTGGTCAGGATGAGGGTGGGCGCTGGCCCCGGGACTGCCGGCCTCAGGCCCCGGGCAGGAGCCGGCAGGAGGCTGGAAGCCTGCTGCACGCTTTGTGATGGGCCGAGGAACGCTGGGCGTGCGGCACGCTTTCAGAGCACTGTTGTCAGAGGAGATGTTAATTATTTCAGCAGCCCAATAGGCTTGGCCTGCTGGCTTATTAATGATAGCTGTGGCTTTTTTTGTAGAGGCAACATAAGCTGAGAAGTCAAAGCACAGACAGATAGGAAACAGGACTCAGCTTCCCAGCTCCCCACCCTCTCCGTCCTGCCCATAGCAGCATGGGAACCAGTAGGGGAAGGGCCAGCAGCTTCTCCATGGGAGCCGTCTCCCATCTGGCCCCAAAGGCAGGAGCCAGCCCTCCTGGGTGGACTCCCGGGGGCGCCTCTGCAAGCTGGCTTGGGTTCCCACCTTCCCTGCTGATGGCCCTGGGCCCCGCTGCCCTCCAGGCCTCTGTGACGATCGGCTGCCTGCACTTCCCCTGCAGAGCCTGTCCTGGTGCAGACGCACCGTCTGCAGCTCCTGACACTACTCCACAGGCGAGGGCCCCCCTTCTAGGCACCGGAGGGACAGTGGTAAAGAGGATAGGCACCGTCCTTGCCCCGTGGTGCTTTTACTCCAGTGGCCCAGGCGAAGAAGCAGCTGATTCACCAGTAAGACAAAGAAGAAAATTCACCATAAGGGCTCTGAAAGAGACAAACAGCAATGGGGTCACCTGAGGAGATCTTGAGGCAGTGTGGTCAGGGACAGCCTCTCTGAGGAGGGGAGACCTGGGCTGGGGGCCAAAGGCTAAGAAGAACCCCTGGGAGGCCAGTGTGGCTGGGAAGGGACTGGTCTAGACCCCACAGGGACGTGTGGGTCTGGGAAGGAGTGCGCTCTGAGCAGCAGTGACCAGACTGGCCTTTCGTGTGTGAATGGACCGGAGGTGGTGCAGCTGCCCGGGTCGGCGGTGCCTGTGCTCGGCTGGAAGATGCTGGTGGCCAGCTGGGCCCGCTGCCCCCGAGAGGAGCGCTCCTAAAGGCTTTATCACATTCCACCGTAGGGACCCAGCTGTGAGTTCCCAAATCTTCCCTACTTTTGTCGTAAGAGGTCGAGTCCTCAGGCCTTTCCCCGTCCCATCAGAGCTCATCAGAGTGGAACGGTAATTTGCTACTGGTCTCAACTGATGCGTTTGCACATCTGGGCCCCCCACATTGCCAACACCTCCTTTGGGTGAGGGGTGGAGCCGTGAGTTGTTTGATGAGTGTGTACCCTGTGCCCGCCTGTCAGTGTCATTGACCCTCAAGGCAGCATGGACATCTGTGAGGGAAGGACCGTCACAGCCCACGTACGAGCCAGGGTACTGAGGCTCTGAGACACCCTGCCCTGGGTCTCAGGGCTCGCCGGGCCGGGACTGGACACCAGCCCCACCTGGCCCTCTTTGCTGTACCGCGGCCCCGGCGGCAGGAGAAGCACAGGTGGGTCTGGGTCCAGCTCTCCCAGGTGGACGCATGTCTGGGCTTCCCTGCAGGGGAGTGCAGCAACAAGGAGTGCCCCTTCCTGCACATCGACCCTGAGTCCAAGATCAAGGACTGTCCTTGGTACGACCGTGGCTTCTGCAAGCATGGTAGGTGTCCGGGTGGCTGGGCTGCCTGGCCAGAAGCCAGTCCTCCCTCCCTCTGCCCACATGACCCTCTGCTTGTCCTGCCTTTTCCTGCAAAACGTGGTGTTAGGCACTGGGGGACTAGTGAGTCTTTTTCACACCAAGTCACTTGAGCCTCCCCAGGTTCCCACTGGACTGCATTCTCACCCGTATTTCTGATGAGGAAACTAGTGTTTGAGAGGGTGTGTACCCTGCCCACTGGCCTGCTGAATAAGAGGCAGAGCCAGCATTTGAAGCCCTGTTCTTGCTTTCTGCCCCCAGGCAGCAGTGTGGGCAGGGCTCTGACTGGCAGAAGGGCATGAGGGCATCCCCTAAAGAGGGGGCAATCTGAGTGACCCTGGCGCTTGGCTCCACAGGCCCCCTGTGCAGGCACCGACACACGCGGAGAGTCATCTGTGTGAATTACCTCGTGGGATTCTGCCCAGAGGGGCCCTCGTGTAAATTCATGCAGTGAGTAGCCAGCCCCTGCCCAGGCCCTGCTGCCCCCTGTATCTCTCCATCAGGGCTTTGGTCACTGGGTAGTGTCAGCACAGGGTCTGGGGCAGGGGTGGAAGATGGGGAGGGACCACCACTGCTTCCTGAGCAGAGGTGACTCTGCCTAAAGCAGGGTAACCATTACGGTGTCCCAGACCATCTAGGACTAAGATGAAAGCTATGGGCCCTGTGCTCCAGAAAAACTCACGCACATGTGACCTCAGATTAAGAACCTGTGCCCTGAAGGAAGGGAGCTTCAGTTTCGGGACCTCCTATATGGAGGCTCATAGAACCCTCACATGTGAAAGGATGTCCCCATTTCACACATGGGGACACTGAGGCTCGGAGCTCAGCCGCTGGCCGGGGGCAGGTGGTAGCTCCGGGTTAAAGGCAGATCTGTGACCTCTGGGGCCCAGTCCTTGTGCGGGAGGGCTCAGCGCTCCTCTCCTGGGTCTCGGTGCACCTCTGTCACTTTGGGTGGTTGTGGGGTGGCACTGGGACCGTAGAGTAGTGTCCCCCCGACCCCCTGTGCTGCCTGCATCCATGCTGCTGACACCTGCACGGAAGCAGAGTGTCCTGGTCGCTGCCACGTGGTGGGTGCTCCTGACTTGGTCCCACTCCCTAGATGGGAGCCTAGGAGCCTACAGGTGGCCCAGGATTCCTCTGTGTGGGGCGACGGTGGAGGGCGTGTCCCCCAGACCTCTGCTGTCAGAGGTCTAACACTTGAGGTGCCCCTGCAGGGAAGGGTGTTTGTTGGGAAGGCCTTCTGTGTACAGAGCGCCTCTGGAGAGGCTCTGACAGTACCAGCTGTGTTTCCCTCCTTTCTCTGAGCAGCACTTGCCCAGGCTCACAGCTAGGTATAGGCAAAGCTGGGTCTGAGTCCGGGCACGTCAGAGCTGTCTTCCCCACCATCCTGAGCACCAGCACCCGCCCTACGTCCAGGTGGCTCCTGTGGCTCTGTGCTTGGCTGGAGGCTGCTTGTGATTCTCCCGGGGCCAGAACTCAAGAACCCCGCCAGCCTAGCTCCTCTCTCACCTCCTCTTCTCCTCTTTTTCCTGTCCCCTTCTGCCGCTGGGTGACCAGCCCTAGATTTGAACTGCCGATGGGAACCACCGAGCAGCCCCCACTGCCGCAGCAGACGCAGCCTCCCACAAAGGTACCGTGCCCCGGGCCCGCGCTGCTGCCGGGCCTGGCCGCGCCCTGGCCGCAGAACGCTCAGTGCCCCCGCCTCAGTGCGGGGCCTGCCGGAGACCCGGCTGGAGATCGTGGGAGGAGGCGGGAGAGGAGGGGAGTCACCCTGGTTCCTGCCTAAACTCCAGGGAGCGGAGCAGTGTGCACCTTCTCTGGGCTGGAGGGCTGTCTGCTGGAGCCAGACGCCCACCGGGCTTCTCTCCCCTTGCCTGGCGAGTGCAGGGCGGCATGGGCGCCACACATCTGCTGTTCTTGCTTGCGGTTCAGACCCTTCCCTCTACAAACGGGACTCCCAGCGGGGCGGGAGCAGAAGTGTGGCTGACTGGTTCTCTGGCTGGTGCCTGACTGCAGGGGGGATGCTGGGAACAGAGGGTCGAGGCATCGGCTGGCTCCAGTCTCCTAAGCGAGGGGATCCCACACCCCTCCCACATGAGGAGAGGGAAATGCCATAAACGAATGGGAATCTGCAGCAGTGACCCCCAACCAAAGGCGCCTTGGGTTTGGTTACAAGATGCGGGCGGGGGCCCAGAGGAAGGCTGGCCAGGTGTCCTAGGCAGGGTCTCAGCGGGCTGAGCAAACTGCCCACCAGTCGTGAAGCCTCACCTGTTACCTGGCTGGGCTCTGAGCCCTTTGCCAGAGCCTGCCTGGCCCTCCTCCAGGACAGAGGCCGAGCAGCCAGGAGGGGACGTGGCCACCCTCACAGCACTGCCCGCCACCTTCAGGAGGGTGTGGGATGAACCAAAGAGAACTCCTGTCAGAGCCGGGCATTCCCGCGTGTGGGTGCGGCCGTGACAACCTGGGCTTCCCAGCTCAGGGCTCCTGCAATGACGGGGCCACAGCCAGGGACCCACTCAGTCAGTCGGCAGTGGCCTTGCTGTCCAGGCCCCACCCCAGGCGCCCCCGTCCACCTTGCTCACGCGGCTCACTAGCGGAGGGCCCTCTCAGCCCCTAGACCGCAGGTCAGCGTGTCAGCCTCCGACTGTTTTCTGTGACTGTTGCCCGCCGTGTAGGCTCTAAACACCTGGCTGAACCAAGCGTTCATCCTGACCTGAAGCTAGAACCTCACAAACAAAAGTAAGGCCTGCTCATGCCCTCGCCCTGCCGCCCCAGAGACCGCCTCGTCTCTTTGGTGTTTTGTTTTCTTTTATTTTTCGTTTTTGTGTGTCTGCATGGTGTTTTTCGGGCAGCGGCTCCTGCCACCGTCACCAGACGTTTCTTTTCCACCTACTCTCCCGAGCCGGGCCACCACGGAAGCCCTTCTTCCTGCCGGTCACGGTCATGCGGGAGAAGTCCCGCCCTCTTTTTTCCTGTCCCCATTGGTAGTCTGCGTGCACGTGTTTTCCACAGTAAAACCGTGTTGTATAACTCTTTCCAGCAAAGTAACAATCCGCCATTACAAAGGTCGTCCTCCTTGATCCAGTTAACGAGTCAGAACTCTTCTCCCAACCAGCAGAGAGCCCCGCAGGTCATCGGGGTCATGCAGAGTCAAAACAGCAGCGCAGGCAACCGGGGACCCCGGCCGCTGGAGCAGGTCACCTGTTACAAGGTGAGTCCCGGGGCCGGGGGGGGGGTGGCAGGGGGTCTTCACAGTCAGTGGCCATTCCCTCATTCCCCAGAGAGTTAGCTGATTTTGAAGAATGAAGATATCTTTGTTTTTGCTGATTGGAAGAGTAAAACTGGGCCACTCCAGTGAGCTAGAGACTATGCTACTTCTGTCCGTGACACACTAAGGCCAGGTGAACAATTAAACACACGCTGTTAAATGAAAGGATTGTGCTTGCAAGAAAGGGATGGGAACCTTCCAGAGGCCGGGAACGAGGTGGGAGCACGAATCCAAGGAACAGAGTGAGCCCTGAAGCCTCTGGGTGTCCTCATATCCCAGGTGGGCACACCCAAAGGAAAGGGACAGAAGCTTTAGGCCCACGTGGGGAGGCAATGGAGTAGAACCTTCACCCCCACCCACTCGCAAAACAGGACGTTCAGGAAAAGGGTAAACTTTTAAAAAACTTACTGGAAAACTTGTCCATCTCACTCTCGGCTCAGGATGGAAAGGTGGGGAGAAAAGCCCTTTTGAGTTTGTCGTCACTGGCAGGCCCTTCCTTGAGTCTGGGCCTGTGTTCACAGCCTTGGTGAGGGCCAAAAAGCCACAGACTGAGTTTTCTAATCTAAAACAGCCCCGGATGGGTGAGCCCCTGGCACCCGACTTTGAGAAATTTATTCTCAACCCAGGCCACACAGAATTCCCACAACTAAGGTTCCCCAGAATGAGCTCATAATAAAAATCGTAGAAGGAAACAAGCACCACCGTCAGCAGAAACCACCAACAGAACTAGACTCACAAAGATTTCCGATGTGGAGATTATTAGATGAAATACAGAATTAGTACATGCTTTCTGTAAAAACTTTTAGATGATACAGAAGTGTTCAGTGTACAGAGTGTTGCCCTTTATTCCCACCATTTTCCTAAAAGAGCCACTTTACCCAGCTGTTGTGTTCTCACGTGTTGTTTTCAATACCCCTTTACACTCCACAACTCCTACAGGGGGCTCCACTCAGAGAAGTGCTCTGCTAAACTTTTATTCACACAAGCACAAGCACAATATATATTTTAATACAAATAGGGCCCTAGTATGTACAGTGTTCTATAACCCCTTTTTCCTTATAACATATTCTGGTCTGTGTTGGCGTAAGTAACTCTTATGCAGTTCAGTGGCTACACAGTTTTACCAGTTCTCTGTGGGTAAACAGTTCTCCGTCGGTAAACTATTAATTTATAGTTTTTGCTGCTAAAAATAGTGCTGAATCTGACAGACATTTGTGAGCTCTTGTCTGGTGTCTGGAACATCCAGGCCTACAAGTAGAAGGGCCAAGTCAAAAAGCATATGCCTATATTGTTCCTAGAACTTGCCTTCGGGAAGGGCTGAGCCACTGGTCACTTCCCACAGCTGTCAGACACTCACTGAGCACCTGCTCCGTGGGCTCTGCGGAGAAACCCACCGCTGTCACTCCTCCCCGGGAGGGGTCTGTGTTCCGAGGGAGGGGAAGGCAGGTGCCCAGACATCGAAGTTAAAAGTGCCCGCGCATGCAGGGAAGGCCTCACAGAAATTTCTGAGCCTGAGCCCTAACAGGGGAGGAGAGTATGGAAGGGGGGCTGTGGAGGAAGGTGAGGGGAGACCACGCAGTTCTCAAGTACAGTGAGGAGACTCCGGTGTCCTGAGTCAGCGGAGGTGTCCTGCCTCCTCCAGGACTTGTCGGCAGGGCCTCTGAAGCAAGCTCTCCTGAGTCCGGGAACCTTAGAAAGATGGGGCTGGGGGTAGGGGACGAACCTAACAACCTCTTCCTACCACGGGCACAGTTGATATTAAAGCCATCTAGGGGGAATCCTGATTCCCCAGGATCAGCTGCGGAGGCCAGTGGACAGGCCGAGGGCAGCAAGCGGGGCCACGGAGTCCCTCCCTCTGCTTATCACATCTGCCAGAGGTCCAGCTGGCAGCTACACAGGCCACTCGTCCACACGAGTTACACCTACAGATCAGAAAGACTTGAAAACATGGGGACTGTGCAGTCAGGGGAATAGAGCAGGCCAAAGCCCCGAGTTACAGACCAAGGAAGCAAGGACTGGGAGGGCTCTGGGTGGGTTAGTGCGGGGTGGGTGCCCCGACCTGTCTCCCGACCCCTTGTTCAGTGCTCGAGGCTGCCATTTCCTTCCTTATAATTCCCTTCTGCTTTCTGAGGAGTAACGAGAACGAATGAGGAGAAGCTAAGGAAGGGTCTGGAGAATCAGCCGGGACAAGACAGGGTCCGTGCTGGAGTTTTTGAAGTGATTCTCCCGGGTCTCTTCCAAGTCTAATCATTATCCCGTCTCTCTGATCCTGTGACCCAGACCTGGCCCAGGGCTAGCTTAGGCAAGTGCGCACGAGCCAGGAGGGAAAGATCTTTGGGTGCAGCCCACCCTCTGTCCACGCAGTGAATCCCTGAGTTGGGGGAGGAGCCTGGCGGCTTCTGTTGCATGGCCGCCTCCCCTGCCTCAGGGGAGTCCCAGAACTGTGCCTTAGAGGTAAGTGACTGGCCAGCCGTGCAGAGGGGCTTGGTCCCTGGAGAGGCGGGAGCGCTGTGGTGCCACGGGCTTCTCTTCACCCCGCCCCCCCCACAAGAGTCCGCCGTGGCCCGCGCGCTCCCTTCCACCGGCCGGGCTGCTGGCTGCGGTTTCTGTGCCACTCTCCCTTCTGGAGCTCCCTTTCCCTCATGTTTGAATGAAAATCGGTGCCGCTGAGAATTTCAGAGTCCCTGCTCCCAACCTGGAATTTAGCGGGTGCTGCCTTAGTTGAAAATTGCATTTGAAACAATGTTTTGTTTGTTTGTTTCCTCCTTCCCTTCCTGCTGTCCCCAGTGTGGCGAGAAAGGACACTACGCCAACAGATGCACCAAAGGGCACCTGGCCTTTCTCAGTGGACAGTGACAGCAGCCGCAGCAGCTCAGAGCAGCCCGAGGCGCCCCGTTAACTGGGGACCCGCTGGGCCATCCTGGGGAGTGTGCATTTACCTGCTCGATGCTGGTAGAACTCTGGCTGGAGCTCCAGGCAGGCATATTGGGTTTTATTCTGAGGGGCTACGTCTGTCAGTTTCCCTATCGTTTTGCTGTAATCTTTTTTTAAAGGGGGACATGTGCTCCAGTTCGGTCCCTCAAGTTGGGATCATGTTTGTCTAGGCATCAAGGCCTCCCATCTGTGACTCTGCACACCACCCTCTGGGGAGGGAGGAAGTCGTGGGGAAGGGCTTGTGTGCAGCAGTTCTGTGAGGAAGGTGGCCCTTCCCCTCAGGGCCTCCTTAAGCACCAGGGGCTGCTGGATCATTTAAAGCTGTGGCCAACTCATGCCTGCTTCCTCCCTGTCCTGCTGAATCACAGGCCGTGCCTCTCCACGTGATTTGAGCGAGACAGCCCTTCAGAGCAAACTCAAGTGCGGAGTTGCCTCTGCCGGTCCTGCTCCAGGGTGGCAGCAGTTGAGAGGACCATGTAGGGCTCTTGAGTGTGATGGTCTTTTTCCTCTGGGTTTATCTTCTTGAGGCACCTGCTCAACAGTGTTTAAGGTATACCTTAAGCTGGGGCTGCAGACACCCTTGAAATAGACGATGCAGTCCATCTGTGCACCTACCTCCTGCCCCATCAAGCATCTGTACCGTCAGACACCTTTGGCCTAGAGGAGAGGCCCCTGCCTCTGAGCCTGGAAATATGAAACTGGCACCTGCAACCTGCTGGGCAAGTGGGCCTATTCAAGTTCAATTACAAGAACAATTTTTATGAACATGATTAAACCTTGTTTTTTAAGCTGTGTCTCATTACTTCGGGGACTCCATGCCGAGAGGATTCTTGCTACTGGCTGCATTAGCTGCCTGGCACGAAGCTTTGACATCGGTGCTCGCTTTTCTGCTTTTGGTGAATGTGAGTCTCACGACCGGAAGTGATACTGCCAGGGGAAGAAAAGGCCTTTGTACTGGCAGCCTGTACAGTCTGGAAGCCTGGCCTTTGGACCAGCCACCTGGCAGGTGTCCTTTATTTCTGATGTTGAATACCTGTTCCTTCAAATTCAGATCTTACAGGAGATAATTAGCCACAGCATCTCACCCTATACTCCATGCAGTATATATGCTTATCGCACACCCCCTAATAAGAAACTGATTCTGACCTTAATTATCACTTTACTGAAGGCCTTGGTGAAGGATAAAGAAGAGGGTGCTGGGTACAGAGCAGTTGAGAGCTCCTATCAGGGCCTGTGCTTTCCCTTCCCGCCTCCATCATCCCACTGAGCTTCCTGCAAGTGAAGCTTACTTACAAGGACCAGGGGGTCCCACACTTCCCAGTTCCCTGATACCCCAATACCCCGGGATGGTGCAGAAAGATGGGGAAGGGGAGGGCATTCTTAGGAACGAGGGTTTCTGCTTTATATTGTGAAAGTGTCAGCTGACAAAAGGCTAAAAATGAGGCACAGAGCAGGAAAACACCTCGGCACTGTTGGCGGAGGCTCTAGGCGACCCCCCCCCCCCCAAGCGCCCTGGGACGAGATCTTGAAGCCCCACGGTTCAAAGCCCTGGGCTGTCTGGGAGCTGCAGAATGACCCCACCCCACCTTGTGCAACAGCAGCTCCTATAGGGCAGGGAAATGGCTGAACCAGTGAGGCAGTCCGCATACCAGTCATCTTTTATTGGGTGTTAATTCTCCACTAGGATATAAAAGGATTCAGGGGTGCCAGGCAAAGGTCATGGTCAGGAATGCAGAGTGCGCCCTCTTCAGTGGTACTTGCGTAGCCGCTGGTGTTCTGAAGTTAGAAAGGCAAAATGGTAAGTTTCTTCACAGGTGGGGGTGAAGCCATCCTGAGAATTCCTTTCAGGAGATGACCCAGAACCTACTTGTGGAATTCAGAGCTAATCTGCCACCTGGCCAGCTTCTTCCTTCCCTGAGGGAACATCCACTCAGAAAAACAGCACCCAAGCGCCCACCCTTCAGGGCCAGCACTGCTCTGGATGCCACGGACTGGCAGGTGGCTCAACACTGGCAGAAACAGCCCATGAAGCCCACTCAGCGGCCACCAGACATCTCCCGCCAGACCAAATCCTCTCATGTGTCAGCACCAGGAACAGCCACGCTTTTCCAGAGCACCACACCAACACTGGACTGTAGCACTCAACCTATTTCCCTCTTCACACTGGCTGCTAGGAAGATAAAGCCAAGTTTTCCACCAACCTTTGGCAGAGCCTGCAGTGGCTGATAGAATGCTGCCTAAGTATTACCTTTACCCCAGCTTCATCTTATTCTTCCTGTCTTTCTCTTTGCCACAATTTTCGCACTTAAAATACGCTATATTCTGATAAGTCCCTCCAAGTCTTCAGCTTGTCTGCAGGGTGATGGACTTTTAAGGTTGAAAGTGAACCAATACCACCCTGTCATGGGAAACCCCACTGAAGGCAAACCAACCCAGAAGAGACTCACTGAGTTCCTTGTAAGAACGGCAGTAGTTGAAAAGCACGTAAACTGCAAGCACCATAGAAAGCCCAGCGATGCTCCCTTTCTTCACGTTGACGTACTTGTTGTAATACCGGTAGTAACCTGCAAAGCGGAGAGGAGGCCACTCCTCTGAGGGCACATTCTACACGTTCTAATAGGAGAGGGCAAAGCTGAGGAAAGGCCTGGGGCAGGAAGAAACAGTACACAAAAGACAGCCACAGGGTAGCCAGAATTATACAGAGAAAAACAGAAAGACGGGGGCCCCTGAGGAGGCTGGCAACCACGCAGGCTCCCAAAGGATGACGACACAATGACACAGGACTGCCTGCACTTTAAAATGCACAGACCTGAAGGACAGACCATTCCAAATACTCATCTTGAAAGTTCTGCCTGGCAGGGAGATGAGCATCATAGACTCATGTCCCCTGTGCTTCCAACTCATTTTCCTCTTAAGTCTTATGACATTTCTTTAAGACAGAGGTACTGGTACCGATTCCAAGCAATAGAAAACATTTCCTTGTCTGAAGTATGTCAGAGCCAGCCTTTGATAGGACCGATCAAACATGGATATTCGAGGGCTAACAATCTCGCTCTGTCCTTCTCTACATAACTTACTCGTCTGAGACAAGGCTTGTACTGGCCAAATTAATTCAGGGTAAAGAAAGACCTGTTTGCCATGAAGACCCAGAGATGTGCTTTTATTTACACATGCCCATAAGGCTCTGACCTCTTTGAAATGCTCCAGCAATGCCTTTAGGGGTGAAATCCCGCATCAGTATCCAGCTCGGCAGCTCCCCTAGTTTGACTTCCAGGAGCTTCTTCTCCTTCAGTGGTACTGAAAAGGAAGTGCAAAAAAAACACACACTGGAAGGTCTCCCAATAACACAAACAGCAACCTTCTGTGTCACTTATTTCAACCATTCAATAAAGGTGCATTCAGTAACATTACTAAATAGAGGCTGCATATAAATAATATTAAAAATAAACATGTCACACTAGATATACTATTTTAAGCCAGAGTCTACATAATGGCAGAACAGGATTTTGAATAAAAGCTTGCTGGGAATAACTATGTAAAAAGAGAACTAAGGGCCATGAGGAAGAGGTAAAGCGGAGGACAGATGCCTTTATAAGTAGGAATGGGGGAGACAGACTCAGAGAAGTTGGGTACATCTTGGCCAAAGGCACACAGCATGCAGGCCATGGAGGCAGGGTTCCACCTCAGGTCTGCCTCTCATGCTCCTGAAGCCAATCTGATTTCTACCTCAAGCATCCTACCTCAGACCACAGATGTCAAATGACTTAGTAAAAACCACTCTAAAGACCCAACAGGCCACAGATCATTTTCCAATGAGAATCTGGGGACAGGAACGGCTCCTGGTTAAGGCCATACTCTATTCATCTCTGGGCTTAAGAGTAACATAGGAAGGGGGCCAGGGAGGGGTTGGCCCTGTGAATATCCAGATGCTCTTAAGGAGAGAATCTCTCTTCCCCTGTCCTCTTCCAAAAGATCAACTTTAAAAAGCTGTTTGGGGACTTCCCTGGTGGTCCAGTGGCTAAGACTCTGTGCTCCAAATGCAGGGGGCCCAGGTTCAATCCCTGGTCAGGGAACTAGATCCCGCATGCTGCAACTAAAGAACCCACGTGCCGCAACTAAGACCCGATGCAGCCAAATACATAAATAAATATTAAAAAACAAAAAACTGGGGACTTCCCTGGTGGCGCGGTAGTTAAGAATCCACCTGCCAATGCAGGGGACACGGGTTCGAGCCCTGGTCCGGGAAGATCTCACATGCCGTGGAGCATCTAAGCCCGTGTGCCACAACTAACCTGCGCTCTAGAGCCCGCAAGCCACAACTACTGAGCCCGTGAGCCATAACTACTGAAGCCCGTGTGCCTAGAGCCCATGCTCTGCAACAAGAGAAGCCACTGCAATGAGAAGCCTGCGCGCCGCAACGAAGAGTAGCCCCCACTCGCTTCAACCAGAGAAAGCCTGTGTGCAGCAACAAAGACCTAACACAGCCAAAAATAAATAAATAAATACATTAAAAAAAAAAAAAAAAAAAAGGCTGTTTGGCAGGTGTCCTCTTCAGAGCAAGGAGTCAAGGGCTACTGCCTCTTCTTAAAGATGACCAACCACAGGAGGAGCCAGACTAAATCACTCCAAGGTTTCTTCTCCATTTTCGGGACCTAAGGAAGGACTCAGGCTCCTTAAGGACCAGCCTCAAGAGTCCACTGAGGGGAATCCCACAGGTCTCTTGACGTCTCCCAACGCTTATCAAGGACAAGGGCCTTCAGGCTTAATGGCAGTTTCTAATCTGCTACAGGTTGTCTGGAGAATGAGACATTTGGCCTTGATGGACCAGAATGACTGCTTGTCAAGAGGTCACAAGTTACAGGTGGAGGCACACATGGTTTTAGGGTCATGGTTGAGGTGGCCTGTCCCCAACAAACTGGCCCCAACCTTCCATCTAGACTTATCCAAACACATGGAGCACCTACTGTGTGCTAGGCAGCCTGCTAAGCACTGTGGGTACAGCACTGACTGCAGATGACAGCCCTGTGCTCAGAAGCCAGCATTCCACCGAGAAAGACAGCCATCTCAATCCACTCATCCTCCTGGGCTCACCACACTGCAGCCAAACCCTTTTCTGTTTCTCAAATGCAACAGGATTATTTTCACCTGAGGGCCTTTGTATCCGCAGTGCCCCTGGATCATCACAGGGCTCTCTCAACTTAACGGTCATCTCCTAGAAGGCCTCCTGCCCTGCCCACCTTATCTCAAGCACCAGCACTTCCTTCCTATATAACCTCTGAGCTCCAGTTTCCTCCTCTGTGAAATGGCTTATTCCAAGGATTTAAGGAGAATCTATGTAAAAGCATTTGGAACATGCTCAGAACTGTAAACTGTTATTATTACTGTTGAAATCTCTTTAAGGTCCATGTGAAACATCCAAGAAAAAAAAAGGAGGTGGCAGAGAAAGAAATAGCATATAACCGAACTTTAGGACATTTATAGGGCTTCAGGGATTAACTGCACCCTTTAGTTCTTTTATGAACAGAAAAATGTGATTAGTTTGGTAATACTTTTGAAATGTGAGATAGTCTCAAATGAATTTCAGGAATGTTCCAAATCAGGAATGTTAAGTGTCAATGATACTGAGCTCATGTCATCTGAGAATGACCTATACCCTACTCTGTCACCTTGCCTGTGGTATTTCAAGAAAAGTTTAACAAGTACACATCTTACATCCCAGTTTTGTCGTCACTTGAATTAGTAGGCTTTTAGTCCAAGAATTACTATACCACGTTTCTTCTTGAGTAAGAACATGGTGGCTACCTTTGCTACACTCTCAGTCTTGCATGCAGGGAGGAGTACAAACATGTCATTCTAATACCGACTGGCTTTAAATATGGCAACGTGGTAGGGAGGGGACGATGAAGGGACAGATGGATCTAGAATGGCAGAATGCTGCTAACTGCTGATGCTCTGTAAGGAATACAAAGCATTCATTACATTATTCTGTTTTCTTTGTATTTGAAGTCTTCCATAATAAAAAGGTTGAAAAAGCTTTTAAAAATAGAACTATGTTGGGACTTCCCTGGTGGCCCAGTGGTTGAGAATCCGCCTGCCAATGCAGGGGACACGGGTTCAAGCCCTGGTCAGGGAAGATCCCACATGCCGTGGAGCAACAAAGCCCATGTGCCACAACTACTGAGCGTGCGCTCTAGAGCCCGTGAGCCACAGCTGCTGGAGCCCGCGAGCCACAGCTGCTGGAGCCCACGCGCCACAACCGCTGAAGCCCACGCGCCACAACCGCTGAAGCCCATGCGCCACAACCGCTGAAGCCCGCGTGCCTAGAGCCCGTGCTCCGCAATGGGAGAGGCCACCATAATGAGAAGCCCGCGCACCACAACAAAGAGTAGCCCCCACTCGCCACAACTAGAGAAAGCCCGCACGCAGCAACGAAGACCCAACGCAGCCAAAAACAAATAAGTAAATAAATAAAATATTTTAAAAATAGAACTATGTTGGGGAAATGTGCAAAAGAAACACAGAATTTTAAAAATATTTTCAACCAGTATAAGGCTGGTGACTCAAAAAAAAGAAGTATTTAGGTCACTGCTAGGCCCAGTGAAGCTATTTTTTCACATTCACACAAACTATGAAAACATAGTCTCATTCTCACATTCAGAGGCTGACACAGTGCCTTGGCACATCACAGGAGAAAAAAGCCAACAATTTATTTTTCTTCATATTTATATCTCTGTACTATGAAGAAAAGAGCATTTCCATAACCAAAACTAAGAAATTTATAAGCACAGAAAAAGAAATCACATTAGCCTTAAGGAGAGCCAAGTACAGCACCATCACAAAATTCCAAGAGACCATCAGATTCATCAGAGATGCATCTACACTTATCCCGAAGTTTCTCTTTTAGTGGAAGGCAAAGGCCTTAGTCCTTGGTAGCCACACTGAAACCCTCCCCCAACACTCCTCTGCAGCGGCTGGTTCACACCAGTAGAGCGTGCTGATGAACAGAGCAGACTCTACCATCGAGTATTCTGGATTTACTGCCACTTTGAAGCTGTGTGCCCTTGGGCAAGATACTGCTCTCTCTGTTTCCTCCTTTGTAAAATAAGGGTAAGAATAGTACCCACCTTGGTACTTAGCTCTAGGTACTATGTAAATAGGAATTATTATTATCTGTCTTTCTGCCTATGAGCTATCTAAGGGTGGGAGGGAGTTCCCCACACACAGTTCCTGTTTATGACAGATTTTCAGTGAAGGCTGAGAAAGCACCACAGGTTCTCGGGAGGGCAGGTGACTACTTGGCTTGATTTCATGACTTCAAGAAGCATACTGTCCACCTATATGGAGAGACACGGAAATACCAAGTGTCTTCTGGGTGCTAAATCCAACTCTGGGGTTGGCCAGAGCCAAGAGTTTTACGTTTTGTAGGCCATACAAGGTCTCTGTAACATAGTCTTTTTTTTCTTGTTTTAACAAATTTTTATTTATTTATTTTTATTTTTGGGGGGCTGTGCCGTGCAGCGTACAGGATCTTAGTTCCCCAACCAGGGATCGAACCCGTGCCCCCTGCAGTGGAGTCTTAACCACTGGACCGCCAAGGAAGTCCCTTAACAAATTTTTAAAAAAACAAAAACTATTCTTAGCTCACAGCATATAAAAACAGGCCACAGGAAATCCAGCCCATTGGCCATACTTTGTCAACCCTGATCTCATCTATCACTGTTAATTGGTATTTCCATCACTTTATTTGCTAATGGACTAGTGGCGTTATGCTCTGGCAACAGACACCATCTAAAAGATCATCAGTACTCGGACTCCAGTTCCTTCACCTGGGTGATGCTTAATGGGCCAGGTGTGACATGACCTTACCCAAAGGTCACGCAGGGAAAGCTGGATGACTAGCATTCAACTGTGGGTCAGGCAGTGTTCCAAGCACCTTACATATACTAAGTTGTTTAACCCTTAGTTCATAGCACTCTCCAGTACAACCCTTTGCTTAAATAAGATACCAAGTCTCAATGCTTCCTTTTCACATGTTGTCTGTATAAACAACATAACCACCCTGGATATTCTCATGCCCGTTTTTACACATGGGGAAAAAAGCATCACTCTCATATTTTTTGATCCCCTTTTCATTGCTCCGGGCTGAAAATAAGAATATAGAAACTGGGGTAAGACACACATAGATTAGTCAAAATTCTGCCACTATCATGCTGTGTGACAGCAGGCAAGCCACACCACATCTCTGACCGTTATTTTCCTCATCTTTAAAATGGGATCAACGTTCCCGGCACTGATCCTGACAAGGCTACGGTGAGGATGCAGGGCTAAAACATGGTGGCTTCCGTATTAAAAAAAAAAAAAAAAATCAGTGTGGACGGTCCGATTTATACATGCATGTCATCGTAAAGCCTGCTGGTCATAAGGTCACTCTTGTGATTAAAGCTCAGTTTACCACGAGGCCCCAGAAACCTAGGTTTGAATCCCAGCTCAGTCCACTCACTAGTAGTGACCTTGAATAGGTCACTTCACCTCTCTAACGCTATTCAACATATATATACATGCGTCAAACCCGACGTGGTGTCAGGCACTGTCCTAGGCATTAGCTCCTCTTGGAACTTAATTTGAGCTTCGAATTTGCGCGGAGGGCTCAGATGCAAAACAAGCGCCTGGGTTGCGGCAGGGCTGAGAGCAGCTATTCCTCAGCGGGGAGAGGGAGGGTGGCCCGAGACAGCGCATTCTCAAGCCCCGAGGCGCGTCGCCGAGCTGCCGTCGCCCTCCCCGCCACAGCCGAGTGGCGCGGACCCTGGGCAGGCGGGAGGCGCGGCGGGGCGAGCTAAGAAGGGTTGGACTGCGTGGGACCCTGGGCAAAGGGCCCGGCGCGGCGAAGGTCCTGAAGGAAGGACAGGCTGCTCCGGCACTCAGTCCCTCCCCTCCAAGTGCGGCTCTGAGCACCGGACCCCGAACCCCGACTCCTGCCTTTAACCTGGTAGCCCTAAACCGGTCCGGACACTCACCGATTGACGCCATCTTGAAGTCCTGGCTGTCCGCTCGACCGGGCCGCGCGAGGACTGCTGGGTAGGGAGCATGCGCCCTGGGGGCCGGGGAGCAGAGGCTCACGGGAAGCAGGTCGCGACTGGTACGAGGCTGGGACTTCAGGTGCGCTGTGGGGTGAAGGGTGAAGAAACTGGAGGCAGAGCACCGCGACCCAGCAGTTGGGAACCCGGGGGGTGGTGAAGGGGTGGGAGTGGGAGTGGTAGGGCTCAACCTGGGCTCCCAGTTATGGGAGGAAAGAGACTGGGACACCCCCCCCAAAAAAAAGGGAGGTGAGGAAAGAGCATCCTAGCTTTCTTATTCTGTCGTGTTAAATTTGTTGTGAAAGATGACAGGAGCATCTTAAGACCCTTCCTCCCAACTGTGCTTGATGGGAGATTCAAGGAATCTCCAATCACCAGGAAAAGCCGGTGTCCAGGCTTAGGCTCCAAATAGGTTTGATTCAGGAGTATCTAATGTGTCCAGGCTCTGGCGCTACGCTCTAAGGACAGAAATAAGCAAGACCCTAGGGTACACAGCTCCAGCTCTTCTTTCTGCCACTTCTTTTCCAGGCACAATGATGCCTCACCACCATTTTGGGGTTTTGCTGGAAAGGCCACAGTAAACATTCTTGGTTAAGCAATTCTGAGTTGGGCAAGATGTTTTGATACCCTGAATCTCAGTTTTCTCCTCTGTAAAATAGGTATGTAATGCTTACCTTGTTGTAGGAGTTAAATGAAACAATGTATGTCAAAATAAAGGAATAAGAACTGAGTGGAGGGACTTCCCTGGTGGCACAGTGGTTAAGAATCCGCCTGCCCATACAGGGAACACGGGTTCAATCCCTGGTTCGGGAAGATCCCACATGCCGTGGAGCAACTAAGCCTGCGAGCCACAACTACTGAGCCTGTGTGCCACAACTAATGAAACCCGTGTGCCTAGAGCCCATGCTCCGACCCACCGTGATGAGAAGCCCAGGCACCACAACGAAGAGTAGCCCCCGATCTCTGCAACTAGAGAAAGCCCCCGCACAGCAACGAAGACCCAACGTAGCCATAAATAAATAAATAAATTAAAAAAAAAAAAAAAGAACTGAGTGCATAGTAGGAATTGGACCAGTGAACTGATGGCTTCCTCAGGAAAGTGACTTGGTGGGGAATTATCAAACTCACTTTTTATCAGTCACTTACTTATTCACCAAATACACGTTGCTGTGTACTGGGCACTAGAGACACAGAAATCAATCAGACATGGTCTCTGCATTCTAGGATCCGTGGTATTGTGCAGGACCAGGTGTGTAGACAGGTGAGAGCACAGCAGTAGATCCAGGTATGCACAGCAGGGGGCCATGGACTCCTTAATGAGGGGTAGGTATATTGTATCACAATAAAATAAATAAAAATAATACAAAGTGATGGTTGAGATGAGAAATGATGGAGAGGCAAGCAAGGGTCAGAACACAAAATGCTGTGCATGCTACGTGAAGAGTGGAGTTTCTACTGAGGGAAATAGGGAGGCAGTGAGGGTTTACAAAAGACAGTGGCATGATCAGATTTACATTTACATTTACTAGAATGATAACCAGGCTGCCAGGTTTAGAATAGTCCCTCCAAATCCCAAGGACTTAAAAAAAATTTTTTTTGCAGGTTATTTTTTATGAACTGACCCTAACTGCCCATCACAGGTAGTCAAGGGACTCTACTCGTTGTACTCACTCAGGGATTCAGGCTGGCGAGCAGCCCCCATCTCAATCACCTGGCTCAGGGTAGAGACTCAGCCGACCTGTCAACGCCCAGGCCTGGGGGCTCACCGGTACTTCCGCGCACACTCATAGGCCGGAATTGTCACGTGGCTTCACCCGCCCAAGCAGCCCGGAAGTAAAAATCCACCTAGGGCTCCAAAGAAGAGAAAGTGAGAGCTATTTGGGAAATGGCCGTGACCTCTCCGTTAGGTCTGATGGTGATGAGTGGAGAAAAAGAAAGCTGGGAAGGATAGGGAGAGCCAGAGGAAGAAAGGCAGTGGTTTTAAATAGGGTGGCATAGGCTGGTGGGGGTGTGGAGTGAGCCACGTGGGTGTGGGTGAGGTGGCAGGCAGAGGGAGCAGGTAGCCTTGTTTACAGAAGGGAAGCGGTGGAGAGCAGTGGACAGACACATTCAGGAGGCAGATCCTTGGGGCTTGGGCACGGACTGGTTTTGATAGGTGGTCGTGGGAAGGGGTCAAGGACACTCGGTTTTCTGGCCTGGGAGAAGATGGGTGGGTAGGGTAGGACCATCTCTGAGATGGGAGCAACTAGACCAGCGTTGTCCATACAGCGTTCTGTGGTGGTGGAAATGGTCTATGTCTGCACTGTACAATTGAATAGCCACCAGCAACATCTGGCTTTTGAGTCCAAGTTATTTAATTTCAATTATTAATGTGGCCAGTGACTACCTATTAAGCTAGACCATGTTTTAAAATGTAGGTTTTTTTATTATTCAGGCATGGTGAGGTCAACAGATCAGGAGATGATTGCCATTGAAAAGATAGCTCATGAAAAAGATACATGCAGGGACTTCCCTGGTGGTTCAGTGGTTGAGAATCTGCCTTCCAGTGCGGGGGACGCAGGTTCCATCCCTGGCTGGGGAGCTAAGATCCCACATGCAACGGGGCAACTAAGCCTGCGTGCCGCAACGGAGGATCCCGCATGCCGCAAGGAGGATCCCGTGTGCCGCAGCTAAGACCCGACGAAGCCAAATAAGTAAATATTTTTTAAAAAAGAAAAAGATACATGCACCGCAATGTTCACCGCCACACAATTTACAATATCCAAGACATGGAAGCAATGTAAATGTCCACTGACAGGTGAATGGATAAAGAAGATGTGGTATATGTATACACAATGCAATACTACTCAAGCATAAAAAAGAATGAAAAGAGGCCCGCGCACCGCGATGAAGAGTGGCCCCCACTTGCCACAACTAGAGAAAGCCCTCGCACAGAAATGAAGACCCAACACAGCCATAAATAAATAAATAAATAAATAAATAAATAAATAAATAAATAAAAGAATGAAATGCCTTTTGCAGCAACATGGATGGACCTAGAGATTATCATACTAAGTGAAGTAAGTCAGAAAGAGAAAGACAAGTACCATATGATATCACTTATACGTGGAATCTAAAATATGACACAAATGAACTTTTTTTTTTTTGGTCATGCCAAGGGGCTTCTGGAATCTTGGTTCCCTGACCAGGGATGGAACCCAGGCCCTCGGCAGTGAAAACGCAGAGTCCTAACCACTGGACCACCACGGAATTCCCATAAATGAACTTATTTACAAAACAGAAACAGACACACAGACGTAGAAAATAAACTTATGGTTACCAAAGGGCAAAAGGGGTAGGGGAGGGATAAATTAGGAGTTTGGGATTAGTAGATACAAACGACTATATATAAAATAGATAAACAACAAGGTCCTACTGTATAGCACAGGGAACTATATTCAATATCCTGTAATTCACCATAATGGAAAAGAATGTGAAAAAGAATATGTGTATATAGGTATAACTGAATCATTTTGCTGTATACCAGAAACTAACACAACATTGTAAATCAACTATACTTTTAAAAAAGAAGAAGAAATGACCTATCAAGCTATGAAGAGACATGGAGAACTTATACTCTAATAAAGGTGTTAAAAAAATTATTTTAAAAAAGAGACACGGAGGAAACTTAAATGCATATTAAATGTATATGACTTATGAAAAGACATGGCAGACACTTAAATGCGTGGTGGAAACTTAAATGCATATTCTTGCAGATTGGAAAGAAGCCAATCTGAAAAGGCTACATACTGTGACTCCAACCATATGGCATTCTGGAAAAGGCAAAACTATGGAGACAAAAAGATCAGTGGTTGCCACGGGTGGGAGAGGGGAGAGATGAATAGGCAGAGCACAGAGGATTTTTTTTTTTAAATTTTACTTATTTATTTATGGCTGTGTTGGGTCTTCGTTTCTGTGCGAGGGCTTTCTCTAGTTGCGGCAAGCGGGGGCCACTCTTCATCGCGGTGCGCGGGCCTCTCACTATCGCGGCCTCTCTTGTTGCGGAGCACAGGCTCCAGACGCGCAGGCTCAGTAGTTGTGGTTCACGGGCCTGGTTGCTCCGCGGCATGTGGGATCTTCCCAGACCAGGGCTCGAACCCCTGTCCCCTGCATTGGCAGGCGGATTCTCAACCACTGCGCCACCAGAGAAGCCCCACAGAGGATTTTAAGGGCAGTGAAAGTACTCTGTATGATATTATAATGATGGATATATGTCATTATACATTTGTCCCAACCCATAGAATATACACCGAGTGAACTCGAAGATAAACTATGTACTTTAGGTGCTTATGATGTGTCAGTGTAGGTTCATTCTTCGTAAAAACTGTACCATTCTGGTGAGTGATGTTGATAACGGGGGAGGCTATGCATGTGGGGGGAGGAGGTATACTGCAAATCTCTGTACTTCCCTCTCAATTTTGTTGTAAACCTAAAACTGCTCTAAAAATGGCTTTAAAAAGATGCATCAAGTACCAGCCACAGGCTGTAGCTGGTATCATCTCTCTAGAAACAAGTTGAGCTGCGACATAGAAGCCATGGTTTTCTTACTGAGTTACCTGCCTGGGTTTTGTAGGAAGGCTCTGTTCTCTGTATTTTTTCTTTCTGGTTCTTAAATTATTTCTTTATATAACTTCACCTCCTTGTCTTTACTCATTTTCGTCCCATTCTTCATTATATGGAATGACTTCCTTTGGAGAGCCTTTTGCGTGTTTTTATCCCCAAAAGATTTTTTCTTCTTTGACTTCCATTAATATTCTGACAATGTTGTAAAAACTTATTGCCTCTTTATGGAGGTATTTTGAACAAACTGCGGTTCCAACGTTCAGCCAGTTGATATCTTCTTTTTAAGGAGAGGAAAGTCTCTAAGAATAAAATAGACTCCTGGAAAACTTGAAGAAATTCTGGCACAGGATAGAGTCATCCCTCACCCTAGCATAGCCATTAGCTTGAGTCCATCTTACCAGGTTTCCTTAACAGAAAAATCTGCACTTTCCACACCTCTGATGCCTGGGACTCTCTTCTAAGCCATGCCCTGACGCTCTGATGATTCTTAGCCAACACTGGATCCAAGAGGCTTCCTCTCTGCGCCTGTCAAAACTATTCTAAGACCTAGTTTCTCATTCTCTATTCTACTCTCTCTCTGTGACCCTCATTTCCTTCACACACAATTATCTACAATACTGGATTTTTTTAAACGTGGCACAATATCACTTGATATAAAATGATTGCATGAAACAACACACATTTGCAAAGTCTATACAGGCAAAGAGAATGACTGTCACAGACTGGATGACTTTTGAGCTGTTTTTTGTTCATTTAATCTCAAACATTAAGTATTCTCCAGCGGCTCAGAAGTCACCATTGGGCCACCTTCCTCTCCTGAAAAGGGGA
Source organism: Balaenoptera acutorostrata (assembly GCF_949987535.1). Classification (NCBI taxonomy): domain Eukaryota; kingdom Metazoa; phylum Chordata; class Mammalia; order Artiodactyla; family Balaenopteridae; genus Balaenoptera; species Balaenoptera acutorostrata. The sequence continues at coordinate 6,309,773 of NC_080078.1, forward strand.
CTGTGCCTTACTTGCGGGGCTTCACATCAAGGCACCGACACACCTAGTGTCTCAACCATACAACGGATCATCTCCCTGAACGCCCCATTCCCAGCCCGGTTTCCAGGACGCAGCAGCTCCCCCTGGTGGCCCCAGACGGATATGCACAGGAGGCCGGGAGCTGCAGGTGTTACCCCGACAGAAAACCTGTTACTGAGTCAGGCTGGACCCCGGAGATGCGAGTGCGGGATGCAGCAGCCCCAGCCCTGGACAGAGATGGGGGACAAGGCGAAGGAGGGGACAGTGGGCGCAGGAAAGCCAAGACGTGAGTCTGTGCCTGTAAAACGGGATACGGGATTGAGGTAAGAACAGATTCCTTAGCAGGGTCAGCTTTACAGAGCTTCTGGAAGGAAGGGATCAGCAGAAGGCCCAGAGCCAGAGACCAGTCCCTCTGCGCCCAGACCCTCTCTGTCCAGTATCTGGCCTGCACCTGTGCTTTTATCGTTGCCCTCCCCAAACCTGACCAATCGGAGATCAAGGCTTCCACCATATCACCATGGGACCCTCTGTTCCCCGTCTCCCATCTTGACTCCATCGGTTGAAAGCCCTCTAGAACTGCCCCGTCCTTGTCCCTGCCCCTCAGCGCCCTATCCCGCCACATCCTGCCCCTTGCACCTTCTGCCTCAGTCTCCTGGTCCTGCCTGCTCTCTCCCCGTGCAGAACTGGGAGATGTCCCACATTTCCCAGAGAAATCGCAGCGGCTCAGAGACAGCGACTAGCGGTGATCACGATGTCCGGAGGAAGAGAGAAGATCCGGTGCTCCCCAGGGCCACGCTTCCTCCTGGGGCTGGAAGATTTCCAGAGAGGCCAGGGCGCATGGTCGAGCCTGAGTAGGGAAGCCAGCAGAAGCTCTACCTGGCATTGCCCTTCGGGTCTGGGAGACCTCCTCTTCCCAGGACGCTGACCCCACCCCTTCCCAACTCCACAGGCAGTTTCCATGGTGACAGTAAACAAGCCTCAGCACAGCCCTGTCCCCCTACCTTCACCTGCGCAAATGAGGTGACCCAGAATGACAATGTAGATGCTCAAATGGACAGAGGAACTGGAGCCTCGAGAAAGGAAGCCCACGTGGGGGCGAGGCCCTTGGATGGGTGGCCTGGGGTTGTGGGCACAGAGACCTGAGGCTCTGCTGGGAGGGACGGCAGACCCCAGGAACGGGCAGCAGCTCCTGGGAGAAGCAGGAATCAGTGTCCAAGGAGAAGTGCAGACGGAGCCTAGACGTACCTGTGGCCACGTACGGCAGAGCTGAGGAAGGCGCCAGGGGCGTCATTCACAGCCGAAGCATCTCAGCCTCAGAGGAGCAGTCCAGAGACTAATCCACTCAGGAGGGCAGCTTTTGTTTTTAAGAACTGAGACGCTGAGAAATGGCTCTGGGCAGAAACGTCATCGTCCTGTCTCGTGTTCTCAAGCCACTCTAACCCCCACCCCCGCCCCCCAAAGCAGTCTCATCAAGTGACTGATTACTAGAAAGTTGCAAACAGTTCACACTGGTCTCTGTAGATCCTCTCTCAAAACCACCGAGTTTTGTACAGACATAGAAAACCATCTTATGGTTACCAAAGGAGAAAGCAGGGAAGAGGAATAAATTAGGAGTTTGGGATTAACAGATACACACTTCTATATATGAAATCAACAACAGTGACCTACTCTATAGCACAGGGAACTATATTCAATAGTTGTAATAACCAATAATGGAAAAGAATCTGAAAAAGAATATATATAGTACACCTGAAACTAACACAATATTGGAAATCAACTATACTTCAATTTTAAAAATTGGGGGAAAAAACTCATTGGGTTTTGTAATTAGAAGTGAAGTCCTGGGAAGGGATAGGAGAGATGAGGGTCTAAAGCAAGCCCCGCCAAGTGGCTAATGGGTTAGCTCAATATGTCCCCAGCTCTCTGATCCCATTCCTGTGGGAAAAAATTAAAAGAATTTTTTTCTTGCTGTCCAGCAACACGACCTGCCTGCTGTTGTCTGCTCTGGGTCTCCCTCACCTGGGAGCTTCCTGCAGCTTCTCCACGCAGGTCAGGAACAGGGTGGAGGCAGCCAGGACGGAAGGGGCTCCCTGGGTCTAAGCAGACACAGGTACCGGCATACTGATGTACCAGTTAACTGATGTCTGCAATTTTCTTTGAAGTGGATAAAAATAAGATGGGTTGATGGATGGGGGATGGATAGATGGATATGTGATAAAGTAAGTACCTTAAAATATTAATGATAGAATGTTTGGGGGATACAGGTATCAACTGTAAAATTCTTTCAGCCGTCCATTAGATTTCAAAATCTTCATTATTATTATTATTTTTTTTTAATTTTATTTATTTATTTATTTATTTATTTATTTATTTATTTATTTATTTATGGCTGTGTTGGGTCTTAGTTTCTGTGTGAGGGCTTTCTCTGGTTGCGGCAAGTGGGGGCCACTCTTCATCGCGGTGCGCGGGCCTCTCACTATCGTGGCCTCTCCCGTTGCGGAGCACAGGCTCCAGACGCGCAGGCTCAGCAATTGTGGCTCACGGGCTTAGTCGCTCCGCAGCATGTGGGATCTTCCCAGACCAGGGCTCGAACCCGTGTCCCCTGCATTGGCAGGCAGATTCTCAACCACTGCGCCACCAGGGAAGCCCAAAATCTTCATTATTATTGAGGGACTTCCCTGGTGGCGCAGTGGCTAAGAATCCGCCTGCCAATCCAGGGGACACGGGTTCGAGCCCTGGTCCGGGAAGATCCCACATGCCGCGGAGCAACTAAGCCCGTGCACCACAACTACGGAGCCTACGCTCTAGAGCCCGCGAGCCACAACTACTGAGCCCACGTGCCACCACTACTGAAGCCCGCGCTCCTAGAGTCCGTGCTGTGCAACAAGAGAAGCCACCGCAATGAAAGCCTGCCTGCCGCAACGAAGAGTAGCCCCCTCTCACCGCTACTAGAGAAAGCCCGCGCGCAGCGATGAAGACCCCACGCAGCCAAAAATAAATAAATAAAATAAATAAATTTATTTTAAAAAATAAATAAATAAACACTGGGGGAAACTTTATGAGGTCCTTCCTCCTTTCATGTTTTGTGGAGGTCCCCATGCAAAGAGATGTGAAGTTTCAGGGTAGCTGGATCTGGTGGGATGCCACGACAATGGGGGGAGGAGCCTTCAAAGCAAGAAGACTGTAATGAACCATCACCCAGCTTCCTTGAGGGACTGCCAGAAACCTCTCACCCTCAGTACCGGGACAGGTGGAAGGATGCCTCCCACAGCTCAGAGGGGAGCCACGGAGCACAAGGAGGGTGGATCTCACCCCACGGAAGACACACACTGCTCCCTGAGTGTCTGGTTGGGGTACGTGTTACTGTCACAGGTGGGACAAGCTTTGTGCTGGCAACTCCCCCGTGGAGAAGTCATTAGCGGGGACTCACGTGTTCGTTTGTCTGCTCTGATGGAGAAGAAAACAGCACCAAACAAGGCTAACTGCACAGCACGCTGTTCTTTTTCTCCTCCTGCAGACCCAGAACCCGATGACGGTGCTCGCTCGGGCTCTGATTTGTTGCAAGGTTCTACCTACATCTTCCTCTCTGGCTGGTGCCCCATTCAGTAAGCACCTGTCGTGATTCAGCCTCCTCCAGGTTCATCCAGCGCCTGCCCACCTGACCTCTCCCATCTCCTCTGGGTTGGAAAGAGGTCTGCAGCTTTTTCAACACTGTAAACTACCTGCTGTGAGAAATACCTGGCATCCTTCCCTTCTGAGGTTCTCTTTGGCACTCTGGTGTTCTGTAAACAGATTTTACTGCCCACGGCACCTTCCCACACTCACTTCTCTTTCTCTTGTCAGCCTGAGCTGCTGAAGCTTTCGGAGATTTCCCATCACGCGAGAATCACTGAACTCGCGGTGTTCACTCTGGCGGTGGCTTTCTGTTGCCACAACTCCACCAGCACCGAAATATGGGTATTTCCTTCCGAACCCAACGGGGCTCAGCTCCGTGTTTCTCTGCTTTTTTCTTCAGCTTCCTCAAGGGGAGAGAAGGTAGCCCTGGGTGAGAAATGGGAGACCAGAGTCTATGCCTGAGACTCAGAAGAAGAGCTGCGGGTCTGAGTGGTCACCTCGGTAGAGTCATCTTTAAAGCGCTGCTGGAAGGAAGGGGCGGGAGAGAGGGAGCCTCCTCTGGGCTCCAAGACTCTGCCTGTGGCCCTGGCAACCAGGCTTTTATGCCCACCCCACGTCCGCCCCGCCAATCCCCACTGAAGCTCGGGGCGCGTCGCAATGGGGCGTGGTGCCTGTCCCCACCCCCACCTGACTCCCTCGGGGAAGTCATCCCGGAGCAGTGCCTCCGGGACCCCTGCGGCGGAGGGTCCTTACCCTCCTTCATCCTACCCCTATTCTCTGCCCAGGAGAGTCAGGATACATCCCAGAGTTTATTGGTGAATTTATTGGAGCTCAGAGACGGTGGCTTGTTCCAGGATCACACCCCCAGCTGGAAGCGGACAGCGCATCGAACCCAGGATCCCCCAGCAGCAGCAGGGGGCAGGCGGCAGCAGGGGTCGTACAAACCCAGGAGGAAGGCTGCTTAGGTTCTGGTGGTCGTTGGGCGGGACCCCCGGACGCCCCGCCCCCGAAAAGCCCCGCCCTGCGCGCATGGTATCTCTGGTGACGGTAAACAAGCCTCAACAAGCCCCTTCTTAGTTTCTTAATTTGTTCATTAAGGCTTTGTTTTCATAAGTGTTTATTTCTCCCCGTTTGTCATTCGTCGGCCTTTATTACACAACTTTTTTCTTTTTTCTGGTTTGTTGGTGTTTCTGTACTTTGTATTTGACTTCTATTTTGGCAACAGGCAATACAGTTATTTAGTTAAGCTTGGAGTGGTGTTTGGTAACGAAAAATAGAAGGCGACAGAAGTTTCAGCTGGGTGTGCTGTGTCAAGAATAAAGATTGATGGGGAGAACATTTCCTTGAAAAATGCCCTTTAATGTTTATTGCCCATGATGTTGGGGATGATCTGATTTAGGAATAACTGCTAAGAAGGAAATCTAAGACAGCAGGAAATGAAGCATGAAAACTCAGGGACTGACTCTTACTCCCTGAGATAGTACGGAATGTTGTGGGGTTTGCTCTTGAAAATTACTAACGTTAGCGACTACTGCAATCATACAGCCCCCGTGGAGTGAATAATTAATAAATTCATGAGAATTGAAAGCCAGGTTTTACCCTGGACCTCTGAACCCTCTCTTCGTTCCCAAAGCGCTCTCCATCAAGAAATCTGCGTGGGTAGGCAAGAGGTCGAGTCAATTTAAAAGTGTTAACAAAAATGTTTACCTTTTTATTTCTGCAAGCCCCTCCTCAAAACCAATCCATCTAAGACACACCCAGCTTCTTCCCCTCCCAGATGTAAAGGCAGTGCCACATTTCTTAATTCAGAGGTGCCACTTGCAGTGTTCCTTCATGTTTGTCCCCTTCTTAGTGGTGATGAGGCAAACGAAATCATTTGATCATAAGATGTCATAAGGTGTGTGATATTATGTTGAGCATCCCAATGGGAAACAGCTGGGAGAGTGAGTGCCTCATTTAACATGAAGACTTATTATAAAAATCTGCATGTATGGTAGAGCAGTGTACTAGTGGTCTTCAGGGCCCTTAATTCAGAATTTGATGTGGTCAAGACCATTCCCTACTATGTCTTGGTCCTTACCTTTCCACCCCAGTGTTTGAACTATGAACTCTAAGATACCAGAATAATCTGTTTAGCACACACCGCCCCCCAAGTAAAATGCCTGCCTACACATCAATGATTCCCAAATTGTTTCCACTTAGAAATGTTTTCTGTGTTAGGAAAAGTCAGGGACTGGATTGGCCCCAGACTGGCAGACTTTTCTCAGAAACTCTGCAGTGTTAAACCTACAGCTGAGGGATGGGGTAGTTGAAGAAAGTCCTTTGATGGAGAGAAGCCTGAGGTTTTATCAGAGCTTCCAGCTTTCAGAATTTCTGCATTTGAATTAAGTGATTAAAGTCAACTAGTGGATTTGGGAACACATGCTAAATGAGGTCAAGTGACACTAAGCCAGAGACAGCCCCTAGGCCACGGTAAAACATCCACAGAAAACTATCAGAACAGGAATATTCTAGGAACCCACACTAAACTGCCTTGACAACCTTCCATCCTGGCTCAAAGCTTCCTACAGAATATCACATACAACTTGATAATCCATTGAATGGCTACAGCTGCACCTACCTCCACGTATGGGTTCCTTTTACTGGGTGGGCGTGGGTAGATGTGGACACCAGCCTCCAGCTCCATCTCATCGCTGGGAGGGGGATGAGAGGGGCTCATTCACTCCTACTAAGTGGCAAAGCACAGGGGCCTCCACCCTGAATGTGCTTATAAAGACCCATTAAAAATCATTTTAAAAAAAGACCTGTCAAAAGCTGAAAACTTTTCTGGACTGAAATTCAGTTGGCATTTCAGGCACACTGGTCATAGTTGTTATGGGGAATGAGATTTATGCCTTCCCATCCACCGCTACTAATAGGTCTTTGCACTTGAGCTGATTGTCTCTGAGGAAAGTTCAAGGATTCACTGGAAGCTGATCACCACAGTCCTAAATTTTCCGAGTTGCTAACACCAGGTGGAGCCTTTGATTCCACAGTTGTTTGCTGACTGCAAAGTTCACTTCATTTTGAAAAACTGGGAATGCTGTCCTGGGATTATTGATAGATGGGGCTGTACTGTGGGCCAGGAGAGCTGGACTCCAGTTGTCCATTCTGCCATCACCCATGAACTTGGACTTTACGTCTCCGGATTGAAGTTTTCTATTCCTACTGGGTGAACGATGCAAGGGTTGGTGAATTGTGCCTCATGATGACAGGGAGAGTTATGGTCCAGGATCACAAAAGTGGTGACCAGCCAGTCATCCCCCTGGTAACTTTTCCGAGCCCTGCTTAAAACCCTAAAGTCAGAAGGATCATGAGGCTGGGAGTTCACCATGGTTATTCAGGCTGAAAATCAAGGTCAAGCAGACTGGTCCCTTTCTGCTTCAGGGGAAGTTTCCATCCTCCCTGAGAGGTCTTGGGAACCTGCGGTGCCCCTTGACAGGTGTCCCTCCACATCCGAACTCCGCACCTGGCACTCTGTCCCCAGCGGGTGGGGCCGGACCACTGCAGCCAGGATGATGGGCAAGAAGGGAAAGTCCCTCCAGCCTCGCCTGCCCTTAACCGAGTCAGTAAACAAAGGACAGCCATAGGGGACACCTCAGGTCTCTTCACCTGGCCAGACCAGGGTCAAGCTCAATTCGGTCGTCTTTCTCGCTGATTCTGCCCTATGCATTGGCTGTGGTTTGGCCGCACACCGTGGTTTCCCCGGCGCTGCAGCTGGGAAGCCACCTGGGCGGCGCTGGTGTCTAGACGCCCCGCCCGGTGACTCCCCTGCCCACTCCGGTCTCTCTCGGGCAACCACGGGCAGCATATTAGACCGAGGGTCTCGCACCACCCATTTGCAGAACTCCTTACTCACCCACCCCCTTAGCGATTTGACTTCTAGGGTCACTGTGATGGGTGTAAACAAACACGGTTTCTGGAGACTGAAGTCGTCGGCATCTCGCGCCTTCACCCTGCCTGGGGTTCGCTCCCCAGCACGGTTCTGGCTTGGTCAAAGTGGCCCCCTCCTCACTCTCATCCTCCGGGCTTTTTAGCCATTTGAAGTCTGAGACTTCGTTGAGATCCTTGGGGCCCCGAGACCTCTAATCATTTGCTTTATCGGAGTCACCCGCCTATTTCCTGCTAGAGAGACAGCTGCTAGACGGTTCTATCACTCCCTAGGCCCCGCATCAAGGCATGACCGCCGATTTGCACTTCAGGGGCGCTCGTGACCTCCACGGAGTTGACTGACCACCTTTCTAGTCCTAACACCCGGCGCTTCTGCTTCACCTCCCGGGCGTGGTGAGCGATGCTTCAGCGGCGCGCCCTGGACCGCCCGGATTGGGGCGGGGAGGCCGGGATCCCACCTCCGCCCGCCAGCGCGCTGCCCTTCACCTTGGCGGCCCCTCCGCGGCTTTTGTGTACCTGTCAACGTTTCAAGACCAGCCAGGTGCGGAGGACACATCGCCACCAAACCTACTCCCTACTCTCAACACCGGCCACTCGGGCCCACAGGTGACAGTCTCCGCCCCCCCCCCGCCCCGCCAGGTGCCCCAGGATGGGGGTAGGAAAGAGGGCAGCGGGAGGGAACCCCCCCCCCGCCAGACTTCCGCACCGGTGGCTGGGATGAGAGCCGGAGTGGATACTTGGGTACTGAAAATCAATAAATGAATGTTTCTCTAATAAAATTAATTTCCCTAAAACCCCGACATCTATAATCAACCTCCTCTATGTTCTTCTAGCTTCTATTCCTCCTTTCACCTGATACTCTTGCCTAATAATTCATTGAGAAATAGATCTCATTAGGCGAGAGAGGAATCGTCCTCCTGTCACCCGATAAAATAATATGCACAGGTTTCCTTCTTTGCTGCATTATATCCTTCTTTGTTGCATTATAGGAGGACATCTGTCCCCCTCTCTCGCTAGAAAAGCCAAACCCGAAATAAAAGATTTAGATTGCATCCAGTCTCACTGTGAAAGGGATTTGCTCTGTTAGTTACATCTTTCTTTCTGGCCTCTTCAAATTCTACCTTTTCAATTAAGCCTCTCTTCAGCATGCTAACATAGGCTTTTCTATCATCTTAAACATTCTATTTTGCCACATTGCCCTCTTCAAGACTCCTATTTCTCTGGGTTACTTTGGAGTTAAACTTCTAATTTTTAATTTTTTTAATCGAAGTGTAGTTGATTTACAATGTTTCAGGTGTGCAGCAAAGGGATTCAGTTATACAAACACGTATCTATTCTTTTTCAGACTCTTTTCCGTTATAGGGTATTACAAGATATTGAACATGGTTCCCTGTGCTATACAGCAGGTCCTTGTTGTTTATCTGTTTTATGTATAGTATGTATCTGTTAATCCCAAACTCCAAATGGAGTTAAATTTCAAAAAGTGCTAGTCAACACACACTCAGAATTCTCACCTAACAGTCACTTTTTATTCCACTACACTTTTACTTCTCCCACGCAATCACTCCAAAACATTGGTCTTGCCGTGGTCACCACTGACGTCCAGAGTGAAAATCCACTGGGCAGTCTAGTTACCACCTTACTGGACGTTCTAGCAGCTGTCCAAGTAAATGCTCCTCTTGGCTCCTTAGAACATGCCTGGCTGAGCTCCTTTTATTCCTATTTCTCTCTTTTTTTTTAAAGTAATTTTATTTTTTAAAAAATATATATTTATTTATTTATTTTGGCTGCCTCGGGTCTTTGTTGCTCCGTGCTGGCTTTCTTTAGTTGCAGTGGTCAGGGCCTACTCTTCGTTGCGGTGCACGGACTTATTACGGTGGCTTCTCTTGTTGCGGAACACGGGCTCTAGGCGCGCAGGCTTCAGTAGTTGTGGCTCGTGGGCTCTAGAGTGCAGGCTCAGTAGTTGTGGCTCACGGGCTCTAGAACACAGGCTCAGTAGTTATGGTTCACGGGCTTAGTTGCTCCACGGTATATGGGATCTTCGTGGACCAGGGCTTGAGCCCATGTCCCCTGCATTGGCAGGCAGGTTCTTAACCACTGCGCCACCGGGGAAGTCCCTCCTCTCTCTCTTAATGTTCCTTCACAGAAATTTTCACCAGCAAATATTCCCCTACCTGAATTTTAAATTTTGAAATGTGTCATAGTTCAATCCTGGGTCCTTTCTTCTTTTCTTCTCTACACATTTCTTTCTTTTTTTTTTTTTTTTTTTTTTTTTTTTACATTGAGTCACCTCATTTTTTTCTAAGGCTTTACATATCGACTCTGGTAATAAGCCTCAAATTTCTACCTCCTGCCAGAATTAGGTATACAACTGCCTAGTTGATTTTCTGATTTGGATGCCTCCTAGACATCACATATTAAAAAATAATCCAGGGCTTCCCTGGTGGTGCAGTGGTTGAGAATCTGCCTGCTAATGCAGGGGACACGGGTTCGAGCCCTGGTCTGGGAAGATCCCACATGCCGCGGGGCAGCTGGGCCCGTGAGCCACAATTACTGAGCCTGCGTGTCTGGAGCCTGTGCTCCGCAACAAGAGAGGCCACGATAGTGAGAGGCCGGCGCACCGCGATGAAGAGTGGCCCCCGCTCGCCGCAACTAGAGAAAGCCCTCGCACAGAAACGAAGACCCAACACCGCCAAAAATAAATAAATAAATAAATTTTTTAAAAAATCTAACATCAAAATCTTGTTCTTTCCCCTCATTCTATCTTTATTCTAAGATCTCCCATCATTTTAAATAAATTGTACCACTGTTCACCTAGTTACTCTATTCCAAACTCCAGAGGCATTTCCTCACCATTTATCTCCTTGCATCATGAACAATCCAATATAAGTCTTGTGCATTGTTCCTCCAAAATAAAACTCCAAACAGTGCATCTCTTTAATTTTTACTACTACCCTAGTAGTGTTAACCTTCTTTCTTCCCTGGACTATCCCAATAACCAATTGGGATGGGCAAGGATTAGGCTATGTATCTGGAGGTTTTGGCTTCAGCGAAATTTGCGGGCAGGGTGGACGTTTTATTTTATTTTTATATCTGGCCGTGCCGCGAGGCTTTACGGGATCTTAGTTCCCCAACCAGGGATTGAACCCGGGCCCCCTGCAGTAGAAGCACGGAGGCTCAACCACTGAACAGCCAGGGAATTCCCTGTTCTGTTATCTTTAAATCGACCCTCATTAAAAAGAAAAAATACATACATGTATAATATATATTACCTCTCTATATATCTTAGTAGGAGATGTATCTAGAGATCCTTTACAACCAGTAACTCTATATCTCTAATATAAAGGGACACTAGTACCACTTGCTATAATTTGAAAATAAAATACGTTCTTGAAACAACAAGTATTTTTCTTCGTGTTGCAACTTTAACTGCGTCCGTTCAACCTCTGAGAAATACCGAGGAGTCTGAAGGCCTGTTCTTCAGCCGCTGCAGCAAATTCACTGCAGGACATACAGTGGAAGCCTTGCCATGGGTGTTCTTTTATAAATGACATGGGCTCTTCTAAACGTCTTCCAGGAGGCCTGGATATGGGGGAGGAGGAGTGATGCCCTTCTGGAACCCAGTATAGAACCAGAGGCCCTCGAGTCTTCAGTCTAAAGTGTCCTCAACCAGGCTAGTCTGACTGCCTAAGGATGTGACACACAAATGAGGGAATATCTAAACTATTCTTTGTTCCCAACTCAAAGTCATCATTCTGTCTGAAAACTCAGAAATGGAAGGTCCCGGGTTACGCCAGCAAGGAAATGGAGAGATCAGCCTTCTACGTCATCCAGGAGGCCTTTGTGATGCCCAAGTCGGGGACTCTGGCTGTCACACGACTCCCTGTGTCCAGAGCCTCCCGGATGCCGGCTCCTCCCCACTCTACTCTGCCTAGCGAACAAAGCGCGAAATCTGTTATCCCTGGGCAACCTCAACAGCCCAACCACAAAGCATTGATCTCCCCTCCCCCACCCCTCTGTTCTTTAACCTGAAAGATCACGTGGGGCGGCAAGATGTACAGAGCAGGGTGCCTGCAGGCGCTCAGCACTCCTTATTGTAGTGCTTTTTGTTTTGTTTTGTGTCTGATGAGATTCTACAATGAATATGTTATTTTAAATTTTTTTTTAAAATTTTTATTGAAATACAGTTGTTTTACAATGTGTTAGTTTCAGGTGTACAGCAAAGTGATTCAGTTATATATTATATATATATACACACACAAATATATAAATATATATATTCTTTTTTAGATTCTTTTCCATTATAGGTTATTACAAGATATTGAGTATAGTTTCCTGTGCTATACAGTAGGTGCTTGTTTATTTTATGTATAGTAGTGTGGATATGTTAATCCCAAACTCCTAATTTATCCCTCTCCCCTGAATATGTTATTTTTTAAAGAAAAAAGAAAAAAAAAAAACCTTCTAAGCACCCTTTTGGTAAAGGGAAATAGTGTTCCTCCGTAGGTGTGACCCACGTGCAAATCCTCCCCGCGCTCCGCGTCCAGAAGCATTGGGACAAGAGAACCCGGAGAGCTGATCACCCCACCCTGCCTTCCCTGTGAGCTGAGCTTCTCATTTTCCAGTCTGTTCCCATACATCGTTCCTTTAAAGCCTCCGTAGGGGAAGTGGGGTTCCCGAATTACCAGGGCGAGTATTCCCTGAGCCCTCAGCTTCCCACCTGTGTCATTTACATTTACATCTCGCTTTGAATAGCCTCGTTATAAAAGGGACAAAGAACTCACAGTCAATCCCGAGCCGTAGTGAGAGCAGTAAAAGAAAAAAATACTGGACGCTGCACCTGACAACCGCTGAAATTGTCCCTCTAAGGCATAAAAAATAGGGCCATTCCCAAGACCTCGTGGCGCAACGGTAGCGCGTCTGACTCCAGATCAGAAGGTTGCGTGTTCAAATCACGTCGGGGTCAAGGTTGTGTCTTTTTCTCTTGCCCCAAGGGATAAATTCAGTAGTGAACAAAAGTAAAGAAGCGTCTGTCTGCGGGCTCCCAGCCGTGGATTTTCTCTTACCTTTTCTTTAGTCCAGAGAAACTTCTTGTGAACAACTCAGCAATGGACAGGCACTTAACTGAAAGGTAAGGATGATCTGAAAGGGAAGAAAAATCCAGGTGAGCCAAAATTTAGGTCGTTCCGTCCTTTTCCTTATCAGGACTAAGCTTCAGGTAGGACATCAGACGACTTCAGATAGGACATTAAAACGGCATGAGGAGACTTCGTTAACGAATTCACTCTGATGTGGACGTCGTTTTATTGGGTCCCCAGACGGGTATGGTACAGTGTCTCTGGGTTGATATTTGAGTCATCTTGATGAAGTCAGTTTCCCTGTCCCCCACCGTCCCCACCTCAACTGCCACCACCAAACAGACTTCATGGTTTGAGCTTCCTCTGTTAAAAGCCCCTGAGCATCGTGGTTAAAGAGAAAATCCTGTGAAGTTGATTCAAAGTTTATTATGTTGATGACCGAGTTCCTGAATTCTATGGGAGTGGAAAGCTACCCTGCCATTTACCACGTTGTCACTTAGGATTCATCCAAATGCATCTCTCCTAGAGGGATATGAAACAATCAAGTTCCAGATATAAACCAGTGGTCACGACCTCAGCAAGGAAAAACCCAGGCTGGCAGAAATGGGGACGGTTGCAGACTTACCGGGATTAAGCTTTCACTTAATTAATTAAGCCAGCCTCAACCCCCTTCCATTTAAAAGTCTGTCCTTCGCTGAGTTTAATAAATAAATAGATAGGTAAATAATTCTCTTTTAGGGAGTTCCCTGGCGGTCCAGTGGTGAGGACTCTGCGCTCTCGCTGCGGAGGGCCCGGGTTCAATCCCTGGTCGGGGAACTAAAATCCCACAAGCCGCGAGGCAAAAAAAAAAAAAGCCTCCTTTTTAAAAGGTCGATGATTGGTGAAATCTCAGAATTGAGGGGTAATATCTACTTGGATACCAAAGTGATTTGAACCCTCAACCTTCCGATCTAGAGACACATGCGCCACCTTTGTGCCACGAAGCCACAAATGCTGGTCCGTTTTGGATATTTATCATATGCTAACTTCCTCACTTCTCCCTTGCAGAATTCAGTGTTTGCTCTCCATGCATCCAGGGGGTTTGGGGTTCTCTCTGCACTTCTTGTCTTTACATCATGGGCGTGTAGAAAGCAAGGTGGAAAGGTGGAAAAAGTAAAGGAAGACAGGGTTAGGGGAAGGGGCTCGGAGAACACTTGCCTTTGCCTCCGGAAGCAGCTCGCGGTCCCTGGGGCTTTTAAGGCTCTGGCCATCCTCCGAACTGCGCTGGTGGTCTAGCCCCTTCTCCGAGACCGAGGTTCCTGCAGCCGCTAAGCCAGAGGAACGTGAGGTGGGACGGCGAGAGTTCCCTTTGTCACAGGAGCTCCCTAAGGATCAGTAGGCGTCAGGGGGAAGTTCTACCTACCCAGGGAAAGCGGGAGGGCAGCGCATGGAAGGCAACGCTGAGGTCAGTCGTCTTCACTTGGGATAAGCGCGCCTTTGGGAGCGTCCTGGATCCATAGCTGGAGCAGGTCCTACTGCGAGGACACAAAAGTGGCCTGGGGACCAGACCTGTGCTCTCCCCTCCTTCACATTCCTGGATGTGACCTGCAGGACTGACTCCCCATGTCACCTGCCTGGGGACGGTCGTGCTTGACCCTCCCTCCCTCCCTTCCTTACGTCCAAATGTCTGAAACTTACTGACCTGCAGCAATGGCCATGCCGGGTCTTCTGTAAAGAGACACAGGGGCGCTGCTCGGGGAATCCGCTGTCTGTGCAGGATGCTTCGCCTCTGAAGGTTTTCTCCTCTTTAGAGCGACTCTAAGAGCGGTCATCATAATTTATTTCCCAAACATTTGCATAATCATGACAGGATAACACACACATGATGCTCTAGGATGTCCAAGCACCCTTCTAGGAGCTGGGGACGGGTCAGAGGATAAAATAGATCAGGCTCTCTGGGAGGCCCCAGTCTCATAATTTATCTGAAGAGATTTTGACACGTGACGAGCAAAACACAAAGCAGAGACTGAAGAGACGATATGGGGACCCTCTTCCTCCAGACCTTCACACAAGAATGTACTTGAGTCACACCTGTGAGGAAGAGTGTTTTATTTTGCCCTATTTTGAAAAGAAGGCAATTACTATTTTTTTCTTTTAAACAGTAAAATATGCTCTTTAATAGAATTTGTCGATACAAGACATGGTGATGAGAAAACTTAAAATGACCCAAATTCAAACATCTCAGAGAAAACCAAGGTTCTTGCCATGATGTGTAACTTCACTGGGATTTTTCTGTCTATACGTCCTTACACATCATTCTCTTGTAAAAATCTTCATGTAAAACGATTTCCCCTGTGATACTACACTAACAGATATTACCTATAAATTTAAAGTGTCTTTTAAAACATCTCTATTGAGATATAATTCACCTTTTTAAAGTGTACAATTAACAGCTTTGGGTATATTCACGGACTTGTACGGTCATCACCACAATAGATTTTAGAACATTTTTATAACCACCAAGAGCAACCCTTTACCCATTAGCAGTCACTCCTCATTTCCTCACACCCACTGTCCTGTCCAGCCCTATGCAATCATTAATCTGTCTACTTTCTGTCTCCATAGATATGCCTATTCTGGATGTTTCTTATAAATGAAGTTACACAATATGTAACCTTCTGGGTCTGGTTTCTCTTACTTAGATGTTTTCACTTAATGTTTTCAAGGTTCACCCATGT
Source organism: Balaenoptera acutorostrata (assembly GCF_949987535.1). NCBI lineage: Eukaryota > Metazoa > Chordata > Mammalia > Artiodactyla > Balaenopteridae > Balaenoptera > Balaenoptera acutorostrata. The sequence goes on from NC_080078.1 coordinate 6,325,131, forward strand.
TGTAGCCTGTGTCACTACTTCATTCCTTCTCATTGCTTAATAATATTCCATTGTATGGATGGACCTCATTTTATATATATATTCATCAGTTGATGGACATTTGGGTTGTTTCCAGTTTTTGGCTACTGTGAATAATGCTGCTATGGACATTCACATACTATAAGATGTTATGTGGGCATATTTTTTATTTCTCTGGGATATATACCTAGGAGTGGATACTGCATATTATTAATGGTTACACTGTATTTCATCCAACTGGTATAAAAATTTTCTTTGCCAATTTACCACACCATTAAAATTTACTTAAGTGTTAAAGATATATATATAACTGAATCACTTTGCTGTACACCTGAAACTAACACAACATTGTAAATCAACTATACTTCAATTTTAAAAAGATCACAATTTTTTAAAAAAAGGAATAATGGCATTTAACAAGCAGAGCCAAGTCCCCTGACTTTGACCACCATCAGCATTGAGATCCAGGCCTTAACACAGAGAAGCACCAAACAACAGAACAAGAAGAGGTACTAGAGATGATTTATTTCAGAATTTTTCATTTTACAGTTCACAAAGTCAGTAGTAAACAACCTGGAGTATTCCATGGATTCTAAGACACCATGGAATTATAAAATGCACCATTATTTTTTGTGCCACCAATAAAGAAAAAACACTGCCAACTAAATTATGACATAATATTTTATTATCACTTTGACCTTTTATTTCATGTTATTAATAGATCCCTTTTAGACTTACTTAGACATAATTTTAATCAAACATTTAAAATGATATGACTCTTGTACTCACATAAAGAGGAAAATAAAATGGTTAAGGTATTGTTAAACTCTTCACACTCTGAATCCTATTCTGAATCATTTTTCCACTCAGTGTTGTCTGTGCCCATGTGTTTTTCACCCAGTATCATTTTCCTTGTCACCAAGAATATTGTAATAAAGCAATTCTTAAGTATGTTCCACTATTGTCTCTGGGATTTTCTTCCAAGCTGTTGACACCCATTCTGGTGTGTCTGTGTACATTAAATAACAGGAAAAAAAAGTATGATTATAAATTGTGGCAATTCTATGGAGAGAAAGAACAGGGTTCTGCAAGAGAATTAATTTGAATTAAAGGGAAGGAAGGGGAAGGGAGGGCTTCTCTGAAGAAGTGACATTTGAACTGAAATCTGAAGGGTGACTAGAGGGAGATGTTCTAAACAGAATGTGCAGACTAAGGGAGAGCAAAAGTTTGGGATGTGGGATACTAAAAAGCCCATGTGACCTGAGTATGGAGAAAGGTAGGAAGGTAGCCACAGATAATTCAGGATTGGCAGAGCCAGATTATGCAGGGTTTTATAAACTGTGTTAAGAAGTTTACACCTTTCTCCAGGGCAGAGGGAGCCACTGAAGTGTTCTGGGAAGAGTGACATAAACAGATTTAACTTTTAAATCTTCATCTAGCCTGCTTTGAATAGCACGGATTGAAGAAAGGCAAGATTAGATGTGGAGACTGTTCAGGTGACTATGGTAATTTGGACTAGAAAGGCAATTGAAATACAATGGATTTAGGCTTCCCTGGTGGCGCAGTGGTTAAGAATCCGCCTGTCAATGCAGGGGACACGGGTTCGAGCCCTGGTCCGGGAAGATCCCACATGCCGCAAAGCAACTAAGCCTGTGCGCCACAACTACTGAGCCTGAGTGCCACAACTACTGAAGCCCGCGCCTAGAGCCCGTGCTCTGCAACAAGAGAAGCCACCCAATAAGAAGCCCGGGCACCACAACGAAGAGTAGCCCCCGCTCGCTGCTTAGCCCACGCGCAGCAACAAAGACCCAACGCAGCCAAAAATAAAAATAAATAAATTTATTTTTTAAAAAAAGAAAGAAATGCGACGGGTTTCCCTGGATTTCTGTGAGGAACTAGAAGCTAAAGCCCCGAGTGTTTCTGACACTGTGGGAAGAAGTATCTTTTATCTTGGTTGATCTTTGGCTCCAGGGAGCGGCCCTCCCAGTACAGTACTAACGTTCCTAGGTCCGCACAATCCTCCACTTCAGAGCCAACCTCCCTACTTGCTTCTTTCTCACATCTAACTTTCCTTGTGAACTCATTCCTAACCATGCTTCTTTTTTTTATATCTCTCCTATCAGGACAACGGCTGCTCACCTGTGACGATGCTTTTTAAATCAGCCAAAATGCTTTCAACAAAATCAGCACTAGCGCTCGGTGTCCAGATTTGAGGCTTTATTATAAGAAAGAATGAGAAATACTAGGAAAAAGACTGTGTGTCACAGGTCCCCATCGCCCACTCCCAACGAATAATCAGACACTCAAATCACTCTGAGTTTTTATACAACAGCTTCTCAGTTTATTCAGAAAAGAGACCTATCAGGTGAGAAATGATCTCCATTTCGAGGCCGACAGGAAAGGCCCGCAGTTCTCTCCCCTCGCTCTGCAGGCGCTCCCAGGACAGGCACCGGTGTCCCCGAGTCCTCTGGGAAGTGGAGTCCTTCCGCCGGGACCCCCGACCGGGCGCGGTCGCCTCCAAGTGCGCAGATGCGACTCCAGACGGAGCCTCGGGCTCGAGCCTTTTGTCTCCCCGTAGCTCCGTGGGTCCGGAAGGCGACTGTGTCCGCCCCTCCCGCCCCTCCCAGAGCGCAGCCCGGCGGAAGTCTAGCCCTGGGGCCGGAGCCGGGTCCGCAGCGCGTCCGGGGGTAAGAGACAACCGGGTTAGAGGCGCGGATCTCCACGACCCGCCCGTCGGGCGCGCGGCTCTAATACCTCCCGCCGCAGCCCGGGCCGGGCTCTCAGGTTCCGGCCTCGGCAGGGTCAGGGCTGGGCCCTGCCTGCGTCCCGGTCCCAACCGCGGGAGCTCCGTGCGCTCCTTTGGGGTATTTCCGGCTGGGTAGCTAGCCGGCTTCGGGAGCCTTGCTCTGAGCGAAGGGGAGTCCCGGAAGCCAGGTTGCCGCTAAGCGCTCTGGGAAATGGAGTCCGGGAGCCTGAAGGGGGCGTGGCACACCGAGGGATTCTAGGAAGGGGAGAGCGGAGGCCTGAGGGCTCGGCTTCCGAGGTGTGGAGAGCGCGAGTGCCTCTCGTTGGTGTTAGCTTTAGATCTTCTCACTCCACCTAGATTCTTAAGGTTCTGAACTTTGGGGACAGAAAGAAAAGAATGGGGTCCGTGTCTTACTCATTCCCCTTCTGTGCTTTGCTCTATCAGAGGTTTTGGGCCTGCCTGTATTTGGGGTTCGACTCAACGTGGAAGGGAATCCCGGCCTGTATATTTTCAGGGTCTTAATGCGTAAGGAAGGGCCCCATCTATCAATTGCCTGGTGTTAATGAATAGGGAAAGATAAGGCAACTGTGGGAGCCCTGCTTGCAGTTACTGCTACATTATTCACAGGCCAGCTAATGGCCACTTCTGTGCTTGAGGGTCTCATGAGAGTTTGTGCACCCTCTGGAACCAGGTGTGTGACTGAAGCTCACAGCTCACTGCCCCGGTGCTCTCCTGTTTTTGCCTCGGTGTGGAATCCAGTGACTGACCTTAGTACTCCAGAGGAGGGTCTTCCAGCTGTGAAGGTTGATTTAGGCTAAATTATAAGGGTGCTAAGCAAAATAATAAGCCTCCTAGGAGTAGAGGTAAAGGGAGATGCCCCAGAGAGTAGGAATCAATTCCACAGGGGGGCAGGCCTACCCCAAAATCTCTCTCCAGAGCTTTCAGGTAGAGCTGAATGATATACAAAGAAGCAGACTATATATTGCTGAAAAGTCCGTGTTTATCTCATCTAAAACAGTGAATAAGGAGGAAGTCATAGCAATAACAGGACAACAAAGAGAAGCTGATCATGGATTATCTGACTATTGAAGTTGAAGGAAAGGTAAGAATTACAGAAATAAACATGGAGTTGAAGGTGGGGACAAGTGGAGGAAATACCCTTGATGAGAATAAAAAGGTTAGTTGCCTCCGCATGAAAGAAAAGGGAAGCAGACACATGTCAGGAGAAGGCCCCAAAGTAGAGAAACTCAGTAAGGTACCATGTTTGGAAATCCATAAGTAGGCTCCTTGTATAACATCCCCCGGTCTCATCTTCCTCTTTCCGCATTTCTGTTCTCATCCACATTCCCTAGCCGCTGAATCCATGGAAGGGAGACTATTCCATAGTGCTTGCTTTTGTGATAAAGAACAGGTCATACTCTTCCACGCCCATTAGATTGTTCCAAAAGGTTGAGATATTATGGGTCCATGAGTTTAACTTTCTGGTCAAAGCACTTTCATGTTATTGTCTTACTCTGAGCTTTTTTTTTTTTTTTTTTTTTTTACTCTGAGCTTTTTGAGTTAAGTAGAGTAGGCCTTATGTATATAATTCATCTGTCTTGTGATAGCTTTTGTCCTAGTGAATTTGGAAATGGGAAGATATAGTTTATCTCCTTCATGGCTTTTTTCCTGCTCCTTCCAGCTGTGACTACTGAGGATGCTTCTCTGCCCCAAAAACAGAGCACAGAAGAAGTGGAGCCTACCGTAGAGCCCCTTCCTGTTGAGTTCCAGGCAAGTTTGAGTTTAATCTCCCTCCCGTGAAATCTCAGCTTGGTGTTCATAGTGTGTCCTCATTTCTTTCTTTCATCTTGCTTCAGAGGTTCATGGAAATCCCATCTGGAGGACTGAATGAAAGTGAATTCTCCTTGGAAACTCAAAGCTCTGGGGAGAACTCCAGGCAGAACTTTAAATTTGGGAGTAATCTGTGTGAATGGTACTTTAAACTATGAAACTGTGATCACTAAGGGAATAAGTATAGATGGAAAAGAAGTGAGATCTTATTACTGAGGCCTATAGCTTCCAACACTTCCAGGTCAGGGGAAGTGGAGCCAGCAAAGGAGACTGAGATGATGTAGCCAGTGAGGCAAGGGGAAGCCAAAAGTGTGGCATCCTGGTAACCAGTTGAAGAAAGGGTTTCAAGGAGCAGGGGGTAATCAGCTGTGTTAAATGCTGCTGCTAAGTCAAGTAAGATGAAGCCTGAGGATTGACAATTGGATTTAAAAATAGGGAGTTCATTGGTGACTGCCAAGAACAATTTCAGGGAGTGGTAGGAGTGAAAGCCTGATTGGAATGGTTTCAGAAGAAAATAGGAAGAGAAAAATTGGAGCCAGGGACTACAGACAGCTATTTTGGAGAGTTTTACTCTAAAGGAGAGAAGTAGGGTGATAGCTGGAGGGAATAGTAAAACCAGTAGGTTGGTATTTTTTTTAAAGATGGGAGAATTAGCAGATTGTTTATAGGAATGTAAGAGCAGATGAAAGAGTAGACGCCTAAGGGCTGGCTCTGGGGAACTCCAATATTTAGAGCCACTTTTCAAACATTACTTCATTGATTTTAAATTAATAATCCTGTGAGTTACAGGTGATAATCTATTCTATTGACTGACTTTCCCAGAAAGCATTCTCCAATTAATTTTGGTCAACAAAGTACAGTTGCGTGACTGTCAATATAACATAAGAGTATGAATATTAGAACAGTTGATCATTTTCAATTTCAAGTCAATAAATCCACTCATTCAGAGCAACTTTAATTACTAAAGGAGAACTAGAAGTCATGACCCTAAGTACAGAGAAAGAAGAAGCATCTATTAGAGTAGCATGACTATTCAGTATATCAAGCTGAATTTCTATAAAATCTCAGAACATTCCAGGAATCAGTATAAATTACATTTCTGAGACTTATCCCATCTATAACATTATTAGTAACTAACATTTGGTTGTCATTCAATGGTTACTTTATATTCAATTTATTTAGTAATATATGTAAGAGACAGAAGAGCATAATTAAGAGTATAGCTTTGCAGGGGAATTCCCTGGAGGTCCAGTGGTTAGGACTCGGTGCTTTCACTGCTAGGGCCTGGGTTCAATCCCTGGTTAGGGAACTAAGATCCCACAAGCCGTGCGTCTAGGCCAAAAAGAAAAAAAAAGGGGTATAGCTTTGCAGACACACAGATGTAGAGAATAAACTAGTGGTTACCAGTGGCAGGGGAGGGGCAGTATACCCGTGGGGGAGTGGGAAGTACAAACTACTGGGTGTAAAATAGGCTCAAGAATGTGTTGTACAACATAGGGAGTATAGCCAATATTTTGTAATAACTGTAAATGGAAAGTAACCTCTAAAAATTGTATAAAAAATAAGTTAAAAAAAAAGAGTATAGCTTTGGAGTCAGAATGCCTGGGTCCAAATCTCAGATCTGATCCTTACATCTGTAAATAATGTCAACGATAGTGCTTACCTAATATAGTTATTACAAGAGGTAGTTCAAAGGACTTAGTACGTGGAAAATAAATTATAGATGTTAGTTATTATTATTTTCCCTATCACAGACTAGTACTTAGAAAATTTAGAATATTCCATTAAAATGGTTAAAATAAGCTTTAACCTTCAGATTAAAATACACTTCGTGTTCTAGATTGTTCTCTTCCCTCAAGGATTACCAAGTCCTACAAGAATGTGCTTATTCTTCCAGGAACTGACAACAGTCAAGGATGAGGAAATGAACTTCACCCATGTGGAGGAGGAACAGCTGAATTCTGCCCAGCTGAATTCTGCCCAAAGGTAAATGGGCATGGATATGAAAGTGGAGAATTGTGGGAGCCTAGTATTTTGGGCTAAGGAAGTTATTTCATGCATACTGCTTACTGGGACATAAGCTTCTTCTATAACTAATGGCATCTAAATGCCATAGTTTTGCTTAAGATCCAGAGAGCCCTGAGCCCCTAGGGGATCCCTGGTCACTTTGAGCTCATAATTGGGTTTGTTTTCTCTTTTGGCAAGTAAAAGTTCACCATATGTGGAACTAAAAAGGGACAGCTTCATTATATATTGATTTTAAGACTTATAAAGCTGTAGTAATTAAAACGAGGTGGTATTGGTGAAAGGATAGAGGTAAATCATTGGAACAGAACAGATAGTCCAGAAATAGACCCACATATATATGGTCAGTTAATTTCTGACCAAGATGCAAAAGCAATTCAATGTTAAAAGGAGAATCTTTTCAATAAATGGTGCTGGAACAATTGTACATCCACATGCAAAAAAAAAAAAAGAAAAAAAAGAACTTCAATCCATATCTCCCACCGTATATAGTAAGTAATCAAATGGATCACAGACCTAAGTATAAAACTTAAAACTATAAAACTTCTATAAGAAACATTAGTGACAGTCTTTATGACCTCTTTTTAAAATAAATTTATTTATTTTATTTATTTATTTTTGGCTGCGTTGGGTATTCGTTGCTGTGCGCGGGCTTTCTCTAGTTGCAGTGAGCAGGGGCTACTCTTCGTTGCAGTGTGCGGGCATCTCATTGCGGTGGCTTCTCTTGTTGCGGAGCTTGGGCTCTAGGCACGTGGGCTTTCAGTAGTTGTGTCACACTGGCTCAGTAGTTTTGGCTCACAGGCTCTAGAGCGCAGGCTCAGTAGTTGTGGCTCACGGGCTTAGTTGCTCCGCAGCATGTGGGATCTTCCCGGACTAGGGCTGGAACCCGTGTCCCCTGCATTGGCAGGTGGATTCTTAACCACTGCGCCACCAGGGAAGTCCCCTTTATGACTTTTTATAAGGCAAAATTTTATTAGATATGACACCAAAAGCTCAATCAAGTAAAGCCATCTGGGTCTTGAATTTGCTTTATTGGAAAGTTTTTAACCTTGAATCCAGGTCCCTTGCTAGTTATAGGATCATTCAAATTATCTATTCTTGAACTAGCTCTGGTAATGATTTCCCATCTTTCATTCCTGGTATTGGTAATCTCTATCTTCTCTGTTTTAGTTTTGTTGGTCTTCCTAGGAGTTTAACAATTTTGTTGTTCTTTTCCAAGAACCAGATTTTGATTTCATTGATTCTGTTGTTTTCTGTTTTCAATTTTATTCACTAAGCACTTAACTTTATTATTTTTCTCCTCTAATTTGCTCTCCTTTTTTAGTTTCTCAAAGTGATCATTGGTATAAGATCTTTCTTCTCTTCTTATATGAACACGTAATGCTATAAATTTCCTTTGAGTTTAGCTGCATTCCACAATTTTGATATGTGGTGTTTTCATTTCCATTCAATTCAAAATAATTTCTGTTTCCACTTGTGATTTATTCTTTGACTCATGAATTATTTACAAATTTCCCAAATTCTAGGTAATTTTCAATAAATTTCTGTTTTCAATTTTGTAGTGATTCTGTTGTGGTCAGAGATACTATGTATGATTTCAGTTCTTTTAAATTTTTGAGCTTTGTAGTATTATCCATAATGTAGTCTTGATGAATGTTCCATATGTACTTGAAAATAAATGTTAATTAAGTCAGGTTGGTTGAGAGTATTATTCAGGTCTTCTGTATCTTTACTGATTTCCTGTCTATTGGCTTCTATTGATTACTGACAGGAGTGTTGCATTTTCTAACTATAGTTGTGGGTTATCTATTTATCCTTTTAGTTCTATCAGTTTTTCTTGATGTATTCTGAAACTCCTGTTAGGTACATACTCATTAAGAATTGTTAAGTCCTTGTACACACTGCTACTTTTAAAATGGATAACCAACAATGACCTACTGTATAGCACAGGGAACTCTGCTCAATATTATGTAACAACCTAAATGGGAAAAGAATTTGAAAAAGAATAGACACATGTATATGTTAAAAAAAAAGAATTGTTATGTTTTCTTGGTGAATGGACCCCTTTATCATTATACAATGTCCCTTTTTGACCTTGGTAATATTCCTTGTTTTGGAAATTTACTTTGTCCTATATGAATATGGCCACTCTAGTTTCCTTTCAATTAGTGTTCACATACTATATTTTCCTGTTCTTTTTGTTTAACTATTTAGAGTGAGTTTCTTTTGGGCAGCGTATAATTGGGTCTGGTTTTTAAATCCATTCTGACAATCTCTGTGATTTTCAGTTGGTATGTATAGACCATTTACATTTAAAGTAATTATCGTTATGGTCTTATTTAAATTCCCCATACAGCTAGTTGTTATGTTTTTGCTCCATCTTTTTTTTTTTTTTTTTTTTTTTTTTGGTGCGTTGGGTGTTCGTTGCTGTGCGCGGGCTTTCTCTAGTTGAGGCGAGCAGGGGCTACTCTTGCTTGTGGTGCGTGGGCTTCTCATTGCGGTGGCTTCTCTTGTTGTGGAGCATGGGCTCTAGGCACGCAGGCTTCAGTAGTTGCAGCACGCAGGCTCAGTAGTTGCGGCATGCGGGCCCTAGAGTGCACAGGCTTCAGTAGTAGTGGAATGCGGGCTCAGTAGTTGTGGCTCGCAGGCTCTAGAGTGCAGGCTCAGTAGCTGCGGTGCACAGGTTTAGTTGCTCCAAAGCATGTGGGATCTTCCTGCACCAGAGATCGAACCTGTGTCCCCTGCATTGGCAGGCAGATTCCTTTTTTTTTTTTTTAATAAATAACACATAATACTTATTAGTTTCAGATGTACGACATAATGATTCAGTATTTGTTTATATTGCAAAATGATCCCCACAATAGGTCTACTTCACATTGTCCTCATAGTTAAAAAAGTTTTTGTGTTGAGAACTTTTGTGATTTACTCTCTTAGCAAGTTTCAAACATGCAATACAGTATTATTAACTATAGTGACCATACTCCCTGCCAGCTAATAGCAGGAGGGTGGCTACTGTAATACACATGGTCAGTGACAGAACTCCAGTCACAGCCCCAGGCAGGTCTGAAAGTGCAACTGAGTTCACCAGAGTTTCCCACGAACCTGGCCCTTACTGCGAATCTCCCTAGTGAGCATGACTGGATGTATGAGATGCAGTTTCTGGGGGGTATCTCCCTCACAGGGGCTAATCTCCAGAGCTTTCATCTGTTATTATGTTAAAAAGCCAAGAGCACAGTGGCTGCACTTGTAGCGTCTTTCTCCAGTGTGAGCTTCCTGGTGCTGAATGGAGACAGACTAGTGGCTGAAGACTGTCCAATATCTGGCAAGTGGATTCTTAACCACTGCACCACCAGGGAAGTCCCTCCATCTTTTCCTTGTTCATTTTTATCTGTTTCTGCCTGTTTTTTATTATTTTTTATTATTCCATTTTATCTCCACTATTAACTTACCATTAAATATTTAAAAAAATTTTAAATGGTTATACAACAGTTGCCAATATCCTTCTTTATTTAATAACAGTATACCTTTAAAGAATATTATACCACTTCATGTATAGTATGAGGAACCTTACTCTGGTAAACTTCTAATTCCTCCCTCCCATCTTTTGTGTTGTTGTCATGCATTTTACCTTTGCAGATGCTGTAAAACCACAATACATTTCTACTATTTTTCTTTAAGACAGTCAATTGTCTCTTACAGCAATTAAAAATAAGAAAAAATGTATAACTGATTCACTTTGCTATACAGCAGAAACTACCACAGCATTGTAAATCAACTATATTCCAATAAAAATTTTAAAAAACACAGCTGTCAACAAAAAAAAGAAAAAATGACTTTTATATTTATTTTCATTTATGCCATTCCCAACACCCCTCATTTTTTAAAATATAGATCAAGAGTTGGCAGACTTTTTCTGTGAAGGACTAGATAGTAAATATTTTCTGCTTTGTGCGCCATATAGTCTCTGTTGCAACTACTTAACTCTGCCATTGTAGCATGAAGGCAGCCATAAACAATATGTAAATAAATGGGAGTGGCCAGATTTGGCCTGTGGGCCATAATTTACTGACCCCTAGTTTAGGTCCAAGTTTCTGACTGGTATCAGATATTTTCTGCTTGAAGAACTCTCTTTAACACAAAAAAGAAATAATTACATGACAATGATAGAAGTGCTAACTATTGCTACAGTGGCAATCAGATTACAATAAATACATGTGTCAAATCACCATGTTGTATACTTTAAATTTATAAAATGTTGGGGCTTCCCTGGTGGTCCAGTGGTTGAGACTTCGCCTTCCAATTCAGGGGGTATGGGTTTGATCCCTGATCGGGGAGCTAAGATCCCACATGCCTCACGGCCAAAAAACCAAAACATAAAACAGAAGCAATATTGTAACAAATTCAATAAAGACTTTTTAAAAAAATGGTCTACATCAAAAAAACTTTTAAAAAATGAAATAAATTTACAAAATGTTATATGTCAAATATATTTCAATAAAAAAAGCAGTTAATGCCATGGAATGGATGATGTCTTTAAAGAAGGCAATGGGAGAGGGCAGGGGCCAAAGAGGGGGGCCTAAGACAAAACACTAAGAAGCATCAACATTTCAGAAGAAGAAACAGCAGGAAAAGTTCTAAATAAATAGGGATCAGGAGAAAAAGCTGGAGAGCTTAGAATCACAGAAGTCAAGAGAGAATATATGTTAATTATATCTGAATAAAGATGGGGAAAAACAGCAGCAGGAGAATGTTGTTAGGAGGAAGGCATGGTCAGCACTGTCAAGTGCTGTTGAGAGGCCCAGGTGAACTACGAATGAAAAAGATCCACTGGATTTAGGTGACATAAATGGTTAGTGACTTCAATGAGAGCAGTTTCAACTGAGTGATGGGGAGAGAAGCCAGACTGCGGTGAGTCAGGAGCAGGTGCGTAATGAGACAATGTCCAAAATCTGTTTGAGAAATTTGGCTCTGACAAAAAAGGGAGGAAAAAAGAAAGGAGAGAGAGATGGAGAGGAAAGAAGGAAGGGAGGAAGAAAGGAAAAAGGAAGGAAGGGAAGGAAAGGAGGGAGGAAGGGGGCAGTGGTTAGTGGAGACACAAAATCATATGTAAAGCAAATACTAAACAAACAAAAATCTGTCTTTAAAAAAGGACGAGGGACTTCCCCGGTGGTCTAGTGGTTAAGACTTCGCCTTCCAATGCAGGGGGTGTGGGTTCGATCCCTGGGCTGGGAAGATCCCACATGCCTTGGAGCAACTAAGCCCGTGCGCCACAACTACTGAGCCTGCGTGCCACAACTACTGAAGCCCATGTGCCTACAGCAGAGCCCATGCTCTGCAACAAGAGAAGCCACCACAATGAGAAGCCTGTGCACCACAACAAAGAGTAGCCCCCGCTTGCTGTAACTAGAGAAAGCCCGTGCACAGCAACAAAGACCCAATGCAGCCAAAAATAAATAAATAAAGTAAATTTATAAAAATAAATAAACAAACAAATAAATAAAAATGGTCCACGTCAAAAAAAAAATCTTAAAAGGACTAGAGATGATGATTTAAAAAATCAAAAGTAGTTGTCTCCATGTGATATTATTATAAGTGATTTTTCTGTCCAGTACTTTTTCAAAGCTGCCCAATCTCCACCTGTGTTTTCATCCCTCCTTCCACTTCCTCAGTTATTTTAATGTTAACATTTATTCTCATCCTGTCTGCTTATCCTCTTCCCTGGTTAGTCTGTTCAGTTGTACATTTTCTCAGGTGGAGCATCCTCATGTCTGACCTTTTATTGTGCCTCATATGCATCATTCTCCCATCTCTATTATTCACTGAAACTTTGTCATCTGCCATTGCCATGAGGCTTTTTCTGAGAACATTCAAATAAACATTTTTAATAGACATCATTTTAATTTTCTTTAACTTCTTGCCACCTCAGCAGTTTTTTTTCTCTCGGCATGGAGGACACAAACATTTGTACTTTTTATTTATTTCAGATTCTGAATCTGTCCCTGAAATGAAAGTGTCCCTTTCAAAGCAGGAAGTTTGTGAAGAAGTATCATCTGAAAGGGAGCTGATAATAAGACTTACAAAGGATGATTCCTGGAACTTCAGATCGATAAAAGCCTGGGAATGTGGAGGCACATTACAAAGGCAGCAGGGAAAATGGCAAGTCATAATTAAACTCAAGAGATACACTATGGAGGATCGTAATGAAATCAGGGAAGGTTCAAACACAATTAAACATCAGAAAGTTTACTCAGTGAAAAAGCCTTGGAAGTGCAGTGAGTGTGGCAAGTCCTTCAGTTACTACTCACCAGAGGATTTATCCTACACCAGAGGATTCATACAGGAGAGAAGCTCTATCTATGTATGTTCTGAATGTGGAAAGGCCTTCAGCTGGAGCTTGTCACTTATCCAGCATCAGAGAATCCACACTGGAGAGAAAGCCTACGAGTGTCATGAATGTGGAAAAGCTTTCAGTCATCGTTCAGCCCTTATTCAACATCATATCATTCATACCAGAGAAAAGCCCTGTGAGTGCAACGAATGTGGGAAGGCGTTCAACCAAAGCACGTACCTTATCCAACGTCACAGAATACATACCGGAGAGAAATCCTATAAATGCAAGGAGTGTGGGAAAGCTTTCAATGACACCTCATCCCTTATTCAACATCAAAGGGCATACTGGAGAAAAACCCTACGGATGTAAAGAGTGTGGGAAAGCCTATAGTGACAGATCAGGCCTTACTCAACATCAGAGAACTCACACGGGAAAAGCCGTATGAATGTAGTGAATGTGGGAAGGCCTTCAGTTACTGTTCAGCTCTTATTCAACATCAAGGAACCCACACTGGGGAGAAACCTTACAAATGTAATGAATGTGGGAAAGCCTTTCGTGACCGCTCAGCTCATGTAGGACAACAGAGAACTCATACTGGAGAGAAACCATGTAAATGTGATGATTGTGACAAAGCCTTCAGCCAGAGTTCTCTTCTTGTTCAACACCAGACAATTCATGCAGGAGAAAAACCCTACAAATGTAAGAGATGTGAGAAAACCTTCAGTGTGCATTCATCCTTTCATCAACATAAAGAAATTCATGATGAATAGAATGCAGCAAATTCGTGAAATAATTATGTATTCTCTCCTGATTGCATAGAACTGCTCTAAATATTACAGGGCATATTACAAAAACATATGAGGCTATGTCACACAAAAATTGACCATCTTCCTTGAAATGTTATTAGGTATGGAGGAGGACAAGAGGTACATGTAAATATCTCAGTTACAAACCAAATGGCTGAAGCAGTGAAGAGAATTTCTAGGGGAGCACAGAAGGAGAAACTCTAGTTTGGTCAGGGAAACAGTAAGGAACTGAGCATCTAATATCAGTGGAAAAAGTAATGAGAGGAGCAGACTGAACATTGTTTGAGGCTGATGGCTCTATAAATAGTAGTTTCAGCCTGAAGCCGAAGTGGGGAGGATCAGGATCCCAAAGAGGAAAATTACCAGGAAATAAATAAGAGAGGAAATAAAAAGAGAAATAAAAAGAAATAAAAGAAGAGGGGGAAAAAAGAGAGGAAATAAAAAGAGAGGGAAAAAATCTAAGCCCAGAAAATCCTCCTTTTCTGTGTCCCTACAGTCTATCTGTTCATTTGCACATTTGCAAACACTGAAACCAATATTTATTTACCTTGGATGCACATTGAAATCACCCAAGAAGCTTTAAAAACAATACTGGGGGGCTTCCTTGGTGGCGCAGTGGTTGAGAATCCGCGTGCCAATGCAGGGGACACGGGTTCGAGCCCTGGTCCGGGAAGATCCCACATGCCGCGGAGCAACTGAGCCCGTGTGCCACAACTACTGAGCCTGCACTCTAGAGCCTGCGAACCACAACTACTGAGCCCACATGCCACAACTGCTGAAGCCCACGCGCCTAGAGCCCGTGCTCCACAACAAGAGTAGCCACCGCAATGAGAAGCCCGCGCACCGCAAAGGAGAGTAGCCCCCACTCGCCGCAACTAGAGAACGCCCGTGTGCAACAACAAAGACCCAACACAGCCAAAAATAAATAAATAAATAAATTTATTAAAAAACAATACTGGGTCCCAGGGAATTGCCTGGCAGTCCAGTGGTTAGGACTCAGCACTTTCACTGCCGTGGGCCCAGGTTCAATCCCTAGTCAGGGAACTATGATCCTGCAAGCCACGTGGTGTGGCAAAAACAAAAAACAAAAAAAAACTGGGTCCCAGCACCAGAGTTTCTGATTAAATTGGACTAGGGTGTAGCCTGAGCATTAGGAATTTTAAAACTTCTTGGAGGACTTTGCTGGTGGTCCAGTGGTAAAGAATCCGCCTTCCAATGCAGGGGATGTGGGTTCAGTCCCTGGCTGGGGAACTAAGATCCCACATGCTGTGGGGCAACTGGGCCCACGCACCACAACTACTGATCTTGCACGCCTCAACGAGAGAGACTGCATGCCACAAACTACAGAGCTCACGTGCCCTGGAGCCTATGAGCCACAAGTAGAGAGAGAAAACCTGCATGCCACAACTAGAGAGAAGCCCGCACGCCACAGCGAAGATCCTGCGTGCTGCAACTAAGACCCGATGCAGCCAAAAATAAATAAAATCAACAAATAATAAATAAATCTTAAAAAAAAAAAACTTCTTGGGTAGGATGGACCTAGAGATGATCATACCAAGTGAAGTAAGTCAGAGAGAGAAAGACAAATATCCTATGATATCATTTATATGTGGAATCAAAAAAAAATGATACAAATATTATTTACAAAACAGAAGCAGACTCACAGACATAGAAAACAAACTTTTGGTTACTAAAGAGGAAAGGTCGGGGTGGGGAGGGATAAATTAGGAATTTTTTTTTTCTTTTTAAATTTTATTTATTTTTGGCTGCATTGGGTCTTCAGTGCTGCACACGGGCTTTCTCTAGTTGTGGCGAGCAGGGGCTACTCTTCGTTGTGGTGTGCGGGCTTCTCATTGTGGTGGCTTCTCTTGTTACAGAGTATGGGCTCTAGGCACGTGGGCTTCAGTAGTTGTGGCATGTGGGTTCAGTAGTTGTGTCTCGCGGGCTCTAGAGCACAGGCTCAGTAGTTGTGGCGCATGGGCTTAGTTGCTCCGCAGTGTGTGGGATCTTCCCGGACCAGGGCTGGAACCCGTGTCTCCTGCATTGGCAGGCGGATTCTTAACCACTGCACCACCAGGGAAACCCCCATTCACATTGTTGTGCAGCCACCACCATGGTCCATCTCCAGAACTTGTTTCATCTTCAGACTGAATCCCTGCACCCGTTAAACACCAACTCTCCATTTTCCCCTCCACTCAGCCCCTGGAAAGCACCCTTCCACTTTCTGTCTCTATGAATTTGACTACTCCAGGTACCTCATAAGTGGAATCATACAGTATTTGTCCTTTTATGTCTGGCCTATTTCATTTAGCATAACGTCCTCAAGGTGCATCCATGTTGTAGCAGGTGTCAGAATTTCCTTCCTATTTAACACTGAATAATATTCTGTTGTCTGTAGACCACCATTTGTTTATTCATTCGTCTGTCCAGGATGCTTGGGTTGTCTCCATTATTTGGCTCTTGTGATTAATGCTGTGAGGAACATGGGGGTACAAATCTCTGTTTGAGTTGCTGCTTTCAGTGATTGGGGTATTTAGATGAGGTTCATCGGCCCCGTTGGAATTCCCTATCCCAGGGCTGCCTGGTGAGAGAGCTTCAAATCAGGGCTGGCCTTACGTGTTCTCTTGTCCTCTCCTTCAGCTTAGCCTGATGGCCGGGATCCTGCACCACCTCAGAGACCAGGCCATGGAAGCCGTGTTCCTGCCAGTCCTGTGGAAGGTGAGAAGGGTTCCTCCTCCCCTTCCTTGGTGTAGTCTCAGCGCCGGGCGATGGCTTTCACATGGCTTTAACTCCTCTGTTCAGGTCGAGCCATCTTTATCAGCTGGGGGTTTTTCCTTCTTGGAAGGTAGGATGTAAAGAGCTTGAACTGTGGGGTCAGACAGGTTCAAATGCAGGCTCCGTTTTAGATGTGTTACCTGATCTCTCTGGGCCACGGTTTCCTTATCTGGAAAATGGGCTAATGATAGTAGCTGTCGCAGAATTGTGAGGATTCAATGAAATGGGGCATGTGGAGTATCAGCAGGGTATCTAGTGACATGTGGAGCGCTCTGTAAGTTTGAGCTGTTGTCACCACAGTTGCTCCTTGTTTCTGTCAGTGAGCATTATTGTGTACCTACTGTATACCAGATAGTACTGCCTTTGTGCTGGGAGAGAAGCTCTCACCTAAGGCGCTTACAAGCCATTTGGAGAGGGAGCTATGGAAACAACCTCCTGCAACACAGGATAAATTCTGATCTGTTGGCATCAAAGGGTACACTGGAAGCTTAGTTACTGAACTCGTAACATGATGGAAGGTGACTGTGAGACGCTGAGTAGAAAAGTGAGGAGACACGTGAGGAACCATCGCGACCATTTGGAAAGAACAGTCTTGGACGGGAGGGAGGCGAGAGGGAGTTCGAGGGGCAGCGGTTTGACCCGTTGGCCCAGCGTGTCCGCGTTTGCTGAGGGGTCGCAGAGCTCTGTCTGCCTTTCTGGTGGCATCTCCCGCCTTCCCTGACGGCCAGAGGACCCGCTCGCAGGGGTGTGGACTCCCTTCTGTCCCCCGGCCTGTGTGCGTCCTGTTCTCCCTGTCCGCAGGCAGACCCACCTCTGCATCTGCTGAGACTCAGCTCAAAAATCCTCTGTGAAGTCTCTCTGAGGTCCCGCATTAACCCCATTACTCTCCCTTGTGTCCCCACGTGGGCGGAGGGCTGGGCTGGGCTCAGGAGGACAGCTGCAGAAGAGCCAGAGGGTGGGTGTGGGGTGACTGGAGGTGAGTGTGTAGGGTTTTCTTTACAGAAAAGGCCCAGTAAGGGAAGGAGAGAGGGCGGAAGCGAGAGGGAGCAAAGCACCCGGAGCATCTTTGTGAAGGCAGGAGAGGCGGCAACATGCTTGGGGGCTACGGGCAGGAGGGCTAGTCTGGGAAGGAACGCGGCTGTGTTGCTCTGCTTCATGACGCCTCACTTCTGACCGTTCTGACGCCAGCTGGGTGCCCGCAATTTAACTCATTCTGACACTGTCCCCCTGGAGTTAGCATTGGACCCACAGGGTAAGGGCTCAGTCCCTGCAGGACCGCCCCCGCCCCGACCTCAGACGCCAATCACAAGTGCAGGCTGTCACCTGTGCTTCTGACCCACCGGCTCTAAATTGGGGTTCCCACGACCCACTCCGCGGGTGCCATTGATCTGGTAGAGTGGCTCCCGGAACTCTGAAAACGGTTTACTTAGCAGATCCCTGGTTCATGTAAAAGGCTACAACTCAGGATCAGCCCGACGGAAGAGAGGCACAGGGCAGGGGAGTGGGGGAGGGGTGCAGGGCTTTCCTCTCCAGGCAGACACCCCCCAGCACCTCCGTTTCTGCGTTTTTATGGGGGTTCATTACATAGGCGTGCTGGGTCGAGTCACTGACCTTGGGTGACTGGCTGAACCCCAGCCTCCCCCCGCCCCTCAGGTGCTGGGGGTGAAGGTTCTCACCCTCTCGTCACATGCTTGTTCCCCTGACATCCAGCCCCATCCTTAGGAGTTTTCCGCATTAACATGAACTCAGGTGTGGTTGAGGGATTTGTTATGAGTAACAAGACGTTCCTCTCACCTGTATGGCCCTGGAGCTATTTCAGCAACCGAGGACAAAAGCCCAAATATTAAAAGATGCTCCTCTGTTCCTATCCCTTAGGAAAATCCAAGGGTTTTTAGGAACTCTGTGCCAGAAGTAGGGAGGAAGACCAAATATATATTTCTTATTTAAATCAGAGTATCACAAGGGGGGAAAGGGCAAAGACAGAAGAGTCATGGTCATTGGATTAAGACCCTGGAGGAGACAGGAGAGAATGGAATCGGGCCAAGGAGGAGGGGTCACCAGGAGGGAGAAGAGAGGAGGGGTGAGGCCCGATGCAGGGAATGTCTGGGAGCCGGTGGGGAGGCGGGAGGAGGTGAGGGCCATGTGCACAGGGGGCTGTTTTCTGGGATGTGACTGGCAGTGCCTCCTGAGAGGAGGGGGTGGGGTGAGCCCCTGTCCTCACAGCCCCCGTCGCCCCCCGTGGACCCCTGGATCGTCACCGTGTTGACTTTCCCGCTTCCCCACTGGACCCTTCACTCCCTGAAGCGGGGCTGGGGCTCCGTGGGTCGCACAGGCTGTGCCCTTAGCAGCTCTGGGGGCCCCGTTGTCACAGCTTCCATGTGAAGTGTCCCCTAGAGTCGAGCAGTGCGCAGCCCGAGGAGCTGGTCCTGTGGGCCCAGCAGGAGCTGTCACCTCTGCGTTTACTGTCACTGGTGTGTGGCCCAGAGGCCGGCGACTTCTTGGTGCTCAGTAAATGTTTCCTGAAGGAACGGGAGTGATAAAGGGGGAGAAGACCACTGGTGAGGACCATGAGGGCGAGAACTGTGGGGCCACACGAAGGGCCCAGCTAGAAAGCCCCACGCGCAGAGAGAACTCTGGGGGTTTGAACCGTTGTATCCCAGCACCTGGGAGCCTCCAGGCGGGTGCAGAGAAGGCAGCGGGCGGCTGGGGCAGGTGAGGGCGTCTGCAGGCAGCTCTGGGGACGGAGGATGTTGGGGATCGGGGGAGGGGGCGTGAGACCCTAACCCTGGAGCCAGGTGAGAGCAGGAGGAAAGAAAGGCCTGTCGTTTGGGAGACTCAGGGTCTGTCTGCAGAGGGGAGCGATGTGAAGCATCTCGGGTGGGGCTGGTATTCCTATTGCCGAAGCCCTTCTGCACGAACACCCCCGAACCACAGCGAGTGTGGGGGGCAGACGCCAGGCCTCTCGGCCCCCGGGAGCTGGGTACACAGTTGCAGATGGAAACTTCTGCCGTGGGCACGGTGCTCAGCGGTCTGTGTTTGGCCCCGTGGAGACGCTCTCCACCGCTCCCCACTTTGTCTGCGCCCTGGGAGGCTGGCCTTTATCTTCTCCATCCACGGGCTCCCTTGCTCTTGCTTCGGGTTGGCTTCTGGCAGGGGGATGGGGTGGGGCCCGGAGGCCTGGAGGGGATCGCTGCTGGGGGTTTATCCCTCAGTCCCTCCCCGCTGGGCTGCCCCCCGCTCCGGTCTCGCTTCTCCAGCAACTTTCTGGATCCCAGTGTCCCCTGCCGTCCTCCCCCTTCACACCTAGTGGGTAGCGGTGCCCACGACAGCCAGCCCGCGAGCTCCAGCCTGCCTGGTTGGTTCCCATTAGCCTGTCCATCCCTGTGTCCCATTAGCCTGTCCATCCCTGTGCGAATGGCCCGCACGCTGCCCCGTCCTCAGTGACCTCATGGGAGTGAGCCATCTCTTTCCTGAGAGATCCGGGCAGAAGAAATACAGGATGTGGAAGGCAGGGTTGTGCAGAGCAGGGTCGGCCAACTCACCTGGAGCCGGGAGTAGTTTTATTGGGTCACAGCCACACCCATTTGCTCTCCTGTTGTCTGTGCTGCGTCTGTGCTACCAGAGCAGAGCTGAGTGACTGCAGCAGAGACCCAACGGCCAGAGAAGCCTCCAGTGTTGACCATCTGTAATCATAATACTGTAGCTCACAAAGTTATTGTAAGAATCGCAGCTGCAGTTAGTCGCTGTGTTTCCAGGGGTTGCTGGCCTTTGAGGACGTGGCTGTGTACTTCACCAGGGAAGAGTGGGACGCACTGCACTGGCCTCAGAAGGCCCTCTACAGGGACGTGATGCTGGACAACTACAGAAACGTGCTCTCCTTGGGTAACGAGTTGGCTTGAAGGTGAGGGGAATGGGATTAGGGAGGGCACATGAGTGTCCCTTACAGTAGGGGTCCCCAACCCTGGGGCTGAGGACCGATACCGGATCCGGGCCACACAGCAGGAGGTGAGTGGCAGGCGAGTGAGTGAAGCTTCATATGCCACTGCCCATCGCGTGCATTACTGCCTGAACCATCACCCCCCCCAACCCCCATCCATGGAAAAATTGTCTTCCACGAAACTGGTCCCTGGTGCTGGAAAGGTTGGGGACCACTGCCTTACAGTATACATTGTTGTTTTTTTTAAATTAATGTATTTATATTTTATTTTTGGCTGCATTGGGTCTTCATTGCTGGGCGTGGGCTTTCTCTAGTTGCGGTGAGCGGGGGCCACTCTTCATTGCGCTGCGCGGGCTTCTCATTGCGGTGGCTTCTCTCGTTGCGGAGCACAGGCTCTAAGCGCGGAGGCTTCAGGAGTTGTGGTGTGTGGGCTCAGTAGTTGTGGCTCGCAGGCTCTAGAGCACAGGCTGAGTAGCTGTGTCGCACGGGCTTAGTTGCTCCGTGGCACGTGGCAGCTTCCCAGACCAGGACTCGAACCCGTGTCCCCTGCATTGGCAGGTGGATTCTTAACCACTGCGCCACCAGGGAAGTCCTATATTGTTTTATTTCCTTAAAAATGATATGAGGGGACTTCCCTGGTGGCGCAGTGGTTAAGAATCCGCCTGCCAATGCAGGGGACACGGGTTTGAGCCCTGGTCCGGGAAGATCCCACATGCGGCTGAGCAACTAAGCCTGTGCGCCACAACTACTGAGCCTGCGCTCTAGAGCCCGCGAGCCACAACTAATGAGCCCACGTGCCACAACTACTGAAGCCCGTGTGCCTAGAGCCCGTGCTCTGCAACAAGTGAAACCACTGCAACGAGAAGCCTGCGCACCACAATGAAGAGTAGCCCCCGCTCGCCACAACTAGAGAAAGCCCGTGCACAGCAACAAAGACCCATCACAGCCAAAAATAAATAAATAAATAATAAAATAAATTTATTTAAAAAAAAGAAAAGATATGAAGGGAATTCTCTGGTGGTCCAGTCGTTAGGACTCCGCGCTTTCACTATGGGGGGCCCAGGTTTGATCCCTGGTCAGGGAACTAAGATCCCACAAGCCGTGCGGTACAGCCAAAAAAAGAAAAAAGATATGAAACAAATATGACATTAAGAATTGATTAATCGGTGTGGTGCATATGTGAATGTTCTTTAAAATCGTTCTCTCTAGTCTACACTTGTGTGTATGTTAGCAATATTTCACAATAAACTTCCCATGTTTTTTGTGAGATATCACAGTTCAAAAGTATATGAATATATATGACAGAAATAATAACACCCACGCCTCCTCAACCTAGTGAAGGAATAAATCACCTTCAGAATCACAAAAGTCCCTTATATTCTCTCCAGTCTCATCTCCCTTCCTCTTCAACAAAGGTTAATCATTCTCTTACATTATGTAGATATACCACTTATCTCTGTCTGGACAATATATTACCTAGTTTTGCTTTTTCTGGAACTTTATGTACATGGAATCATACTCTTGTTCTTTCACTACATGTGTGTTGAGAATCATGCATCTCTGTATAGCTGTGGTTCAGTCATATTCACTGACACTGAGTATCCCACTGCAGGAATATAGCACAATTTATGAAACTCTTCTTTGGCTGATCAGTTTTCAGGATGTTTGCAATTTGGGGCTTTTACAAAACAGCATGTCAAATGCCTCTTGGTTCCCTGTGAAAAGACCTAGAAATAAGTTATATACATTTTCAACTTTAAGAAGTAGCACCAAATTGTTTTCCCTAATAAATATAACAACTTACACACCAATAGCTGAGGAGAGTTCCCACCACTCTACATCTTTGTTAGTACTTGGTACTGACAGATTTTGAAAGGTTTGATAATCTGTAAGGTGTGAAATAGTATCTAATTGTGGCTTAATTTGCATTTTTCTTATTACTAATGTAATTGAGTATGTTTTCATCTTCATGGGCTGTAATTCCTATTTTGTTTTTTCCTAATACAGTGTAGTTAAATTTATCAATCTTTTATAGTTAGTGCTTTTTGAGTCTCCCTGAAGATTGCTACAAGTTTATCAAAAATTTGTTTTTTTTCTTCCTGGGTACACTCATAATAGAATGTAATTTGGTACTTGCTTTGGGGGAAAGAAATTGGGAAGGTGTATTGAAAGCCATAAAATAACTAAAACACTGAACAAGGAATTCTACTTCTCTGAACGTAGCGTTAGAGTCTAAAGAACAATCCAAATCCTAAAATTACACTGACATTCACTACAGCATTTTTTGCAACAATGAAAAATGAGACAGACCTGAAACTTCCAGCAAAAGGAATTGTTACATCCACTTGATGGAAAATGACCAGCTATTAAGCATAAAGTTTAGGAAAACCAAGTAAAATCCTCAAGACATAATACTAAAGAAGATATAAAATATGAACACTGTGATTTTTGTTATATAGAAAAATATGCATAGAAAAAGAATCAGAAGGAAATACACCAAAATACTGGTATCAAATGGATTGTGGTGTTGGGATTTTGGGTAATTTTTCCCCTATTGTTTTCCCAGATATCCAATAATGTACTTGTATTCCCTTAATTAAAAAAAAAAAAGTTCAAAAAATTTGGAAGCAATGCATATTATCAGTGGGTAGCACTAGAAAGATAATCAGATAGATTTAGGCTCTATTCCAAGTTCTTAGCTGTGTTTAACCCAACAAGGAAAGACTGGGAAAGAAAGAGGGACTCTGCAAAATTAATTTTTAAAAAACTCAAATATATAGAGTGCCTCCTGTAGGCACTGAACTGTACAAGGTGTTCTGGAGTATAAAGTATCTACCATCTAAGTAGAAAGACAATTCTAAGTGACTGCAATACATTCTCAGGGAAGTAACAGGAGGGACAAGATTTGGTCCAAAAGCAGAGGTTCCAGAAGAGTGACAAGGACAGAACTCTCATGGTTCCGCCCTCGCTCTGCTGGAAAGTGTGTTCCGGTGGGGCTCCTGACTCACGCAGTCCTGCTTCAAGGCAATACGCTACCAAAGGGCATCCCTAGACTCTAGCTGGACTCAGTCTTTCTTGGGTGTGATGCCCAGGGCAGTATGACCCACGATTACTGAAATACTCCAAAAGCCAAAGAATGTAGTTTCTGGAAAGAAAGCAAGAGAGAGAGAGAAACAAAACAGCTCATGCAGAAGCATGTCAAAATGATGGGGCTTTATTTCTATGGATTCTTTGGTGTCGGATGAGGTGTGAACTCTGTCTAAAGCTGTCCCCACATTCAAGACATCTGTAAGGCTTCTCTCCAGTGTGAGTTCTCTGGTGTTTAACGAGGGTTGCGCTCTGACTGAAGCTTTTCCCACATTCTTGGCATTCGTAGGGCTTCTCCCCGGTGTGGATTCTCTGGTGTTTGGAGAGGTCGGAACACCGTTTAAAGCTCTTCGCACACTCTTCACACGTGTAGGGTCTCTCTCCCTGGTGTGTCCTCTGATGTCTAAAATGGTTGGAGATACGGCAGATTTCCCCGCACTCATGACACGTGTAGTGCTTCTCCCCCATGTGGACTCTCTGATGCCGGTTGAGGTGTGAGCTCTGTCTGAAGCTGTCCCCACATTTGGGGCACGTGTATGGCTTCTCACCTGTGTGTGTCCTCTGGTGTTTAACGAGGGTTGCGCTCTGACTGAAGCTTTTCCCACATTCTTGGCATTCGTAGGGCTTCTCCCCGGTGTGGATTCTCTGGTGTTTGGAGAGGTCGGAACACCGTTTAAAGCTCTTCGCACACTCTTCACACGTGTAGGGTCTCTCCCCCTGGTGTGTCCTCTGATGTCTAAAATGGTTGGAGATACGGCAGATTTCCCCACACTCATGACACATGTAGTGCTTCTCCCCCATGTGGACTCTCTGATGCCGACTGAGATTTGAGCTCTGTCTGAAGCTGTCCCCACACTTGGGGCAGGTGTAAGGCTTCTCTCCGGTGTGAGTCCTCTGGTGTTTAACGAGGGTAGCGCTCTGACTGAAGCTTTTCCCACAGACAGAACACCCGTAGGGCTTCTCCCCGGTGTGGGTTCTCTGGTGTTTAAAGAGGTCGGAACGCTGTTTGAAACTCTTCTCACAGGTGTCACACATATAAGGTCTTTCTTCATGGAACCGCCTCTGGGCCTCAAGTAGGCTTGAATGATGGCAGTTTTCCCCACTGTCAAGAGATTCATGAGGTTTCACGGTATCTAACCTGTGTTTGCAATTGTTCCCACGTTCATCACTGGTAATGGGTCTCTCTGCTGTCTGGATGTGCTGAGCAGGAACAAAGTTTGAACTTTTGGCACTAGGCCCAAATTCATTGTTTTTGGAGTCTCCCTCTTCTCTGGGAGCACTCTTGAGGTCTGAGATGCTGGTGACTCCCTGATCTTCAGGAGACTTTTCAAGTTTCAGCAATGACGGGTCGCCTGAGGGCTTTTCTATCCTGTCCTCATGGGCATCCCCACACTCGGAAGACCGGGGCCCCTTCTCCTGGGACCCTTGTAGCTGCCCTTGTGGCTCCACTTCTTCTTGAATTTCTTGCTTTAGAATCAACTCTTTGTTCTCAATTCTAGTTTCCAAACCTGAAACATGAAAATACAAATTGCTGACATTTCATCCTTGCGCAAGAGTGAATAAGAAAGTGCTAGCAGAAAAACAACCCCCCCGCCAAAGCCCTTTTAATGTCCTCCATGAAAACACTCCTGAAGTTAAATTATTTTAACTAACCTGTCAGATGTGCTCACGTTTACCTGTACAAACCCCGTTTCTTTCCTTTTATACTTGTGCCTCCGCTGGCCAACCTGTCTCTCCTGCCGCAGCCCCACTGCACTGTTGTGTGAATCACTGTATTACACGAGGCACTACTGGAGAAGGTGTCGACACAGACGGTACAACCTTTATCCCGTGCACGCAGGATGCTTTACTAAGAGAGATTCGTGGGTGAGTTACAGTAACAGACACACCAGGTGCCGCCAGTCTGAAGGCAGGCTCTGGGTAGGCAGTAAATCTAGGACTGATGGAAAAGTCTGTGAAGGATTCCATCCCCCAGTCCAGAATTCTTGCAGTTTACTCTCCAGGAAGGCTGAACCAGATAAATTTGGGACTGGGGACGTGAGGCACAGCTGAGAACAGGGGACAGGTACCAACTTCCCATGAGGAGAGTCAAGTGAAAATGGACACACTGACTGGTGGAACCTCCATGCGCTGTCCTCTGTTCAGGCTCAAACTGTCAGCCTCGAGCCTGACATCCTCCCGGCAGAAAGGGCAGGGATTTCATAGGCTTTAGTCCCTACTGGATTCCCACCTAGAACTGCACCTGGCTTATCTGCAGACACGCAATGAAATATCTGTTGACTGAATCTCTCTATGGGAAAACTTAGCAGCCTGGGCCAAAGACCCAGAGACACTGACATGTGGGAATTCCCAGGTAAAACAGTGCCTGATGCCTGACCCGGTCCTGAAGATCACAGTTCACAAGTTCTTCCCAATAGAGTTTCCAGTCAGAATGCTTGGGTTTGGGACTTCCCTGGTGGCGCAGTGGTTAAGAATCCGCCTGCCAATGCAGGGGACACGGGTTTGATACCTGGTCCGGGAAGATCCCACGTGCCGCGGAGCAGCTAAGCCTGTGTGCCACAACTACTGAGCCTGCGCTCTAGAGCCCCCGAGCCACAACTACTGAGCCCGCATGCCACAACTACTGAAGCCCACGCGCCTGGAGCCCATGCTCTGCAACAAGAGAAGCCACCGCAATGAGAAGCCAGCGCACCGCAATGAAGAGTAGCCCCTGCTCGCCGCAACTAGAGAAAGCCCGCATGCAGCAACGAAGACCCAATGCAGCCAAAAATAAATAAATAAATAAATCTATTTTTAAAAATAAGAAAAGGGATATTTCGGGACTTCCCTGGTGATCCAGTGGTTGGGACTTCACCTTCCAATGCGGGGGGTGCAGGTTCGACCCCTGGTCAGGGAGCTGGGATCCCGCATGCCTCGCGGCCAAAGAGCCAAGACATAGAACAGGGGCAGTCTTGTGGCAATTTCAATAAAGACTTTAAAAAAAGGGGTCCACATCAAAAAAATCTTAAAAAAAGAAAGAAAAGAAAAGGGATGTTTAAAGAATAAGAAAAAGCTCTTCAAAATATTCATGAGAGCAGAAATATTTCAACCTAAGAGTTGGAAAATTAAGCTAAGGAGATTTCCCAGAAAGGGAAAGAAAAGATAAGGAAATGGGAAGGAGGTAGGGAACCCTACAGGATCAGCCCATGAGTTCCAGCATCCAACTGGAAGAAATCCCAGAAAGAAAACAGGAAAAAATGAGATAAAAATAAATAGAAAAAATAAAAGAATACTACAAAAAATTTCTCACAACTCAAAGACGCGGGCGCCTATATTGTCAGGACCCGCCAACTACTCAGAACAATGAATGAAAAAAGAAACCTTACACCCAGCCACACCCATTGTGAAATTTCATACCAGCAGGAATAAAGAAAAGCTCCTAAAGGCTTCTGCACAGAACAGATCACACACCAAGGATAAAATATCACAGTGGCATCAGATTTCTCAATTGCAACATGGCAAGCTAGTTACAAAATCCACCGTCTTCAAAATTCAAAGGTAGAGTCATTTCTGAAGTAGAATGCTACATCCAGCCACACCATGATCTGGATGTGAGAGAGGAATAAAGGCGTTTAGACATGCATTGAGTTCCCAAGTATATGTTCTCTGTAATATATTGGAGGTCGTTCTATATCACATGAAGGGGGTAAACCAAGGAAGAAAATCCTATGGGATCTGGGAAAGAGAAAAAGGTGAGAGTGAAGGAACGTTCTAGGACAACAGCTGTGTAACTAACCTGGAGAAGCCCATCCACCCTGGAGCAGAGGAGGCTTCAGGAGGGACTCTCCAAGGGGAGAATGAAGCCGATGGCCCGTCTGATGGATCTGAACTCACTGAGAGGGGTTTACGTTTCTAACAGAGAGTCTGTGGGTGAACTAGTGCTCAGGAGTTAGAAAAGGAGGCACGTGCAGAATGAGGCATTATTAATTCTGGGAAAAACCAAAAGCTGTAAAGGAAAAGACTTACAGTCATATATATTAGGTGAGTGAATATAGATAATATTTATATGGGCATAATACTGAAACATTCCCTTAACAAAAACAGACTGATTTAACTATGCTGAGAGAATTACGGACTGCTAAATGTGAGCATGCTGGGGAGACACGACCCTGTCTTCCTTAGCAGGCAGTCAAGAGATAATAACTGAAACTGAGAAAAAAAACCCCAGCAGAATAAGCATCTTATTGAGAAATATGAAAATAAATACCACTGGAAGGGGTGAAAAGATTTTAAAGTTGTTGTCTCTGCAAAGTTGGAATCAGGATTGAGAAGGGCCCATTTTCCTAAGAAGATTTGAAAAACACAAACCATAAAGTAAAAGATTGAAAAATTTGACTATATTAAAATTTCAAAATTTTATATAACAAAAACACCATGGTTAGAAAGACAAGCCACCTCTATAACCAATAAAATAACAAAGGATTAGTATCAAAAACATAAAGAACAGCCACAAAACAATTTAAAAGATAGTGGAGGAAAGGAGAGGAGATAAGGATACACCATTCATTAATCCTAACAGTATTACTTATTGAGCACCCACTCTATGCCAAGCACTATTCTTGGCACTTGGGATATAAATGAACAAAAGAAAAAAATCCTTCCCCCTGTGGAGCTGACATTCCAGAAGGGATGGTCAGACAATAGATGAACATAAAGTCAAATATATAGGATGTCAGAGGGTAATAAATGCTATGGACCAGGTCAGGCAAGGCGAGGGATCTGTGAGGCAGCTGTTGGCAGGAATCATGTATTAACATGACGGTCAGGTCAGGCCTCGCCGAAAAGTGAGATGTGAGCACAGGCTTGAAACAAGTCAGGGAGTCCGTTTGGTGGAGATCCGGAGGAATAATATTCCAGGCAGAGGGAGCAATCAGAGCAAAGACCGTGAGGCAGGATGCCCACCACGCTCAAGGAGCAGCAAGGTCAGTGAGGCTGGGGGCTGGGGGCGTAAGTGAGGGGAGAGCAGGAGGGAACAGGGCCACGTCCCATCAGGCACCACAGGCTTTCACTCTGCGTGAAATGAGGAGTATTCAGGTTCTGAGCAGAGGTATGATGCAACCCAACATTCTAAAAGGAACACTTGGGCCACTGGGTTAAGACATCGTGCTGTCAGCTGAACACCAAATGTTGCCAAGGGTGTGGAGAAAGAAGAATTCTCATATACGGCTGGTAGGAGTACAAATTGACTCCCATCATTTTGGACAGCCAGATGGGCAAACATCCCTAAGTATATTCTCTTCAGAGTCTCCTACATATGAACACAGGGAGAAAGAGACAGGAACGTTTGGTATAATACTGTGTGTAACGGTGAAAAACTAGAAGCCTTAACGTCCATTGACAGGAGAATGGATAAGTAAATATTGGAATAGTCATACAATGAAATATATAGATGTTAAAATGAATAAACTAGTGCTACACGTATCAACATGGATAAGTCCCAAAAATGTAATGCTGAGAAAAAAGCCAAGGTGCAAAAGAACCATACAGTAATATAATTTATATACCATAAAAGCATGTAAAAATACTATATACGTTTACATATTTACGTGTTTACATACATTTATATAGAGACAATGTGTACATGTGCCTACATGTATATGTAGAAAGAATATAAAACAAGCATGGAAATGGTAAGTCAGGATATTGGTTACCTCTGCAGAAGGATCAAGGGAAGAGCTTTCAGGGAGGGTACACAGAGCTTCACCTATAGCTATGGCTGTAATATATTATCTCTTCAGAAAAAAAAATGAAGCCACGGCCAATATTAAAATTCGATAAACCTGGGTGGTGAATCCTCAGGTGCTCATTATACGTTTTTATACTTTCTTATGTATTTTTCTTAAAAAATGAACCAAAATAAAAAGCTGACTCTATCACCTAACAATACAGAACAGAGAGGTCTTGCTTGGGTCACAAAAGGGACTCGAAGGCTCTCAACCTGTGTCTGAATGGCAGGCTGGCTGGGGGATTTACTGAAGCAAGCCCGCCACAAATCACACACAGCTGGAAACAAGCAAAGGCAGGGCACTTACTTGGCGAGACTGCGTTCCCATAATCCTTCGGCGCACTCTCCCTGTAGAGGTCCCTGTGTGCTGGGTCCAGACGCTCCCATTCCTCCCAGGTTAGAGACACCGCCACATCTGGGACTGTCACCAATCCCTGAAACAACACAAGACCTCCCTCAGCACCTGCCGTCCCAGGATGGCGTCACCAACAGTGCCAGGATGAAGCCGGACTCCAGAGAGAAGTCTGCGAGCGCTGAGAAACCGAGTCACGACCAACGGAGTCTTTATCAGTGAGCCTTGTACTGATGCGGGAGTTGCAAAGTGACCAAAAACAGAAGCTGGCATTCTCCTGCAATCCTGAAAAGCCTTTCTATGAACTGTCTACACTAACTTGGCAGGAGAGCAAAATATTCATTTGGGTTATATTGCTGTGATTTATCAAAGCAGAAACCTGATATGGATTGAAAATATACAGGTTAACCAGAGTCGGGAGTTGCAGTGCTGGCTCTCAGATGCTGTTCCCTCACCTGTGAAATGGATACAAAGTTCTATCTTCAGAGGAAGGTACCTCACCAACAGCAGTAATGTGTTTTCCCCTGAGCCTCTCCTTTCCTTGTAAAGGAAAACCACACTCCTGTGTGTCTCCTCTGCTCTCAGGACTCTGAATATTCACTACAACACTCCTTCGCTTCTGACACCAGATGTGTGCATTTCCACAGGTCAAGCAATTCTGCGGCACCCGCTGCGTGTCCTACAGTGTAACAACTCTGACCCTACCTACCTGGAGATGGTATGACATCCCATTAGGTTAAAGGGCTCATGTTTCATACACATCCTAAAGTTCACGCAAAATGTAATAAGGAAAGAACTTATGAAGCCCACAGCATCCCTCACACCTCCATTCCCACCACCAGAACACGTTCACTCCTCACCTGGCGTGAGGTCCCATCAAGCTCTCTCTGTAGAGCCCAAACCAAGGCGGCAGCCTCCTCCCCGCTCTCCGGGCAGTGCTTGCGCACCCAGGCCTGGAGCTCCTGGGGCAGGATGGTCAGGAACTGCTCCAGCACCAGCAGCTCCAGGATCTGCTCTTTCGAGTGCACCTCGGGCCTCAGCCACCGACGACAAAGTTCCCTGAGTCGGCTCAGCGCCTCTTCGGGTCCGGTCACCTCCTGATAACGGAACCGCCTAAAATGCTGTCGGGAAGTTTCGGGATCCGGACAGTCCCCAGGTGGGTCGGACTCCCCATCTCCGGGTGAATCTTCCTCCACTTTCACTATCCAAGGTCCGTCACTCAGGGGCAGAGCAGCGACCCTGCCTTGACTTGCGGTCCAGATCCAACTCATCCTTCTCCTGCAAGTGCGCACTTTCCCGGAGTTCTGCCTTCAGGTGAAATGACAGCAAACCCAGCAAAAAGCCACGGAGCTCATCGGATCTCCCCAAAGCAGCGGCTGCCCACCGTCCCGTCCCTAACAAGCCCCCACCTTGCCCAGCCCCCTCCCAGCCCCCTCCTACCCGCAGCTACCCCTCCCAGAAGCTGCCAAGTCCCGTGACAAAAACCACTAATATCCCCAGCAGGAAGTGCGTCCCCGACTCATTGCAGTGCCCAATCCCGGGCATTTCCGGGGCCTCTCTAGGCTCCCCGGAGGAGTGACGTGCATCTCGGTGGTTCGCTGTCCTCACCCCTCACAGATACTCTGCACGAGTACCTTGCAGTGTGGCGCTTATAGTCCTTAAGGTTACCGAACTAAAGGGTAGTCTTCCTTTAAAAATGAATGTCATTCTTTAACACATTATCTGTGAATAAAGTTTTGTAAATTTTGTTTTAGGGAAAGTTAAAAGTTCCAACTGTACAATAAGTGGTCATTCATCCACTGGATATTCATTTAATGCAAGAAAGGTTTGTTGAGTATCTTTTACATGCCAGGCATTGTGCTTGACACTACAGACACAAAACTGGGAAGACATAGTCCCCGTCCTCCGTTGTTCAGTCTCCTAAGGGAGAAAGACACTTAAACAAATCCTTGCAGGACAGTGTGGTAAATGCAATACTTTGAGGTGTATGCAGTGTCTATTTGTATAACCAGAGGTGGAAATAATCAACCATGCCTCATGGAGAGGGTACAGTGAAAGACTTCACAGAAGAGATTAAGCTTCACAGAAGAGATAAAGCTTAAAGAGTCCATGTGGACTGAGGACATATTTTAATTTAATTTAAAAAATTATTATTATTTTAAAATAAATTTATTTATTTATTTTTGGCTGCGTTGGGTCTTTGTTGCTGCACGGGGGCTGCTGTTTGTTGTGGTGCGCGGGCTTCTCGTTGCGGCGGCTTCTCTTATTGCGGAACACGGGCTCTAGGTGCACGGGGTAGTTGCAGCACACAGGCTCAGTAGTTGTGGCTTGCAGGCTCTAGAGCACAGGCTCAGTAGTTGTGGCACATGGGCTTAGTTGCTCCGCAGCATGTGGGATCTTTCCAGACCTGGGCTCGAACCCGTGTCCCCTGTATTGGCAGGCGGACTCTTAACCACCGTGCCACCAGGCAAGTTCCTTTAATTTTCAAATGGGTTAAATTTATAGGCAATAAATCCATAGTAGGTTGTATCATCCCCTCCAACTTTAGATTTCCTGTGCCCAGCTTCCTTGCAGTGCTTCACAGTTGGTATCCAAGTTGCCAAGGATTTTGTCCTATTCCAAGCCCTACTCCCCTGTTCTATCGTTTACTCCCTCTTCCTCACTTCATTTTAAGTATCTACATGGACACTGCCACCCCACCTCTTCTTTTCTGTGCCAGTGTTCAGAAAAATAAACCATGCAACTGAAATGAAGGATACTATACATTAGTTTAATATTTACATTAAATCATCTGCATTATTTAACAAATGAAGAATTATCTAAGTTATGTTATAGGTAAATTCATTTAAAATACCATTTATTTCAATAAGTACTGTACAATTAATGTCCTGATTTATGAATGCAAAGTCCCAGGCAGGGTCAGGATTCCATATGACATATCTGTGGACTAAAGTTTAAATTATAAACTAATGATTTATCCATAGTTTGTGCAAAAGCACAGGCAGTCAACCCCTACTTTAGGCTCTAGCAGGTAAGTGGCTGTATTAGTCTGTTGTGATCTGTTTTGATTGGACATTAACAGGACAAAAAAACAGGAAAAGGCAGATTTTTCGGGATTAATTTTTATGTCGAATCCACTTACACAGAAAAAATTCACTACTCACAAGGCTCATATTCATCATTTTACAAATTTAGAGCAACATGTAATAATTTTTAAAATATTTATTTGGCTGCACTGGGTCTTCGTTGCCGCGTGCGGGATCTTCCTTGTGGCCTGCGGGATCTTTAGCTGCAGCCTGCAGGATCTTTTAGTTGTGGCATATGGGCTCTTAGTTGCAGCATGCATGCAGGATCTAGTTCCCTGATCAGGGATCAAACCCAGGCCCCCTGCATTGGGAGCGCAGAGTCTTAACCACTGGACCACCAGGGAAATCCCAACATGTAATAATTTAATGACATAACTTGTCACATGTTTGCATCTGATCTCTCCAGGCGGTCTGAAAGTCCCTGGAGGGCAGAAACTTTGCACAAGTCTACTTTTTCATCTGTGTGGGAATGCTATCACAGTCTGGCAGGAAGTCAAAAGCTCTTTTCCCAGTATTCCAGGACAAGGCTTTGAGTAGGATTGGGTGGCCAAGGATGGCAAGGGAATTGGACAGAATGCAAATCCACAAATAAGAGAACCCTTTATAGTATAGGCAAATCTAGCTCCAGACAATATCCACCTATATAACTAGTAATGGAATACAGAAGAGAATATCACGTTCTATGAAGGCAGTACAAGCATTTTTCATCTCCTCCCAGTGAGAGGAGATGTAGGTCTCCTTACTAGCTGATTACCAGTCCGGGCTCCGCTAGTTCCTGCTTCTGGGTTGTGTGACTCTGAACTCTGATCATGATATAGTGATTTGCTTAGCTCTTATCTCTCTTTCTCCTGTAACTTTTGCCTTCATCTGCAGAATATCAAATGCTTTCATCTGCTCTCACTGATATCATTGAATGACATATTTCTCTGTTCCCAATGCCTTTTCTGATGCTTTGTTCAAAAAGTTAATTGAAGAATGCTAGCTGCCTCATCTTTTAAAAATAATTGAGGAGAGAAAGTGAGAAAAGGAAAACAGGGCAGGAATAAATAAGATGGAGCCAGGGATAAGATGGGATTAGAAATTACCCACTGTAAACTGCTGTATACTGGCAAAAGGTAACCCCCAGTTTGGCTTTGAGAAACCTCAGCAGCCAAAGCAAGAAGAAAACAAGATCAGTTCCGTGATGTGCAGTGCATCTCGGGTAAAAGCAAACTACTATAGTGGCTTAGGAGAAATCCAGCTATTCTTGGTACCAAGAGGAAAGAGAAATTTATACTCATAAGAGCAAAGCTTGGGCTTCCCTGGTGGCAAAGTGGTTAAGAATCCGCCTGCCAACGCAGGGAACACAGGTTTGAGCCCTGGTCCCGGAAGATCCCACATGCCGCGGAGCAGCTAAGCCTGTGCGCCACAACTACTGAAGCCGGCACGCCTAGAGCCCTTGCTCCACAACAAGAGAAGCCACCACAATGAGAAGCCCGCGCACCGCAACAAAGAGCAGCCCCCGCTCGCCACAACTAGAGAAAGCGCGCACGCAGCAACGAAGACCCAACGCAGCCAAAAATAATAAATAACTAAAATAAATAAGTTAAGAAAAATAAGGGCAAAGCTTAGCTTAGCTTACTTAATTTGCAAGACAAGCCAGGTTACAGTGACCTGGGTATTTCTTGCTTATGCCTCTGAAAATCATAAGCAAAACTTCAATTGTTTCCCCAAATTGATATGAAGTAACCGCTAACCAATTCCCTTTCATTTAAGAAAATTCTAATATTGTAACCAATCGCTGTGAAGAATAAACAGTCACTGCCTCCACACTACATAAGATACTTTGAAACAATATACTTCTGAGCCTCATGCTTTGTTTTGGTTTGAGTGCTCCCAGTTTGCTGTCTTTTTTTTTTTAAAGCAGAGCTTTTTTTTTTTTTTAAATTAATTAATTAATTAATTAATTTATTTTTGGCTGTGTTGGGTCTTCGTTTCTGTGCGAGGGCTTTCTCTAGTTGTGGCAAGCGGGGGCCACTCTTCATCGCGGTGCGCGGGCCTCTCCCTATCGCGGCCTCTCTTGTTGCGGAGCACAGGCTCCAGACACGCAGGCTCAGTAGTTGTGGCTTACGGGCCTAGTTGCTCCGCGGCATGTGGGATCTTCCCAGACCAGGGCTCGAACCCGTGTCCCCTGCATTAGCAGGCAGATTCTCAACCACTGCTCCACCAGGGGAGCCCACTGTCTTTTTGGTGTGTGCACAATATTTACTAATTACCACTTCAGCGATTCATTGGTTTTACTTTTTTTTTTTTGTCTGCACTTTTGACGATTCTAAATGTAAAAAGGGAAATACAGATACTACATTGCACCAAACATACCGCAGTGTCAATTTAAGCGTCTCCAGGTCTCTCTGGAGATAGTAGGGGATTTTCTGCATTTCTTCATTCCCATAAGGTAGACCACGGCGCGAGCAAGGCATTCTCAAAACTCCATCCCTGACTTGAGTGAAAATTCACAACATACGCTAAACAAATAACGCCTGGAGTATCCAAGGATATATGCCACTCAGAGTGGAGTCGGTGAGCCTCATTCATCTTCGTCACTTGTAAGACAGTGACTCTTGTGCCTGTCGAAGAGCTTTGCAAACGGATACAAAAATGAGACTATTAAAGATGGGATCCCGAGAGGGTAAGTTGCTTATCTCTAGTGAAAATCTGTGCTTCGCGGCTCCTCTTGCTGCAACCTGTTGGCTTCGGAGTTACTATGAACCTCAAATCCCAGCACCCGGCCCTCCTATGCAATAAATGCAGACGTCGCCGTTAAAAAAAAAAAAAAGGATGGGCTCCACTTGGCTAGAGAGGCCCTGAATAGACGGCTCCTATCACTTTGCAAGGATGCAGAGCTTCCGCCCCAACTCTCCCCAGCCCGGAGCGGGGACTCTCTCCCGACAAGCTCAGCCTTCCACTGGAGGCGCCGAGGAAACGCCTCCCTGCTCTCCCGCATTCTGATAGGCCCGCAAGACTGAGGCTGCGAAAAGAGTCACGGCCCTATTGGCTGGAGGGCGCAGCCCGCGCGGGGCTTCCTGGGAGATGTAGTCCCCGGAGCCGTTGGGGACTCTAGGGTCTGACATCAGAGGTTTCGGCCGCCTGAGCTGACGGCGGTGGTAAAGCGGTGGGTGTGTCTGGAGAGGTGGTGAGGGGAGTGGCGAGGATTCAGGTGAAGAAACCGAAGAGGCCATTAAAGAGAAGTGAGGGTTGCGGGCTCGCAGAAAGGTACGGACGTACTTCTAACTGGGGCGCAGAGCGTTGGGGGTGAGGGAGCGCAAGTTCCACGGCAAACAGACACTAGCAACTGTTGTCTTATCAAGCGCTCCGGAAACCTAAGACCCCGCCCCCTAACCCCCACTCTAAGAAAAGGGACGGGCTCGGGCTGTTTAAATGGCTGTGGGGTTAGGTGGGGAAGAGGGTGGCTGGGTTTTCTCCCCGGCTCTAGCGTTGTTGTACTTGCGGCTCGGTGGGCGGGGAATGGCCGCGTTACTGGAGGTTGGACTGGGATGCCGGGCCGGCGCCTCATCTCTCCGCCGGTTGGCCCACAGCCCCTCTGGGGCGGGGCCTGGGGCGGGCACTTTCCTCCCGCGGCGAGGCGAGGACCTCCGGGATTCCTAGAGAGGACTCGGAAGTGCTCTCGGGGGTGGGATTTATGGCTCTACCCGCCGGTCAGGGAAAGCTTGGACTTGCTTACTTCCGGCGAAGAAATGTTGTGAAGTGTCGGCTTCGGCTTTCTCTCTGTTTGTAAGAAGAAACCCGTCTTCCCAGCCTTGGCTGCTGGAACTTGGTCTTCCAGGGGAGCTCCCCGGGACTGTGGCCTTGAGGAAAGGGAATGGCCTTTGTATACAGACGAGGGTCCTGTCCCTAACCTTCACCGGGCCGGTTTCTGTGGATCGGGGTCAGGAGCGATTGTGGGCAATCCAGGTGCAAAATCTGTACTTAAAACCTTGGTTCTCTTCGGGACCCATGAAGTCTCCTGTTGGTCTGTCAAGCTCTTAGGGCTTGAGGGAGAGGACCAATTTTGACCATTGTAATGTTTTTGACCTCTGTTCAGACTTAAGTTTGGCTTGTGGTAGAGAGAAGGAGCGGCTGCGTCTGGACTAGTTAGTAAGTCTCATCCTATTTACATGAAATTTAATGTTCTTCACCACAAAAATTGTATTTCATGAGGCCGTACGTCAGAGTTTTATTGCTCTCCTTTACACTTTTTAAATGTTGGAAATATTCTCCTTTGGTCATTATTTTGTGGGTGGAGTGATGGCTATCTTGCAATTCTTAAGGAAATTACTCTGTTGAGTGATCATCTTTAGGATAGATGACCTCTTTGTCATCTCTTTGCTAATAACGATTTCCAATATATCAGTAGGTTGCACGCTAAGGAAAGCGTCCTTCAGAAGATCTCAAAGAGCAGAAAACAAGTTTGGTCGGTGTAACCCAGCTTACCTGGAGAGAGATCCCTCTGAGTTGGAATGATAATGACAGGATCTGGGGAAGTTATAGACTTAGACCCTCCCGCGGAGACTTCACCAGAGCAAGAAGACCTTCTGATAGTGAAGGTGGAAGAAGAAGACTGCACCTGGATGCGGGAGTACAATCCGCCCGTGTTTGAGACTTTCTACCAGCGCTTCAAGCACTTCCAGTACCATGAAGCGTCAGGCCCCCGGGAGGCCCTCAGCCAGCTCCGGGTGCTCTGCTGTGAGTGGCTGCGGCCCGAGCTGCACACCAAGGAGCAGATCCTGGAGCTGCTGGTGCTGGAGCAGTTCCTGACCATCCTGCCTGAAGAGTTCCAGACCTGGGTGAGAGAACATCACCCGGAAAACGGAGAAGAGGCTGTGGCCGTGGTAGAAAATATACAAAGAGAACTAGAAGAACGCAGACAACAGGTGAGTGAAAGAGGAGACCTTCAGGCAATGAGGAAGGAGAGGAAGAGAGTTGAGGAGCTGCTGAGCAGGGGTGAGATCCTGAGCGCCCTGGTGCTTCATTCATATTCTTTTGTTCTCCTGGGATTAGGTGCACTGTGGAGATTTCCTGCCACTCCAGCAAAGAGAAGCAGTATGCAGTTTGTTAATCTGGAGAAGACAGTCTGCGATTTTATTTCTATTTTAAATTACTGTATTTATTTTTTGAGTGGTGACATAGTACAAAATTCAAAAGGTACATAAGGTTGTAATGAAAAGTAAGTGTCCTTCCCACCCCTAATTCCCCAGCCGCCTGAGTTCTCCTCACCAGAGGCAACCATTGTCCCATGATACTTGTCTATCCTTATAGAGATACACTGTATTCTGTGTATATTAGAATATATGTGTATGACTTGTTTTAAAAAAACACAGATGTTTTTACATCACTGTGCACTTCTGCCTCTTGCTTTTTTTCTTATAGTATATCCTGGCTTGTTCTATGTTAGTGCAAAGAGAGCTGCCTCACTCTTTGAAACTGCATTGTGTTCCATTGTATGGATGTACCATAATTTAACTCCTGTTGAAGGCCATTTACGTTGTTCCTTTAGATTGTTTCTGAATCTTTACTGCAACAGACTTTGCTGCAATGAATATCCTTTATATACCTCATTAGTTGTAGAATCAAAGCTTAGAAGTCAAATTGTTGGCTCAGAGCCCGTACGCCTTGCATTTGTAGTTTGGACAGCTGTTGACAGATTGCTCTCTGCAGAGGTTATACCAGCTTATATTCCCAACAGCCACGTATGAGAGAAATTTTTTGCTTGCAGCCTGATAACACGATGTTATCCAACTTTTTGATTACTGTCAATCTGAAAGATGCAATATTTCTGTGCAATTTTAATACGCATTTTTCTTATTATGAGTGAGTTTGATCACCGTACATGTTTTAAAAGGCTGTGCATAGACCCTTTTCTGGGACCTCTCTGTTTATATTAACCTGTTAGAAAAAGTAAGCACGGTGTCTACCATCTGAGTTGCAAGAGTTATTTTCCCGCTTTGTTGTTTGTCTTTGCTTATGGAGGTTTTTGCTTTGCCTTGTGTTTTTATTTTTACGCAGTCAGTTTGGATCTTTTAATTTATGGTTTCTGGGAATTGTGCCATAATGAGGAAGGCCGTCTCCACCGCAGTATTGTAAGAAACTGACCGTTTCTTCTCCGCGTCTGTGTTATGGCTGTTGTTGTTTTTGTTTTACCCTTTGAAATGATAGATCCATCTGGAACTCATTTTGGTGTAGGGTGTTTGGTGTGGTTATAGCTTAATTTTTTTTCCAGATGTCTATCCAGTTGCCCCAGCAACTTATACAGCAATCCCTTTTTTACCTTCTCTGATTAAAATGCCATCTTTATTACATACCAGATTTTTACATGTATTTGGGTCCATTTCTGGTCTTTTTATCCTATTTTATTGATCTTACTGTCTGTTTACATATCAGTATTTCAGTTATCTGAGTTATGTAAAGTGTTTTGGTCAATAGGTCTGCCCTCCCCCTTCCAAATTTTTTTTTTCAATATTTTCCTTTTTCCATATGAACTTTAGAATTATTTAGCTTCTACCACCCCAAAAATCCTGTCGGTAGTTTTTGCTGGGATTGCATGAAATGGGATGTTAATTTAGGGAGGTTCCGCATCTTCTTGTCCGTTCTTACTCATTTATCACGTGACTCTGTCTACCTCCCTCTTGTTGCTAGGCTCACATTTCTGAAACTTTAATTTTTTTTTTTTTTTTTTTTATAGCAAAGAAACAAAAATCATGGGATCCTAGGTGTACAAGACTTTGAAGCTAGTTAGAGAATTTCCCTCATTCTTCAGAGCCATTGCCCTTCAGTGTAAGGTACCAGTCTCGTTATTCTTCCCCTCTGGGTCAGGGCTACTTCAATACTCCAGAACACCCTCAGGCTCTGCAGCTGGGCTAGCTCACTCCATGAGGCAAGGGGGCCGCACAGGGAGTCGCTGGGGACCCGCCGCCAGACCCTGCAGCTGAGCTGAATGATCGTCTTGCAGACCGCAGTGTTTGAACCTTTCTATTGCTTCTGTCAGGACAGCAAGTAAAGGTGCCTGGAGCCATCTGGTCATTCCTTTTTTAAACCTTTTTGGGACATTAGCGGACAAACCTTTCCCTACTTTTTTATGGTAACAAATATTCAAAACCATAGTTTAAAACAGAAAGCATTTTTAAATGGATGACTTACTGCAGATATTACGCATTGACCCCCGTCATTGGGATATGCGCCCCATCTGTGGAAGGAGCACGGAGATCATTTCTTGATGGTAGGTCAGGGATCTGAGGCCCAGAGAGGGGGGTTTTCCTGAGGGCCTGCACAGCTCACTGTGTTTGCCTTTCTCTCTGCCTGCCCTCTGTATCCCTGGCATTGTTTCTCACCTTTATCTCCAGGTAGTTCTTGTCTCTAGCAGGCCTTTTCCCAGGCTTTATCCTCTGCCCCTCCTCCTTGGTTTCTCTGTCCTACTCTCAGGGGTCCTCAAGGGCTGCTTTGCTTCTTCGTTGCCCAGGGGCCCTTTGACGTACTTGGCATCATCTTAACTCTTGTCCTGAGCAGGTCCACAAGGACACACACACTTCCGTGCAGAGTCATATTTGCCACAACTGTGTTGCCGCCGCCTCTTAATGTAACACTCCTGTGCCACGTTTTGCCAGTACTGGGAGAGTTAAAACGGAAAGTGCTTTGAAACATAAGGGACGGCGGCGGGGTTGGGGGTGGGGGGAGGGCAATTCTATCTCAAAGCCGGATCTTATTACCTGCTAGGATGGCACTGAGCTAGTACCTTCCAGAAGAGGCAGAGTTTAGAGACTGGTTGTGTACCCTAGGGTTGTGCAAGAACAAAGAGCAGAAAGACGGAGACACACCGCTCTTGTGGTTGGTCTGTCCTACTTGAACCTGGTCGTCTGGGGCTTCGAGGGAGACTTCCTGTGTCCTGTGTTGACCTTTCCAAGCTCGTTTCTCACTCTCTCCCCCCTTCACTGAACTTGGCCCACACCAGCTTTCTGCCTGAGGGTCTTTGCTTATGTCATTCTGTCTGCCTGGGACACTCCTGACTTTCCCCCTGGCTGGCTTCTTTCCTCTTCTACGTGTTGACTTCAGTGACACTTCCTCAGAAGAGCCTTCCTTGGCCACCCAGTCGAAAGTAGGTCTCATCGTTCTGCCTCAAGGCACCACTTTCTTCTCCTTTTTCACGTATAACACGGTTCGTAACTGTATTTATCACTGTGTCGATATGTCTAATAGAAGTTGTCTTCAACTACAACGTGTTTATGCAGCAACTGGGTAATTAGTCCCGGCTCGTTGTAGACGCACGTGGAATACTTGGCCAAGGAGTGAATGAAAGAGTAACGTGACCTTGCTGGGTTCCTTCATAGCCTTTCCTGTAACGTGCTGATTGGTGTGATTGTGGTTGTCAGATCGTGGCGTGTGCCGAAGTGCTTCCTCCGAAGGTCGTGCCGCCTGAAGCCGGGCCCGAGTCCTTCAGTCACCAGCTCCTGCCCGTGGACCCGCAGCCTGAACACGGGCCGCAGAGGCCTCATCTTCTGGAGGAAAACGGTGAGGATCTGGGCTTCAGTGGAACGGATGTGGGCTCCCTGGCCGTGTGGGTAAGCGGTATCTGTAGAGACCTGGGGCTGGGCAGCCTCTCCGCAGTCAGCAGATCTGGAGGTTGGGAAGGGGTGGGGGCCTGGCATCGGGTCCCTGGTCAGCTCGAAGGCTGGCTAGGAGTCGTGCCAATAACCAGTGTCCTTCGAGAGCTATGCTGCAGATGACGACAACTCTAAGTACAGGTACTGTTAAAAGATGCACAGAAGTCTTTTACAAGAATATTATCATGGTTTTGCAACAGTTTTCCAGCTCTACCTCATTCATTTTGTTGTCCTAAGGCTCAGGTAGACAAAGCTCTCCAGTTCCTCACTGCACTTCCGGCTGTTCAGCCATTCATGCGAAATCTGATTTTAAGCCATGCTTCACGAGGACCTTTAGAGCGTCTGTTCTCTCTTTCTCTCCTTCCCTCCTTCTTGCCCTCACTGTTATTAACCTGTATGAGATACATCAAGGAAGAAAAGTGCGCAGCTGAGTATCTCATTTATGATGATATATGTCCACAAGTCTAATATCCCTAATCGGAAACTCTTGCTATCAGATATATTTTAGAATTTAGAATTTTTCAGATTTAGTAAGATGATCTGATTTACCTACAGTGCACTACCATCAGGATTTGAAGTGTGACCCCATAATCACACATTAATTTAATATTTTGGCAGTGAAATGTATGCCTGGTTACAGTAAGTGGATTAAATAAAAACTTCAAATAGCTTCATATCAGTTCTGGTCAGGTTTTGCTGTCAAATTAGTTCAATGGCCAACTTAATGAAAAAAAAAAAAAAAAACTTTTGGTATTTAAAGCTTTGGGATTTCGGAATGTGGAGAAGGAATTGTGAACTCGAATTTCCTGTTTGGCCCCAGCCTTTCTTCCAGGCTCCTCTTAGTGGTCGGCCTTGAAGTCCCACTGCTCTAAGCTTTTCCAGCTTTCCTTTCACTGTGGTAACAGTAACTATTACTTAATGTGGCGTTTACTATGTGTCAGGAGCTGTTCTAAGCTGCTTTACCTGTATGAGCTCATTTAACCCTCAGTGTAGTACCGGGAGAAACAGTCTTCACCATTTAACATCTGGGGCCAATGGGTCCTTTATATTTTTTTTTTTAATATTTTTAAGTCATTTTATGAATACTTACAGAAGAATCAAAAGATCATGAAAAATAAATCTTAAAGGAACTTTAGTAAGAATTAAACCTCTTTGTATCAAGTATGTTTTGATAATATAAAAATCATAAAAAAATGAAAGAATACTGTCACTCAATACCACCCCTTTTGCAAAATGAATATGTCCTTTTAGCAAGATGGGATGGTCCAGAATCTTGTTGCAAAATATTGCGTGATGAAGTCCTTCCTGTTGAATGATCGGATAAGGTGTCATAGCTCCTTTTTGGAATTAGAAATGTAGTGTTTATCATTGATTCTTGAGTGTGAGAAGATTCATCTAGGATATTGTCATTGGCAGACTCTGTCAGCTTTCTCCTATGCCTTCAGTTTCATACTGTCTTTAGCACACTGCTCTCTGTGTCATCTTCTCATTCACCTACTAGTAGTGAAACGTCTTCCACGGCACATTTTCTTCTCTTTGTCGATATGGGTGGGTGGAAGATGAGAAATTCTGAATTCTCGACTATGGTCAATGAAAGCTAAAAACAGGTGTCAACAGCCTTAAACCTTCTTGAAGATGATGCAAAACTCTGGGGAATGTATTTAATACTTTGAGAACAGTGAAGAACAATTGTTTATTTCACTATTGCCTGATCCTGAATATTTCTTTTATTCTCCCATTTTCTTATAATTTTAGTCTTTTTGTGCTAACATTAAGACTCATTAATGAATAATTAGTAAAAATGAAATAATTCCTAGGATGATGAACTAGAAGAGTGCTTCATGGTACAGGAGATAGAAGATCATTCAGATCCCAAAATGTATCCTAGATTTGTAAAAAGGTCCAATGGATCCGTATGGAAATTACAAGATAGAGTTTTCTTTTATTTTTTAATAATACTAACATTTTCTTTTTGTTCTTCAGAAGACCTCTAAAAGAATAAAAGTCATGTCATTCCAGTCTTTAAAAATAGTTGAAACTGTCCAAAAAAAGAGAACCCCCAAACCCAAAATTGTATCTAGTAGACCTAGCTGGCATTCCAAGGGTTAATGCCCACACTAACCCCATGGACTAGGTATTATTGTTATTCTCATATTAGAAGTTAAGAAGCTGAGGCCCTCAGAGGTTAAATAATTTGTTCAAAGTCCCAAAGCTGTTACACGACAGAGCTGAGATGTTACCCCAAGCAGTCTGGCTGTAACTCTGCATGTTTACCGCGTACTGAGCTGTGCTGCCTGCTTCACCTCCAGGCTCTCCCAGCGCAGAACCGCGTCCCCCTCTGCACTGTCATCTTCCCTTCACACGCGGAGTCTGTCGCATCAGGCTGCGCGTCTTTGCTCCCTCAGCGCTGCTTCTCTTCGCTGCCCTGTTAGCCAGGCCCTGGCCAGTTTCCTTATTCCAACAAAAAAAATACTGGGTTGGTTGGTTTGTTTTACACCCTGGAAGATGCTGCATCCTTCATGCCTTTGATGGCACCGAGAGCCGGCTTTCCGTCTCTGGGACTCATTTGAGCTTGAGAGGGCCAAAGTTGTTTACTT
This sequence comes from Balaenoptera acutorostrata, assembly GCF_949987535.1. NCBI lineage: Eukaryota > Metazoa > Chordata > Mammalia > Artiodactyla > Balaenopteridae > Balaenoptera > Balaenoptera acutorostrata. The sequence continues at coordinate 6,369,115 of NC_080078.1, forward strand.
AAAAGTTAGAAACAACAGGTTTCACAGGAACTTCAAAAAAAATAAGTGGGATTATTTAGAATGTCATTATTCTCATTATTCCAATTATGACTGGAACATAATTACTGTTTGTGTATAGACTATGTTCATCCCTCTCTTTCACGTCTTACTTCGACTGTAACCACACTCCTGGGTTCAGATCCCGTGTCTGTTTTCGGCTTTCATTTCTAACCACTATCTCCTCTATTTTGGGTCTTTGCTCCTTACTTCCTAGTCCTTGGACACAAGCAAGCTACATATGCACATACATCTCTGGGACCGGGGACACCATAGAAAGGTCTAAATCATCGTGTTAAAGGTTGATTCCAGGTGGATCTCCAAGTCAGGGTGCATGTAGACAGATCCGGATGCACCATGAATCTTGGACAAAAGAGAGCAGAGGTGACAGCAGAGGGTCAAATGTTCACTAGCATCTAGAGACCAGACCCTCCAGGCCTTGCACATGCGATTCACTCTACCCAGAAAGCACCCTCATCCTGCCTCACCCCACCCCACCCCTGCTTCCAGAGTCACTTCCTGTGGAAGGGCTTTCCGGGTGCTCCCACCTCCTGCTCTCCACTCTGTAGATGGCCCTGCCTCTGTGTCCCTGCAGGAACTTGGGTGAACTTTGAGGATAATACTCTTTACCCTGTGCTGGGAGTAGAGCTTCCATGTCTGCCCTCCCCATCAGATGGTGAGGTTTTGGAAGGCAAGAATTGTTTTATCTGCCAGTTCTTAGAACACACAGAGTAGACTTAATACAAGCTAGTTGGCTGACTATAAACCAACCGCAGTCATTTTTTGAAGAGAGAGAACATGGACTAAGGCCTTGCTGATCAAAGTGTGGTCCAAAGAGCCGCAGCACCAGCATCACCTTCGAGCTTGTTAGAAATGCAGAGTATGGGGGCCACCCTGGAACCACTGAGGCAGAGTCTGCCCTGTACCAAGACCCCCAGGTGATTGGTTTGCATATTAGAGCTTGGGAAGCCCTGGGCTCTAGGCAACGCTTCAGCTTCACGGAAGAGTGGGCCTTTGGAGGTTCTTTGAGGTGACTAGGTTTGACCTGGGCAGAGCAGAGAGCCTCCTTTATAGGGGAATGGTACCATCCCCCGTCAGCAGCAGGATTAGCCTGACCAACACAGGGAGTCTAGTTTTCTTCAGGGGAAGGGTGAGTATAGGGTAGGTGTGGGGGGCCCAGAATGTAGGGGGTCTTGACGGCTGAGCAGAAGAATTTGGTCTTGATGCCACAGGGCGCCATTGTGGATTCTTGAGCAAAAGCGGAACATGATAGCAATTGGAACCGGGTAGAGAGATTCTCACTGACACCTCTTTTTCTCCCCCCCTCAGCCCTTCCTGCTCTCCAAGTTCCCTCCCTTCCCCTGAAGGACAGCCAGGAGCTGACAGCCTCACTTCTCTCAGCTGGGTCCCAGGTGAGCCGGTGTCCGTGTGCCCACATTGAGGACCCACGTCTGTTTTTGGACAAGTAGCTGCCTTAAGCCTGAGTCTTTATCAGGGTTGTGTCTCTTTAACCAGAGACCAGGCCCATCTTGGGTTTGTGCTTTTCTGTCTTTTTCTGTTCTGCTCCCCCATCCTCTGTGAAGCACGGTCCCTTCCCTTTTTCTTTCCCTAAGGCTCCCAGTTCCTCCCCTCGCTCCAAATTTGAACCTAGGGAATGGGAATTTAGTGGAGATCTCGTGTTTCAGAAGTTGGTGAAAATTGAAGATGTGGCTGACGTGGCTGTATCCTTCATCCTGGAGGAATGGGGACACTTGGACCAGTCCCAGAAGTCCCTCTGTAGGGATGACAGGAAGGAGAATTATGGGAGTATTACTTCCATGGGTAAGAATGATTTCGTCTGCATGGATTAGGACATCTTCATTTTGTTATTAAGAATATTTATAGCACATCCTGTAAAAGCATGTATGTTTTAATCGCTGTGACTTTGCGTATTTTTTTTTGTCTGTGAAAGAGTAAATCACCCTTCTCTTTTTTTTTCTTATTCAGCTTATTCTGATTATCTTCATCATAATAAGAGTAAGATTGAGGACTGATCATGCTTTGGGGATAGTATTTGCAATCCAGCAAATGTCATATTTAGCTTAAAACTAACAGGATTGGATCTTAACAAGAGTTGTAGTAGTGATTGTACTCTGTTCCTTGACAAACTGAATCATTGTTAACTAAATAATTCTCATTTGTGAAAGCATCTCAGACTTTGCTGAATAACCGTTTATTGAAGTAGTTATTACAGTGTCTCAATAGCATTCATTCTTTTCCTTTCCTCTCACGCATGGGTGGCAACTTGTTCACGCTATTACCATACTCACATCACTGGTACTTGTTTTATGATGTTTGCCTTGGCATCTGCATTTTACGTGTCTTATCCCTTCTTGAATTTTGCACCCCAGATAAGATTTTGAACCTATTTCTAAGTTATGATCTTGGAAACTAATATTTGATTGTGCTGCCTGGAGCAATTGTAAAAAATCTCAGCACTGTGGCAGACATTTTGAAGCTTATGAATTTTATCTTCTTTTGAGTGAACTCTTTTGGAAGAATCACTATCAAGCATGCTGGTAGACTTTAGATGGAATACATATACTATGATGCTAAATTTCTTTTGAAAAGCATTATCCCAGTTTGTATCGTCAAGGGTTTAGTTCACTCACAGGCTTTTATTTAAAAAGTAAAATTGACTTCTCTCTTAAATTTTCCATTTCCTTTATTACTATTGATATATATTTGTGTTTTCTTTGATTTATTTGCATATGCCCTCTGCTTATTTATCGGGATCTTAGTGGTGGTCTCAAGGAATTATTTATGTAGTATAAATATTATCATATTTAATGCAAATTTTTTTCATTCTCTTTTAAAATTAATTTCAAATACCTTTCTTGTCTGATTTGAGTTGATTAGTATTGTTTTATCTTTTTCAATTACTTTATAGGTATTTAATGGGTTTCAGAGTTGCAGAACTTGGTGCAGTTTTTCTGTACCATTCTCCAAGGGGTTTTGAATTGTTACTTTCTGATTTTTTCTCTTTGGCTGCACCGCGCGGCATGTGGAACTTCCCAGCCCAGGGATCAAACCCGCGCCCGCTGCAGTGGAAGCGCGGAGTCTTAACCACTGGACCGCCAGGGAAGTCCTGATTTTTTTTTTCTCATTATTCATCTTTTTCTTACAATATCTTTACAACTTGAGTAAACTCTTCTACACTAAGAACATGTTCAGTGGTTTCTGCCTCTTCAGCTTCTCTGGGAAACGACATTAGAGAATTTTCATCCTGTGGGTTCCTAACAGCATCAGAGGTGGTCACGATTTTTAAAGTATCCATCAAATTTAGAAGTGAGATTTTTAAAAATTAGTGAATGAATCGTGGAGACAGCCGTTTCAGTGGAGTGGCTGGGATGTTGGGGAACAAGAGACAGTTTCTTGGAAGATTGCACAGGAGAGAATTTGAGAAAGCTATTGTAGATAAACTTTCAAGAACATTGTCTGTGAAGGCGAAGCAAAAGAGGGCTGGTCACCGACAACGTACTTGGTGTAGATGGCTGGGTGGTTTTTGTATGTTGTCTTTGTTAACGGGAGAAGTTTTAAGCACACTGAAATGTCACTGGGCGAGAGCTGGTGGGGAGTGAGTATGAAATGCTAGAGTGAGGAAGAGCAGATAATTGGTGCAGGGAGGTCCCTGGAAGACAGAATGCCCTGGTGAGGCCCCGGTCGGGAGGAAAGATTGACCTTGGTGAGGGGGAGGGCCAGCTTTTCCGCTGTGAGGCAAGGGGAGGACGGGAGAATCAGGTTGCCAGCACCCTGACACTTGTGGTTGTAGGATGTCCAAGGAGGTCTTGACTGGATAGTTTAGACTCTCCCTGAAATAGGAGACAGAGTCACCTGTTGCGAGTGAGCTGGTGATGGGGTGGGTGGTGGAGCAGAGGTTTGAGTGCAGAGAGGACTTTGGTTCGCACGCACGTGGTAAAAATTATCCGAATAGTTTAAGTGGGTTTAAAGTGAGAAGTGAGTCTCCCGACCCTCAGTCCCTCAGTTTCCTGCACAGAGGCAGTGACTGTTACGGTTCCTGATTGCATCTCTAGACACAGTCTGTGTGTAGACAAGTTTGTGCCAAAACAAAGACTCTTCTATTTTTAAATACAGTGATCTATCTTGGAGATCACGATGAAGACATTTTGATGTAGCTGCTGAGAAGAATGAGTGGGAAACTAGCCAACCTTAGAAATGTGGGATGCCAGTGTGGGGTACCAGTGAGGTTGAAAAGCGTGAATTTGTAAAGCACCAAATCTGCTGATTGGGTGTTTTGGAACCAACTCCCTCCCCACCCCCCGCCCCCAGTGCATTACTAAGCAGCCGGGCATAGTGTTGAACAAGGAACACAGCTCTCTGTCAAACATGCAAATAAATCAGGAGAATCAACAGAAAGCTCCTCATGTACTCAGAGAAGGGGAGGGGAAAGAGGAAAAAAACAAATCTGTAAGCCAGCTGGTATATCAACCTGTATAATCACCTTCTCTGAAAAGGGTGATTGTGAATAGTCCCAAAGCGATACACGGAGCTCATCTGATTTTTTTTAAATTCGCCCCTGGAAAAAGAAAGCCGTGAGCTTATTTGCCTTGCTGAATGGGAGAGAGCTCTAATAAGAATAAAATGTGTGGACATAAGTAAATGAGAATAAAAGAAAAAGAAATATTGTGATAGCTGAGATTACTTGCCTTGTTAAATGCAGGAGGAAAAAAACATCAAAAAGTTTGGTTTTGTGATAGAGTTCTTTTGTTTATATGTTTGTTTCCACTCTTAAAATGCCTTTTTAGGAAGAGAATTAAGTAAATATAGTTAGAAAATAAATTTAAAGTTGCCTTTATGGTACAAGAATTACACCTTCTCGCTATATCAAAAAAAGGATAGAAATAGTATCTCCCTCAAAGGGTCATTGTAAGGGTTAAATGCCATGAAACTGAAAAGCACTTGGAGGCGTAGTGCCTGGTCCATAGTACACGCTCTGCAAGCGTTAGTGCTTAATACCATTTTTATGTAATGTTTGAAAACTACTTTTTTTTCTACAAAACAACCTTACTGGAAAGTTCTCAGTAGGCCATGATCTATCTCTCTATCCTTTAAAAAGCATTCCCTGTTTTTTGTTAACTACTGAAGGTTTGTCCTTGCAAACTGTATTAAATGTCAGCGTTCTGAGTGAAATACATGCTGCTGATCCAGTTACACAGGGAACCGATTGCAGCGTCTTAAATGTCTCTGTTCATCAATGACCACTGAGTGGCGAGTTAGCTCTCAACAGTTGTCGGGCTTCTCTGGGTACAGAAGGAACGCCTTTTCCCCTTTAGACCAGTTCACGCCAAACTGAGATTCTTTGGGGATTGAAAAAGCTAGAAAGATCCTCTTTCTTCTCCAGGCTATGAATAAACAAGAAGAGGAAGGTGAGGACTGGGTTAGCTGCATCACCCAGTATCAGATTTTACTGAGAACAGTTGACATGGCACAGGTGTTCCCAAACAGGTACTGTACGGACGTACTGTACCCAGAGGATGTGATCGTCATTAAACGGAATGACTGCTCTCCCAGTCTCATCCCCTTGAACCATTCTTGCCGGCTCTGTCTTCCCTAACCTGCCTCAGTTTCCTGCTTCAGTGTTCTTCATCCCATCCCTGTATGGTGAAGTCATTTTGCAGATGGCTTTACAAAGTCACGCCTTGCTTGCACGTGTTGGTTTCATGTAATTATCCGCTATTTCTGAATGCGGGGAATAAGCTAATGTTTCCATTTTCCCTCTATTATCTCAGATTACGAGTCCAGGAACGACAATGTGGAACTCATAGTAAAGCAGATTTCTGATGAAGCCGAATCGCCCTGGATGACCTCAGGAAGCCCTGAAAGAAATGTTCCCCCGAGTCAAGAGTTTGGAGGAGTTAGCGACCCTCACAGCGTGGTAGAAAGGTGGCAGGTCAACCCCCCCGTGGGGAAGTCAAGGCAGACCTCCTCCCAGAAAAGAGATCTCGGCGCCATCACAGACGTGAACCGGAAGCCAAACACCAACGGCGAGAGAGGGCACCGATGTAACGACTGCGGGAAATTTTTCCTTCAGGCCTCCAACTTCATCCAGCACCGGCGAATCCACACGGGAGAGAAACCTTTTAAGTGCGGGGAGTGCGGGAAAAGCTATAACCAGCGCGTGCACCTCACCCAGCACCAGCGCGTGCACACCGGCGAGAAGCCTTACAAGTGCCAGGTGTGCGGGAAGGCCTTCCGTGTCAGCTCACACCTGGTCCAGCATCACAGCGTGCACAGCGGGGAGAGGCCCTACGGCTGCCCCGAGTGCGGGAAGAGCTTCGGGCGCCACTCCCACCTGATCGAGCACCTCAAGCGCCACTTCAGAGAGAAATCCCAAAGATGTAGGTGTGAGCAGTTTGTCTTCGGAGCATAAACGAGGCAGAAATTGCCTTATCAGCTTAGAACTATCGGACAGATGGGTGGTGATCCTGGCAGCAGTAGCAGGAAGGGACAAAGAGTTACCGTCTATTTTATTATCACGTACTTTATGGGGTTTTTTTAATTTTTATTTTTTTACTGAAGTATAGTAGATTTATAGTGTTGTGTTAATTACTGCTGTACAGCAGAGATTCAGTTACGCATATATGTACTTCTCTTTTTGATACTCTTTTCCATTATGGTTTATCATAAGATACTGAATATAATTCTCTGTGCTCTACAGTAGGCCCTTGTTGTTTATCCGTTCTCTACATAATAGTTTGCATCTGCCGATCCCAACCTCCAGTCCGTCCCTCCCCCACCCCCTCCACCTTGGCAACCACCAGCCTGTTCTCTGTGTCTGTATCACTTGTACTTTAATTGATTGCCAGATTAGTTGGCAAAACTCTGTGCCCTCCCCGCCGTCCCCACAACTTCTCTTTCCCCAGAGGTGCTGCTCTCAGCAATCTTACCTCTTTCTTCTGCTAAGTCCACATTTTAAAGTAATACGGCTGTTGCTTGACCCATCAATTTTAGACATTATCTGTTGACTTTCTATTTCATAAGTGAGGACTTTGGCTCTCTTACATGCTTCTTCCCTCTTCCCCCTTTTCCCAATTTAGTTATTTCACTTACTTTAAAATGATAAAGTAATAATAGTATGGTTGACCCTTGAAGAGCAGAGGGGTTAGGGGTGCTGACCCCCTCGCAGTCCAAAATCCACATGTAACTTTACAGTCAGCCTTCCGTATTGCTGTTCCACATCCTCGGATTCAACCAACTGTGGATTGTGTAGGACTGTAGTACATATTTATTGAAAAATATCTGCATATGAGCGGACCTCTGCAGTTCAAACCCGTGTTGGTCAAGGGTCAACTGTACAGGAAGTTTGGGGGAAAGAAAGTGGGAGGGGAAAAAATCACCCATAATTCCACCATCCTAACTAGTAGAACTGTTATTACTTAGTGTGCTTCCATTTTTTTTTATAAGCCTTTTTTTATATAGGGCTACTCATAGGGTACAATCAAATATTAGACACACACATTTTCCAGCATGGCTTGGCCCTCCTGTTTGTTGTTTTTGACAACCTGGCATTGTGTAGAAACATCATGGTCTACTCAACTGTTCCCCAGCTGAAATTCTCATTTTTTTTCTCTTTTGTCTTGATAACTGTGCTTATGCCTTGTTCTATACTTGGGAATATTTCCTTATAATAGATGCCCAGAAGTGGGACTAGTGGATGAAAGGCCAAGGACATTTTTTTTTTTTTTTTTTTTTTTTTAAGATTTATTTTTTTATTGATTAATTGATTGATTGATTGATTGCTATGTTGGGTCTTCGTTTCTGTGCTAGGGCTTTCTCTAGTTGTGGCAAGTGGGGGCCACTCTTCATCGCGGTGCGGGGACCGCTCTTCATCGCGGTGCGCGGGCCTTTCACTATCGCGGCCCCTCCCGTTGCGGGGCACAGGCTCCAGACGCGCAGGCTCAGTAATTGTGGCTCACGGGCCCAGCCGCTCTGCGGCACGTGGGATCTTCCCAGACCAGGGCTCGAACCCGTGTCCCCTGCATTATTGGCAGGCAGATTCTCAACCACTGCGCCACCAGGGAAGCCCCGCCAAGGACATTTTTATGGTTCTTGATACATATGGCCAAATTGCTTTTTAAAACAATTATACCACATATGAGAGTATCAGTTGTACTAAATTTCTTCCAGGGCTATCAGACTTTTTTTTTTTTTTTAGCAAATTGTGTAAGCAGAAGAGAATTCTTTGCTGTATTCATTTTCAGTAATTTAGTTATGAATCAGGCTGCTTGTACTTATTTTTTTATCGGCTCACATGACTTCTGTAAGGATGAGATCACTGTAAACTGTGCTGTGAACTTAAAGGCGTTTATTAATATTCTTCAGAAAACTCGAAGACTGGCCAAAGTGTTTATTTTTAAATTATGCCTTTGGTGTCCCCAAGCCCAGCTACTTGTCATTCACATTAACAGCTGCTGTCACCTCTTCCAACATGGAATAGAAGCTTACGAAGCTCATGGTGTCTTTATGGTCTGGGTTGAGCTGAGCCGTCTCCTCAGCCAGTTCGATCCCATTCTCCTTGGCGACTGCCTCTTGGGGGAAATCCATCCAATAGCACTCCGAACCTGGGAAGCAACTGCTTTAAAATAGTATCTTTTATATCTTCCCTGTAATTGTTCTTCGGCCTAGTTTCCTAGTTAATACTTCCCCCACTTTTTTGATCGAAAGAGGGATACTTTGTGTGCTCATGCAGCTGTATTTATTGAGCGCCTCCAGTGCTAGGTGCTTGGGATTCAGCAGTAAGCAGAACAGACACTGTTCGTGCCCTCGTGGAGCTGAAGGTCTGATGGGAGGAGCATTCAAGGTGATGAGCATTCCCAAAGAAGTGTCGGGTGCCCTGGGAGGGAAAAGGAATCTGGGGTGTTGGCTAAGGGCATAGAGCAGAGGTTGATGTGTCACCCATCATATTGACAATATGTTCTACTGGCTCATTTCTCTTTTTTCCTGGCTCCTAGTCGGGTATTCTTCCAAGTCCGTATCCTCTTCATACTCCTTTATTCTAGTTCTCATCAGTTCTCACTGGCCACTTGTGTATCTTCATTTTTTAAATTTATTTTTTATTAAAAAATTGTTTTTTGGCTGCTGCCACGCAGCTTGCAGGATCTTAGTTCCCCGAACAGGGGATTGAACCTGGGCCCACGGCAATGAAGGCACGGAGTCCTAACCACTGGACTGCCAGGGAACTCCCCACTTGTGTATCTTTGTTCCGTCTCATTCTGTCTCCCTGACTCATGTTGGGGTAATGATCCCTTCCACATTTCCTACCTCCTCTCCCATTTCGGAATTCCCTTCTCTCTTTCCTGTGTAATAAAAGTGTCTGGCTTTCCCCTGTGATTGCCTAACCTCAGTCGTTCTCACCACCATCCCAAGTAAGCTTTCTCTTCATTTTGTTCTTTTCACTGGACAGACACCGAAAGGTTCTTTTCATTTCTGTTGGCATCAAGCACGTCCATGCACCCATCACCCTGCCTTTGTTACTCCTATTACATCGTAGTTTCATTTGATTGTCCTCTTTTGCCTGATAGTTTATTTTTCTTCTATAAAAGAACTGATAACATTTGTGTTTCCTCTTTATCTTTTCAGGCAATGATAAAAGAAGTAAGAATACAAAATTGAATGTTAAGAAGAAAATTTCAGAATTTTCAGAAGCAGACATGGAACCAACAGGAATAATCCCAAGAAATGTTTCTCAGGTTCAAGATTTTGGAGAAGGCCATGAACACCAGGGCAAATTGGATAGAAAGCAGGGAATTCCCATGAAAGAGATACTAGGACAACCCTCTTCAAAGAGGATGAATTTCAGCGAAGTCACGTATGTCCACAAAAAGTCTTCCACCGGAGAGAGACCGCATAAATGTAACGAATGTGGGAAAAGCTTTATTCAGAGTGCACATCTTATCCAGCATCAGCGAATACACACCGGGGAGAAACCATTTAGGTGTGACGAGTGTGGGAAAAGCTACAATCAGCGTGTGCACCTAACTCAGCATCAGCGGGTCCACACTGGGGAGAAGCCCTACACCTGTCCCTTGTGTGGGAAAGCATTTAGAGTGAGGTCCCACCTTGTTCAGCACCAGAGTGTGCACAGTGGGGAGAGGCCCTTTAAGTGTAATGAGTGCGGGAAAGGCTTTGGGAGACGTTCACACCTCGCTGGGCATCTGAGGCTCCACTCGAGAGAGAAATCCCATCAGTGTCATGAATGTGGAGAAATCTTTTTTCAGTACGTTAGCCTCATTGAACACCAGGTCCTCCACATGGGCCAGGCGAAAAATGAACAAAATAGCATCTGCGGGGAAGCATACAGCTGGAACTTAACGGTGATTGAGGATAAGAAGGTTGAGTTGCAAGAGCAGCCTTATAAGTGTGATGTGTGTGGCAAAGCCTTTCATTACAGTTCAGAGCTCATTCAGCATTACAGAACTCATACCACAGAGAAAACCTATAAATGGGATATGTGTAGAGAAAGCATTGGCCAGTGTTCCCACACAAAACAACATCCAAAAAGCTATTCCAACCTGAAAGCCCATCAGTGTAACGAATGCGGCAGAGGCTTTGCTCTGAAGGCACATCTTAATCAACATCAGAGGATCCATACTGGTGAGAAACCCTTTCAATGTAAAGAATGCGGAATGAGTTTCAGTTGGAGTTGTAGCCTCTTTAAACATCTGAGAAGTCACGAGAGGACAGATCCCATAACTACCTTAAGTGTCTAGAGGTTTCTATTGTAGAACAGCTCTTACACGATTTTAGAGAAGCCTTGCTGAAGACAAACCCTACTCCTATAACGAATGTAATAACAACTTCAAGCATCTCCTCCAACTTAACCATCAAACCTACGGATCTGTTGAGATCCTTCAGTTAGAACTTAGGACACTGGAGCGTCCACAGCAGATAGATAGCTGCTTTTCCCTTGAGAAATGCATTCGTTTGCATCTTCAAGCTTGAGAGTCTAGACAGGAGAGAACCTAAGGATACAGGGGACGAAGGGAAAACTTCAGATGGCACTCATTCTTCATGCGACTCTCAGAACATTGACAGTGGGAAAAGCCTCACAAATGCAGTAGGAATAAGCTTCATTTGTAGTTTCTGCCTTGTTTGACAGCTTATCTATTCAGGGAAGAGCACAGTGAAAGAAAGAACCCTTCAGCATGATCTTGGTTTTGGTACCTCAGCAATGAACCTTTTCTAGACGTGGTGATGCCAGACACTGGAATGCTCCAGGCGATGTTCTCATCTTGAGTATTAAACCCTTTGAAAAGAAATTGACTTAAGGTATTTCTGTTTTGGCAAAATTGAGGTTCAGAGGCTGAATGGTATGTGTTCTTGCTGCCTTATTCAACCTACAACTTCTCCATGAAACACACTCTACCTTTTTGTTTTGCCTTGATTCTCCTGGCATCATGGTTGGCTAGTAGAAAGAGAAGTTAAGTTTGTAAATTCAGGAGAAACTGTGTTGGTCAGTCACAGCCTGGGGAGAGGGGAGTGGGACCTTAGGGGAGTAGAGAAGAGAAGACGGGCCAGACTGTGGACTGGTTATTCTATTACCCACAAGAATGAGGGCAGCTATATCCATAGAAGGAATTGGACCAGGTTGAATCAAGAATTGTCCAAGCAGTAGATGTACCAACTCCTAGTTGCCCGGGAGGTAGATCTCCCCCATAGGATAATGGCATAGAGAAGGAGTTTCAACTTGAGTTGCAGCTGGATTTGAAAGTAAACATTAGTAGATGCAGGAAGGTCCTGGTCTGGTGAGCCCTGCCTGTGGGAAGGTCTGGGTAGGGGTTGTGGGGGAAGGATGATGACATGGGAAAGATGGTTAACTTGAGCCTGTTTGCTAGAGAGAGGGAGAGGCACTTCTGGGCACCACCGAAGTCCTGCTTCTGCTGACTGCCTGGCTTACAATAAACACCCAATAAATACTTGTTGATTGTGTGTGCTGTACACTGGTACCTGGTCCAGATCCCCTTTACCAGGCTGCCATACCCATCCCCCAGCTGCTCTGAGTTTTGTCTGCCAAGTGCTCACAGCTCACCCTGTTCTCCGGAGACTCTGAGGGAATTGCCCTCAATTCAGGTGATCAGGTGATCAGAGCTGCCCCATCCAGGAGCTGTCCTCCCCACCCCCCAGCCAATGACGGATTGATATAGGGGTACAAACAGCTGATTCACATGCCTCAAGGTGGGAAACTGGTGCAGTTTATGCTTCAGACCCACCCACTGTGGATCAGGCTGAGGCTAGACTTTATTAGACTACATCCATGCTCATGTACCATCCCCTCATCCCCTCCATGCCCTGAACAAATCACATGATTCTGAATCCTTGTCTCAGGCTCTGCTTTAGGGAACCTGATCTGATGTGTGGCACCATGAGTGGTCCTGTAAGAATGGACTGTGGAGCTGGCCACTCACCATGAGGCAACGAGGACCGCATCACTGATGGTGGGCAGGGCACTGGTAGTTTCTGGCGTGTGGCGGCCATTCATTTGGGAGACATTCACCTTGGTGAACTGGGATGGAATTCAGGTAGAAGGGGACGCACTGACTTGGGTAAGGTTTGGGGAACAAAATGAAAATAATGTAAGGATTATGGAATCGAGTGGCTCTTGCTGAAAGCCACTGATTGCTTGAAGAGAGAAAATGACACACTCAGCACAAATATCCACCAACTTAATGCAACCTGTGAGTGTCAGAGGGCCTCGTTGGTAGCATTTAAGGAGACTCTTGTTGCCTGCAAACAGAATTACAGAGTTAAAGGTGATTAAGACAAAGGTGTTATAGGACTTGAATGAGAATGACAACTTCAGTAAAGCCTGGCGTTAATGTCTGTCGAGCATTTCCTGTGTTCTAAACATCATGCTTAGTGCTTTATGTGGATCACCTCACTTAATCCTCACATTATGAGGTGGTTTCACTTTTTAGCGCCCCCATTTTACAGTTGGGAAAAACTTGAGGTTCAGAATAGTTAATTCACTTGCCCGAGGTCACACAGCCAATAAGTGGCAGAACGAGCATTTGAACCAAGATCACTTTGTCTCCAAAAGCTAAGCTCTTAAGCACCAAACTCTACTATGTCTTAGATGATTAAACATCAAACATTACTAAGTGATGAAACGCTGTTCTTGTCAGTTTGTGTGAAAGACAGTTTTGGTCCAAGATATGATAAAATCATACAGTATTAGAATCTTAGAATTGTAAAGGGTTCGATCATTCCTCCCACCCAATGGAGGAATCGCCATTCAATTGTAGGTATATGCAGGCACCAAGTGCATAATTACTTTGTTGAGCTGGAGAAAACATTTCCTGGCATCCGATTATCCAGTTTCTGCATGAAATCCTTCCACTGATGGGGAGCTCGTTGCTTCCCAAGGCAGCCTCTTCCATTTAAAAACAGCTCTGATTGCCAGAAACTTCTTAGTGAGCTGAAAACTATGCTGATCTGGGGTCTTACATCTCCTGGTTGCAGAAAAAAGAAGAGTTTTATGATTTGAACATTCGACTGTGAGGTTCTTTTCTGCCTTTCACTTATCACATCCATCATCACCTTACCTTGTAAACCTCTGAAAGAAAAGGGAAACAAAACGTTAGGGTCATGTATTTTGTTTCCTCAATTTTGCGGCAAGTTAGAGCCAAATCTGTTTGCTCAAGACGCTGTTTTGTTATCGTTTTTTAATATTAAAATGTTGTAAAGGACTAAAGGCAGAAAAGGAACAGGACAGTAGAATCTGCATTCCAATCACATCAGTAAATGCGTGCCCGGAGCACGTTGGTTGAATTCTACAGAAATTTTTGCTACGGTATTGGGGCTGGGAGGAAGCCTGTGATTGATTCTATCAATTTTTTGTTGTTGTTTTCACAAAAGTATCAGAGCCATCTGAGTGCGACCAGGTCAATGTCATCAGCTTGGAGTCCTTTCCCTGCAGAAGGAACAATTAGAAAGAGACACCCATGTGCTAGTTCTCAAAACTTGTGACCTGCACCTTCCACCCAGGAGGCTAGATTCCCCATCAATTCCTTACTTCTTTCGCATTAGTGAGGACGTGCCGCTAAATCTTGGTCTTTTTCCTCAACTGAGGAGGGGGTTAAATTCCCTAGATTTATAGAGGAAACACCGAGACAGCGAGACCTCCTAGATTCCTAGAGAACACCAATAGGGGTGGAGTTCCGGGGGGGCGGAACCGTGACGGGCTTCCGGTAAGCTTTCCGGAACTCGTTCTATTTGTTCTACAGGTTGTTGTATCGTTTGCAGGTTCTTGGTTCCCGCACTGTCCCCGGGACTCGGAGTTGCCGGCTGCGGGTAGCGTAGGGGACAAGAGATGCGTAGTTACTACCCCCGGCAGGATGTGGGGAGATGCCTCTCTCCCACGTTTCCCTCACCCACTCCCAGCCCAGCTTTGTGCTTTGACTTAACCTAAATGATGAGATTGATTAGGAAAGGAATTGGAGACAAAACAAGACCCTAGCGTTTTCTAAGGTGTCCACAGGGTCGGTTTCTCTGAGCCCTCTCCTGGGCTTGCCTACGGCTGACTTCTCACTGCCTTTCCTCTGTGCCTGTGCACTCCTGGTGTCTCTTTCCTCTTCTTATAAGGACACCAGTCCTATCCTTGAGGACCCCACCCTTATGACCTTATTTAACCTTAATCACCTCCTTAAGTGCTCTGTCTCCAAATACAGTCACACTGGGGGTTAGGGCTTCCAGTGCATGGATTTTGCGAGGGGCACACAATTCAGTCCAGCACAGTTGGGAACTATCTTGTCACTCTCTGTATTTTCCCATAGCACCTAGCACAGCGCCTTGCAAAATGGCAAATCTAGATTTTTGTTAACAAAGTGATAGAAGACCTGATGGGAACTGGGAGAGGAGTTATAACGTCATTTAAATCTATTGTCTTAGCTCATCTTTGTTTATAAAATTTCTGAGCTCTATTCTGGAAGGTCCTAGTTCCTGCTTGGAACTTCAAAGTCTCCAGGACAATGGCACAGAGGTAAAAGGGAAGCTCCTGGGGCCTCTGGGGTGGGAACTGCAGGGGCAGGGTCTGTGTCCTCGCAGTAACCCCGGCAGTGTAACAAGCATCTGTGGTTCCTAGCGAGGGTTCGGGGTGGGGCTGTCTACCAGGCAGGTGCGGTGGAGTCAACCGAGGTGGAGCGGGTGAGCCCTTGCTTCTCACAAGCTTACCTTCTGGCGGGATTCTGAACAGTCTGCGGTAACCGGTATTGCCCCAGCAGGTGTCACAGTGGATGTGGGATCATTGGATGATCACAGCATGGCTCGGGGGCCTCCGTGGCCATTCATCTTGGTGAGCAGAGATTGCATTGCCACTTTGAATGATTGGACTAGAACATCTGTCTTGGCATCCTGTCCCCTTCAGAACCCACGCTGGATTCTTTTTGGTGAGCAAAGGGCTTATCATAATTGGGCCCCCCATTTTAATGATGTTTAATTGTTCGAGCCCCACTTGCCAGACTATATCGCTTAGCTTTTGGTTACAGCCCAATAATCCATCCAGTTCTTTGTTGAAATTCTTCAGTTCTTTTGAAAAAGAAAATGCAGGAGGTATTGTTCTAATCTCAGATTTAATGAAGAATATCTTAAACATGTATTAAGTCAGTTTAATGATAACAGCTCTAACAAATAGACCTACAGAGGTCTAGCTGCGCAAACACAATAGCAGTTTTTCTTTTTTTAATGAATTTTAAAAATATTTATTTATTTTATTTGTCTATTTTATTTTTGGGGCTGCATCGGGTCTTAGTTGCGGCATGTGGGGTCTTTGTTGAGGCGTGTGGGATCTTTAGTTGTAGTGCGGGCTTCTCTCTAGCTGTGGCGCAAGGTCTCCAGGGCTCATGGGCTCTGTAGTTTGCGGCAATCAGGCTCTTTTGCTGTGGCGTGGGCTTAGTTGCCCCGTGGCATGTGGGATCTTAGTTCCCCAACCAGGGCTCGAACCTGCGTCCCCTGCGTTGGAAGGCGGATTCTTTACCGCTGGACCACCAGGGAAGCCCCTAGAAGTTTACTTTTTACTCCTGTAACAGTGTAAGGCAGATATACATGACTGACAGAAAGGCTGTCCTCTGAGCAGTCAATCTGATGGCAGCCCTGGCATCTTCAGACGTGGCTTATGAGACCTCTTTGGGGATTTTCTAACCTAGTCAACTGGGAGAAGAGAACACGGACGTGTGAGAGGGCTTTATGGGCCAAACCAAGAAGTGGCACACATCATCCTCACTATAGTCCATTGGTTAGAACTCGGTCACCTAGCTGCATTTAACAATACAAGCTGCAAAGTGTAATCTAGCTGTGTGTCTAGGAAGGAGACAAACAAATTTTTGATAAACTGGTAGCAATCTGCAACAAGACTCAAAAATTACTAACTGTAGAAGATTGATAAATTCAACTACAACTACACTATATTAGGAAAAGACAAACAAAATGGGAAGCACAGCCCAGGAAGATGAAAAGATGCTCAACTACATTAGTAATAAGAGAAATGCAAATTAAACCACAATTGGATACGATTTCACAAAAGATTATCAAATCTTTCAAAATCTGTCAGTACCAAGTACCGATAAAGATATAGAATAGTGGAAGCTCTCATCTGCTGTTGAGTGTGTAAGTTGTTACATTTATTAGGGAAAACAGTTTGGCCATACTTCTTTTTTTTTTTTTTGGCCATGCCACATGGCATGTGGGATCTCAGTTCCCCAAACAGGGATCGAACCTGTGCCCCCTGCATTGGAAGCGTGGAGTCTTAACCACTGGAACGCCAGGGAAGTCCCTGGCCATACTTCTTAAAGTTGAACATGTATATATGTTATTTCTAGGTGTTTTCACAGGGAACCAAGAGGCATGTTGACATGCTGTTTTATAAAAGCCCCAAACCGGAAACATCCTGAAAACCCATCAACAAAAGAATAGATTCATAAATTGTGCTGTATTCCTGCAGTGGGATACTTATTGTCAGTGAATGTGGTTGAACCACAGCTACACAGAAAGATGCATGATTCTCGAAACACATGTGCAGTGAAAGAATAAGAGTATGACTCCATGTATGTAAAGTTCTGAAAAAGCAGAACTAAGTAATACATCATCCAGACATAAATAGATAGGTGGTACGTCTACATAATACAAGGGAATAATTAACATAAAACTCAGAGTGTTTGTTAACCTTTGGTGAAGAGGGAGGGAGAGGAGATTGGACAGAATATAAGAGGCTTTTGTGATTCTGAAAATGATCTATTTCTTACCTAGTATGAGGATGCATGGGTGTTCTTTTTATTATCATTTACTGACATATATCCTCAGATACTTTTGAATTATGGTATTATTTCACAATAAACATGGACATGTTTACTGTAAAATATTGCTAACATACAGACAAGTATAGACAATAGAGATTGATTTTAAAGAACATTCACATATGCACCAGATTAATCAATTCTTAACATAATTGCTTCATATCTTTTTTAAAAAAATATTTATTTATTTGGTTGCATCGGGTCTTAGTTGTGGCAGGTGGGCTCCTTAGTTGTGGCTCACGGGCTTCTTAGTTGCGGCTTGCCAGCTCCTTAGTTGCAGCACATGGGCTCCTTAGTTGTGGCATGTGAACTCTTAGTTGCGGTATGCATGTGGGATCTAGTTCCCTGACCAGGTATCGAACCCGTGCCCCCTGCATTGGGAGTGCGGAGTCTTATCCACTGCACCACCAGGGAAATCCCTCATATCATTTTAAGAAATAAAATATGTACTGTAAAGACTCCCATTCCTTTCCCTCATCAGAAGGAATAACTGTACTGAAATTGTGTCCTTCTTTTCCCCATTTTATACCACAAGATCTTGTATCCATAAACAGTATATGTAGTGTTGCAGGATTTAAAATTTTATGCAGACATATTGTATTCTGTCATGTTGGAACTTGATTTGCCATTTTAAGATTGATTTGTTTCTGTATATAAATAGATCCAGTTTATTCAAACTGCTGTAAATTAGTTCGAGAGACAGACTTGGAAAAATGTTAAATTTGGTAAATCTGGGTAGATGGTGTAAAGGATTCTCTGTATTATTTTTGCAATTTGGAAATTATTTCAGAATAACAGTATCACTACTGAGTCATTTATATTGGCAATATGCACTTGGAAATGGAAGTGGGGGAAATATCCATTTATGATAATGATACAAATAACTGACCATAAATTTACTTGAAAAAATCTAAGAACTTACCTGAAAATGTATGTTTTGACAGGAAGTCATCTATTACTATTTTATTCTAAACTGTAGAATTTCATGTAGTATTTTCCTTAATGCTTCCCCTCCTTTCTACCAGCTAAGAAATGTTGGCAGAAAGAGAAGCCACCTTGATAAAAGCTACAGTTGAGTGTGAACTTGCACAAGATCTAGACCCACACAGGTGTTGTCAAAGGTGTGAGCTGCATACTAGTCATATGACCATGTTACGTGACATTTTAATGAACTGTAATCCAAATGTGTAAAAAGAGGAGAAAATGAAAGAACTGAACAATTTTTATATCTTATTTTTAGTCATTTGAGTTTTAACAGTCTGTTTTTTATAGTTTAGCATTATTAGCTAAAGAAGGAAATAACATTTGTATTATTTATTTTTCATCTTGCTTTAAATATGGTGTAAAAAGCTTCACTGGTCTTGTCAAAAAAACGTGCACCTTTTCTAGTCCAGTGGAGTATTCTAGACTCTTCTGCCCTTTGCAGTATGAGCTAATGGTTGCCCTGTGTGGCCAGGCATGGACAGTGGGTCCAGCCCATTAGCTAAATAGAAAAGCCAAAACTTGAGCGTTTCTTCTCCATTACCTTCCCTGGAGGGCTAGTTCGGAGCTCCTGCCCTACTGCCAAATATTGACAGACATGACCATACACTGACGATGGCATCGCTGATCTGTGCTCCCGGCCTGGTGACCGTCCAGCCTCTGGGGAAGGCAGGAAGCCTGCCCTGCACGCCGGCACTCTTGAGCTGGGGAGCCCTTTTTCCCAAGGCAAGTTAGTTCAGCAAGGCTTCCAGACCAGCCCCACCCCTCCCCTCCTTTGTGTCCCAGGAATTCTACTGAAAAAAATATTTTCAGCAAATAAAACATTTTATAGGGGCCATTTATAAAGGGAAAGGAAGGCCATTTAATTTAGTTGTAGAGAAGGAAGTGGCACCAAATACAAGCTCCCTTGTGCCTCCGTAAGAAGCCCTTAGGGTGTCTCCAGCAGGGCTGTCCAGTAAGCCTGGGATGACGGGAATGTTCTGTCATTGTGCTGATCTTGAAATGTGGCTTTTGATTTGAGGACGGTTTTTAACTTTTTAAAATTTTAATTTAAATAGGCTCATATGGCTAGTGGCCGCCATATTGAAGAGTGCAGCTCTTTTCTCCTCCTTGGGACAGATGTGGCTGAAGGTAGGCATTTCCATGTTACCTCTGGATCCTTAGCTGTACCCTCTCTCTTTCTGAAAAGCTGGAAGCATGTACATCATCTACACAAAATAGATTCAGTAGCCTGAGCCAGACTCTGTACTCAAGCCTGGATCTGCTTTCACAGGTCCCTAACTCCAAAGGTGGTTGTGAGGAAGAATTCTCTCTCATTGGCTTATTTCCTCTTGTCAGGCCTTGACTTGTTAATTTCGTTCGGGGAAATACAGTTTGGCAGCCTTTCCCTCCAGCCAATTCCTGCCGCTTGGTACAAAAGTACTGATACGGAACCCAGTATATAATCTAACACTTATTATTTTCCTCCTGCAAAGCTGAAGGTTCCTTCATTTTATGGGGTGCCACTTGCTTTCTTCTCATTCCCAATAGAACTTTGTTTTTATGTGCTGGGTAAGAAATCATGGAACTGGTAAGGACCAGAAAATAATAAAATCAAGGGATTTGATTAACATGAGAGGGTCTAACAGCAGCAATTTACTCATGGGGAGAAGAGGTGTTGAAATACTGGTAGGGGAGTTAGAAGGGACACAGAGAAGGGCAGACAGCTAATAAAGCAGCTACCACGGAGAGGGAATGTGCGTCATCCTATGGAAAGACTCTGAAAACAGTGTGAAACACATGCTTCACAGATGTTCCACCCTAGGGGAGAGGGAGATCTGGTATTCGTCAGAATCCCATCAAGCGTGGTTGAGGGCTGCCCCCAGAGCAGTGGTCTTTCGTGGTTTTCGAAAAAGCCCGCAGCCCAAGAGACACAGATAGTGCAAGTGG
Organism: Balaenoptera acutorostrata; assembly: GCF_949987535.1. Taxonomy (NCBI): domain Eukaryota; kingdom Metazoa; phylum Chordata; class Mammalia; order Artiodactyla; family Balaenopteridae; genus Balaenoptera; species Balaenoptera acutorostrata. The sequence continues at coordinate 6,389,406 of NC_080078.1, forward strand.
GATGAGCACACGGCAGGGGCAAGGCCGGTGCGGTGGCGGGGGGTGGGGCGGGCAGGGCACTAACAAGCATCTGCTCTGAACACTGACTTCGAACTCAGTAGAACCCAGTAGCACACTAATTTTCGTTTCTGGGTAAATTTCAGTAATTATTAATATCTCAGTAGTACTAGTGGGTAGCCCTTACTTTATTTTTAAAACGTCTATACAATCTCAGGTGATTTTTCAGTATGAAACCAAGAAAGGCATTCTTAGATCGTTCACGATCCAGAAAATGGTCTCCAGCCTGGGGGACCACAGAGTAAAACTTCTAAGCCTTCCATCTGCCTTAACTTAACTCAGGGAAATGAAGGTAAAGGGGACCCAGGGAGACTGGACACGACAGCCTATGACATTTCTATTAAGTAATTCTTTTTTTTTTTTTTTTGATTTAAATCCAGTTTTATTGTTTTGTTTTTTGGCTGTGCTGCACGGCATGTGGGATCTTAGTTCCCTGACCAGGGACCGAACCCATGCCCCCTGTGTTGGAAGTGCAGAGTCCTAACCACTGGATGGCCAGGGAAGTCCTCTATTAAGTAATTCTTGACTGTAGCAAGAAGGTTAGCTACGAAGAGAGGGTCCCCACAGAAAAACCATTTCAGTTCCTGTTTATTAATTTTCATAAAACAATTGAGTTACACATACTTGCAAGAGTGGTTAAGTTCTGGTCTTTAAATGGTAGCTTTTCTGGTTACTATCACATAGGTATCTGCTCTCTGTGAGTACCCTGATGCTTAATAAAGCTTGTGCGCCAACTGAAAGATTTTCCACATTTGTCACATCTGTAGGGTCTCTCTCCAGTATGAATGACCTCATGTCGATGAAGATTTGCCTTAAAACTAAAAGTTTTCCCACATTCTCTACATTCAAAGAATTCCTCCTTGGTATGGATTCTTTGATGCTGAATGAGATCTACATTCCGACCAAAGGATTCACCACATTCACTGCATTTATGAGTGTTCTGTTTATTGTGAATTTGTCGATGGCTCATAAGGGTTGAATGCCGGCCAAAGGCTTTTCCACATTCAGTGCATTTATGGGGTTTCTCTCCACTGTGGATTAACTGATGTCGAATAAGGGTTGAATTCTGACTAAATGTTCTTTCACATTCGCTGCATTTATAGGGTTTTTCTTTGGTATGGATCCTCCTGTGTTCAACAAGATACGCCATCTGACGGAAACACTTTCCACAGTCATGACATGTATATGGCTTTTTTTGTGAGTGACACTGTTTGTGGACAATCAGAGCAGACTTCTGTTTGAAGGCCTGCCCACATATGTCGCACTCAAAGGGATCCTCTGAACTGTGAATTCTTTGATGTCGAACAAAATTTGCCTGACGCTGGAAGGCTCTTCCACATTCGCTGCATTCATAAGATTTTGCATTTGTAAGAATTCGCTTATGCCTCAAAAGCAGTGATCTCTGATGGAAGGGTTTTCCATACTCATCATATTTGCCCTGCTTCGTCCTTGCCTGAGCTTTCCGATCTTGAATAAGGTTAAGGTTTTGAAGGAAGTCCTTACAGCATTCATCACCAATAGTAGGGAGTGAAAGTCGGTAAATGTCCACAAATTCGTTACATTCAAGTAACTTTTCTAAGGGTTTCCTGGCCATTTTCTGCTTTACCAGTGACATCTTACATGACTCTAAATCTTCAGAAATGTTCTGCTTTGGAGTTAGCTCTTTCACCTTGAATCTGGCTTCAGGACCTAGCCAAAAAAAAAAAGAAAGTATATAAATGACCTGATCACCATAGAAGGGAAAAAAAAGGAAAGAAGCCAGGAAGTCTGTGATACGAGAGGCTCAAACGAGGCTAAGAAGTGCTCACCTAGTTACATCATCATACTACAGAGGCCAGTATTCTGATTTCCTTCCATAGGACCCACAGCTTTCATATCAGAAAGAGCTCTTGACATCAGCTAACCAGCTAAAATGTGCACAAGAGTGTATGTCAGAGAATGTGAGAATTGAATAAATCCATCACCATTAGTGGGATAACAACTTACTCTCAGTGCCCAGCAGTGTCACATAACTAGGAGAGAGGTAGCATCTTGTACCTTCTAGATAAGCATGTTTTTAATAATTCTGGGAGAAACAACTTCTTAAAAATGGAGGAAGTGTATAAGATAGAATAGAAAGGAAACCAGAGAGAAATAAGTACAAAACCAATGAACTAGAGCAGTGGTTTTTCAACCAGGGATGGTGTTGCTGGAACCTAGTGGGTGGAGGCCAAGGATGCTGCTAAACATCCCACGGGGCCCAGGACGACCCTCACCGCAAAGAGTTAAACAGCCTAAAACGTCAGCAGTGCTGAGGCTGTGAAACCGTGGAGAGAGGGATGTGAAAACGGGTAGAAGCAGCAATCAGGACATAGTACATAGGAAAAAGGAACATCAGTAAACACCGAGAGAATCTGGAAAACAAAATGAGAGCAAGGGAACAAGAGCAAGTATAGAGGAAGGGTAAGTGATGAGGGTAGAAAAAAGGAGTATCTAGGATGGCACGAGAGCTGTCAGAAAACACCAGGCCGGCTGCCTCAGAGAAGCACTTTAACTGCAGTAGAAAGAGGATGAGCTTTGCAGACTTGATGTCAAATCCCAACTATCAACCTACTAGCCGTGGGACAGACATCGCAGCCCCTTAGTTTCTTCACCTGGGAATGGGGCTGACGATCATACCCACCACCTGCAGGCGGCAGAAGGGATAATGAGCAGGAGAGACGCCAGACACCCGGCTCGGTATTGGCGCAGGAGGGGCCTGGTGAATGGGGGTCCCTCCCTCTGCGAGACCCCCACAGGGCCGGGTCTTCTCCTCACCCACCTGGGCAAGCACTACCGGAAGCCTTCCTAGTCCCAGCTCGCGGTAGATCCAGGATCCACGGCTCTTCCCACTGCTCCAGCTGACAGATCACCTCAGGTTTGGGAAACTGAAATCCTACTCGTGGGGAAGTAAATGGGATGTGCTGGTTAGTGAGCAGCAGGAGGTGCCTCGGAGCTCATTTTACCCTGTGGGGTCTGCGCAGTGGGGGGACTGCGACAGGCAGAGATCAGGACAGTAATGGAGAGGGCTGGTGCGGAGGGGACCTGGCACAATCCTTACTGAAAGCCTGATCAATATTCACACTCTGGGATGTGGTAATTTCACTCTCAGAAATATAGCCTAAGGAAAATTAGGACAAAGGTTAATGTACCAGATATGTTCAGCAGAGTTCTAACAAACAGCGCAAACTGGAAATAAACTAAATGTCAGTAGGTGAATGGTTAAAGTGTAGCACATGAATACGAGGAAGGCAGAAGTATTAGGCAGATACTGAAAATCCATGTGTTCAAAGAATATTTCTTTTGGGCTTCCCTGGTGGCGCAGTGGTTGAGAATCCGCCTGCCAATGCAGGGGACACAGGTTCGAGCCCCGGCCCGGGAAGGTCCCACATGCCACGGAGCAACTAAGCCCATGCGCCACAACTACTGAGCCTGTGCTCTAGAGCCCGCGAGCCACAACTAAAGAAAGCCCGCAACGAAGACCCAATACAGCCAAAATAAAGAAAGAAATAAAATACATAAAAAAAAAAAACCTGAAGTTTCATATTAAAAAAAAAAGAATATTTCTTTTTCCCCCAGTGCATCTGATACATTTTTCAAAGAATGTTTCTTAAAATAGGAAAATGCTCCCTAGATATTTTAAAGCAGAATACAAAACTCATGTAAATTATGATCCAAATTTTTTTTAAAACTACATGTGTGTGTCTGTGCATGCGTGTGTGTGTGTGTACAGATCTTCCTCTACTTACAAAAGGGTAACTTCCTGATAAACCCAATCTAAACTGAAAATATCCTAAGTCAGAAATGCATTTATTACACCTAACCTCCCGAACATCATAGCTTAGCCTCACCGACCTTAAACATGCAAAGAACACTTACATTACACCACAGTTGGGCAAGATCATCTAACACAAAACCTACTTTATAATAAAGCGGTGAAAATCTGTTGTAACTTACTGAATACTGTGCTGAAAGTGAGAAACAGAATGGTTTTAAGTGTACTGGTTGGCTGCCCTCGTGATGACATGATCACATAGCTGTCTGGGAGCTGCGGCTCTGAGCCCAGCATCACCAGAGAGAACGGTCCTGCATATCGCTACCCGAGGAAGAGATAAAAATTCGAAGTGCACTTGCCACTGAATGCGTATTGCTTTCACACCATTGTAAAGTTGAAAAAATCTTAAGCTGAACCGTCATAAATAGGACTGTCTGTATACATCCATAAAAGTAACCAAAATGTTAACAGGGTTAATGCTGGGCAGTGGGCATGCAGATGATTTTAATTTTCTGCTTTATGAGGGTTTTTAATAACATAGGGAAAATGCTGATACTATAATGTTAAGTTTCAAAGGGATTACAGAATTATACATAGACTATGCTCAGCTAGCTTTTTCACAGGAAAAAAAAAAACAGGAAGGAAATATTCCAAAATATTAACAGTGTTAGCCCTGAATGTTTTCCCCTTCCCTTTATGCTTTCCTCTATCTTCCATATATTCAAGTATGCTCTTGTAATGCTTTTAAAACAAAAATAAACAGTAAAACATCCAGTGGTGGGTGGACAGTCCCACAAGAGGTGGTCAAGACCCTGTGCCAAGAGTGTCAGCATGGGAGCCAACACTCCCCAGAAAGAAAAATTCATCCAGGAACCTCACACCCTAGGGAGACTCTGCATCGGAGTAAGACAAAGGCAGGCTCCTGGGAAGATGGAAGCTGTGAAGGTTCAGAAGTGAAGTCAGTGAAGAATCATTTCCTGGGCACCCAGTGATGTTGCAAACAAGGAGGGAAAGCATTTTCAGACAGAAGGAAGAAGAAGACTCTTCAAGGGAGCCGGATGCTGGACTTGGAATCTACAGCGGCCACAGTCTTTTCAGCGCCTAGGGGTCTTAACAGGTGTGGAGGATTTGGGTCGGGGCGGGGAATGGGCTACTCTGAACTCTAAAACAAAAGGAAACTATTCATTGTCCACAATCCCTCATTTGAAAACTTTGAGGCCAGATGTGTTTCATGACTCAGAATTTTTCCAGATTTCAGGAAGGTGCCTTGGTGGGTATATTTTCTCTTATGCACCACCCCCAACAGGGGTTGGAGCTGAAACCTTAATCAACACACTAATATTTCTGATGCTATATATATATATATATAAAGACCAAATGAGAAAAAGGATGACAAATAGCAGATGATAAATAGCTTCCTGTACGATAAAAATCAGATTGAACCACCTGATGACTTCAGGTTGGGTCTTACAGCCAAATGAGTTATGAAAAAACGACTGGTTTTCAGAGCTTTTTCTGCTTCTGGAATTGCAGATAAGAGACTGAGGAGATGTGCAGACACTCAAAGTGAAATGTTAAGCCGACTCGTTACCCAAGGAGAGCACGTTTCTGTAGTTGTCCAGCATCACGTCTCTGTAGAGGGCCTTCTGAGGCCAGTGCAGTGCGTCCCACTCTTCCCTGGTGAAGTACACAGCCACGTCCTCAAAGGCCAGCAACCCCTGGAAACACAGCGACTAACTGCAGCTGCGATTCTTACAATAACTTTGTGAGCTACAGTATTATGATTACAGATGGTCAACACTGGAGGCTTCTCTGGCCGTTGGGTCTCTGCTGCAGTCACTCAGCTCTGCTCTGGTAGCACAGACGCAGCACAGACAACAGGAGAGCAAACGGGTGTGGCTATGACCCAATAAAACTACTCCCGGCTCCAGGTGAGTTGGCCGACCCTGCTCTGCACAACCCTACCTTCCACATCCTGTATTTCTTCTGCCCGGATCTCTCAGGAAAGAGATGGCTCACTCCCATGAGGTCACTGAGGACGGGGCAGCGTGCGGGCCATTCGCACAGGGATGGACAGGCTAACGGGACACAGGGATGGACAGGCTAATGGGAACCAACCAGGCAGGCTGGAGCTCGCGGGCTGGCTGTCGTGGGCACCGCTACCCACTAGGTGTGAAGGGGGAGGACGGCAGGGGACACTGGGATCCAGAAAGTTGCTGGAGAAGCGAGACCGGAGCGGGGGGCAGCCCAGCGGGGAGGGACTGAGGGATAAGCCCCCAGCAGCGATCCCCTCCAGGCCTCCGGGCCCCACCCCATCCCCCTGCCAGAAGCCAACCCGAAGCAAGAGCAAGGGAGCCCGTGGATGGAGAAGATAAAGGCCAGCCTCCCAGGGCGCAGACAAAGGGGAGCGGTGGAGAGCGTCTCCACGGGGCCAAACACAGACCGCTGAGCACCGTGCCCACGGCAGAAGTTTCCATCTGCAACTGTGTACCCAGCTCCCGGGGGCCGAGAGGCCTGGCGTCTGCCCCCCACACTCGCTGTGGTTCGGGGGTGTTCGTGCGGAAGGGCTTCGGCAATAGGAATACCAGCTCCACCCGAGATGCTTCACGCCGCTCCCCTCTGCAGACAGACCCTGAGTCTCCCAAACGACAGGCCTTTCTTCCCTCCTGCCCACACCTGGCTCCAGGGTTAGGGTCTCACGCCCCCTCCCCCGATCCCCAACATCCTCCGTCCCCAGAGCTGCCTGCAGACGCCCTCACCTGCCCCAGCCGCCCGCTGCCTTCTCTGCACCCGCCTGGAGGCTCCCAGGTGCTGGGATACAACGGTTCAAACCCCCAGAGTTCTCTCTGCGCGTGGGGCTTTCTAGCTGGGCCCTTCGTGTGGCCCCACAGTTCACGCCCTCATGGTCCTCACCAGTGGTCTTCTCCCCCTTTATCACTCCCGTTCCTTCAGGAAACATTTACTGAGCACCAAGAAGTCGCCGGCCTCCGGGCCACACACCAGTGACAGTAAACGCAGAGGTGACAGCTCCTGCTGGGCCCACAGGACCAGCTCCTCGGGCTGCGCACTGCTCGACTCTAGGGGACACTTCACATGGCAGCTGTGACAACGGGGCCCCCAGAGCTGCTAAGGGCACAGCCTGTGCGACCCACGGAGCCCCAGCCCCGCTTCAGGGAGTGAAGGGTCCAGTGGGGAAGCGGGAAAGTCAACACGGTGACGATCCAGGGGTCCACGGGGGGCGACGGGGGCTGTGAGGACAGGGGCTCACCCCACCCCCTCCTCAGGAGGCACTGCCAGTCACATCCCAGAAAACAGCCCCCTGTGCACATGGCCCTCACCTCCTCCCGCCTCCCCACCGGCTCCCAGACATTCCCTGCATCGGGCCTCACCCCTCCTCTCTTCTCTCTCCTGGTGACCCCTCCTCCTTGGCCTGATTCCATTCTCTCCTGTCTCCTCCAGGGTCTTAATCCAATGACCACGACTCTTCTGTCTTTGCCCTTTCCCCCCTTGTGATACTCTTGATTTAAATAAGAAATATATATTTGGTCTTCCTCCCTACTTCTGGCACAGAGTTCCTAAAAACCCTTGGATTTTCCTAAGGGATAAGAACAGAGGAGCATCTTTTAATATTTGGGCTTTTGTCCTCGGTTGCTGAAATAGCTCCAGGGCCATACAGGTGAGAGGAACGTCTTGTTACTCATAACAAATCCCTCAACCACACCTGAGTTCATGTTAATGCGGAAAACTCCTAAGGATGGGGCTGGATGTCAGGGGAACAAGCATGTGACGAGAGGGTGAGAACCTTCACCCCCAGCACCTGAGGGGCGGGGGGAGGCTGGGGTTCAGCCAGTCACCCAAGGTCAGTGACTCGACCCAGCACGCCTACGTAACGAACCCCCATAAAAACGCAGAAACGGAGGTGCTGGGGGGTGTCTGCCTGGAGAGGAAAGCCCTGCACCCCTCCCCCACTCCCCTGCCCTGTGCCTCTCTTCCGTCGGGCTGGTCCTGAGTTGTAGCCTTTTACATGAACCAGGGATCTGCCAAGTAAACCGTTTTCAGAGTTCCGGGAGCCACTCTACCAGATCAATGGCACCCGCGGAGTGGGTCGTGGGAACCCCAATTTAGAGCCGGTGGGTCAGAAGCACAGGTGACAGCCCGCACTTGTGATTGGCGTCTGAGGTCGGGGCGGGGGCGGCCCTGCGGGGACTGAGCCCTTACCCTGTGGGTCCAATGCTAACCCCAGGGGGACAGTGTCAGAATGAGTTAAATTGCGGGCACCCAGCTGGCGTCAGAACGGTCAGAAGTGAGGCGTCATGAAGCAGAGCAACACAGCCGCGTTCCCTCCCAGACTATCCCTCCTGCCCGTAGCCCGCAAGGATGTTGCCGCCTCTCCTGCCTTCACAAAGATGCTCCGGGTGCTTTGCTCCCTCTCGCTTCCGCCCTCTCTCCTTCCCTTACTGGGCCTTTTCTGTAAAGAAAACCCTACACACTCACCTCCAGTCACCCCACACCCGCCCTCTGGCTCTTCTGCAGCTTGTCCTCCTGAGCCCAGCCCAGCCCTCCGCCCACGTGGGAACACAAGGGAGAGTAATGGGGTTAATGCGGGACCTCAGAGAGATTTCACAGAGGAATTTTGAGCTGAGTCTCAGCAGATGCAGAGGTGGGTCTGCCTGCGGACAGGGAGAACAGGACGCACACAGGCCGGGGACAGAAGGGAGTCCACACCCCTGCGGGCGGGTCCTCTGGCCGTCAGGGAAGGCAGGAGATGCCACCAGAAAGGCAGACAGAGCTCTGCGATCCCTCAGCAAACGCGGACACGCTGGGCCAACGGGTCAAACCGCTGCCCCTCGAACTCCCTCTTGCCTCCCTCCCGTCCAAGACTGTTCTTTCCAAATGGTCGCGATGGTTCCTCACGTGTCTCCTCACTTTTCCACTCAGCTTCTCACAATCACCCTCCATCATGTTATGAGTTCAGTAACTAAGCTTCCAGTGTACCCTTTGATGCCAACAGATCAGAATTTATCCTGTGTTGCAGGAGTTTGTTTCCATAGCTCCCTCTCCAAATGGCTTGTAAGCGCCTTAGGTGAGAGCTTCTCTCCCAGCACAAAGGCAGTACTATCTGGTATACAGTAGGTACACAATAATGCTCACTGACAGAAACAAGGAGTAACTGTGGTGACAACAGCTCAAACTTACAGAGCGCTCCACATGTCACTAGATACCCTGCCGATACTCCACATGCCCCGTTTCATTGACTCCTCACAACTCTGCGACAGCTACTATCATTAGCCCATTTTCCAGAAAAGGAAACCGTGAGAGATCAGGTAACACATCTAAAACAGAGTCTGGATTTGAACCCGTCTGGCCCCAAAGTTTAAGCTCTTCACATCCTACCTTCCAAGAAGGAAAAACCCCCAGCTGATAAAGATGGCTCAACCTGAACAGAGGAGTTAAAGCCATGTGAAAGCCATCGCCCGGCGCTGAGACTACACCAAGGAAGGGGAGGAGGAGACCTGCTCACCTTCCACAGGACGGGCAGGAACACGGCTTCCATGGCCTGGTCTCTGAGGTGGTGCAGGATCCCGGCCATCAGGCTAAGCTGAAGGAGAGGACAAGAGAACACGTAAGGCCAGCCCCGATTTGAAGCTCTCTCACCAGGCAGCCCTGGGACAGGGAATTCCAATGGGGCCAACAAACCTCAGCACAAAGTCACTGTGTTTGGTGTTGCAATATGTGATAAAATGAAAGCAACTGCTAGAATACTTTTGTTAGGAATTTCTGAACCTAAATCAATTTCCAATCTTTATCCAAGGAAACCTGTGGCTCTGCCCTCACCTCCTCCCTAGAGTATATTCTGCAGCACCTCGTTGAGAGACTCAATACACGAAGGGACCAGACTATAGGAAAAAACAGAACTCTGACCTGCAACCTGCAGCAACCCGCCTGGAACCCAAACCACAAGCAATGCAGCAATAGGCCCTACATCAGGACTTGGTCTACAAGTGCCAGCTTATCTCTAACATGTATCCCCATCCTCCATCTAGGGCCGACAGGAAAAGCCAAATATGCTCCCGCACCCAATCACATAGGATGTTCCGCTTCTTTTATTTAACCTGCCTCCAGCTTTTCCAAGCCAATCACCTCCAAACTCAGCATATTTGAGTCTTCCCTCTTTTCCACTATAAAACTTCCCCTGCTTGCCTTTGAGTCTCTGCCAAACACACGTGATGGTGGCCAATTCCCTTGGCCATGAAGGGAATGAAGAGCCTTTGCTTGTTCTCTTTTGGGTGGTCTTCATGTATTTCTACATCACACAGAATCAGCTCAGATAGTGTAAAAATGATTTTCGGGCAGTTAGAGATTTTAGGCTACATATGATATACAAAGAGCTAATTGTGGTCAAAAGAAAATTCAGAAGACTTTACTTGATACGAACATTTTATGGAGCAAAACCCAAACTGTGAACAAGGAGACTTCAAAATTGAAAGTCTTGGGCTCTCAGCAGTTACCGCTCAGTTTATAAAGCCTGTGAAGGGGTGGCAGAATAAGCCACCCCAAAATATACCACTTTAGAATACTGAGCTGTGGGACTTAAAAAACGGCTGTTTAAAAAAGAAGCAACAGGGGAACTTCCTGGCAGTCCAGTGGTTAGGACTCGGGGCTTTCACTGCCGGGGCCCGGGTTCCATCCCTGGTCGGGGAACTAAGATCCTGAAAGCTATGTGGATTCACTCATGCTAAGCCCCATGTCAGCAAACCAACACTTAATACTTAACCTAACTGCCGTTTCAGCCTCTTCCAGGAATAGAACCTCCCTCCGCTTTCCCTATGAAGATAGTATTTAAGCCTGAATTCTAAGCCATCTCAGGGGTTAGTCATTTTTCCTTGGGTATCTCCCATGTTTACATGAGGTATACATGTTAAGAAACTTGTTTGTTTTCATCTTTTATTGCGGGGGTCTCAACTAAGTACTCAGAAAGGTAGAGAGAAAATTATTTTCCTCCCATGCACATGAATGAGGAAGTACATTGTTTTCTATTGGGACTGGTTACTAGAAACTGACATCCCTTTTAGAAGAGTAGCACCGGACAAGTTTACTTGTTTGTAGCTGATTGGCTAGGAAGCTGCAAGGTCACCCTGACATGAAGAAAGCTTGTTTCCTTTAAGGACAGAGCCAGCATTTTGGGGAAACTAGGACAGTTTTTAAGTTTTGGTTCCGCAGCTATGGGTGGTTGGCCAGGGGACATAACCCAAACTGTGGGCTCCACTTTGCTTCTTTTTTAATATAGTAAATTCGGTGTTGTTTCTCTCAGGGAGTACACAAATGATGGGATACGGAGGATCTTCATTTTTTAATGGTGCTTCTCTGGCTACCGGCGAACCTTGCTTTATGTAAGTACATCTTTAAAAAAGTCCCTCACACACCGTTCACGTTCCCTAAAAACACTGTTCCTAAGCGCTCCTGCCTCTTGAGCAAGGAGGCACCCCCCAGACGGTCCTGATCGGGGGAAGGGACCTCGACCCTTTAATTATCTAAACTATATTATCTTCTGTGAGCATTGTGCATTTGGAAGTCAGAACCCATAATCCAATTTGTTAATCTATAACAATACCAAAGCAAACAACAGTATTAACCAGCCATTCATTCGTCGGACTCTCTCTTCCCTAAAGACCTAACATACTCAATACTCAGAGATTGGCGTCTTCAGGAAGACGCTCAGTAAGTGCCCTGAAGATCGGGGTGGGAATGGGGAGGAAGGCACGGGGGGGAGGGGGGTGTCTCTCCAGCCCTCACACCTTCTATGGCGGGGCCACCGAGGCTCCTCCGCAGCACCCAATCCTCCCATCACACTAGTTCCTTTCTCCCCAAACCTCGCTGCCTCCGACTCCAGCCGCGTCGCCTCCTCCAGAAAGTCCTCAGGATACACCTGCGGCTGCCGTGGGGGCTGGGCTCCCCTCTCGAGGTGCTGGGCCGGACCCGGAATCAGGTCCGAGCCTCTCAGCTAACCCGCACCTGAAGGCGCGACGCGGAAGGTCCCTATGCCTGTCGGCCGGATCACTGGCGCACGCCGAGCAGAGGGTCCCCACCCGAGTACCTTCTAGGAACGGCGGAGGCTTCGCAACTCTCTGATAGGGGGTAAGGGGTGGGGCGGGGGTGGGGAGAGTGTGCGAGTAAGGGGGCGGGGCGCTCATGTCTCGCAATCCCCGCTCCTGGCCGGAGCCAATCAACTGCCGCAGAGGGCGTTGACTAGGCCACGTGACTTCCAGGCCCCACCCCGCCCCGTTCCAGCCTACCCTGGAGGTCTGGAATCTCTCGTAAGAATAGGCTAGGGGCTTTAAAAAGGCTAATACCAAGTCTTTCCCCTTCGCACCGATTGTAGCAAAATCTCTAGGAGTGAGCCCTCGTGTAGTTGGGTATTTTTAAAAGCTCCTCCTGGTAGTCTAATGTAGAGTGACCAACTTTTTAGAGAGCCGACCCTGGACACAGCCCTACCAGGCAAAAAAATATGTTAATATAATGAATTATAATACACATATATGTTATTAAGATAAAAACATAAAAATAGATACTTATCTGAAACTATGTTATTCAGAGTTGTTTACTTTTCCGTGACATGAATGCTGTTATTTAAAGCAACAGAGGACTTAGTGGCAATTAATTGTAATTGATAGTAGGACTAATTAATCTTTTATATGATTCCATATGTTTAGTAAAGAAGTAAGAGAGACTACAGATTTTAAAAAAAAGCCTTTTGAGGTATTGTGTGAAATCTCCGTTTAAGTCCTGATTTCCACAGGATATACATATATATATCCCCGGTATCATACTAGTTGTTTGACCTAGGACAAATTACTTAGCTCCTCTGTACCTTATTTTCCAGAGATGTAAAATGAGGATACCAGTATTATGAATTTCATAGAGTTATGAGTATTAAATGAGTTAATATGTGTGAAGTGCTTAAAACAATGCCTGGCACATAGTAAATGTTCCTCAAGTATTAGAGTGAAAACCTTCAGTTTTCCAAACATCTTTAGATGAATACAGACATTCATTGACTCAGTGTTGTAGCAGTTTGAACTTCCATAGGAGAATTTAAAAAATCAGGAAATACAATGAAATTCATTAATTCGATTAATGTTTATTGAGAGCCTAGAATGTGCCAGGCACTGTTAGATTTTAAATAGTACACATTTAAATGTTACTCAAAGCACTTAGGGCTTGGTCCAGGCAAAAAGCTGCTGAACTCAGACAGAAAAATGCTCACACAGTTGAGCTTTTGACAATCATGCTGTGCTAAAGTGACGACATTGGAGACCTGGGGGCCTCAAACTCAGGGATAGTTTCCCTATCAAAATACTTACTGATATCTGAAGCTACATGGAACAGAAGGCTAAAGAGCTATACTAGAACATTGGACAAGGAAGAGAGGAATTTTCCAGTCTCCCAGTGTTTATGAGATAAAGACCACTATGGAGAGGAGATCAATAATTGTAAGTCTTATAAGCAATAGTTCCTATTGCTACTCTTTAAGCTTGCTGATCCTTTCAGATATTGGTGCTTTTTAAAATCTCTACAAGTTCCATTTATTTCTTTTTATTATGTTGTATTTTTCTGTTCATTATGTTTATGCTTTCTTTTAAATCCTTGAGCAACATATCCATAGTAATTATTTTAAAGTCCTTGTCTCCAAACCCCATAATTTCTGTTCTTTCTGAATCTGTTTCTACTGACTGATTATTTTCCTGGTTTTGGATTACATTTTCCTGCTTCTTTACATATCTATTAATTTTTGATTGGATGCTAGACATTATGAAGTTTACATTGCATGTTAGAGTTTGTTGTCTTCTTTTAAAAATCATTAGAACCATACAGTCCAGAAATTCCACTTCTGGGTAAGTTCCACAAAGAATTGAAAGCAGCAACTCAAACAGATATTTGTACACCCGTGTTCATCGTAGCATTATTCACAATAACCAAAAGGTGAAAACAAGTGACCTGGACAGATGAATAGATAAACAAATGGTAGTCTACATACAATGGAATATTGTTCAGCACTAAATAGGAAGGAAATTCTGACAAATGCTATAACATGGATGAACCTTGAGGATGTTATGCTAAATGAAATAGGCCAGACATAAAAGGACAAATATTGTATGATTCCACTTATATGAAGTACCTAGAATAATCAAATTCATAGAGACAGAAAGTGGAAAGGTGGTTGCCAGGGACTGAGTGGAGGGGGAAATGGAGAGGTGGTGTTTAATGGGTGCAGAGATTCAGTTTGTGAAGATGAAGAAAGTTCTGGAGATGGACTGTGTTGGTGGTTGCACAACAACGTGAATGCTCTTAATGCCACTGAACTGTACACTTAAAAATTATTAAAAAAGGTAAATTTCATTTTACATGTATTTTACCATAATAAAAAATTTCCCCCTGGCCAACAGTTCAAAGTACTTTTATATCACCTGGATTCTTTCAAGGCTTATTTTGAAGCTTTGTATGGGTGTATCACCGCCTGGAAGAGTGTGATCTTGGCTTGAAAGCTTGAGCTAATCTTGAAGTACTCCAGGCCTGGTTCGGTCCTTTTATTAAGGCATTGTCCTTGTAAGATCTCTACTGGCTGCCTCAGGTGTTCAGTGAGGACTCCATTATAGCTGGCCAGGACATGAACATCTCCCAGCTCTGTGTGAGCTCTGGGAATTACTCAGCTTACAGCTTCCTGCTTGTTCTTTGCCTGGCTTGATTCGGCCAGGAACAAACTCAGGAGGACCCGTTATGGAGATTTCTAGAGCTTTTTCTCTGTGCAGCTTCTGGCTTTCTAGGCTTCTGCTACCCAAATCACAGCTCCCTCTGCCTCCTTGAACTCAAATCTCTGTCTCCTCATCTGAGAGCCTGCTGTGGTCTGTTTGGGTTCCTCCTCCCCTGCACTGGGGCCTGAAAAGTGCCTCCAGTTAGAAAGTCAGGGCCATATAGGCCTCACCTGATGTGTTTCCTTTTTCCCAGGGATCACGGGTCTGCCCTGCCTGTTGTCCAAGGTCTGAGAACATTTTTTCATATATTCTGTCTAGTTTGATAGTTTTTACAGTGAGTCCCATAAGTCAGTCCAGTCCTAGAAACTGCATCATGGCCAGAAGAAGAAACTCAGTATAGTTTTAGTGTGTGTTTCTTTTAATATGAGTGCACTCGAAGTTTTTATATGATTAGATTCCATTTGCATTTTTAGTGAACTCTCTAAAATTGTATTTGGATGTTTTTCTCTTGGGGTATCAGGTTATGGATTTTGGTCTCAACACCTCTGATGCTTGCTCAGTATTTCGCCCCCCTCCCCAACCCACTGACTGAAATGTAAAGGTAGGGAATGGGAAGTGAGAAGACACACTTGTACGTGAGGGTTCCTGGCCTGTCTATCCAACACCATGCCCTTGATCCTGGGGTAAAGGAAAACAATAGATAGCTTTGCTCCTGTGGTATTTTATTCACAGGTCACCTTTGGGTCATGGATTCTTTCCTTTGCCCAGTGTAGTTGCTTATGACCAAGGAAATCTAATCTTATAGAACTTTTCCTTGTCAAACCATTCCTGAGCTGTGAGTTTTCTGGTATCTCACGTAAACCATAAGAGCTGCCATCAAACCTCTTCTCCTCTGCACGACACTGGTAAGTTTTCTCTCCCAGGTAGATTCTGTAATGTAAAATCAAGCTCGTGCCATACATCCATGATTTGCAGGGTTTCTCTCCTGTGCATCACAAAGTTATGCTGGGGTTGGAAGCCTTCTCACACCCACCGCACTGCAGGGTCTCTCCTACAATTGGTTTCTCTGGTGCATGGTGAGGCATGAGCTTTACCTGAAGCTTTTCCCACACTCCCCACAAGGACGGGATTTCGCCTCAGTGTGGCCACCTGGTGGTGATGAGGCTGCTGAGCTCTGCATGAAGCTTTTGCCACTCTCACTACCTTTTGTGGTTTAGTGTGGATTCTCTGATGCACCTTCTGGGTGGTGCATGTAAGGTTTTCTCACTGTCAAGGCAATGATGTGGCCTCTCCCTCGTGTGGGGCATGGTGAGGCATGAGCCAGAACTAAAACTACTCCTGCGCTCACCACACACTCAGAGCCTTTCCTGGGCGTGGACTGCCAGCTCTGCTCTGGCTGGCGCTTTCCCCACATTCCTTACACCGGCTGGGCTTCTCTCCGGCATGTGTCTTCTGATGGCACCAGAACTCTGCCAAAGCTCTTCCCATTCTCCCCTGTGTGGTTTATGAAAACAACAAACATCTTGTTTCTGGGTTATTTTCCCAGGTGTCTCTGTAAGCATCTGCACATTGCCAAAACTTTCACAGCCTTGCCCATCATCATTGGCATATTGTTTGATTTCTCCTAATCATGTCCTGGAAGTTTCACTTTTTTCCCACCATTTTCTGCCTTGAAGCCTTTTCATTCCTTTCTTTCTTTCTTTTTGTCATTTTAGAATCTAGAGGAAAACGTAAGAAGTAAAGGTGTTAGTCTTGAAATAGGATTTGGAACTGGAGGGAAAGGATGGTTGGAGCAATTACATTAGACTAAGTTAAAGTACAAGTTCCTCTGAATACAGGAATTTACAGAGTTCAAAGGCAAAGACAGCAGAAGGGATGCTTGAGTGACTCTGTCCAAACAACCCCTGAGTAAGGTCTTTTCATAGGCTGTGTTCATATGGATGGTTCTGAATGTTCATTTTATAGTCTGTTTTGTGTTCACCTCTTCTGTGAAGCCTTATTTGGTTAGTTCCACCTCACTTTGCTCTACAGTGTCTCATTTAATTGAAATTACTCATTTGTAATCCTTTCTTCTTCTCTTTCTTTTTCTTTCTTTCCTCCCTCCTTCCCTCCCTCCTTCCCTCCCTTCTCCCTCCCTCCCTCCCTTCTTTATTTTCTTTCTTTCCTTCTTTCTTTCTTTTTCTTTCTTTCCTCTCTCTCAGACATGTGTGTAGCACTTACTATATGTCAGGCACTCTCCTAGGTGCCATATACACACACACACACATATATATATACACATATATGTATAAATGCAGTTCATTCTTATGGCAACCTTATTAGGTAGGGCCTATTATTGTTCCCATTTTATGGAGGAGAAAACTGAGGCACACACATGGTTGAGTATCTTGCTCAAGTACAGGCTAACATGTGTTAGAGCCAGGATTCTATCCCAAGCAGAATGGCTTCAGAATCTGTACTCTTCAACCTTCCTGTTTGGGTGGTTTTGATCTCTCAAGCTTAGAAAGCAAGTTTTGAACACCAAGTATCATGCCTCTGATTTTTTTGAGTGCTTCATAGAGGCTAAATATATATCTGCAGGAACCCTAGGGAAAAAGGTATATTACGTGCTTAACAGGAAGGGTGCAGAATCCTTCAAATTGGTTGAAGATGAGATGTTCTCCTGTTGGCTGAAATTGAATACTCAGAAGCAATGGAACAAATCAGGCTCTGGCAACCCAGCCTGGGACTCCTGATTACCTTTTTTCCCTCACGAGAGAGAGACTCATGGGCCCTCTCTTAAATCTATTGGGAATCATCATAAAGTTAAAGATCTATTTGAAGATCTGGCATTGTGAACTGGTCACAGTGTTCTTTGTTCTGCTACCAACCTGAGGTCTCCAAAGTCTCACTTTTCTAACTGCTCTCCACCTACTTTTCTACCCTTTTTTCCCTTTCCTCAAAGACCCATATCTTTCCTCTTATCTTCCTACTAATTTTTGTGTGTGTTTACTTATTTATGCCAATTTCTCTGTACATCCTCATAATGTACATCTCTGGGAGATACATACCTTGGGGCGGGGGGGGGGGCACAGACATAAAATGTGACTGTAACTGTATTTATTTATTTATCAAGAGGCATTATTTTTCTTCCATGCAGAGATGAGTGGCTAGGAAATGACTGGGCTTATGAATAAATATAGTTGCATATGTCAAATCTTCAGCTATTTCTTTTTATTTTAATGATAAAACTAAAAGCAGTAATAAGCCCAATTGATTTTTCAGTTATACACTAAGCCATACAAGTTATATACTAATCAATAGAACTATGGTATAAGAGAAAAATGGAGATAATCGATGGTCTAGAAGATTGTTGTATTGTGATTTTTGACTTGTATCACTATGTATTCCCTGGTCCTTGTTATACCGTAATTTCCAGGTGCTTTCTCACCATACAGCGTAGGCTTTTGCATCAGTTAGACCTTGGTCTGAATCCTATCTCTGCCATTTGGTAAATGTGACAGTGGGCCAGTTACTTAGTTTCTGAGCATTTTCCTCACCTGTAAAAATACAAAAATAATAGCTTCCTACTGTGTTGCTGTGAAAACAAAAAAATGAAAGCATCTAATGTAGTGTGAGACACATAGTAGGCACTTGAAAAATGTGAGTTTTCTTCCTTCCCTCCTACCTCTCTCCCATGCTTGTCCCCCTTCAGCTTCCGGTTTTGTTTCCATATCGAAACAGAGGGGCACTGGTTGCTGCCTTGTATCTGCCATCACCCTCAGTTGATTAGGGAGTGAATCTTGAGCAGTGGAGCATCAGTACTGAGATTGTTAGTTTGGGAGGAGATCTCATGTGTCCCAGAGGGAAATACGTTAGAGAAATGTGCTATAGTTGATTCTTTCCTCAATCCACAATGGTAACCCTGCTTACCTTCTCAAACCCAGAGGGTCATGACAAACCAGGGAGGACAGAAACCCCCAGGCTATGGTCTAGAAAAGCCAAAAACCTTACCTAGTGAGAACAATTTTTGGGGTGCTGATCCTGCACGGTGAACCTGATAAAGTCCTTGTGAGGGAGAAAGCCGAAGCTCCTGACTTCAAAACCTAGAAAAACTGGAGACAGATTACATGGCAGATGGCCTTTGGAATTACAAGAATCTATGTTCCCAAAAAGTAACAAGAAACCTAACAGGAACTGGGAGCCAGTGTGGTACAGGGGGAAGGATGTCTGCATTGCCATCAGATTTTAACACTCTTACTTCCTCTCCCCCATTGTTATGGTCTACTGGCCCGTGTATCATTTTATTTCTCCTTGATTTTAGCTCCTGGATCCCCATCACTCTTTAAAACTAGTTCTGTCTGCATTCTTGGTAATTTCTATATAGACATGAATGGTTCTCTAACATCCTGGTCTGTCAGTCCTCTGAATTTTCTCCTGCAGTATCTTGTCCTCCATCCTACAATACATGCTCCCATAGTCACACTCCAGACCTGGTCATTACCTGAAACTGTAAGAATGTAAGAAGGGTTTGCGCACGCAGTAGACTCATCCCCCACCCCCACCCGAGACACAGTATCAGTGTCTGGTGATGATAACAATAATCATTACACCATATAATGTATAGAGACCATTTGCAAAGCATCCTTAGATAAAAAGGATAGCCTCACAGCAAACCTGGGTCAGTTCAGTTAGGGAGCGACAGGCCCACGACTGGACTCGGTCTCCTGACTCTCATCTGTGGGACCTTCTGCCATCACTCACCTTCTAACTCCAATTCCATCTCTCGTGTTAAAAATCCTCAATTTCAGCACCGCGAGGCCAGGGCCAGCTGCTTCACCACCACTTTTGCGCGAGTCCAGACCTCTCGTGAGAGTTTCTTCCCTTTTTGTTTAAGGCACTTCTCAAATGGACAACCTTGTTCACGTCAAGTTCCCTGAAAGTGGCCATTGTGATTCCAAATTGTCCCTGGTGAAAAACTGTGCTGGTGAGCTATACATACTTCTTAATTTACAGTGAGAAAACATGAAGAAAGCAGGTATTTGACTAAGAAGAAGCAGGATTTTAGATAGAAAAGACCCCACAAAAACTGCCATGGTCCACAGGATGGTGCTTGTACAAACCTGGAACTTGGCCAAAGGCCAATTTTCACTAACAGGAGCCAAACAGATCTTGATTCTGGGCAAAGCAAGCCTCAAGGACACAGAGATAAGTCTTGGTCTCTCTTGTCCCCATCTTGGTCAATTTGGATTCTATTTCACAGAGTCTACACTGCTCCGAGACTTTACCACCAATTCCCAACACTTCCTCTCTATTGAAATGGGCAAACTCCTCCTGGTTTCAGCTGCTGTTCTCAATATAGCTCACTGAAATATTGCAGGAATACCTGTTGACTATTTGCAGTTCTTTAATCTGTCAGATGCTTGTTGCTTCTGTTTCCTTTTAACAGAATTGCTTGAGACCGTGCTAGTTTTGTAACTGTTGGTGGTTCCACCACCTGGTTTTGTTGTAGACGTCCATGGGTTTCAGCTTTGCAATCCTAGTTGCTCTTTTTTTTTTTCAGTTTTATACATACATCTATCTATCTACACATATTCTTTTTCAGATTCTTTTCCATTATTGTAGGATATTACAAGATATTGAGTATAGTTGCCTGTGCGATACAGTAGGTCCTTGTTGTTTACCTATTTTATACATAGTAGTGTGTATCTGTTAATCTGAAACTTTTGATTTATCTCTCCTCTGCCCCCACCAGCATCCCCTTTGGTAAGTTTGTTTTTTGTGTCTGTGAGTCTATTTCTGTCTTGTAAATAAGTTCATTTATATCATTTTTTAAGATTCTACATATAGGTGATACCATATGATACTTGTCTTTGGTTTATTCCACTTAATACGATAATCTCTAGGTCCATCCATGTTGCTGCAAATGGCATAATTTCATCCTTTTTTATGGGTAATCATTCCATTGAATGTAACTACCACACCTTCTTTATCCATTCATCTGTCGATGGACACTTGGGTTGCTTCCATGTCTTGGCTATTGTAAATAGTGCTGCTTTGAACATTGGGGTACACGTATTTTTTTTTTAATTTTTATTTATTATTTATTTATTATGTTTATTTTTGGCTGTGTTGGGTCTTCGTTTTTGTGTGAGGGCTTTCTCCAGTTGCGGCGAGTGGGGACCACCCTTCATCGCGGTGCGCGGGCCTGTCACTATCGCGGCCTCTCTTGTTGCGGAGCAGAGGCTCCAGACGCTCAGGCTCAGTAGTTGTGGCTCACGGGCCCAGCTGCTCCGCGGCATGTGGGATCCTCCCAGACCAGGGCTCGAACCCGTGTCCCCTGCATTGGCAGGCAAACCCCCAACCACCGCGCCACCAGGGAAGCCCCTATTTTTGAATTAGAGTTTTCTCCAGATATATGCCCAGGAGTGGGATTGCAGGAGCATATGGTGCTCTGTGTGTTTTTTAGGAGGGATTTGGGGAGATACAAAAACTATGGCACTATCATCATTATCTTCTCTTGTGTCCTTTCTTGAGAGCAAGGGAAACCTTCACAAAGATATCCTGATAGACTGCCCTACATATATCCTTAGCTAGAATTATAACACTTGCACATGCATAAATAAACCCAGCGACGAGGATGGTGTTAGACCATGATCAGCATCAAGAGTCACTTCCTGGAATTAGAACAGACAGAAATTCCCTGGTGGTCCCATGGTTAGGACTCCGTGCTTCCACTGCAGGGGGCCTGGGTTCGATCCCTGGTCAGGGAACTAAGATCCCCCAAGCCGCGTGGTGTGGCAAAAAACAAACAAACAAAACAAAACAAAACCGACAAGGAAGAGCACATAGGTACATAAACGGTGAGAAACTGAACCTGAATGGGCTCTGCCTGAAAGAAGCAGGGCAGCAGCACTGGACAAGGCGACAGATTGGAGTATAAAACTAAGAGTGTTAAGAGCACTATTTTTCCAAATTGACAGCAATTCATAGAAATGTATTTTACATCATTACTCTGCATACACATACACACATATTCATATAACAAACAAGTTTCACGAAACAATACTTACTATATAAGAAAATGAAACCTAGTAAATCCCAACCATAATTTTATTAATATTTAAATACAATATACAAAAAGTGCCTAAGAACGTACAAAAACAAAATTTCATAAAGATTGTACTTAATGTGATGGGTGTGCTTGCCTGTTCATGAGTTCGTTCCAGTCAGGCACACATGAAGATAAGGCAACACGCATGTCAGGTGCGCTGTTGAGCCGATTTCTTTTCTTTGTTTTTAATCGTGTCAAGATCGAAAATCCTAGTTCACACAAATAGGTAGATGTGAATGGTAATAATAGCAATATACTCTTTCTACTTAGCAGTGGAAATTCATCTTTAATCTTAATCCAAAATGCTGATAAACTTAATGTCCTATAGTAATTCCTCAGTGTGAATGACGAACTGAGCTGCAGTAATTCATTCTCTTCTTCAGGCACCAAGTGTAACTCAATTATTGATTCTGGGGTTTGATAAGCAAATGGATCTTTCATCCAAATAGCTTCCTTTAACAATGCAAATTTCTCTTCTGGAAAGTAACGATTGAAGGTTTGAGACAAAGAAGTGAGATGTACTAATATCTCTAATTTTATTTCTCTTAAGCAGTCTTCATGAATAACGTTCTCTTCAATGTGTTGCAACAGCGTTGGGAACATGTAGTAGCTGGGGCGATTACTTTTAAGTCTTACCTGCCACAACAATAATGCCTTTTGGAATCCTCGAACGTGTTCAAGATATTGAAATATATCATTGTTTTTCCCTTGTAGCTTCGAATTTAATTCATTTAAAATGCCAAAAATGTCACTTAAATACGCCAATTTTGTTACCCAAATGTCATCTTCAAAAATATTTGCCAAATGTGATTGCTTTTCAATGAGAAAAATGTAAATCTCATTCCTGAGTTCGTATACTCTGCTCAATACTTTTCCTTGAGACAACCAACGAACTTCTGTATGAAACAATAAGTGGGTATGGTTCACTCCAATCTCTGAACACAATATTTCAAGAAGTCGGCTATTCGATGAGCTTCCTTTAATAAAATTAACAATTTTCACTGCATGTTTCAATACATCCATTAGGCTCGGCGGAATTTCTTTGGATACCAAAGCTTCTCGGTGAATAAAACAATGATTCCAAAGAGAGTTGTTATGGGTGGCTTCTAACAATTTTTCAATAACTCTGCTATGTTTCCCAGTCATATTTGCTGCTCCATCACTTGAAATTCCTTTACAATTTTTCCAGTTTAATTTATATTGACCAACAATGCACTTTTCTAATTCAGTGAATAAATCTACTCCGGTTACATGTGAATTTAAATTTAAACAACACAACAGATCTTCTATAAAATCATCTTGCCATACATACCTGACATATACCAAGAGTGTGGGACAACTTACAATATCAGTGCTCTCATCAAGTTGGATTGCAAAATCTATACCAGACTGTAGCCGTGTCATAAGCATTGCTTCTAAATGTTTTGCAATAGTACAGATTCGACGAGATATTGTATTATCACTAAGAGGTATAGTTCTTAACTTATCAGCTGACTTATCATCAAAGATGGTACGTACCATATCCATACATGCTGGGAGAATAATTTTTTCAGCAGCTGTGTGAGCCATTTTCTCTTTTGCCACTCGATATGCCACTAAATACGATGATAATAAGGCTCTCTCGTTCATAGTTGTGGAACGACCAAGAAATCGGGGTGATGACTCTAGGCTATTTCTTTCTGTTTGAAAACGGTCTTCCTCATCTTCTTCCTCTTCCTCCTCTGCTTTCACTGTCACTGTGCCTTCCATCTCCTGGGTAGCCCGGGGAGACAAATCTGTAGCATTCCTTGATTCAGCAGTCATTGTTCAGGTTCAAAGAACTGGCTCACTTGATCCAAACAGGGTCTGTCTGCAGGACTTCCCTTTTTGTCCTAGATGTTTTATGAGATCAGTTTTTGCTGTCCTGCAGGGTGGAAAAATTTAATAGCAGTATTAAAAGGTAACACGGTGTTGCTATGCTGCTTACACCTCATCCATGAAGACAAGTCACTAGATCCAATGATGTGACACAGTAAATGCTGAGTAACGGCCATTCACGTTAGCTGTGTAGCAGGCAGATTCGGTACATTACATACACAGCTCATTTAAGTCTCATGGAAACCTAATGAAGTACACAATTATTATTCCTATTTTAAAAGCTGAGAAAGATTAAAAAATGTGTCTAACAACATAATGTAGTGGATCCAGTACTCAAACCCAAGTCTGAAGTCCAGAGTCCTAACTATGCTGCTACACTGCCATCTAGATACTCTTAGAAAGTGATCACCAAAGTACGGTGTACAAGACCATCCACTGGGGCACAGGGGAAAACAATGAAAACTTGTATTTATTTTTTAAGAACACTGAAACCCACTTAAGCTTTCCTGATGGCCATCTTATAGCATTTATATTCTGTCATCATTTGTGTTGCCGTTCTTATTTTCATCTTCCAACTATTTTATTTTCTTTGCTCATTTCCCTTCATTTTTAGTGATATATTGTCAAAAATCTCATTCTTTCTCAGGTATTTTAAGATCAAGGAAAAGGAATTTTGGTTTTTGACATCTCATCAAAGATTTAAAGATGGGGTATGGGGAATAACGCATTCCTAGAGGCCTTCCCTCCCACTGGCAGTATGAATCAAAATGAAGTGACTCCAGGGGAGTGAAACTCAAAGATACAGGGCTGAGGTCAGGACATGGACAGGCCCTTCTGGAGTGTTTTCCTGCTCATGTTCTAGGCAAGTAGCAGTAGAAAGACTGGGTTTTATTTTGTATTTCTTGAATGATTCCAGCACTCAATCATCTCTTGACTTTAAGCTCACTAGCTGTCTCCAGTTTGGTATGCAGTATTTTGATAGTTTTTACCCTGAAATTTAATTTTTCATGCTTTCATGCCTTATTTCAATTAGACTACTCCTCAAGAATAAAGACTGTCTTTTACTTTCATTGTGGCCCTTAAGTCACATGACGTAGTTGCTTGCAACCAGGAGATATTTTAAAAAACATTTGTTTGAATGAATGCAATGTCAACATTTTTTGCCCATTTGGAGAAAGTTCAACAAATTCATTATAGGCCTGGTATTGCAATACTTGGAAGGGCATGTCATTTAGAAATTAAGAGATGCTACTCTATTGCAACTGTCAGGTTACTTATGAAACATCTGAGTAAGAATGGGAGGAATACTATAGCAGCACAGGTTTAAAATACATGAGTAAATAATGTGTCCATGGGTAAGTTACCTATGTCTCCCATTACACTATGTAACCAACCTATTTCTCCAGCAAATAGTAAGGTTTCATTGATCTGCTTACAAGGTATTCTCCGCAACTTATTTATTGATTGCAAATGATCTGTGTAGCACAGGCCTGTATAAGTGTTTTCTTTGGTCCTCTGCTACTTAACAGCCTCTCTCAATAATGACGGTGTCTTTGTGTATACTGGTGGCACTTCAGAAAATGGAGATGGGGCATTAAGTTTGGTCTAGCTGCATTTTTCAGTTAATTTCCCTCTATCGATGAATGTCCAAGTTGGAAGGGCCCTCTGAGATATGCAGTCTAGTTTACTTTACTTAGGATAAATTTGAGACTTGGTGTTTTGTCTAAGAGCATCCCGCTAACCTGTGACAGAGAGGGTGTCAGTGCCCAGTGGGCAAATGGCCCAGCGCTCTGCTCTTGCCGCCGCACCACGGCAGACGCCCCTCACTACTCAGCCCTCTGAGTCAAGCACAGTTGGCTCCCACAACTGAAAAATTCACCTGGTGTCTCAAATTACTCCTGTAAAAAAGCTTTCAGGAAGCTCGGAAACTGCAAGGAAGAGGGTGAAGTGCATGTCACCTTTTCCTACTGCGTTCAACTCTCTTTATTCACTAAGCTTCAAACATTCTTTAATCACTGCCATTAATGGTGGTGGATTTGGGGGTGAGCAGATGATCTGCAAACACTTATGAATCTTTAACTTCTCCACTAAAAAAATCAAAAACAAAACCGTGGAGCTTGGTAGCCTCTAGGGTCTTTCTCATTTTACACCTCGAGGTCCCTTGGAACCCAGGAGACAAGCTTTCACCAGAAGGAAAGCAAAGGGGGACGATCGGGGAGCACAGAAATTAGACTAGGGTCATTTGGGGTGAAAACCGAGGACGAGGCGGCGTAGGTGGGGCACGCAGGCTGCCTCCTCCCGGTCCCAGAGGTATCTCATCCCAGTCCAGAAACCAGGGATCCAAGGCTGTATCTGCGGGGAGACGGCGCTTCCTACGGGCGAGGCTGGGACGAAGGACAGGGACACGGACCCTCCACCCCGTCTGGGGACGGTCGTGGCGAGGGGGATCGCGGAACACGGCCGTACACATCCACCTGCGTCCCCGCCCGTCCTCCCCGGCTGGACCCCCGTCTCACCGTGAACCCCGGAGAAGCCTGGGGTGCTGGGATAGAAAAGGGAGGTGACTCTGGGGACCAAAGGGCAGTGGACTTGGAGCCAGGCCCTCCGCTCGCCAGACCCCAGAGTGTCACAAAAGCCGGAAGTGCGTCAACATCCGCCTTCCGAGCCTGCGCTGCGCTGGTGGTGTGTGTCGGGGGGTGGGTGGGTGTGTGGGGGGGTGGGGGTGGGGTTGGTCCTCTCTAGGAAAGCGGGAGGTCTTTGGTTCTTGTTCCCCAATTCGTGGATCGGGCTTTGGGGATGTCTTAGCTCCGCTTTCCCCATCCGGGAAAACGGGGGTTAAGTTTCCCTCGGTACCCTCCTGCTCAGATACTTATACAATTCTCCTACTTTTTCTTATTGATGGCAGTAATCGTAATAATTCTAGTTATTTTCAAACAATAAGGTGATTGTGTGTCTGTGGCAGAGGAACTGAAACAAAAATGTAGACAGTAGAGCAAAGCGAAGTCAAGGATGGATGGTTTCACGAAACCAAAGTGGTTGCTTCTCTGGGGACCCTGATTGCGTATTGCCACTTGAACGGACCTGGGGAGGAAAAATGTTGCCTGCCATAGCAGTAAACTGCGGCCTTCAAGCCAGAAGTCACTGCAGCCGCCCCCAACTGTGTACCCTGACGGGATTCAGGATGGAGAAGAGCAGGGTACTGGCCCCAGACAGCTGAGGTGCATGTCAAAGGAATGATTTCAGTGCGCCCAGACTCTTGCATCTTCCCATATATAGAAAAGCTCTAAAATCATTAACTTGAAATTTCTGGTTTTCTTCAATTAAGAGTAATCTTTTGATGTTCTGGCTACGAGGTTTTTGCTGCAAAACTCCTACATATCCTGGCTTCTCCCTTACCTCTTCGGAGCAGCCCCTTAGAGCTGAGAGGCTGTCTTCCCGGCTTAAGTCCTCAATTTTGTCTGCCAAATAAAACATAATTCTCAACTTTTAGGTTGTGCTTTTTTTTTTTTCTTCAGTCGACAGTATTTTCAAATATTTGTTCTATAGGCAACAGATATTCTTTCCAATACTAGATAGTTACAAGATTCTGAGCTTGGCTAATGTTTCCAGGGAGTTTTGAGTGTGATAATAATGGAATTACTATAGTAATTCAAATTTGAGGCATTTTTGCTATCAAAATGTTATCACAGTAATTACAGCATTTGCTATAACTTCACTTTTTATAAAACCGTAACAGAGACCTTGAATGATTGTGACATGGCTCTTAAGTTCCAAGATGAATTTGAGGGCAACCATGGAAAGCCCAAAAGGAACAGCCACCTACTACAGAGGCTACCAATGACTAGGTGATGTTCTGAATAATCTTCCAAGCCCTGAGTAATGTTCCATTCCCGGCGAGGTTTGACCTTGCTGTGGTTGCCATTGTTTTCTCCTTCTACTTCCCTGTGACTCTTCAGTAATCCACTTGAGTAGGTTTTCGCTCCTCTATCACTGGCTGGCTCCCTGACCTATGGTCCTCCTTGAAGACATATTCCCAGAACTTCTGCCTCCAGATTCTTCCTCCTATTTCCTTCCAGTGTTGCAAGTCATCTCTAAGAGCCATTGCATTGTTGTACGTTGTATTTTTCTTCTTTGTCTAAATCTGCCTTCTCCCCTATGCTCCCACCCCTGTTCGTACTTTAAAGCGCCTAAAGGATCCAGGAAGGTAAGTTGTTGAGTGCAGCCAGCTGGGTATGTTTTTGTATTTATGTATTGTGTGTCGAAGGGACTGTAGGAAGCCTTTGTAATAACTCCATTCTTTGCCTGCTGATATAATGGCACAAGGAACTGAAGTGGCCTGGTGGCATTTTCAGTTTCCAGTTCAGTGGAACACTCAAGGTATCTCCTAGGAGAAATGCCCTTCTTGAGAATCAGGATCATACCAAATAGACTCTAGACTGGGGAGACAGGAAGCACAAATTCCACACATAGGTTGCTGGTTATGATGGTAATAGGGGCCACTCCTGTTTTGACCCCTTGGTTCCTGTATCCATGTAGTCTTTCTATTGGAGACACAATACCATATATATGTTATTGGTTCAATGCATATACTGTATCATTGAGGACAGCTGCCCAGCTTCACAAGGTGCTGTATCTTGTATCAGCAATTTAGCTGAGTCTTCAACGTGCCATTCCACAGTTCCATCGTGCTAGTTGTTTCTGGCTGATGAGTAAACACTGTGACTTCTGTGGTTACAAGCTCATTGTCACACCTCCTTGACTATAAAATGGGTTCCTTGGTTTAAGGTATATCCAGTGGATAAGGCATCCTATAAGCCCTCAGATGATGGTGTGGATGGAGGCAAAGCACTCAGGGAAGACAAACCCATATTCAGAGCATGTATCGATTCTGGTGTGATAGTTCCCTTCTTTTGTATCTATCCATGCCTAGTGCAATGGTGGGCATGTGGGAAAGAGTAGGGAAGTGTTCAATCCCTTGGGAATAGTGGCTCCTACATTTTCTTTAAAGCAATATAGTTTAAGTTAAAAATCATAACTTTTGTGAGTTCGTTGTTTCTACCTGCATCATCTGAATAACGGTTGAAAGAAAATTGTGCTCAAGAGCAAAACAGTAGCTACTGTTTCTTACCATCCTTTGTTAGGGATTGGTGCCTATTGGTGGGACATGGACTCTTAAATGGGTGCCTCCTGAGGACCTCTCGCTGGAGAAAACTGCCCGAGTCAGGCAAAACTTAGACACAAATGCACCACTGTCATAGTTTGTTCACCTCTGCTGTAGAAATGCAACACTCTGCTGAGAGGTACAACCTTTGGGGAAATGGCAACTCAGGAAAGAACCTCAAACTTATAGCTATCCTAGAATATTAGAAGAGCTTGAAATGGTGCCCAATTCTTGAGCTTGTTTTACAGAACAGCAGCTAAAGGAACAACTTGTTTAAAAAACCCTCTGCCTTCACTGAACAAGCTCGCTTAAATTATTTTTTTCAAGTTACATACCCTCCAAGCTTCATGTAGCCTAGATAATATACCAGGAGATTCCTCAACTACCCCTATAGATAACACCTCTGACATATGAGTGGCTATAGTAACAGGGACTAAAGCTGTTTTTCAGAAACTTGGAGTCAGCTCTTTTTCCAGTTCAAGCTGGCTAAGACTGGTTGGGACCACTGATCCTAAAACTCGGCCTGTGCAGGTGTCTGACGAATGAACTTTTGACATCAGAGGGCCAAAAACTCGAAGCTCAGATCATGCTAAGTGCCTGCATTTTTGAACATGCATTCCATTAAGAAGGCTGTAACTCAGATATGCCTTTGCAGAACACTGATTACCTCACCTTTCCCCGACCTCCTATCACCTTACCCCACACCTAAGACCAACGTGCTTCTTTATCCAATAAAAATCTCAAGCCCCTCACCTTCAGGGAGGTGGATCTGAGATTTGTTCTCCTATCTCCTCACTTGGCTTCCGTGTTAATAAACTCTCTGCTGCAAACCTCAGTCTCTCAGTGTTTGGCTTGCTGCCCACTGGGCAAACGAACCTGGTTCATAACAAGTTGTTAATGACAAGCAGGAAGTAATGTGTCATCTGTTGTCCCAGGGATTGCAACAGGAACAATGGACATCACCAGGAGGTATAGTTCTGTTCAACGCACAAAAAACTTTCTAACTGGAGCTGTCCAACAAGCAATTGACCAAGCAGTGCTTTTTTTTTTTTTTTTAAGCAGTGCATTTCCTATCCGTGATGCTGACTCCATTGTGACAGAGATACTATAGCCTAGAGAGATTGTGTCTTAGTAGGAAGTTGCTGTAGATCCATGAGATACTCAAGGAGAGAAAGGGAAGGCATATCAGAATCTCCCAGCGGCTCATGTAGTTTGAAAAAGCATGAAGAATGTCACACTTGATTTTTCTTATATTTAACTGTAAACGTCAAATATCATTAAACGGTAATATCTGATTTGTGAGCTTAAACAAAGGAGTAGTAGCTAAAGTCCCTTCCAAATCACTGTTTTGATTCTTTAGTCGACTTGCCAGTCCCTGGCGGACTTAGTCCCACCACAGGACATCACATTCTCTAAGGATGCAGGAGGTCCTAATGCCCTAGGGGCTTCTGTGCTAGCCCTGGGCCTGCCTGTCCACGTGCACCGTGCTTTACCCATCCCTCCTTCTGCAGAGTCCCGTCTTTCCACCAGGAACACAGCTCTTTTCCAGTCTCTCTTCCACTCCAACTTGCTCAATGCCCCCACCGTCCCCCAAGAACCGTATTATGTTTCGATCCTATGATTTTCTGAGGTTCTCATATAACCGAAGCGCCTTCAACCCTGGCTGTAATCAGCGTATTTTGTACCCCTGTGCTAGTTCCCGAATGGCTGACTCATGGAGGTCGGACCACTAGGTTGGACATTTCGTCCTCCTCCCCGACACGCACCCCCGCGGAAGAGCCACCACCCCGCGGGGAGTCTCGAAGGTTGGCTGGAGCCAGGGAAGGGAGAGCGGGGCCGCCTTCCCAAGGCCGGGGCTGTCGCGGTCACTACCGATGTACTGGCTACAGAGCGGCCAGCGGGGGTCAGCAGAGAGGGTGAGACCGGCAGAACAACGTAGATGCAAAAGCCTCGCAAACGAGCCTTAAAGACTGCCACCCGCTCATCCGGGGCCCTCATCCGGGGCCCTCATCCGGGGCCCGCCCTGCCCCCAGCCATCGGACTCCGCCTCCGGAAGTACCACGGAGAAGCGCCGGCCTCCGAGCGGCCTAGAGCGATCCCCGAAAGGCTGTGGTGGCCCCGCGAGCCAGGGTGTCCGCGACCGGACGGCCGCCTGGCCCGCCCCTCCGCTTGGTGAGTCTCCGGAAGGCGTTCTGGGGTCGCGGTGGGTCGGCCTCTTGTTTAGCCTCCCGGGGAGGAGGAGGAGTCTCCTGTCCCCGGCTGACTGCGGTTCTCGTCCCCAGGAGCGCGCGGGGCCGGGGTGCGAGGGCCCGTTTCTCTTCAGTCAGGGTTCGCCCCGACACCCCGCGGACGGAGGGCCCCGCCGTCAGGACCCGGTGACCGTGCCCTGCTGTGAGCTGGGTTTCTGGGGCCCTCTTCGCCCTTTTGGGACAGTGTCTTGACCTAGCAGGGAAGTGGGAGGAGGGCAGCGCCGGGCGAGGCCTTCTGAGGGCCGGGCGCGAGGGCCCTTTCTGAGAGTGTGGAAAGGGGACGGAGCGCTGCCGCGTCCTTGGGTGTGAAGGACAACCAGTCAGACGTGTTCGAGTCGCAGCCCTTCCCTGGCTTACTGTCAGGACTGTGGGAAAGGCCTGCCCACCTGGTCTGAGTTATCGAAGGGTCTGACCCCCCCTCAGAGTGGAATTTGGTTATCGGTCAAGGCCATTCAGTAATTCAGAGTGGGCTGACAGAGTGTTTACCAAAAAATTCTTCGGGGCCTGCTTTAAAAAAATAACGAGTAATCGGAGCTAGTATATTTCTGTGGGTGCGTATCTGAGCCTTGAAAGAAGTTTGTAAATGTCAAGTATTTTCAATTTACACAGAAAATTTTAGGCTATTAAATTGTGTTTCCTTGATTTAAAAAAATTCCACAAATTCTGGATTAGTGGAGTTCAAATAAACCAGCATACTTGGATCATTTGAGTTGGTTCTTAAATATCTGAAAGTGAATAATGTCCATTTTTCTTCCTGCTGCTTATTTTAGGTGATTAATCATCATTAACTAGTTTCATTGTGTCTACAGCGTGCAAGATACTCTGCTAAGTCCTGAGGATGTAAGATGACGGGCTGTTTTTTAACTTGTTACAATAATTTCTCCTAATCTCACCCCCACAGTGATGGTCATTGTTCTCCAGAACAGGGATGGAGGAAATATCGGCCCAGGAAGCAGCAGGATCTCCAAGGGTCCAGTTTCAGCCTTTGGAGACCCACTCTGAGGGTCTGTCCCCAGAGCCTCAGTTCGTGCAGGACACCGACATGGAACAGGGACTCACTGGGGGTAAGGCGGAGACAGCACTTCCATCCAGGAGGATGGGCGTGCAGAGGGGCTCCTGGGCCTGGCGTGAGAGAGGCCAGGGATTTCAGTGAGAGAGTGGTCCCTAGAGGGAGGTCTTGAAGGGCGGCACAGACGTGACTCGGTTCAGTCCTGGCCTGGGTCCCTCTGTTGAGATCAGCCTGTCCTTCTTTAATAGGCCGAGTGGTCTTCGCTCCCTCTGCCCTGGCTGTTTCTCCTTCATGCAACTTTCACTTCATCCCAGTTACCACATTCAGAATAATTTCTAAGAAATGCTGCTTTTGCCGCACCTCACCGCCCTTGCCTTGCTTTCACTTCCTCTTAGATTTAGGGCCTGTCCCTCCCCCCTGTTCCCTTAACTTAGTTTCTTCCCTCCTTGACCTTTTATGCTTTGCCAGCTGCCATTCTGTTGCAACTGCAGCGTTCGTGACTAATCTAATTTTGATCAAGAAAACAATCATCTCATTCCTTGGTTGAGTCCCATGTATACATATCACACATTGACCATACAATAACAATGTATACATATCACATGTTGACCACAGAATAACATTTGTATGTATTATATAGAGAGGTTGATCTGTCTTGTACGGCCTTTGTCGTGTATGAAGTTTGTATGAGATTACTGGTGGCCGACTGCAGTGCCTGAAGTAACTTGTGTGTCAGGAACACCAGCCGAGTGCCACGGTGCGTAGAGTGCTGTGGAGCGTTGTGAGAGTGTGGAAAGGATTATGAGGAAACAGATGACCATTCCTTATCCTTGAGGGCCTTACACACTGGTTGCAGAGACAGTGCTTACACACTGGTTGCAGAGACAGTGCCCAGTCTCAAAAGAAAGGCTTAATGAAGTTTACAGAACAGTGTCTGGGAGAGCGTCAGAAGTCTACTAAATAACTATGGCTCTGGATGAGTCACTGCAAATCTTTATGCTTTGCTTTGCCCATTTGCAAAATGGGTAACAGTGCTTACCCTTCTGTTAGAGGTATGTCATGTCGTGGGGATAATGTACAATATGAGATTTCATAATAAAATCCTGTATCACGGGTCCAAGCATGTGTAAGGAGGGCATGCAGGTGCTGAGAAGGTGCAGAACACGGTCAATACCCGATAAACGTTCGTTGGTTTTGCCGTAATGTTGATGTGAGGAAGGGTCCCACTGACTCTCTCTTTCGTAAGGGAGCCCTGGGGAAGGGCTGCTCTCACTCCTGGCTCCTTTCTCGTCCCTCAGCTCCACCTGTCCCCCAGGTGCCTGCTCTTCCCCACGAGGGAAGCCCAGGAGACCAGGCAGCTGCGCTCCTGACAGCCAGGTACCAGGTGAGCTGAGGAACCCTCTGCTTTTCCTCAGGGACTATTGCTGCTGATTGAGTGCGGTCCTTTCCTCATCCCATCCATAAACCTTGCCTGAATTTTTTTTTTTTTTTAATAGCAGACCCCAGGTTGGGTGCTGATTATCTTCAGAGACCTGGACTTCACAGAAACCACCTTTCCATCTCCCCAATACCACCAGCAAACACTTCCTTTATCCTTGGTGCTGTCATGGGCGCTTATTAGATGTTAAAGGGTTGTGGAACCTATTCCCTAGATTCTGCTCTGTTCTCCCTCCTTTCCAACATAAATGCACCCTGCAGACCCTCTGTGTCATCTCCTTCATTCTCTGGTCATGATGCTGTGGTGGCCTCCTTCCCCAGAGCAGCCAGGCTGTGTTATTTCAGGAGTTTGTGACATTCGAGGATGTGGCTGTGCACCTTACTCGAGAGGAATGGGGATGCCTGGACCCTGTTCAGAGGGCTCTCTACAGAGAAGTGATGTTAGAGAATTATGGGAACCTGGTCTCACTGGGTAAGGATTGCCTTTCTTATTATTCAGTTTACCGCTTAGGATTTCTTTACTTCCTTGTTTTTGAGTAGGCGTGAGGTCTCTGAGCGTGGCTCAAATCCCCGGTCGTGGAACCTCCGATTCCTCCTCCTTTCAGGTCGTCTCCTCTGGGAGTGGGTTTCCTTTGGGGGTTTCAAGAGGAGACATTCTACTCCTTAACCTCAGTTAATGTTTCTTGCTTTTGTGGGGCATCCGTTCCCTGTTAGAAAAGGGAAACTTGCTGGTGCTTTGCAAGTTCTCACTTTCCCTGTCTTTTCCTTTTTTATGAGAGAGACTCTAGGGCCTCCCAACCCACGACCAGACACTTTCCTTCCTGGTAATTCAGTGCCCCTGTATGTGAGAGTTTCCCATTTTTCTCAGAAGAAGAAATGCCTTTTTTTTTTTTTTTTTTTTTTAAGATAGGCTAAAGTCTTTGTTGAATAATCCCTCACCTCTTAAGATCCCTAAATTCATCTGCAAGTAGGCAGAATTTGAGAGACTTGATTTCAAGGCATGACTCACTGCGAGTACATTTCAGTGAGTCACCCAGAAGGTAATCCTGCGTAACCTCGCCCGAGCCTCAGAAGTCTCAGACTTAGACCGAGTCTCTCCTTTGCCATCTGGATGGTGCAGTTGGCAGCTGAGATTAGGCGACCTGTGGCGCTGTAGGGAAGGAGCGGCGGGAGTTGTCGGCATCCCCCTCGGTGTGAGCATTGCTCCTCTTTCTTTTTTTGCCTGTCTCTGCTGCTCTTTTCTTTGTTATGTATGTGTGTACTTAATCACGCTTTTTCTTTTCTCTTTCTCTCTCTCTCTCTTTTTTTTTTTTTAAACTCTTTTCTGCTTTGCCTGTGCTGGTGGCATCCAGGGTGTTGTTCTGTCTCCTTGATTACTCTCAGGGTTAAAGAGGTCTTCTTATCTGTGGGGAGGCAGCCTGCCCACTGGGAAGGTTTTTAGTGTGTTTTCCATTCCTGGCTCTTTGATCTTCGTAGGCATACTTCTCCGCCTTCCCACCACCCGGATTCATAGTGTGAATTCCTGCCCGGCCCTGAGTCATACCCAGGCAAGTGCTTTCTCTGGAGAAACTCTTGCAGTCCTTTCAGCAGGAATCTCCAAGAGGTGGCCCAGGTATCGGCTTCCCATCGATAGTGCTCGCCCCCGCTCGGAAACTCCTTTTCCACGATTATGAGATATTGCACTTGATTGATGGAGTAGATGCTTCTCAGGATGCCACCACCATGTAAAATTGCAGCTCCTCAGATGACCTTTGATAAATTTCAAAGGGCCAAGGAAGCCCTCCGTTGCAACCAGAATTTTGAACCCTGAATTCTGAGTTCAATCAGAAGCCATGGTTGGTGGTCATCGACTTGTGTTCTCAGAAACCACAAAGTTCGACTCCAGCTCTTCGGTTATGATCTTTTCATGTTATTTTAGACTGTGGAACGTACACTGTGTGCCCCTCCTTTTCTGTAGTGAACATGACCTGCCCCTTCTGTTGCCTAAATCTCCTGAGACCCCTGGGCCTTTCTAACGTTCTAGTCTTTTGCTTCCTTTAAATCCCTGTGGCCCCCTCCAGGGTCCTGCCTTCGTCCCGTTTATTCTTTGTGGGGCTGTACAGATTGATGCGTTTATATGACCTTTCCTGATCAAGTGTTCCTTAGCTTTTCCTCGATGGAGCGGAAAGGCTGTCTTTCCTTCAGGCTGTCAAATTGAATGTATATTCAACAACTTGTAAATTGTAAAGTGATATGTAATTGTAAACTACTGTTAATATCTAATAATTACATAATTTCCAACAGTTAACCTGTCTACTTTTTGGAGTAAAGAAACTTCTTAGTAGTTCAAACAGCCTAACAGCACAGCATACTATTAGACTGAATTTTATCCCATTTCCTCTGTCATCTCTGCACATACACAGGACACATATGCACACTCACACATGCTGGGCACAATTACGTAAAAGAAGCCCTCCTACTCAACGTGTTTTTGTGACCAAGTCAGCAGCCTCTCCTTAGTAATTATTTTTTACAATCTTTAGGAAGTAATTTTCATATTTGGGGGTTCAGCAAACTCCACCTGAAATTTAAGTTTATACACTTAGTTAACTTAGCTTAATGTTTGGTGTTGTAAAATAAGGACTTTATAATTCAGTCTCTGATTTAGCAGCCCTGTTTTCCAGTTCATATCTTTTTCCCATGATAGTAGCTCTGAGTTTTATTTGTCACAGATATCAGAACTTTGGTCTTTTGGTTAAGTGCTTCCACTACACAGTAATAAATATACAGAGTATGAACAGAGTAAAAGAATTAAAAAGTAGGTAAAAATTTTCATTACCAGATCTAAAAAGAAGCATATACTATTGCCAGTGAGTGAATTACTGGCTTGGGGGTCATACCCAAAGGGAAGTTATCTGTGACTTAGTGCTGGAGAATAATAAGAATGGGAAGGGCTGCTCTCTTGGATTACACTTCACATGGGGCAGTGTGGCAGGTGCCCTGTTAGGTGACAGCATTAGAAAGCTGCTTCTCGGAACTCTACTGGATGGTGAGTGAGCTGATAAATCAGGAATGTTTGGCACATACCCCTTGCTTTTTGAAGTTGATGTCGTGAGGGCAAAAATGATTTTGTATAGAATGTCTTTCACTACCACAGTTCACTACTGAGCAACCAGTATGTTACTAAGTACTTAACATATATCTCATTTAATCCTTACCATAACCCTGTGAGCAGGTATTATTCTGTTTTATACCCGAGGCTAAGAGGAGTTAAGTGATCCATCCAGGGTCAAAGCTAGGCTATGGACTCAGATCTGACTCTGAAGCCCATGCTTTTTCACTGTTTTGTGCCTTAGGACAGTTAGTCCAGCCACGTATAGTGTTTTTTTATATTTTTATGGCTCTGTACTATGATGGTAATTTAAAATGGCCACAATAAATTGGACAGACAGGCATGAGGTTGTACAGTTTGGGAGCAGAAAGGGCATACATTCAAGAAAAAGTAAAATTGTTAAAGGATACATTCCATTATAATAGGTATCTACACAGGAACAATATTGCTAAGGAGAGATTTTATTTGTGTGTTTATTAAGGACCAGGAAAAAAAGCATGAAGCTTTCAGATGGCTAAAATCTTAGCACAGCACTGGTATAGGCAACAAACAATGAGGTGAATTTTAAATGTTATTTTTAAAGATCAGATTAAGTTAAAAATAAATCTAATTAGAAAACTGGCAAGGTTTCAATTTTAAAAATCAAAATGTTTTAATAAAAAATTAATTTTAGATAGGAAAAATTTCAAATTTCGATAGGAAAAATGCATATTTTGAAAGCATAGATTTTTGACTTAAATCTAGGAAAAAGGCATTCAGGCCAGTGGTGAGAACACCTGCTTTAATGCTTTCTGTGACCCTTAGTATAGATTGGAAAGAATATTAACTGTGGGTTCCATTTACCATCTGTGACTGAGCAGATTATTTAAACCGATTATAATGACGTTTTCATCTATAAAACAAAATATAATGTCTGCTTCCTGGGTTGTGTCAAGGCTTAAATCAGGTTATGTGCGTAAGCACCTGGCTTGTGCTGGTTACTTACATGTTCTTTCTGAAGGGGCAGCAAGTGGTGGGAGCTATGGACCAGATTTCTTAATACAGACAAAGATTTCAGGAGAGTGTTCAAATTGTTTGTTTATAATGGAGTTTTCTCAGGCTGTGCCTATTACGAAGAGATTTTCATTCCTTTGATACTAAATGTTCTCTCAGGTCCCTTTTAATTAAACGTCATGATTCTAAATCTGTTGGATCCTGGCTCTCCATGTATTGTTCTAATTACTGTTTCTCTGTTCTTTTTATTATTTTCACCTTTTGCTCCATTGTCACTATGTTGGTCTTCTGTTCTCTTTCTGTACATATTTAGAGGAAGGGATGGATTTCATTCACAATCATTATTTTTTACTAGTAGATTATTTAAAAGCCGGTTTCTGAAATAAGACTGTCTGTTTGAGCCCCAGCTTCACCAGTTATCATGACCTTGGGCAACGTTCTTAACCTCTCTGAATCTTAGTTTTCCCATTTGTAAAATTGGTACAGTAATAATTCCTATCTCCTGAAGGTATGGTGAGTATTAAGTGAGTGAAAGCTTATAAAGCTCTCGGTGTGGTACTTTGCACCTACCAAATGCTTAGTGAATCTTAGCTTAATATTTTGATAATACAAGTGACTTTAAGTCTGTATCTTAAATCCCGTTCTCTCTTCTAAACTGCAGTCTTGTATCTCTTAACTGCCTGCTAGGCATTCTCTCTATACCTTCCTATGTTACCTTAAACATGTGTCTAAAATCAAACCCCTAATCCAACAAGAAGATGATCTTTTTTGTTGTGTGTAAGTGATTTAAGTGTAGATATAGAGTAAATAACCAAAATTCAACTATCAAATACTTAGAAACACCTTAATAAATATCTGTCAAAAGTTGCAAATTATGTTATCAGAATTCTGAGCAGAGTAGTTGCTGTGTCATGCCATACTAACTTTTTTTAAACTTGCAAAACTATTTCATTTGACATGGAGGACCTTAACTAAAATGTGTCCAAAAAGAGAATTGGCTCTATTTATGCCCAACAGGAATTCAGAAACACAGTAAATGCCTTTTTTATATCTGTTCTGATCTCCCTGCTCTTAAGCTGTAACGTGGAATCCCATAGGACAACTATTGGTTTATCATACTTTTCAGGCCCAGAGCCCTTTTTAAAACATTGATTATCTGTTGACACTTGGGCACAAAATTGGCACTCAATGAGTAGCTCTTAAATAAATGAATGAAAAGAAGTGCAAGATACAAGGTACATGGTCCCTGCTATCAAAGAGTTTATAAATCAGGTAGGGGTGATAATACCTGAAAACAGTTTTAAAAAATCTGTAAACTTCATTATATAGAGACATGGCAGGATAAGAGGAACACATAATACATTTTGTAGACATTCAGTAAGTGGAGAGAAAGGCTTTTGGAGATGAGGGCCTTGAGATAGACCTTGTATGTGTGCTACTAGAAGCTTTATGGGCTGAATATGTGTAAAAACTGCCCCTTTGATACTGTAATAGTTCTGCCCCGCCTCAGAAGCAGACTGCCTCTTGCTTTTGCTTTAAAAGAGATGAGATCCTAGTAGTCCATTATGCAAGCCAGAGAAAGACCATTTTGTGTGAAAATGCACTTTTATTGCATCTTCCTCACTGTATCATATTACAGTAAGTTGTTTATATCTGTCTCTGCAGTTAGAGTGTAAGGTCCTTGAGGGGATGGACCTTATCTGCTTGGGCTCTTTATCTCCTACATACTTTGCATATAGGAGGCACCCCATAAATGTTTGTTGAATAAACAAGAGTATAAGCTCCTAAGGGGTAAGGATGTGTCATATTATTATTTGTTTCCTCATGTGCCCTGAAATGAATTGTTTCTTGAGATTGGTCCTTGGAATATTTTTTCAGCCTTCACTGATTCTGTTGCTACAGTTTAGCTCACCACACAACAGGTGCTTGAGAATTCACCTTTCTCCAGTCCAGCAGAGTTATATTTTGATGACCTCCATTTTGACCAGGTCTAATACTTGTAGGCCAGGTCTAATACAAAGAGTAATCTGTAGGCAACAGATGAGGAGTGATAATGATAATTTCTGTGAAGACAGGTACACACTCATGCCAAATTCCCTGAGTATGTCTAAGTGAGTACTTATGCTCCCAAAAGTCATCAACTTGCCCCTTAGCACACCTCTTTCTAGAGCACAAATATGAACTCCCTGTAGAAGGTCTTTGGCCTTCTCACTCTCCAGGCCTTCCTAATGTCTTCTAAGAATTTACTTTCTCTCTCCATTAGCCATTAATTAAGAGAAAAAGTGGCTGGTGTAGTATCTGGGGATAAATTGCCACATCCCATTTCCTTCTCTGTGAGCAGGATTTCCAATTTCCAAGCCTGATGGGATCTCCCAGCTGGAACAAGATCTACAGGTCTTTGATCTGGAAACTAAGAATAGAGAAGTCTTAAGAGATGACTGCTCAGGTGAGTAAGGCAGAATCAATCAGATGAATTAGTAGGGAAATAAAGTCTAGTTGTTGAGCCAAGCTGTAGCTGCTTTGGCAGTCAATGAAGAGCTCTGTCTGTATCCCAGAATGGAGAGCTCTTTCCTTTTCCGTTCAGTTTTGATGAACTCTTATTTCGTCCCTTATCCGTAAGTTGTACTAGGTCCCTATTCAAGTTGCTTATCTATAATTCTGTTGAACTAGTTCCCTGTTACCTCCATTGAAACACCTTAATTGGTTATCTTCTTACTCTGCTGAACCTGCCCTCTATTTCTACCACACCTTGGACCACTTGGATCCTATCTCACTGCTCCTATTCATGCCCTTCCATCTGCTGTTGAGATTTTGTTCCTGTGTTTCAGAGTAAATAAACTTCTCTTACCCTGGTAGATTGTAGATTATTTAGTTTTCTCCTCTCTAAGTTTTGTTTTTCTAAGCACAGGGTACAGATTACATTTGCATTTTCTATTTATATATTGAATCAGATGGAGAGACCAGAGAAGAAAACAAGCTGTTGATTCCTAAGCAGAAAATTCCAGAAGAAGTACATTCATACAAAGTGAGAGTAGGAAGACTCAAAAAGGATATTGCCCAAGTTCCTGAGACTAGAGAAGTGTATAAGACTGAGGACAGATTAGAAAGGCTTCAGGAAATCTTAAGGAAATTTCTCTTCCTGGAGAGAGAGTTCAGGCAAATAACAATCAGTAAGAAAACCTTCACCAGTGAGAAGAACAGTGAATGTAATGAACCTGAAAAAAGCTTCAGTCTGGACTCAACTCTTGATGCAGATCAGAGAGTTCTTAGAATACAGAATGTTGATGACATTGATAAGTATGACATGAGCCTCAACCAGAATTCAGCTGGTAAACATGAACAAATAAATCTAACACAGGATTTTCAGAGTAATGAATATAAGGAAAGTTTAATGGAACTCTCCCACCTTAATAAATGTGAGAGCATTCCTGCCACTGAGAAATCCTATAAATGTGATGCATGTGAGAAAATCTTCCATCAGAGCTCAGCCCTTTCTAGACATCAGAGAATTCATACTAGAGAGAAACCCTACAAATGTAAAGAATGTGAAAAATCTTTCAGTCAGAGTTCAAGTCTTAGTCGACATAAAAGAATACACACTAGAGAGAAACCCTATAAATGTGAAGCATCTGATAAATCCTGTGAGGCGTCTGACAAATCCTGTAGTCAGAGCTCAGACGTAATTCAGCATAAGAAGATTCACACTAGAGCAAAATCTTATAAATGTAGCACTTGTGAAAGAGTCTTCAGTCGTAGTGTACACCTCACTCAACATCAGAGAGTTCACAGAGAGATGCCTTGTAAGTGTACTGTGTGTGGCAGTGACTTCTGTCATACCTCACACTTAGCTGAACATCAGAAGGTCCATTGTGAAGAGAAGTCCTATGAATACAACGAATGTGGGTTGACCTTTATTAAGCATCAAGGAATTCGTCTCAGAGAAAAGCCCTATACATGTAATGAATGTGGAAAAGACTTCAGATTGAATTCCCATCTTATTCAGCATCAAAGAATTCACACAGGAGAGAAACCACATGAATGTAATGAATGTGGAAAAGCTTTCAGTCAAACCTCATGCCTTATTCAGCATCACAAAATTCATAGGAAAGAGAAATCCTATGAGTGTAATGATTATCAGGATAATTTCAACCATAGCTCAGATCTTGTCCTGCAACAGGAAGGCCTCACCAGAGAAAAAGGCTTTGATTGTGATGCATGGGAAAAGAACCTCAGTCAGAGAGCACACCTTGTCCACCATCAAGGAATTCATACCAAAGAGAAACCTTACGAATGTGATGAACGTGGGGAGACGTTTAGTCAAGTTCAGGCCTCATTCAGCATCTGAGAGTTCACACCAGGGAGAAATCGTGTGTGTCCTGAATGTGGTAAAGGATTCGGTCCCAGCTCAACCTTTATTCATCACTGGGGAATTCACACCAGAGAGAAACCTTCTGAATGTGACGAACATTGGAAAGCTATTAGTCTGTGTTAAACTCTTTTGACACCTGCAAACCCATACCAATGAGAAAACCTACAAATACATTGAAGGTGGTAGATGCTTCATGCTATTTTCATACCTTAGTCACCATTGGAGAATTCATACTGGAATAAAATTCTATAAATGTGATGCATGTGAGAATATCTTCCATCAGAGCTCAGCCCTTTTCTAGACATCAGAGAATTCATACTAGAGAGAAACTCTACAGATATAAAGAATGTGAAAAATCAGAGTTCAAGTCTTAGTCGACATAAAAGAATACACACTAGAGAGAAACCCTATAAACGTGAAAAAGCCTTCAGTCAAAGAAACTACTTTGTGAGCATCAAATTCATTTCATGCTGAATACCTATGAATGTAATAAATGTGTATGTGTGGGAGGATTCAGCCATATTCCAACCCTCATTCAGCAAAGAATCCATACCCAAGAGAAGTCATTTGGGTATATAGTAAATGACAAGTCTAGGAGTTCAAGTCTTTTTTCATCATCAGAATATCCACACCAGACCAGAATTTGATATAATGCAAGTGGAAACATTTAGCACCATATTTCAGGCTTTATTCAACATCAAAATATTGAAGGGAGAATTATTATTTGCATATGAAATCGTTAATATATAGTCCCAGTCTTTTTCATTGCAGGAGAATCTAGTCAGAGGGGTGACTTGATGAATGCAGTTCTGTTTTCTCGTGGCATTCTTTTATTTAATGGGTGTTATAAGTAGGTATGTATGCTTTATTTATGGAACTCATTTAAGCTATTTTTATTTTAATGTGGCCTATAAACATTTTTATTTTTCCTGAAATTGGTTCTTATTGTTCACAGCTTCCCTAAGATACATTGATACACCAATGTTAAAACATGTCAACTTCTGGAAAGTTTCTCATTTAGCTTTTTCTGCTGTTCTCAGCTGAAGTTCTCTCCAAAACAGACTCAGGCCTGCTCTTTTCTGAGGACCCTATTTCTTTCCAGCCGTAACATTTGGATTCCTATTGATTTCTCCATTCTCTTAAGCACCTTCAATGATGGTTTCCTAGTTTTAAGCTTTACACCAGCAGGTATGCCACCCCTACTTGCTTTTTTGGTGTCTTCTGTCCTAATGCAAAGTATCTTTCTTTAAAAGAAATGGATTTACACACCCTGTCCATCCATGAGTATGAAGGATTCTGTTTCCCCTGAGTTTGTGGCAGGCAGCATTTTCAAGTGACACCCAGGTTCTTAGCTGTGTTAGCATTCACAGCCTTCTAAAAGAGATGAAAAAGACCTTAGGAAGCCAACAAGACTGGTGGTAGCCTAGCTATATTCAGCACCTATTCTGCATGTCTAAGTTCAGAATTATTTTATATATGTCCATTGAAGGCCAGCAGAATGCTCAAGTCTGCTTTTGATAGGGCAAAACGTAAAGCACATATACTAAGAAATCAGAGATCTTCGTAAGGGAATGCTGCCTTCCATCAAAGGTATTGTTGTTCTTGTGTAATATCTTTAGAGAGAGTATTTCAAGAATGGCAGATATGCCTGTAAAATTTAACCATTACAGTTTTTCATTACCTGTTTGGAATTGTTTACACATCATATTTTTTGTAT
The DNA here is from genome assembly GCF_949987535.1 of Balaenoptera acutorostrata. NCBI lineage: Eukaryota > Metazoa > Chordata > Mammalia > Artiodactyla > Balaenopteridae > Balaenoptera > Balaenoptera acutorostrata. The sequence goes on from NC_080078.1 coordinate 6,432,983, forward strand.
TTTACTAGAGTCTACAGGCCATATAAAATAACATTTTTTTTTTTTTTTGATTGATGAAACTGAGCACAGATGTTGGCTCCAGAGTTCAGGGTCACTGTCATAACACCTAGCAAGAGTTCATGATTCTTTAGATGATATCAAAGCATTTTATTGTATTTTTCCATCTTAAGCATCAAAATATTTTGTGAATAAGACAAGTGTTATTTAAAATTCTAGTTGTCGTTCCAGCGATTGAGGCTTTCATAATTCATATGTTAAAATATTCACTAGGGATCCTCAACAAATATATAAAAATTCATTGCTTACTCTGTAAGCCTCTTATGGCTAATAACCTCTAGGGTAGTTCTACCACAGTATTTTACCTCTTAGCCATCAGCAAGCATAGGATCTCATCAGGGCACAGTAGGGACCTAAATGAATTGATCTAAATGCAAAGCATATGAAAAATGCATGTTTTTGTTTTCCTGTCTATGAACATGTATACCCTATGGATAGAGACCACGGGTAGTCACCTCCGGTGATTATGAAACAGAAGATTAAGTAATCTCTAAATAGCAGAAAATGTAAAAATCACATGTATGCATTTGGTTTAGGAATGTGCTTTTGTACTTCCACTTGAATAAAGGTGTGTTTGGTACTCTGAGAATCCGTTTTAAATAAAATCTGAAGTCCTCAGCCAGAAGCATTTGGGAATCTTAGAATCACCTTCCTGGCTGCAACTCAGTTCCTTCTAGAAACCTGCTTCACAGCAGGGATAAATCACTCTCCTTCGTACAGGTACAAAGCTTGCTCTTCCACAGACCTCTGGAATAAAGTCTGAATGTTTACAGTTTAAAGGGTTATTCGGTTGGGATGCTCTTGGCACATAAAGTAAGGGTAAATAGTTTGAGGTTTCAGTAGAGCTAGGCAGAATGTGTTTTTTAAATAAATAAAAACATTTTAAAAAATGAGAAACCAAAATAATCCTTGAGGGCAAGTAACTTGTCTCTTTAAGCTTGCTAATACTTAATTGGTCCAGTATAGTTTGTGTTCTTAGTCTTTTTAGCCTTGAAGATGGGGGAGGGAAGAGAAGAAATCTGATAGTTGGGACACCTAATTTTATCTATCTGTCCACCTACCTACGTACACATGTATGTATATATGCACATATTCAAACAGTCCTCACAACAACTCTGCAAGGGAACCAGCTCCGTTTTATAGAGGAACTGAGGTGTAGAGAGGTTGAAAAACCTGTAGGGTCACACAGTAAGCTCAAAGTCAGGGCTGTTTCACTCCAAAGCTTTCCATCATCGTGATGTTGGTATCGGACACATCCCAGAACCTAGAGAAGAGACGTTTTCTTTGATAGTTTTTGTTCCCTGTTACATACCCAGTGATTCACCATTAGTTTGCAGCTGATCCTAAATGCTCCCAGAGCTCTCTGGGAAGCTGGGAGAAAATATCCCAGTGTCTTTTGGGAGCTAGTTAGAACCCCCCCCCCTCCCGCCCCACCCTTTGAAACAGGCTTGACAATTTTGACAACGACAGGCTACAGGTCAAATCTCCCGAATTCCCATCTTCTGCCAAGACACCCCCACTGCCATCACTAGATTTATATTTCCATTTCTCAGTGACCCAAATGCATTCTTAATTTTTCTGACAACTAGGACTTACTAATGGATACATATCCTTACCAAGGTTTACTGTCACCTCTGTTTATATTATAGTGGTGGAGCACAGGGGGTAATGGGAAAATCAAGTTTGATTCCTAGGTTTTTGGCTTGAGCAAGAGTGGGTAGAGGTAGACTAAAGATGGAGAGTGCTGAGAGTGGAGCAGGGAGAGTATTTCGGGCAAAAGAGAGCATGTCAGAAGGCCTGCAGAGGAAAGAGTATGGCATTTTCAAGGCAGTAATAAATGAGCTCTTTGGAGAATGCCTCACCTTAGGAAACAGTACATGGGTAACTGAGGATTTGAGAACGAAGTTCAAAGGAAGCCTGTAGGGTGTTATCTCAGAAACAATGGAATTTCTCACGTCCAAATAGGTAACCTCGTATGTCCTTTCATTCATTCAGTAATACAGTTGGCAGGCAATATGATATTTAGTGGTAGCCGGTGGATACAGTTAACCTAATCAGATGCATTAAACAATCCACTGAGTAAAGAAGACAGATGAGTCAAAGCAATGACTTTGGAATGAGACATAACGTTTGAACTTTACTAGCTATATGACTTTGGACATTTTACTTAGCCTTTCTAGTTTTCTTGTGTGTACAGTATGGTTGTTAATAGCATGAAAATTAAATGAGATAATGTAAAAGCTACTGGTCATATACTAAATGCCCAGAAGTTTTTAATGTAAATACTAATATAAAAAACGCTACAATAGAGGAGAGATACTTAGCATAAAATCTAAAAAAGAGGAAATCAACGAGCAAGCGTTTACCAGTGCAGGACTAGCATTGTCCAGGGAGGGACACACTGAGCTTGGAGAACTTAAAATACGACTAGAGAAATCACTAGGCATTTGTGGTCTGTGTGGTAGGAACTGCCTCCTGACGGGCACTTCCTGCTGGAGTCGGCAAACTGACACGCCTCTAACATTCGTTATGCGGCATCAAGTCTTAACACTCCCTTCAAAATACGAGTGCATGAAGGAACCAATGTTAAATCCAAGACTTAAGAATGGTTTCAAATAGATGGTGCTCTGTACAAATCAACAAGAAAATATTGATTTTGGAATTATTTTGCTGCGTCATCCCACTCTCTTTAAGAAAATGGTTACCCTTTTATATTTGTATTTCATCCATGTTAATAAATTTACAACTTGGACGTAATTACGAGCGTCTTTCCCGCAGTTGCTTACGTCCCGCAGACAGCATTTCCCCGTGTTCCTCCACTGTCTCTCCCGAGTGTGGTTAGCCGCCAGGCTCTGGTTTGAACGCGCCAGGGTTGAAATCCTGCCTCTAGTTTGCTCGCTAGCTGTGCAGCTTCTGGCATGTACGATAGTAAAAAAGTATCAACTTTGTGGGATTGTTGTGAGGGTTAATGAGATAATGTTCGGTTTCAGTGCCCCATAACTGGTAGCTGTTATGTTTGAGTTTAGCAGGAAAATCCTCTTTATCCTTATCCCTTTTTCCTGCTTCAGCGTATCAGATACGCCTCTGCAAACCTGTACTCCAGGTGCAGTAGGTGTTTGGATCTTGATCCTATCTCTACGGCTTTTCTTCCCCTTTCAGCCCTTTGGTACCAGTACGTTCCTCCTCTTTGTTTATATGCTCCAGGCATAACTGGGAAGCTGAGTTGAAGCGACAAAGGGAGAGGAGGACAGGCTGGACAGAGGGCATAGATAACAGGTTTTGGCCCAGCAGGGTCAGCGTGGCCTGTGATCTCGAAGAAGGTATGTGGAGATGGGTGGAGCAGAGCGGAGGAGGCAAATGGGGTGAACACGGGACACGGGATGAGAAAGAAGAGACAACCAATTTAGATCGTAAGTCCACTTGGGCGATGAAGGGCAAATAATCTTTTCCGTCCTCCTTCAATCCCTCCTTGGGAAGGAGGACAAACGCCCAAGGAGGCCCCCCACCCCACTCCGCTCTGGACCCAGCTCCCCAGCGGCCCCTAGGGAACCCGCGATCGAGATTAGACCTCCGAGCTGCCTAGACGGGCCCCGGAAGTGCGCGCCGAGGAGCAGGCGATTCTAGTCCTCCTGGAGGCCGAGGTCGCCGACGCCGCCGGAACGCGCGGCCGGGTGAGCGAGTGAGTGTCGCGGATCGGCGCCGGGGCGGCGGGAGAAGGTCGGGCAGGGGGGATCCCGTGGGGTCGGGGTGGGGCGCGCTGCCGGACGGACGGGCGCTCCCCGCGGCGGGGCCCAGTCCGGCTGCAGGGAAGACGAGGCTCCCCCGACAGCCCCCAGGCCGGGAACCGCTCAGGAAGCGGCACCTACGGCACCTGCAGCTTTCCCTACATCTGTCCTCTTCTCGCTCTCTGTCCTGAAGTGACTGCCCGTCCCTTGGGTCGGGTTCTGAAGACCTTTTAGAGAAGATCCTGGCCTTGGTGCGGCACCGGGGACTGGACCCGGCCCATGGAGAAGCTGCCTGAACAGACGTCCCCGGAGTCCCCGTGTCCGTCCCTCGAGCAGGAGCCTCGAAAGAGCAAGGGTGAGGAGAGCTGACCTAGCTGCTTTCTTTGTCTAAACTTTGTTCTTCCCACCGCGGCCTCAGATCAGATGGACACGATTAACCGTGCGCTTAGAATTACCCTGGTGCAAGACACTGATTTTTTTTTTTAACCTAAAACTTTATTACATGTAAATAAAGCCTATCACTAATGTTTCTTCTCTTCATGTGTGGCGCAGACAGATCTGCAGACCTGCAGCAGCACTGTCCATAGCACTAAGTCTTGAGGATCTGTCATTCCAGCACGTGTTAACTTGCTTGTCCTTTGAGAGGCTCAGTAAACGTTGTGTGAATAAAAGAATGAATGAACCCAGCCAAGTGTGTCCTATACCCCAAGTACCAGGAAAAGAGTGGGCTTCTCCCCTGAACCTGTCTTTCATCATTAGGGTAGATACATTTTCCACCCAGGGTGTAAACTTCGAGAGGGTACCTTGCCTGTGGAGTACAGTAGACAGGCCAGCCACCTGCTGATGGAAAATGAGGTTAAACTGTAAACATCAACATTTAAATTTCAATCTACCATCCCACCATTATCTCGTATATGCTTGGCATTTAAAAAAGGTGGATTTGGATTATTTAATTGAGGGACAAAGGCTTAGATAATCCACATCATGGATTTTGAGATGGCTAACGTTTGGAGGATTTTTCTTTCACATATTTAGCCTTCTAATTCTGTTTTAGGCTGATTTTTAACTCAAATGTTCTATTGAGTTGTTATTATAAGGTGCTGAGACTAAGTTGAAAGAAAACTTACCCCATCGCCCCCCCCCCCCACCACACACCAGCTTAGAGTTGAGTTGGAATAGTTATCTGTGAGAGACTACAGGACAATAAACAATGTGGACGTTCACCTATCAACTGGGTATTGGCCCAGGAGGCCTTAGAAAGTCATATATTTGGCCTTGAAAGAATTTAGAGTAAGAAAAGAATCAGAGTTTAGGTAAGAGGGGATAGGCCCTTATCACAGGCTCCTTGCTGCTAGTGTTTCTAAGGCCAAGTGCCTTAGTTGCCATCCTAAAATATTTACTTGGGTTCGTTCACAGTGCCCACTGCATGCAGTTCATTCTCTGTAACCTGGCATTCAGGGTCCTCTGCAGTGGGGTCTCAACCCAACTTTAAAGTCTTTATCTCAGTGTTCCCCCAGACAGACCCCGCAAGACTGGTGTGTCTGCACGAGGAAATGCCGAAAACGCTTTGCACTATCCACCATTGTGCCTTTGTGTCCTTTTTTGGCGTCGCTGTCCCCTGCATTCTCTGCCTACCCAAACCCCACACACCCCAGTGCCCCGTGCTTGAAACCCCAGTGCAGGGCAGCCTCCTCCGTCAGGTTTCTGAAACAGACTGGAGGCTGCCAGGAAGGAAACAAACACACGCTAGAGACCTTGGTACGGAAACCTGTAGGACTTGGCGGTTGACTAAGTAATGGAGGGAAGTTGGGTGTAATCACCTTTGTTCCCTTTGCTGTCACACCTCTTAAAAATCCTCACCAGTTGCTGTTAATTTTGTAACTGCCATTCACTGGGCGCAGGGCACTGCTTCTGCTCCATCGGCACTGATTATATCCAGGTTGCCAGGGCTTAACTAACGAAGCCACTGGACATACTTTTTTTTCATCCCTAATTTTTTTTTTTAATATTTTTTTTAATTAAAAAATTTTTTAATTTTTTTTTTTTGGTCTGTGTTGGGTCTTCATTGCTGCGTGTGGGCTTTTCTCTCTAGTTGCGGCGACCGGGGGCTACTCTTTGCTGCAGTGTGCGGGCTTCTCATTGTGGTGGCTTCTCTTGTTGTGGAGCATGGGCTCAAGGCCCGCGGGCTCAGTAGTTGCGGCACACGGGCCCCAGAGCGCGCGGCCTTCAGTAGTTGCGGTGCATGGGCTCAGTAGTTGTGGTGCGCGGGCTTAGTTGCTCCGTGGCATGTGGGATCTTCCTGGACCAGGGCTCGAACCCGTGTCCCCTGCATTGGCAGGCGGATTCTTAACCACTGCGCCGCCAGGGAAGTCCCATCCCTAATTTTTTTTGACCCTTTAGTATTTCTGTTGACGTGATCACTGTTCCTTGAAACTCTTGTTCTTTGGTTTTGGAAGCACCATTTTCTCTTGGTCCTGCCACTTGCCTTCTCAGGGTCTTTCCCATTCCTGTTTCTCTACTCCTCCCTCCCTCCCTCCCTCCCTCCCTCCCTCCCTCCCTCCTTTCTTCGCTGCACCATGTGCTTTGTGGGATCTCAGTTCCCCGACCAGGGATTGAACCCGGGCCACTGCAGTGACAGCACAGAGTCCTAACCACTGAACCGCCAGGGAATTCCCTCCACCCGTTTCTTTTTTTTTTTTTTTAAGGATTTTCTTATTTATTTATTTATTTATTTATTTATTTATTTATTTATTTATTTATTTATTTATTTATTTATTTATTTATGGCTGTGCTGGGTCTTCGGTTCGTGCGAGGGCTTTCTCCAGTTGCGGCAAGCGGGGGCCACTCTTCATCGCGGTGCGGGGACCGCTCTTCATCGCGGTGCGCGGGCCTTTCTCTATCGCGGCCCCTCCCGTCGCGGGGCACAGGCTCCAGACGCGCAGGCTCAGCAATTGTGGCTCACGGGCCCAGCTGCTCCGTGGCATGTGGGATCTTCCCAGACCAGGGCTCGAACCCGTGTCCCCTGCATTAGCAGGCAGATTCTCAACCACTGCGCCACCAGGGAAGCCCCACCCGTTTCTTAAACATTGATTTTCCCCGAAGCAGTTCTCAGCCCTCTTCTCTTTCACCCTCGTGGGTGATCCTGTCCCCTTCTGAGACTTCAGGTTGCACTCTGTGCTGAACCAGACATCTGTAAGTGTACTTCTGGACTCATTCTTTTCTGCCATCCCCCACCTCCCTACCTTCCAGTGACTCCCTTGGCTAATTTTAGTAGGTGCTTTTCCCAAGCCAGAAAACTTGGATCATCCTCTACATTCTCCTTCCCTCTGTATTCGTTTGGCCACCAAATCCTGTCAGTTTTTCTTCAGAAAGGCCTGACTCTGTTGCCTGTCACCACCACCTCCTCATTTTAGGCCCATTGTATTTCCTTGGAGTATTGACACATCCCTGTGCTGTTGGTAATTTCCCCCACTCTCGGCTGCCCATATTATTCTCTGCCTGTAGAATAAAGTCTAAAATCCAGAGTGTGGCGTATATGTCTCTTCATTATGTTTTTCAAAAAAAATTGTTCAGAGTGACTTTATTATTGTTTTCTTGTCTTTTCAATATCTGGCTCTACTCTATTTTTTCTGCTCTATGTCCTACTTCCTGCCCACACGGAGCATACATCTCATTGAATTTTTTATCACTACTCCTTAAACTTAGTATTCCCTTTTATGTTTCTGAGCCTTAACATATGCTGTTGCTTTTGCCTGCAATTCTCTTTACCTTGTTGGTCCCGATCATAGTTCAAGATGCAGCACAATGTCATTCTTTGAGGATGCCGTCCGCAGTTCACCTAGGGAGGGGTTGTCATTCCTAATTGTGCTTTGAAACAGCATTATAATCTCTTTACGAGAATCTTGTGCATAGTCAGCGGTACATATGTTTGTTGAGTGATTAAATCAAACAGGAAGTATATTAGTTTCCTACGACTGCTATGACAAATTACTGCAACTGCATGGCTTAAAACAACTGTATTTTCTTATAGGTCTGGAAGCTAGAAATCCAAGAGCGCCAGGCTTGCTCTGAAGGCTCTAGGGAAGAATCCTTCTTTGACTGCTCGTAGCTTCTGGTGGCTTCCAGCCATCCTCGGCATTCCTTGGCTTGTAGCTGTATCACTGCAATCTTGCCTCCATTGTCACATGGCCTTCTTTCCCATGTGTTTCTGTGTCTGAATCTTCCTTTCCTTTCTCTTATAAAGATACCAGTCATTGGATTTAGGGTGCACCCTAATCCATTATGACCTCATCTTAACTAATTACCTCTGCAAGGATCCTATTTCCAAATAAGGTCACATTCTGAGGTATACATAAATTTGGGGGTGAGGGCTCTATTTGACCTAGTACAGGAAGCATTGCTCATTTCTTCTGCTGTTAGAAGTAAATGTACTTGGGATCACACAGCTTTGTAGTTAAGCTGCTTGAAGAACTGTGTAGATTTCCCCCTCCCTTTAAATTAGAAGCAAATCAGTCTAGAAATGTGTTTTTAAACCTTCGTCCGCAGGGACACATTTGATGAGCCTGTCATCCCAGAGGACGGCTGCTCTCTTCTCGGGCTTCTCTGGCTCTGTCTCAGGCTGGCCACTGTCCGCAGAGATATCCCAGAGGGCGGCTGCTCTCTTCTCGGGCTTCTCTGGCTCTGTCTCAGGCTGGCCACTGTCCGCAGAGGTATTCCAGAGGGTCCTGTGTCCATCAGAGTTTGGATCCAAGTTTTTGATATTTCTTGTATAAGTGACTCAAACCCATGAGGAGATATACCTCTCTGAATTCTATTTGAGTTTCAGTCCTGAAGACTTTATAAATGGTCAACGTGGGGCCCTCCGTGATTTATAGATTCTTCTCTTGATGGAGTAGAACTTCCTTATAATGGATTGCTAGGAAATAGTCAGGAGCATTTTAAAGCCCCTAATGTGGGCAGAGTTCTTTACATAGTACTGGGGTTGGAGGAAAAGAAATGGAAGACACCTCTTATTCTAGAGGTACTTTCAAAATAAATTGAAGGGAATACACACATACAAAAAACTAAACATATTTCTAAGGAGAGGCCCAAAGTCAATGTGGTTAAATGCCACGAGGAGGGGGCAGGAACCGTATGCTTTAGAGATTCAAAGGAACGATCAATTCCAGCCGGGGGCTGGAGCAGGGTTAAGTTTGGGGAAGGAGGCTGCCTTTGATCTGGGTCTTGCAGGGTGGATAGGATTTTGATCAGTGAAGTTGGAAGGGAGGCTGATCCAGGTGGAGGAAGAAGGTCGAGCGGAGAAGGAATCGCGTGGGGAGCTAAATGTTCAGGAAACATTTCAGAGTAACCGGAGCATAGAGTAGATTGACAGAGGATGAGACTAAAGGCAGAGTGGAGCACAAGTGTGGAAAATGAATGCCACGCCAAAGAGTTTAGATTTGCTTGGCAGAAATTGAAGTATGTGAGCTTTGCTTAATAGGAGGCTAGCAGATGAGCATTGCAAATCAAGGAAGAGATTCTAGTTTGTTTAGTGTGAGAGGTGATTAGGATCTGACTTTAGGGTATTAGCAGTGATAACAGGAAGGCAGCAGAAAAAAAGAAGTATTGCTACGTTGTAGGTAGAAGCAATAGTACTTTTGTTTACTGAGTGGATGTGGGGACAGAGAAGAGAGTCACTGGTCATTATTTACCGCCCCCCCCCCTTTTATTTTGAAAAATGTTAAAGCTACAGGGGAGTTGCAAAGCTATCGTACCAAGTACTCACACACCAGAAGTGTATGTGCAGGTTTGGGATAGGTTGATCTCAAGAAACTGGTATGAGAGCCGTCGTGTGGAAATGTCTTTTTCGATTATTGGAGATGCTGTAGCTGGTCTACAAATATCCCCCATCCCAGTAGATGGGAACACCATCCCTCCAGCTACACAACCCAGAGAGAAACTTTTGTTTCTCTCATATCCATATCCGTCAGCCAGTAATCCTGTCCATGCGACTGTCAACGTTTCTTTCCAGAATCCAAGTGCTTCTTACTACCTCCTCTGCCACCGTCTTGGTTCAGGTCGCCATCATTTCTCCCCTGGATTATCGCAGCAGCCTGGTTGGTTGTCCTGCCTCTGCAGTTGCCTCCCTCCAGCCTCTACCCAGCATGGCAGCCAGTGTGATCCTGGTAAAGTGTCAGCTCTTGTCTTCCTCTGGTCAGAACCCTCCAGTGGCTTCCCATCTCACTCTGAAATAAACCTCGTACAAACCTGTAGCCCACAGGGTCGTGTGTTCTCTGATCCCCCTTCTGTGTCTCTGACCTCAGCCCTTCTCCTCTCCCCCTGCTCATTCTGCTCCAGTCACACTTGCCTCTTTGAGCACCCAAGGTCTCGCACTTGCTGTTTCTTCTATGTGTAATGCTCTTCCCCGCATAATCCTTATCTCCTTCAAGTCTTGGCTTAAATGTCATTTTCTTAGTCCTCCTTTAACTGTGATATTTAAAATTGCAACCCTTTTGCCCACTGCCCCCTGGCACTCTAATCCTTGTTCCTTGCTTTTTTCCTCTGTAACACTTTTATGACCTTTTAACAGTATGTAATTGACATAGTTTACTATCCATCTCCCTTAGTAAAATGAAAGGTCTTTGCGGATTTTTGTGTTTTGCTTACTGACGTATCTCAGAGTCTGGAACTATACCTGGCATGTTGTTAGTGATCAATAAAACATACTGACTGGTAGGTCTGTGTCTCTGCTCCCGTCCTGCCACTAGGTTCTTCATGTTTTTTAAAGGGCAAAAAGCACTGTATCGGCATAGCCTTTTCTGTATTTAAGAAAACTCAGTTAATTTCCTCCTTGGTGCTTTAGGCATTCAGCTTTCTTCAGGCTGATAATTTATATAAACCTTGACATGAGCTTCAGATCCAGCCCTTAACAGACATCTGAAGATGTGGCTTGGCCTTTGGTTTTCATATAGGAAGGTTGAAGGAGACCCTAAACATTTTAGACTTTTTCTGATAAACAAAGTTTTTATTTTCCCCTTTCACCTACTGGCCTATTAGTAGGTGAGGCTGGGCAGAGGGGCACTTTCAACCTGCTCGCCTTTCCTCCCCGGACTTCGCCCCTGTTTCCGAGCCTGCGTGGTTTCTGTAGGTGCCTTCTAAGGGATGGGATGATTCTTCCTCTCCCCCAGTTTACCTGAGCCCCTCTTGTGGCATGGCTCCTTCCCATGTCTAAAGGTCCCTTGTCCTGTTCGCTTTAGGCATCCTGGTCTCAGGACCTCCTGGAATAAGAGGGAGAGAGTTACAGGTCGAACATGAGTCAGACTGTGGGGCCCCAGTCAAGGGTCTAGTTGAGCTCAGGGAATATGGTTCTTATCCCAGCTTCTTGGTGATTTCCTGCGGCACCTGTAATCACTTCTTCACTTGGTTAAGCCAGGCGCGGAGGCTTAGTGATAAGCTCGAGGTCTGTCCCTCACGTGAGGGAGTGTACACCCCAGCCTTCCCCCCGCGCTGGTGACCGTCTCCTCCACATGGGGGCCCCCGTGGTGAGGCAGAACAACTCGCATTTTCTGTGCATCTCAGAACACTTAGTAGCATGAGAGGTGGTCTCTGATATGGGGCCTCCTCAGACCCAGAGGCACGGCCAGATTGGGTGGTCCATAACCACCTTGTCTCGGTCGACCAGAGTTTCTAGGGAATGCTATGCGTTACACCCAAATTCGCCAGTTTTTGAAGGAAGGGGACGAGACCTTCTCTTCAAGACAAACAGGGGTTGATAGGTAGTATGGAGCAATCTCCCTTTAGCAACACTCTCTAGATCATAATTAGCTTAACTCGAGGGACCTCGGGTGAGGATCCCGGCTTCGCTGGAGCAGAAACTAAAACCCTGTGGCTTTTAGGTCGCATGTGTTTCTGGTTTTAACCCTGATTATAGCAAAAGCCGTGAGAGGAGCTGAGACTTGTTTTGGCCCCTCCCTTAAAAAACCCAGTCCTCCAGGGCCTGCCTGCCTGACCCCTGCCCAGCCGAGGGATTCCCATGGATGCCTAAGCTACCCACTCGGTGGTTTGTGAGATGCTGTCCTGAGCACTGCATTCAAATTCCAATGTATACTTACTTAATAGTGTAAAAATTTATATTATTGTGGGTTTTTTCTTCTCTTTTCTTTTTTTTTTTATATTGTTGTATCTGCTTTACCTTCCAGAAATAAAAGTTATATAGCAACCAAAAACAAAAACAAAAACAAAACCCAAAAAAACAAAAAAAACGCACTGACTGTTACATGACTTAAAGATGAGTATTTCAAGAGCTGTAGGAAAAGAGTCACCTTCAGCTTCAGGGAGAAGGTGATACTGAACAGGGCCTGAGAGCAGTGAGATTGGCATTCTCGACTACGTTGAGCAGGCTGCCAAATCTCGGGCAGTGGGCCAAGTAAAAGGCACATCCTCTACAACATCTCCGCCTTCACACATTATGACTAGAGTGGTTCAACACATAGTAAAGAGGCTTTGTGTACGGAGAAGGTCAGAATGAGGCTGGAAAGACAGATGGGGGCCAGGTCAGGGAGGTAGAGAAGAAACCCTAGTCCCTGCTCCTCAGGAGCTTGCAATCTGTCTGACAAGTAAGGTAAACACACGTGCAAGGGAACGTAAAAACATTAAACCAGCAATCCATTCACACCTGGTAGAATAACTAACATCGAAAAGATAAGAAAAAGTGTTGATGAGGATGTGGAGAAAAGGGAACCCTCGTGCACTGTTGGTGGGAATGTAAATCGGTGCAGCCATTATGGAAAATGGTATGGAGGTTCCTCAAAAAATTAAAAGTGGAACGACCATGTGATCCAGCACTTCTGGGTATTTATTCAAAGGAAAAGAAATCATTCTCTCGAAAAGATATCTGCACCCCCAGGTTCACTGCAGCATTACTTACAATAGCCAAGACATGGAAACAACCTAAGTGTCCATCGACGGATGAATGGATGAACATGTGCTATCTGTACACACAGTGGAATGTTATCCAGCCATAAAAAACACGGAATTCCTGCCATCGCAACAGCACGGATGGACTTTGAGGACATTATGCTAAGTGAAATAAGTCAGAGAAGGACAAGCACTGTATGACCTGACTTGTATGTGAAATCTGAAAAATCCAAACTCACAGATACAGAGAACAGATTGGTGGTTGCCAGAGGCGGGGGGTGGGGAGTGGGAGAACTGGATGAAGGGGGTCCAAAAGTACAAAACTTACAGTTGTAAGGTGAATAAGTCCCAGGGGTGTAAGGTACAGCTATAGTTAGTAACACCATGTAGTATATTTGAAAGTTGCTTAGAGAGTAGATCTTAAAAGTTCTCATCACAAAAAAATTTGTAAGAAATCCAGTATCCAAATTGAATGTATGGAAGATGAGGGCATATCTGGAGGTGGAGAACACGTGTAAATATGGTTCTGTGAGACCAGATACTTATTAAATTCCTTAAAGACAATGACCATTCCCTACTAAAATTAGGGTTGCATATGTTTTAGACTTTCACTGCTGATGGAAATGATAACTACATTGGATATTCCTCAGCACCCCCTTCTTCCAGAAAGATCCCCCTAAGCAGAGGGCCTTCTTTCTGTAATATCACTGCTCTTCAGTAAGCCATATTTAAAAAGTAAAACTTAAGAGGAGAAATGTATTATAGTAAACAGGAGATGTTTTTCTAAGGTCTCCCTTAGATATAGCTAGGGTGCAGAATTTTTTTTTTTTTTTTTTTAATTTTTGGCCGCACCGCGTGGCATGTGGGATCTTGGGTCTTAGTTCTCTGACCAGGGATTGAACCTGTGCCCCCTGCATTGGAAGGTAGACTCTTAACCACTGGACTGTCGGGGAAGTCCCCAGAATTGGTTTTTGTATGTTCTCTTAGAGTTGAGAAAGATTTGGAAGTATTTCTCACTACCCCGTGCTTCATATTTTAAACAACTTTTCCTCCTATTCTCCCCTCCCTTCCTCTCGCAAATCCTCCCAGTTTGTACAATTTCTAAAAGGTGCATCTAAGGTCCGAGTATGTCATGTTCATGAATGAGCATGTGAGCATCTGTTTGTAGAGAGAGGCTCTCAACAGGAGTGAGGAAGGTGTTGGTGTGTGATTACAGGAAGGGAGCCTTCCCTGTTACCACAGTGACAACCCATGTGACCAGGGTACCATGTGGACAGAACCTCTGCTGAGGTTCTTTTATTTATCCGCTCAGTCCCTGCCCCTCCCGACACAGAGCCCCCAGCATCACCCTTCCTGTGTTCTGAGATAATCCCACTTCCCTCAAACTCTGCTTTCCTATTCTGCTAATTCCAGTGTATCTGTCTGGTCAGGGACTTCACATATAAATCCTCACTTTAGTTTCCCCACCACTTTCTCCAAATCTGCTCAGCTTGTATCCATCTTTTCCTCCTATTGTGAGGCCATTTTTCGTACTTTTTTGAACCAGATACCCTGGAATACTTTGATCATCCTGTTTCCCACAGGGAGTTTTTATTGTTACATATACTTTTTTTTGTATTTTCCGTCAGATGGTGAGACCTGGACTGAGGATCAATTAATTATAAAGCAGAAAACTCTTGAAGTAGGGACACAGCCACACGAAGGAGATGAATGTGAACGAAACAAACATGCAGGACCCTATGGGTATGGACAGAACTTTGGTCATATCTCAGACTTTATCCAACAGACACACATTCTTATGGAAGAGAAATCTCAAATGTGCAACGTTTGTGGCAAGCTATTCAGACGGAATACATACCGTATTCAGCATGAAAAAATCCACACGCAAGAGAAGCCTTATGAGTGTCATGAATGTGGAAAAGCCTTTGGCCATAGTTCAAATCTCATTCAGCATCAAAGAATTCACACCGAGGAGAAACCCTATGAATGCGGTGAGTGTGGGAAGGCCTTCCGGCGCAGCTCACACCTCATCCAGCATCAGATCATCCACACGGGGGAGATGCCTTACATGTGTAATGAGTGCGGAAGAGCTTTCGGTCGGAGCTCAAGTCTCCTTCGACATCAGAGAATCCACACTAGGGAGAAGCCCTATGAATGTACCGAATGTGGGAAGACTTTCAGTCAGAGCTCAAATCTAACAGAACATCAGCGAGTTCACACCAGAGAGAGACCATATGAACGCAGCGACTGTGGGAAAGCTTACAGTCGTAATTCACACCTCATCGAACATCAGAGAGTCCATACAGGGGAGACTCCTTATGACTGTAATGAGTGTGGGAAATCTTTCAGTAGGAGTTCACTGCTTATCAAACATCATAGAATTCACACTGGAGAAAGACCCTATGAGTGTAGTGAATGTGGGAAGGCCTTTAGTCGGAACTCCCACCTTATTCAGCACCAGAAGACTCACAGTGGGGTAAAACCTTCTGAATGTAAAGAATGTGGGAAAACCTTCAAGTACAGTTCATACCTTATTGATCACCTGGGAATCCATTCACGAGAGAAACTGTGAATGAAGTGAAGGTGGTAAAGCCTTTGGTTGGAGTTCAGCTCTTAGCGAACATCAGAGAACTCACGCTGGGGAGAAAAACTTTGGCTGTAGTGAGTGCAGACGGCCTTCAGTCCTAGCTCAACTCTTACTAAGGCCTGAAAATCCACATAGTGGACAGATCTCATGGATGTGTTCAGTGCATGAATACCTTTAGACAGAGTTCCCGTCTTACTCAGCATTAGCCAGTTTCCTTTGGGGGAATGATGGATATGGGGAGAGCCTTGCTATGAGTCGGAGAGGGGCACGAAAGGGGCGTCATGTGACACTACAGAAGGAATGACTAAAGTGGAAGCTTAAGTCAGCACTACTTTTTATTTGATTTTGAGGATCTACATCAGAGGGAGATTCTATGTTTTTTTTTCACATCTCCATAATCTTCTGCCAAAAATGGAATGAGTTAGGTCCATTCCAGGGAAGAAAGAATCAGGGCATTCTGGATTCAGACTCATAGATCAGGAAAGCTGCAATGTGACCTTTGAATTCAATAGCTTTCCTTGTATCTCATCTGTCCTGTTGGGTGTAACTATACATGGAAGTGGCTCTTGGGTCTTCTTGGACCAGCATTTTCGCTCCTCAGTGTCCTGCAGACTACTGAATCTCTTTTTGTTTTATATTTCATAGATGCTTTTTAATAAGTGGGCAAATTTTCTAAGCCCAATAATTTCTCAGTATAACATGTCATGGGCTTTGTTGTGTGTCAACTCTGGTAGGCTGAACTGCATTTGTCAGACTTCCCTTTCTTGTATTTTTCGGTTTGTGTGGTCTACAAGGGAGATTCTTGGGAGAGTTGGAGGGCAGAACAGAAGCAGCAGTAATTTTGTAGCTCACACATGTCACTGATCTGCTGACTCACCTCACTGGAGCTGGACATGAAACTAGTCTACCTTCCCCAGGATTCTTTTTTGCCTTTACTGGGCCGTGGTTTTCCTTCTCTGATTGAATCTAGTCATACACATGCTTACTATCCTATGAGAAGTACACATTTATCTCAAGTTTAGGTAGAGAGAAATGGTTAGCTTCTGGCTGTTTTTAAAAAAGAACCTCAATAATAAGCTTCAAGATTTCCTATCAGGAAAGCTACTGTTCAGACTCCTTTATAACAAAACTTCCATCATAACTTGAGGCAGAACTTCACTACCGTGTAGTTATCGACGGAAAAGTTTGCAAAGTAGTTGAATAGTGTGATACATGATTGGTAAAATTTTAAAAAATCAAAAATTTGAGCACAAATTTATCATGAATATTTTAATCATTAAAGGAGATTCCCAAAGTACCTCTAGTAGGCAGTATATTTTAGACTTATTCTAGGCATCTGAGAGAAATATCTACTTTTGTTGTAAACGCTGATGTTTTGATTACAAAAAATCAGATTATTTTTCCTCCTGTTAGTCTGGATTAGTGATTATCTAAAATATCGGTGAAAACTATACTTAATGTTGTAGACTCTTGAAATTGAATGTTGCCTCTGTCTTGTATACCTTTCCCTGCCTGGTCTGGTGCTATGCACACAGGTGTTCAGTGGCTGTGGAGTGAATCTGTTTACTGGAAGCCAAAGTCTTCCTGTTTGTCTCCACGCTTCTCTGCACTCCCCCACCTTCCTCCCCTGTTCCTGTAGGTGATTATCACACTACACAAGGGTCACCTTGACATCTGGACACCGAGTAGACTCTGTGAGGCCAGGTCTGAGCCCTCAGTCAGTGGGCCCACTTACTCCATCTGGCATGTGACCCTCTTTGAGTCCCTCCCACCCCCTTATACCACAGAAAGGGCCCTTTCTTTCTGTGGGGTCTGAGAAGCTTCTGGAATAAGGCAGGGCTTGATGAGTGGGGTCTGAAGGCCAGGTCGGATTCTGACTGGCAGAGAAGGGCACCCCAGGACAAGGTAAGTGTGTGGGGTCACGTGCCAGGCCTCAAGAGCGGAGGTGTCCCTGGAGGCCAGGAGAGGGGAGAAAAGAGTTTGCCTAGCAGTATCAAAAGCACTCAAGCGGGGCTCTGGTTCTTTAGGCACAAATATTACTAGTGGACAGAGTAGTTCATCAAGCCGTTAGAGCTCAGGTGAACACGAGGGTGACCAGCTCATCCCAGTTTGCCAGGACGTTCCCAGCCTTAACATCGAACGTCCCACATCCAGTAAAACGCTCAGTCCTCCACAAACCAGGAGGGTGGATCACCCGAACCTATCGTGACCTCATTCCCCCGCCCCTCATGGCTCCTAGCTGCAGCAGGACCCAGTAGAGCAGAGATTCTCAGCTTGGGTTGCCTACTGGAATCACCTGGGGAGCTTTCAAAGCACTGCAGCCTCAGTCTCTGAGGTTGTGTACATTTGGTATGGGGTATGGCCTGGACTTTGGGGTTTTGTAAGCTCCCAAGTAATTCTAATGTGCAACCAAGGTTGAGAATCTATACAGTAGAGGTTACCAATGCTTCACAGGTGCTAAGAGGACACAAAGAGACCACACAGGATCTGGTGGCTTAGTCACTGAGGGGCTGGCAAGAGGGCTGGGCTGGGAGTACGGAGAGACTCCAGGGCCTGTGTGAGAGGAGACAGACAGGGTGTCCCAGGCCGGGTGGAAGGAGCGATGGGAGGGACTGTTGTGCTGGGGGTGGAGCCAGCTATTGGGTGGGCGCCCTCAGGGCCTGCTCATTGCCGGGTTCTGGTTCTGTCCTGTGCAGTAAAGCTATGGTTTGGGTAACTTTGGGTTTTCCCTTTGGAGCTCAGGACCAAGGAAGCACAGAGCCTGGGGGAGTCAGAACTCTAAAGACTCCAGCCCCAGCTCATGGGCTCTCTACCTACTTTTCCAGCAGACAGTTCCCTGTTCCCTTGCCTCTCCCCCTACCCTAGACCCGGGAAAACATGAAAATGCTTCCAGAGGAGACTATAACCTAAACTTATACACACTTTCTAAATCGTTCAGTCCTGGGAGGGGCTGGCCTGGCAGTCCCAAGCCATACGTTGAACACAGCCTTGGGCCCCCGGGGTGAGAGGCATTTCCTATGCTCTGGTTGAAGGGGTAGGAGTCTTTGGGCAATAAGGATCTTGACTTAAAAAAAAAAAAAAGCACAACGTGAGAGCTGCGAGTTAAGTTTTATTTGGGGCAAAATAAGGACTGCAGCCCCGGGGGAACAGCGTTTCAGATAACTCTGAGAAACTGCTCCGAGGAGGCGAGGGGGAGCCAGGATATATAGGAGTTTGGCAACAAAGGACCGGTTGTTGGGACATCAAAAGATTATTGTTAAAGAAAACCAGATATCTCAAGGAATTTAGCTTTTCTATGTACGGGAGGATGCAAGAGTCTTGGCTCACTGAAATCATTCATTTGCTGTGCACCTCAGTTATCTGGGGCCAGTAGTCTGACATCCTGAGTTTCCTCAGGGTTCATCACAGGGAGAGGCTGCAGTCTGATGGCTGCTAGATGGCAGGTGTTCTTTTCAGCCCTGAGTTTCCTCAGCTCACGTTGGAGGGCTGCAATCGTTGACGACTGTGACATCCTTTGTTTATTGATCTGGCAGGAAACAGTCCATTTCTCAGGGAGATAGGAGGAGGAGGAAGATGAATTTTGGCAGTGGCACCCACATGGGACTGCTTTAGTCCCACCAGAGGCCCGTCATGGACCTCAGGATGAAATCAAGACCCTTCAAATCCCAGCTCTGCCCGCTGACTTCTCCAGCCCTCTGTGGCCTCCCCTTCTCCCAGTCATTCTGAAATTCACTGGGTCCTTGAACACAGTATTTTTCAAATGTAGGTCAAGAGCCACTTGACTCTCAAGAGGGGGTCTTAAAATTAATTTATTGTAATGAGTTAAGAGCAGCAAAGGGTAAAAGGAAAAAGTAGGCAGAACTAGAATGGAGTAGAAAACATCCATCACAAAGGTAAGTCAGACTTCTGTTTGTGCACAAGGGAGCATGTGTGCAGAGTATAATGTACAGTATTTCTTGCTGTAGAGCAGGTAAAAGTCTTCGCACATTGCAATCCTTTTTTGGGAGTAAGATTCTGTCTAGAAGGGCTTTCTTGGCAGGTCTTCCTTTGGACTGAATTGTTTGCCCTCTGCAATTGCCGTAGCATGCTATGCTTTTTGTGCACCAAGCACACTTTAAAAAAATGATTTATTCAGTTGCCTGTCTTCTGCGCTTGCTGCAAGCTCGATGAGGGCAGGGACCATATTCACCTATCCTGGCCTCTGTCATTAGAGAAAGCACTTGTGTTGAGTGGCTGAGTGATAAACCCGGGTTCAGCTTCCAGCTGTTTGTGTTCTTAGACAAGGTCTCTTTTTATTTTTTCTGATTTTTTTGGTCTGATTTATATACAGAAAACTTGAAAGAATAGAATAATGAACACCCTATATATCCTCCACTTAGATGGACAGTATTAACATTTTTCCATATTTGCTTTCTATCTATATGCTTTTTTTCTGAATCATTTGAAAGTAAGCTCAGATATAACCTTCACCCTAAATACTATGGCATGTGTCTCCTAAGAGTAAGGTCATTCTCCTACATAATCGCAACACTATTAACATACCTAAGAAAAAGAATTTAATTCCATAATACCATCTAAAATGGACTCTCTATTTAGATTTTCCCTAGTTGCCCCAAGAATGTGTTTTATAGTTAGATTATTTCAAATCAGAAAAAAAAATCAAGGGTCACATTACATTTGGCTTTATATCTCTTTAGTTTCTTTTAATCTAGAATAGTTCCACTTTTTTTTTTTTAAATGACAGTTACTTTTGGAGGAGTCAAGAAGAGTTATCCTTTATAATTTTCTACAAAATTGATTTCCTTGTTTTCCTCCGGTGGTATTTAGCTTCCTTCTCGCCCCGCTGTATTTTCTCTTAACTGAAAAGAGGTTTAGAGGCCTGATGACACATTTTTGGCAAGAATACCTCACAGGTGATGTCTCCTTCATACTGTTATCACCTCAAGAGGCACATGATGTCAGATTATTCCACCCCAAGTAGCGCTGTCTGTTCACTTGTTTAAGGTAGTGACTGCTAGATTTCTCCTATGTAAAGATATGTTTTCCTTTTGCAATTAGTAATTTGTGAGGATGATAAACTCCAGCACCACGTGAAGAATCTGTTCCTCTACAGCCTGATGGTTTTCGTAGTCATCCATGACCCTTTAGCAACCATCCACGTGATAGTTTGGGCATGTTCTTAACCTGAGACTCAGTTTTTTCATCTGCAGCCTGGGCATAATAAAGCCCATGATTTGGATTTGCTATGTAAAAAAGTATGACATAGAGTGCATATGACGATGATGTCACGGTCTGCCATAACTTCTCCCTTCTTCTGAGAACACCATTTAGAAAGGTGTTCACTTCCTTTTAGAAAGTTTCTACGCTGCTCCAGGTAAGTGGTCCAAATCGCCGGCTTCTTAGATGATCCTACCTGCCCGGCCTCTGTGGGGCACAGCTGAGTCATCTTCTTTGGCCAGAGTGGAATGAGCTTTTGACCAGAACTGAGCCAATCAGAATGCTTCCCTGGGAAATTTCCAACCAAGTAGGGGTGGGAATAGGGTGAAGAAAATATTCTTTTTCCCTCAGGTGGCTAAATGTGGGGATGTGAGTCTGGAAGTTGACTGTATCCCCTGCCGCCTGGAGGATGATAGCCTATGGGGTGGAGGGGATCAAAGCCATCTCTCTGAGATCAGGGCAGAGGGGGTCTCCCTGGCCTGGCTCCAGGCCTCCCCAGCTGTTCTCTGCCCTGCCCCAGCTAAGCCAATAAAGACCCCTGTCTTGCCTGAGCGCTTACAAATCGGGGTCTGAACCTTAGGACAGATAGAATCCTGACTAGTAAAAGGGCCTTTCCTATGCCTCTCACATGATAGGTGATTCAATAAATTAGTGGTTCATCAGCTCTCATCCCTTCCTGTTGTCTTTGAATATGTGCTGGACCTAGTGGAGAGGTGTGAGGAGGTGGCAAACATGGTCCTGGCTTTTTAAAATCTTAGGAGTTACAAATGCGTTTCCTTGGTGGGCGTAGACTCAAAGCAAGGGGGGGCTGGTGACTTATCCGGCTCCAAGTGTCGCTCTGAGTGGCCGCTCTTGCCACTCGGACCAGCCCCCCAGCCCCACCCCCAGGGCCAGGAGCCAGAGTGCCTCTCTCGGAAGAGCCTAAGTTTAAAAGTTTAAAACCAGCCCACGTGGTGAGAGGTGCAGTCAGCCTTAAGACGCGAGGGCAGAGAAGAGCGGAGGAATGTGAGGGCCGGGGGCGTGGGGGGGGGGCTGAAGGCGATCAGAACGCATGCGCAGGGCAAGGGCGAGGGAGGGCCTGGGAGTGGGGGAGGGGGGTGAGCGAGGGTCTTGGGGAAGGAGAGCGAGTTGGCAGGGCCTTGGGTAGTCAGGAAACTCGGGCTTCTTCCAGGCTCGCGGTCCAGGCTGCTGTTTGTGTAGCGCTGCCTCTCTGCGGAGTCCACAGCGACGTGTCTTCCAGGCACTTCCAGCCATCCCACGGGAGGAGTTACTATTATCATTCCCGTTTCACAGATGAGAAAACTGACACCCAGGAAGGAGAAGTAACTCACCCAAGGTCATCCTGCTGGTGATGGCAGAGCTGGAATCCGAATTCAGATCCGCGGACTTCAGGTTGCTCCAGCCCCCACTCTGTTCCGCACACCGGTGAGCGAGGCCGGGACCGCGAACACCCCGGAGGCCAGGTTCCCCCAGTCGAGGGCCAGGTCAGCGGCGGGCGGCGGCCGGGCCGAGAGGTAAGACCCCCCGCCCTCCCCTGCATGGCCCCGAGGGCTCGGTGGGCTCTGCCGGGAGACGGAGCAGACCCTCGCCGGGCCTCGGGGGCCAACGGAAGGGCCGGACCGCGGGCCGCCTGGAGGGAAGCCCCGCCCAGGAGAGCGGGAGACCGGGAGACCCCAACGGTGCCTCGGCAGAGGGACGGGAAACAGTGGGGGGGGGGGGCGGTGGCGAGCGGAGGTGGAGCCACGGGTTGCGAGGGGGAGGGCGAGGAAGAGGAAGAGGCCCCCCAAACCCCAAACATTACCGGCCGGCTGTTGGGACCCGCGGGGCTGGATCTGGGGGCTGATGGCCAGGTCAGCACCCATCTTTGGGTCTGGAAAATGTCACTGGGGCTTTGGGGCCACGGAAGGGTGGAGGGTGGTCAGCAGGAAGGAACCTCTGACGGAACCTAAGCCAGTCTGCAGCCCAAGTAGCCTCAAATTACTGGCGGGAAAAGTGGGGAGTGAGGCTCCTCGCGGCCCAGACGGTTCCCTCCTGGTCTCTTCCCGGTCCAGCCTGAGAGGCACTTTATGCTGCTCCTCGCGTTCTTCGCCCTGTGTAGTTCTCAGCTGTCCCTGGCATGCGCAGGGCCTGGGCCGGTGACAGGGCTGCCCTCGGGCTGCGGCGCGATGGCTCAGGGAGACTCTGCCGGCGGGAACCCAGGCCCCACGGGGCACGCAGCTCTTCTACTTTCCAGTGCCATAGGTCCTCTTCAAAATAACAATGAAAACAATTGGTGATAGTAGATGGCAGTAGTTTTGCTTTGTTTTGAATGCCCTTGGCAAAGTAAAAAGTTGGCAGTTTTCTGTTCCCCCCATTCTCTCTCCCTGACCCTCGCTTTTGGGAATCCCGAACTGAACCGCTGGCCAGTGGCGACTGGTGAAGAGGTGAGGAGGGAGGGGCAGCTGTGCAGGACTGTGGTCCCTGCCTCCACTCTGACCGAGCCTGGGATCCTGGACCAGTCCGTTCTTCTTTCCAGCTGTTTCCCCATCAGTACAAAGGGCTCTGCAAATCCCCCTTTCTATGAACATGTCTATGGTCCTTGGAGTCTGGCTTATATCCGTGTGTCCCCCAGTTGTCTATCCCTGGTGCACAGTCGTCCAGAACCAGCACTGAGGGCTGCTCTATGCAGGACGCTGGCCTATCCCCGGAGAAAGGCCCACAAGGTCCCGCTCACGGGAGAGCAGCCTGGGGTGGGCAAGGGGACAGACAGCTAGGAGGTGGCGCCTGGCCTCTCAGTCACCCCGGGGTGGGGGTGGGGGGGGAGAGAAAGCGCTGTACCGCGTGACAAGTTTCTGTGTCTCTTCTCCCCAGTAGTTACCAAGAGCCTGCGAGTTCCTGTCTTTTTTCATCCCTGATTCTCCCCATTGGCCTAAGCTGGGCATGGGGCGCCCGGTAAGTACACAGTTCACTTTTGTGGAATGAATCGTTAATGGCTGGTGGCTGGGAGGGTCCGTGGAGTGGACAGGACCAAGCTGAGCTTTGCAGAACATGTGGGATTTAAAAGGTCTAGAGGTGAAGTGAGGGCACCGCACCCCCCTCTCCCCGGGAAAGGCTGGAGGTGCTTGGGGTGACTGTGGTGTTCCGGGAATGGAGGGAGACATGGCGGGTGTGGAGGCAGGAGGCTGGGTATGTGGGAAACTTTATGAAAGAAAGACTGAGAAGGTGAGGAATGCTGACGAGGTGGAAGTGTGGGAGGAACGGAGAAGCTGGCAGGAGCGCCAGGCTAGAGCGTGGGGGATGGAGAGGGTGACTAAAACAGGGAAGACACCAAGGTCAGCTTTAGACACGTTGAGGTTCAGTGGGGGGCGGGGGGGGACAGGAAGGGGCTCAGACCATCAACGGAAAATGTCCAGGGTTCTCCATTCCATCCAGAGGATGGGGGTCAAGATGCCGCCATGACTCCTACCTGGAGAGCTTTAGAGCCAGGACTCAAGGCTCTCTGGTCTTCATCCTCTTAGAGTAAAGGACACCGAGGCCCTGAAGTTCAGGTGACTCATCAGTACTGCCCAGAGGAAGATCTAAAGGGAAGCTTTGCAGAGACGGCAGGATAAATTTTTCAGGTGGGAAGACCTGAAAAAAAGAAAGTAATGAACAACAGAAAGAGGAGAGAGTGCTTTAGAGAGTTTCCAAGCACTCTGACAGCAGTCGAAGGTTAACAGTTGTTACCCCTTTTATAGACAGCAGATTTCCTCTGCCCTGTACCACCAGGCTTGTTCTGCTGTGGTGATCAGCAGATCTCAAAGCCTCAGAGACACTCCTTGCCCCCAGCTGCAGTGAGAGGGGCGTCCGCATGGGGAGCGTGGAGGGGCCCCGGTGCGTGGGCACACACAGGGGCGGAGAGGAGAGGGAAACCCCTCACTCCGAGGGCCTTGTCTTGCTCACAGCAGCGCGCAGCTGCGAAGCTTGGTGCTGCCAGGCAGTCTGCTTAGGCAGGAGCCTCCAGGCCTGGCTCTGGGCACAACTTGGAAAGAAGGGCTGTTGTCTTGGGGTGTCCTCCACCTCCCATGTCCTGTCTCTCTCTCACCCCCTGATGTCGCCATTCTGCGCCGCCGTGTGGCCAGGGTCATTGGGGGCCACCCGGACAGGGCCCGCCCTGCCTGCCGCACCCAGGCTTCCAACCGCCCCTCTCCTTCCCCTGCTAGCCTGGAGAGGAAAGCAGACTAGTTGAATACATTTGCCCTTAGGTTGTGAATGTGAATTTCCCTCAGGAATGTTTGCATTTTAGGAGAAGTTGGCGGCCCCTCACCCTCCAACTTTAACCAAATGCCTGGGCCCTAAGCACTGTGCTTGACACTTCGTTGGCAGCATTTCACTTGGCCCTCGCAAGGACCTTACTAGGCAGGTGTTATTTCCTCTTTTTTCCAAATGGGGACCCAAGGTCCTGAGAGTTTTAGCCAGTTCCCCGAGGTTACCCAGCCAGCAAGTGATAAAGCTGGGACATGGTCACGGGCTTCCAGAACCAAATCCAGCTGTCGGCACTTAGCTTCCACATCGCAGGTACTCCTTCCAAGAAGACATCCTTAATGACAGCTGGTGGTGATGGAGAAGTTATGAGTGATCCTTAACTGAGAGTCTTGACCTCCAGGCCTAGAGGGTACCTAGGGCTTCAGGAGGGTCTGTGAAACTCTAAAACTATTTTTAAAACTTTCTGTGTGCATATTTTCTGCTCATTTTTCAGCAGAGGGCTCCTCCAGGCCAGGTGGACCCCTGTCCATCTACACCCCAGGTCCTGAGGCAAGAAGGCCAGTCACTGAGTAAAGGCACTTCAGGCCCTGGTTTTAATCTCTGCCCTGGTCCTCATTCTGAAATCTCAAAAGGCACATAGTAGCTGACAGCTGACTGGAGAGGTTCTTCTGTGGCCAGTGGGTGGGTGTCCACAGAACTGAGAGGTTAGAACTTTAGAGCTGGGAGAGGTGGAAATTTTACAGAGGTGGAAATTGAGGCTCAAAGAAGGGACCCCACACGCTCAAGATTGCCCAGTGAATTAGTGGCAGAAAAAGTTTTATGCATTGTTTAGGCCTACTGAAGAGGTCTGTAAGGCTGTAAGGTTAATCAAGGCACAGAAATCAACATTTCTCGAGCCTCACGTGTGCTAACATTTCCCGAGCCTCACGTGTGCTAACATGTCCACGGGCATCATCTTCACCCCGTGCCGCATGAGACACCCCCTTCATTGTTCCCCTCCACAGGTGATGCTGACATTAGAGGACAAAGACATGAAGGGGTTCACCTGGGCCATAGCCCCTGCCTTGACCTCTCTGGGCTACCTGCTTATACTGCTGGTCTCCATCTTCCCCTTCTGGGTTCGTCTGGTGAACGAGGAGTCCCAGGAAGTGTTTTTCAGTGGCCTGTTTGAGAACTGCTTCCATATCAAGTGCTGGAAGCCTCGACCCTTACCCGGTAGGGGGGATGGGGGTGGGGATGGGGGCGAGGGAGACGGGGCCAGCGTGGGCGTTGGGGGGTGACAGAGGACTGGTGGGGCCAGCTAGGACAGAACTGAATTCGCCCCTGCCCTCTTCTCCCCACTAGAGTCCATTAGCGCCCCCCCCTTAGTTGTGATGCCCACCGTTACCTCCTGGGATTGCCGGACATCCCCTGTGGGGGCAGTACTACCCTTACTAGAGAACCACTGGTTTAACCCCAGGGTAGGTTCTAGAGTATCTGGGTCTTCAACACCTTTGTCCCTCCCCCAGCCGCTCACCTCTGCACACTCAGGAGGTCATACAAACTCACCTTAACAAGGTCTGAATCATGCCAACAGTAGGAGAATGAATTCCCCTCGATCCTCGGTCTGTTTCACTACTCCTAGTAATGTGGATAATTAAATAGGGGTGTGAGGGACTCCCTTGCAGAGTTCAGAATATCCTGACCTCACAAAGTTCTGATTTTCCACCAGTGACTTATTTCAGTGTGACCGATGCAGATGCAATTCTTCACATTTCCACGTGCAACAAATTTTATCACGACAGTTTCATTTTATGTTGTTTATTAAAGCCACCGTTTTTTCCCAAACAATACATGGTTTTCCCATACGCTTTGATACAACCAGATTCACATAACAGTATTTGTTAAGAATTGGTTAATAATTTCAGTGTCTGAAATTGCCCATCTAATTTTTTTTTCATGTCATGGGGAACAAGATGGTGGGCCCAGGGCATGCTTGGGGGCAAAGCTGCCGGGTCGGAGCCTTGGTCCCAGGCCACGCTTTGGGACCTGATGGCGACCAGGGTCCGGGGCCACCCCTGCCCAGGCTCTGCAGGGCTCTGCCCTCTGGGCCAGGGTGCCCGGCGCCAGCCCGCCCTCCCTCCCTCCCCTGCAGTTTACATCATCGTCGGCCGTGTTTTCCTGCTGTCCGCCGTCATCTTGTCTTTCCTCACCACCGTCGTCATGGTGTCCTTTGCGTCTCGGCTCTTTCCGAGGACCCGGAAGCACAATCTTGTGTCAGGCTTCATCAGCTTCCTCACAGGTGGGGAGCAGCAGGGGGCCCCAGCCGTGTGGGTGGGGGATCTGGGGAGACGGCCGGAGATGGAGGGGGGGGTGGTCTCTGGAGAGGGGATTTTTAGGGCCCCTCTCCTCCGCTGCCCTCTCAGTGAAGTAGCCCACCCCAGCCCGCCCCCTCAGGGTTTGTGATCCCCCCACTTTGGAGCTCATCCTAGCTCTGCACTCCCAGCGGGCACAGTCCTCACAGCCTTGGCTTGGTGTCATCTGTCTGGGGGTCTTTTTCCCATAATCTCTATCCCAGCAACTGTCATGGCATCTGGTACAGGGTTATAATATAATTGAAATATAGAATATAAATGAAATACAAATGTTTCTTGGATGAACGAATGGAAGAGATCATCTCTGCCCTCTGGAACCTTTTGACTTTAAAAGGCTGACCAAGGCCCTACCCTGGGAGGCTCCCATCAGATGGAGGAGGTGGAACGCTCACAGTGGGAAAATCAGGTTGAGTTTCGTCCAAAGCGTCACACCCAGGGGTCCCCATCTGGAGTCAGCCAAGAGCACAGGCACAGAGGGTACCCGGGAAAGGGATTTCTCATCATGGGGCCCCTGGGAGGTGAGGCACACGGGCTTTGAGATGAGTTGGGAAGGAGGGCGAGACAGGCATGTGGGGTGGAGGTTATTGGCTCTGAAGGGGCAAGGGGTGTGGGCAGGAGCTACGCAGGTGCAGGAAGGCTGGAGTGGAGGTGGGAGCCACGGGAGGAGAGCAAGGCTGCCGCCCTGTGACCCGCAGGGGCCTGTGCCTTCCTGGCCTTGTTGCTGCACGCCCTGGAGATCCGGAGCCTGCGGATGAAGCCCAGCCCCCCGCAGTCCTCCGTGCAGTGGCCTTACTACGTCCTGGGCTTTAGCATCCTTCTGTTCCTAGTGGCAGGTGAGTGTCCCAGGGCTGATGCCCTCTCCCTGCCCTCTGTCTGGATTCAGGAGCTGTGGACGCTCCAGAGCTGTGCTGTTCAAAACCGTAGTCACTTGTGGCTATTTAACTTTCATTAAAATGAAATCAAGTTAGAAATTGAGTTCCTCAGTCACGCCAGCCACACTTCACATGTTCAAAAACCACGTTATTATGTGCCTAGTGGCTTCCACATTGGATGGTGCGGATGCAGAAGGTTCTACTGACAGCACTGCTCTAGGGCCTCAGCCCTGTCCCCCACCCTCGTCCTCCCCATTCTTACGCTCCTTGACTTCAGAACCAAACTTGCACACTTTCACACTCTCCCTTACCACCATCCCTGTTCCTAAGGCTTTCTATTCCTGTCTCTTTATCTTGAAATCTGTGATCTTATTCCTCACTCAGTCGCTTTTTCTTTACCAACTGTCATCATCGAAATTCTTAATCTCATCTAATTTTGTCCCTACTCCTAATCCTCTTCCCACTATTTTAACCTGACCCATGATCAGAACCTATTTTAACTTGATTTTATTATACATTGAATATATAACAAAGAATGTTTATAATATATCTGTAAGATACAAGTAATTATAAATAAACTGTACACCCATATTTCCACCATAATAGTTTAAGAACTAGCCACATTTTGTCGAATCCATCATTTATAAGTTACATCCTTATTTTATGTACCACTGAGAAAGAAAAATTGATACCGAGTATAATTCTAAGGTGCTAGAGCTTGTAAGGTACATCCTCATTTCAGAGATTTTAAAATGTGAAAAAAATGGGTTTGTGAAAATTAATGAAACATGTTAGAACATTAAGTATTCAATATCTTTGAAGTCTTCCCCCCTCTACCATGTGGCTGTTCCTGGTCTCTTCCTCTTCTCTCCCCTCTGGATTCAATTCTTCAGAAATTTATGCCAATCATGTTTACTACACATATATATCCTGAAACAATGTATTATTTAGTTTTGCATGCTTTAAAACTTCATATGAATATAATCAAACTGTATTTTTTCTTCTGGAGTTTGCTATGTTTGATCAGCATAATCTTGAGATTCCTCCATGTTAATATGAGGAACTAAGCTTCATTCATTTTTACCACCTTGAGTATTTAATTGTATAACTAAGCTTTCCTATAGAAGCATGGCATTTCTCTATGGGAGAATTTTAAGTTTATGACTGAGTTTCTTTCATGATTATAGGACTATTCAGATATTTTATTTCTTCTTGAGTCAGTTTTGGTAATTTATATATTTCTCTAAATTTATACATTTTATCTAAGTTTTAAATTTTATTGACATAAAATTACTCAAAATCTTTTCTGTTTTAACTTTTAATTTGTGTTGCATCTGTAGTTATGTACTTTTTTGTTTAATTTTTTTTTTTTTTTTTGGCTGCGTTGGGTCTTCGTTGCTGTGCGCGGGCTTTCTCTAGTTGCGGTGAGGGGGGTTACTCTTCGTTGTGGTGCGTGGGCTTCTCATTGTGGTGGCTTCTCTTGTTGTGGAGCACGGGGTCTAGGTGCGCGAGCTTCAGTAGTTGCAGCACGCGGGCTTCAGTAGTTGTGGCTCGCGGGCTCTAGTGCGCAGGCTCAGTAGTTGTGGCGCACAGGCTCAGTTGCTCCATGGCATGTGGGATCTTCCCGGACCAGGGCTCGAACCCTTGTCCCCTGCATTGGCAGGTGGATTCTTAACCACTGCGCCACCAGGGAAGTCCCTATAGTTATGTACTTTTTTCACACCTAATTTTCTCTTTTTTCATTACTATGTTTGTCAGAGGTTTATCAGGTTTTTTTAGTGTTTTCAAAGAACCAGCTTTTTAGCTTTCTTGAAAACAAACCTTGTTTGTTTTCTATTTAATTACTTTTTGCTTCTTATTTTGAACTTCCCTCCCTACTACTTTTTTTGTGTTTATTCTGCTGTTCCTTTTTCAGCTTCCTAAATCAGGATCTAAGCTCAGTGATTATTTCTTCTTTTCTAAGTAGGCATTTAAAGCTTCAATTGCCCTCTAAGAATTGCATCTTTATTTGCAGCTCTCATTTTGATACGTAATATCTTTTGTTGTTGTTCGATTTCAGATATTTTCTTGTTCCCCTTATGATTTTTTCTTTGATTCATGAATTATTTAAAAGTATACTTTTAAATTTCTAAGCATAGAATTTTTATTGTATCTTGGTGATAATGATTTTAACTTAGTTTCAATTTGATGAGAGATCATGGTTTACATAGTCCTAACATTTTCAGATTTATTGACTTGCTTTATAGCCTAGTCTGAGGTCCATTTTCACATCTCATGTTGAATGCAACCTTTTATCTATAAATATTACATCAAGCTTTTTTATTCTCTTGTTTAAACCTTGATTTAGAATTGCTATATTTTACTAGTGGATTGAACTTTTTATCATCATGCTATGATACTTTTTATTTCTTATAATGCTTTTTGTTTTATCTGATATTACTATAACTACCTCTACATTCTTTAGGTTATTATTTGCCTGTTATGTCTTTTACTTTAAACCTGTCTCTGTCTTCACGTTTTGGATGTCTCTTATAGATAGCTTATGATTGGATTTTTTCATCTAGTCTTATTATAACCTTTGTCTTTTATCTGGAGCATTTAGTTGATTTACATTTATTGTGACTACTGATATATTTGTGTTTTTTCTACCACCTTAGTTTGTGCTTTCAGTTTTTTCTGCTCCCCACCCCCTACCTCACTTGCCTTGCTTTGGGTTGACTGAATTTTATGTATATAATTCTCATTACATTTCCTCCCTCGTTAGTTTGGAAATTATATGGTCTGTTTTCATTTGTGTCATAGTTACTCCTGACATTTTAACATGCTTAGTTAATCAGCATATTTATTCTCTTCATAAATAATTCAAGGACCCTCCCCCCCAACTTATATGCTATTTTGTCCAGTGTTTTGGTTTCTTCTGTTTTTTTTTAAATTCTATACATTATTATTATTATTATTTTATGCATTTAATACTTGTTTAAATTTACCCACATATTTACCCATTTAGCTGCTCATCAAACCTCAGACCTTCTATCTAAGATCATTATCCTGAAGTACATCCTTTATAATGATTTTTTTTAAACTTTTTATTTTATATTGGAGTATAGTTGATTAACAATGTTGTGTTTCAGGTGTACAGCAAAGTGCTTCATTTATACATGTATCTATTCTTTTACAAATTCTTTTCCCATTTAGGTTGTTACATAATACTGAGCAGAGTTCCCTGTGCTACACAGTAGGTCCTTGTTGGTTATCCATTTTAGATATAGCAGTGTGTACCTGTCAGTCCCAAACTCCCTAACTATCCCTCCCTCAACCCTTCCCTCCTGGTAACCATAAGTTTGTTTTCTATGTCTGTGAGTCTGTTTCTGTTTTGTAAATAAGTTCATTTATATCATTTTTTTCTTTTAGCTTTTTAAATGAGGGTCAGTTAGAGATACACTATCTCATATTTTGTTTGTATGAAATTATCTTTCATTTTTGTTTATTAAAGTTAGTTTTGCTGAATATACATTTTTTTAAAAATTTTTATTTATTTATTTATTTATTTTTGGCTGTGTTGGGTCTTCGTTTCTGTACGAGGGCTTTCTCTAGTTGTGGCAAGCGGGGGCCACTCTTCATCGCAGTGCACGGGCCTCTCACTATCGCAGCCTCTCTTGTTGCGGAGCACAGGCTCCAGTCGCGCAGGCTCAGTAGTTGTGGCTCACGGGCCTAGTTGCTCCGCAGCATGTGGGATCTTCCCAGACCAGGGCTCGAACCCGTGTCCCCTGCATTGGCAGGCAGATTCTCAACCACTGCGCCACCAGGGAAGCCCTGAATATACATTTTGAAGTTAACAGTTATTCTCTCAGCATTCAAGATATTATTCTATTACTTTCCCACTTCTGTTCTTATTGTTGAGAAGTTGGCTCTCTTTAAAAATATCATTCTTTTTGAGGCAACTTTTTTTTCTCTGAGAATTTTTTTGGTATTTTGCAGGGTATGGATGTTTGTGTTATGATTTGATGTGTGAACTGAAGCTGAGGAGTGATATCTTTCAGCATTTCTAAAACATTTTTATCTCCTCCCCAGTTTCTTTCCCTTTCTCTTTGTCCTTTGTGGAACTCCAGGAAGATTTCTGTTAGACCTTGTTACTCTATCCTGCGTGTCTTAATTTCTCTTTCATATTTTCTGTCTTTGTCTTTCTGGGCTGCATTCTGAATAACTTATATAGATGTATCTTCAATTTTACCCATTCGCTTTTTTAAAAAAGATTTATTTATTATTATCATTATTTTTTTAAATGTATTTTTGGCTGCATTGGGTCTTAGTTGTGGCATGTGGGCTTCTCTCTAGTTGTGGCATGTGGGTTTTCTCTTCTCTAGTTGTAGCACACAGGCTCCAGGGCGTGTGGGCTCTATGGTCTCTGTGGTTTGCGGCACGCAGGCTCTAGTTGAGGCACGCGAGCTCAGTAGTTGTGGCATGCGGGCTTGGTTGCCCCACAGCATGTGGGATCTTAGTTCCCTGAGCGGGGATCAAACCCGCGTCCCCTGCATTGCAAGGTGGATTCTTTACCACTGGACCACCAGGGAAGTCCCTACCCATTCACTTTTTAGCTGTGTCTGATC
Organism: Balaenoptera acutorostrata; assembly: GCF_949987535.1. Lineage (NCBI taxonomy): Eukaryota > Metazoa > Chordata > Mammalia > Artiodactyla > Balaenopteridae > Balaenoptera > Balaenoptera acutorostrata. The sequence goes on from NC_080078.1 coordinate 6,465,521, forward strand.
TATTTAACCTAGCCATTAAATTTTTATTTCAGTTAATCTATTTTATAACTAGAAGTTGTATTTTCCTGTAAATCTTGTTATTTTTATGCTTTTTTTCCTCATATTTAAAATCTGTTCTCTGAATATATTTTTATTATACATGTTAAACATACTTATTTTATATTCTGTGTCTTATAAGTTTAACAACTGAATTATTTGCTGCTGTTTCTACAGATGTTTCTATAGGCTCTTGCTGTGGTGCCTTGTTTCTTGGTATGGTCTGTGGATTTTGACTGTGAACTCATTTTCCTTGGAATATTTTTTTGTTGTCGTTGTTGGAAGTTATTTGAGGCCTGTATTTAAAGTGTTTCCTCAAAAAAGGATTTGCATTTGCTTCTGCCCAGTGCTTGGGTGCAGAACTACCCTAGGATCACAACCAAAATACTTAGGTATTGTTAGTTCAGCTACAGACCCACATAACAGCTAGCCTGTGTTTGTGAAATCTCAGTCAATGCAGGTAACTTTGCAGTTCCAGTTTCACGTGGCCGACTCTTATTAGATTTCCCCACTGTGAGCAGGACCTGGGCTTTCCTTTTATTTATCCGTGTCACGAACGGCCAACAGAATGGAAACTCAGGGTCACCTGGGTTGAGCGCATGTCTCCAAGGTGAAGGCTAATTATGTGGTTGCTTAACCCTTCAGATTCCTGTTGTCACTATGGTTTTGGCGTCTAAGAATGTCTTACTCTGATGTCAGCTTGATGATGCATTTATGAATAATAGGTTTTTGAAGAAATATTTAGAATTTTTGTTGTGTTTAGTGGGAGAGTAGCTAGTCTGCTATAAAGCTGAAAATAGTTGTCTTTTATCTTAGTCTTAGCCATAATACAGCATTTATTATCCACTCAAGACATCTCCATTTGTTCTTACGAACATTGATTCTCTTCTTCCTTTCTTTCACTTACTGAGGGTCTTGAGTGAGTTGCCCATGAAGAGGTCTGGGCTTTGTGTTTGACCTTCTTCTCTGAAACCTTGTTTCCTTACCTATTAATGGTTAGACAATTGCTAAGATGCCTTCCAGCACTGGCCACGGTTCCATGAGCTTATCCATCTATTTGTATGCCTTGTCCTTTTATTGGAGGGGAGAACTAGGAGGGCAGGTGCAGACCAGAGGGAGTCAGGTCAGAGGAGGGAGTTTCCAACTTCTAGGGCAGGCACTGAGCTTGACACTCTGTCTCACCTGACCCAAACTTTTGCTGTCACCCAGGTGCCATCTGCCTCGTTCAAGAAACAGCCTGCCTTAGCTGTCATTTGTTGCCCATTTCCCAGAGTACTGAGGAGACCCAAGAGATCTCGCACCTGGAAAACGTGGAGAGTTTGGGAGGAGAACTGAGCTCCATACAGAGGGAGACGCTGCTGAAGGAAGAAACAGTTATCTAGACCGAGATAGTCTGTGCCCTGCCCTTCATCAAGCTGTGTGAGTGCACACGTGTCGGTGCATATGGCTCCCCCGCCTCCACCAGTCTCTGCTACTTTTGATGAGGCTCTTGAGTGTCAGATCAACGCTCCACTTCCCCTACTCAAAGGGATTCTATCTTGCGTGTGTTTGAAATTTGTTAAAAGTTTTCTGAATTCTTCTGAGCCTTCTGAGTGATTTTTTTGGACAAGTGTTTTCAATAAAACGATGACTACTGTCTGTTAATCCATGCCTCAAAAAACAAACAGGGGACTTCCCTGGTGGTCCAGTGGTAAAGACTCTGAGCTTCTAGTGCAGGGGGCACAGGTTTGATCCCTGGTTGGGGAACTAAGATCCCACATGCCACACAGCATGGCCAAAAAGCAAACAAATGAACAAACAGAACACCAGCCTGCAGCCTAGGGGGCAGCAAGGGAGGGAGGAATATTAGGAAATGATCAAGTGTCGTGAGTTTTGTAAAACAAAAACTGAACAGAGTATAAGCACCCCACTGTTCCAGCCATGCTGATCTCCCAGTTGTGGCTTTCCATACTCATTCTGCTGGTTTAGGGTGGTCTGGCCCACCGTTACATATTTTAGAGTTTGTAGATTTTCTCTATGCCTAGTTCTATATTGTTCCTACAGGGTTTTGTGAGGTGGAAAAGTGAAAAGACTGGAACTAGGCTGTCATCATCTCCCTATAAGAAAGAAACTCCCAAGATACCTTTTGGAGAGAAATGTAATAAAAAAACTAAAAACAATCTAACTAAAACACCTAGTGCCTGTTTCTCAGGTGTGTATGTCCAACATAGGTAAAATCGGAGTCCCTGAGGAAGAAAACGGAAATAAAGGAACAGAACAAGTATTTAAAACTAAAATTCAAGAAAACTTTACTGAAATAAAGTTCCTTTCTATTGAAAAGGAGTCTATTGGAAGGAGTAACATCTGCTTAGGAAAACTGATATGAGATGATCAACCTCTTCCATGATGGGGCAATGCTTTATTATTATTATTATTATTATTATTTACTGGAATAGACACTCTGGAACAAAGCATGGCCCCATCGTGGAAGGCCTAGAGCCTCTTTCTTTATGCACAAATACTGGCATACAATGCAAAATTACTAGACATGCAGAAATGTGACCGACAAGAGAATAAACAACCAATAGAAGCAGATGACAGAATGATCCAAATATTGGATTTAGCAGACACAAACTTTAAAATAACTGTTATTAAACTATTATTAATGTGTTAAAGAAATTAGAAGAAGTGCAAAATTTTCAAAAAATGGAGAAAACTCTACCGAAATGCCATTTCTCCCCATGAGATTTGCAAGAATCAAAAGTTTGGTGCAACACGTTGTGTTGGCTAACCTGTGGGGAAATAGGCACCATCATACATGGCAGATGGAAGTGCAAAATGATACAGCCCTCCTGAGGGGAATCTGGCAATACCTACAAAACTGCAGAAGCAGTAATGCTTTAACCCAACCCAAAGTCTCAATTTAAGGATATATCCAACAGATATACCTGCACACATCTTTAAAAATGACATAGGTGCAGGGTGATTAATTGCTGCAGCTTTTGCAGTAACAAATGATTAGGAGCAACTCAAATGCTCATCAACAGGGGACACTTTAAATAAATTATGTTACATGCACACCAGCTTTAAAAAAAAAAGAATGAGAAAGGTCTCTAAGTACTGATATGGAATATTTTCTAGGACATATTACATGATAAAAAGCAAGGTATCTAGTATATTTCCTTTCGTGTAAGAAAAGGGGAGAAGGTAGGGAAATATGTGAATATTAGTATTTGCAAATAAATAAACACTTGAAGACCGTATAATAAATGAATGAATCCTTAGAGATGGGGGTAGATTAAGAAATGGGGTGGGGGCTTCCCTGGTGTTGCAGTGGTTGAGAATCCGCCTGCCAGTGCAGGGGACACGGGTTCCAGCCCTGGTCCAGGAAGATCCACATGCTGCAGAGCAACTAAGCCCGTGCACCACAACTACTGAGCCTGCGCTCTAGAGCCTGTGAACCACAACTACTGAGCCCACGTGCTGCAACTACTGAAGCCCTTGCGCCTAGAGCCAGTGCTCCGCAACAAGAGAAGCCACTGCAATGAGAAGCCAGCACACCGCAACAAAGAGTAGCCCCTGCTTGCCGCAATTAGAGAAAGCCCATGTGCAGCAATGAAAACCCAACACAGCCAAAAATAAATAAATAAATTTATATTAAAAAAAAAAGAAATGGGGTGGGTGGAGTGGGCAGAGGGAGGAGTAATAGTTCTGTGTGTAACTTCTTATATGAGTTTGGCTCTTGAATCATGTACATGTATTACCTATTCAAAAATTCATATTAAATCTTAAAGGGTAAGTTGGGTAATATAAGTCAAATATCCAACACTGTCCATACCAGCACTCTGAACTCCTATAACCTTCATTTCTATAGTTAGTGCTAAAACAACGTTCACATCTGCCATTTCACTCTGTCCTGCTAAAGACAGGCCAGCTATAATTCTACCCATTTTCTTATTAAAGAACCAGAGAGGTGAAGCCCTCTGATGTTCAGTACAGGTTTTCAAAATTTTAAAGTAAACTCTGCTGCCTCTTAACCTGTCTCCTCTTTATGGTCATGACAACTTCTCCCGGCTTTCTGTATTTCACCTCGTAACCTCATCTCTTCTGTCTCTTGTCAGATAATTTTCTTCCTCTCTCCCTCTGCATCTGTCCCTTTCTCCTTCCCTTCCTCCCTTTTTCCCTTCTTCTTTCTTGCCCTGCCCCCATGCTCTCAATTCATTCAGTACCATGTTCTTTGCCAAAAAAAAAAAAGCCTCCATTTGCTCATCTTCCTGAAATCTGCCTTCTTTCTGACAATGCCATTTCCCTAGCAATCCTTAGTTCTAGTCTGGTCTCTCAGGTCCAGGAGCATGAGGTCAGAATTTATCTGGTTTCTTTTGCAGTTTTCAGGGTACCATTCTTAATTTTTCTCCAACAATCTCTTCTTTAAACCATGGGAAAGTAGGGTCAGTGATATAGAAAATCTCTTCCAGATGCAAAAGCACAACATAAAACTGCAGTAATTAAAACAGTTTGGCAGGTCCTGACGCAGGATACAGATAGATTACAGAACAGAATAAGAGTCCTAATATAAAGCCTACTTTATGGAGGAATATAATATTTGATAAAATTAACCGTTTAAATCAGGAAGGATTATTGATCCTTCAATAAATGATTGAGGAAAACTTGCTAGCCATTTGGAAAAAAAAAAGACTGGCTGGATTTCCTTTTTTTTTTTTCCCTTTGATCAGAATGCATTTCAGACAGATCTCAGATTTAACCTAACAATAAATGTATTGGAAGTGCATAAAGGGGATTTAAAAAATCATCTTGGAGGATGGAAGGCACAAAAAAGAGAAGATTTAAAGAAAAAGGAAGGATTAATTTGAATACGTAAAACATATAATATTTTGCAGTGCACAAAGTTCCATTACGAAAGACAAAAGGCAAATAGGAAAATATTTGCAAAACATTTGAAAAAGGGCTATTTTCCTTAATGTTCAAAAAACTCATATATCAGTAAGAAAGAGATAAACAACCCAACAGAAACAGAGGAAAGGGTAAAAATAGCCAGTTTGCAGAAAAGGAAATACAAGTAGCTAATGAAGATAGGAAAAACAACTTCACTTATAATTAAAAAGTCCAAACAAAAACGTGGGCATCACTGATTTCACTTATCAGATTGGCAAAGATGAAAAAGTTTGATGACATCCAGCGTTCATGAGATTGTGGGAAAATGAACGCCAACCCCCACTGTTTGTGAGAGTGGAAATTGGTGCAGACTCTTTGCAGGATAATTTGGCAATAGCTGACAAAATTTAAAATGCATGTGACTTTTAGATCCCGTAATTCCATGTATGGGAACTCATCCTTTAGATTTATTTGCCAAAACGTGCACAAGGAATTCTGTATGACAATGTTCATCCAGGTTTCTGGTAAATCCGAATGCTGGAAACCACCTAAATGTCCACTGATAAGCTTTATAAATCATGGGGAACACAGAACATACAGTGGAATACTGTACAGCTGGTAAAGAGTGGGGTAGATCAGTATGTGTAGATGTGGAAAGATATGTTGTTTACTGAATAAAAGCAAAGAGCAGAACAGAATATAGTATGATTCTGTTTATGGAAAACAAACAGGATAATGCGTTTTATGCTTAGTTTGCCTATAACATTTCCGAAAAAATTCTTGAAACCTGAGGCTTCATGGCCTCATCCTAACCTCTGATTCCTCAGGTCTCCATGTTTTTCTTGTTGGTTTCTTTCCCTCCCCCACTCAGCTTGGACTCCATGGTCACTCAATACAACCTTCTGCCACTAGAGCCCTCATTCCCTCCCCCTTGGCATTCTTTCATAATCATCCTTATGACCAATCCTAATATTGGATTAATCCAGCTGTTTTCTTAGCCCCCAGACTGCACAGACAATTGTGTGGATTGATTCTGTCACTTATTTTGTTTTGTTTTCAATATCAGTCATTCAGTGTTGCTTGACAATCTTTTCATTCATTCTATGATTTTTTTCCTACATCATTCCTCACAACAGATATTCTAATCTTCACTCCATTGTTTAGGCTCCAACCTCTCATTGTCCCCTGCACCCTCAGCAGGTAACATCACTGAGAAAAGAGGTTAAGAATGAGCTCCTTAAACACTTCTCTAGAATAATTTTAAAATAATCTATTACAGGGGTAAGCAAACTACAGCCCTTGTGTCAAATCCAGCCCTGGCTGTGAGCTAAGAATGGTTTTTACAGTTTTAAAGGATTGTAAAAATGAAGAACAGGCGACAGACTATGTGTTCTGTCTAGGATAGTTACCATCTGGCCCTTCATAGAAAAAGTTTGCTGAGCCCTAACCTAGACCATAACCCATCTTTGATTCTTTTCTTCCCCGTTCAGAGGAGCCCCTTTCTCTTCTCCAAGGCTGACCTGGAAACCTGTGATCTGATCCAATCTCTCTTTGCCTCTTCCAGAATGCCTTCTTCCCTGTGTCTTCTCCATGGCAAGCTGAACGATGGTTTTTGATATCGCTAGGTATAGTTCAGTTTTCCAAGACAGACTAAGTCCATCAGGCTGTTTCTCTTGGTCCTGGATGACACGGTTCAGCCTTGTCCCTCTTGGATGTGAGGGCATGTTAGTGAATGAGGAGGCTAGCCAACAATATTTCCAAGATGGACTGATAACGAAATTTGTAATATAAAAGGATGGGAGACCCTGTGAGTAGGGCTGGACTTTGCCCTGGCATGTGGTATAAGGAATGGACCCAACGTTACCTCCTTCCAGATGACCAGCCAGTTGTCTGCTTTCTAAAAGTCCATTCTGACTGATATGAGATGTGGCCTTTGTCATTCACCAAATGATCCCACCTTCTCTCTCATCCTCCAGATCCAATCAATCCCTAAACTTTGCCAATTCTACTTTCCCAATATGTCTGATATCCAAACTCTCCTTGCCATCTCTAGTCTCACGACTGCCCCAGTCCTGTCTCTCATCCTTTCTCTCGGGGACTGCATTATTTAGCTTCGTTTAACCCACAGTCAGTCTTCTCATCTCCCCACCTCCCTCGCCTCTTGCTCAGTCTCTCTTGCACGTTTCTCTGTAGTATCTTTCTAAAATCGGTCCCTTCCCGCCTTTAAATCTTTCCGCGGCTTCCCATTGCCTCCAGGTTACCTAGTTCAGCCGCCTGCTCTAGCGACTCTGAGGGTGCGGGAAAGCCACCAGTCCCCACCATTTGCTGGGCTCGTCGTGCTCCCTCCGCTGGGGGCACCTGACCTCACCCTTGGGTCCATCCATCAAATCTGAGCTCAGGTGCCGGCTCCTTCAGGAAGGCTCCCCTGACTAGCGCCTACGCCTACGCCCCCACACACTACCCAGGGTGGAGACCCCTTATGTGAACCCACAATACTCGGTGCTACCCTCCATCACCCTCCGCCCCTAACCCTCGCACAAAGCACCGGAGGCTGCAATAAACACGTGTCGACCGACAGGGCTCTAAAGTCTTTGAGGGAGGTGCGGTACCCGGCGGTGCGTCCGGAGGGTCCTTCCCACCGGGGCAACGCAGGTGCAAAGGCACGGAGGCGCAAAGGGGCTTGGTGACCGCGAGCCTCGAGGGGAGTAGGTAGGCGGGGCAGGAGCCCCTGGTGGTCCAGCGCACGCTCCCGAACGGTCCCCGGGGACGAGCGACCATCGAGACGCACCGGCCTCCGAGAGTCCTAGAGGGGAAACGGAAGGGGCCTTTCCTTGACGCACCTGTCTGACAGCGTCCGTCGCCCACTTCCGGTCCGCTGCGGGCCCTGGCGAGCCCGGCACAGGTGCGGGGCTGCGGGGCGGCAGTGGCCGGGGAGCTGGGGCCGGGCTGTGGGCCTGCTGCGGGCCTCGGCGGCTGCGAGGCTGTCGCTGCGGGCGGCGCGTCTCCCCGGAGCTGACTCCCGCGGCACCGAGGCTTTGCGGGTCGGGACCCGGGGGGCCGCACCGCGCTGGGCTCAGGTAGGAGCCTGGCTGATCCCGCCCGGCCAGGGTTGCCTTAACGGAGGGGTGTCCACGACCCTGATCTCTTGAACCAAAGCGGAACACTGTGAAGAGTGAAAGTGGTCGTTTTAGAACCAGACGCTCATTTAAAGAAACCATGGGACGCCTGTTTGTCAAGTGCTAGGGGTAAAAGATGAGTGAGGACCTTTCCTGACTAAAGGGAATCTGGCAGACGGAGGGAGACACAGGGGTAAACATTCGTACTATAATGCGACAAATGCAACCATGAACAAACGCAATAGCTAGAAAGCCAGGAAAGAGAAATCTCAATTGATGCAGCAGAGAAAATGAATAGACTGAAAATGTAAATAGATTTAAGAAAGATAGGTAGATACAGAAACTTCCAATAGAATATTAAGCAGACACTTGGGACATACATAACTGCCAATTGCTTATTCTCCGCTTCCTTTAGAGTGATCCCCATCCCCCGCCCCAAGTCTACTACAAGCCTCTTCTTTCTCATGAGTACCTGAACCTGCATAAACCTTTCTGTCTTTTTGGCCTCCCATGTTTCTCATCTATACCATATGTTTTGGGAGGCCGACGTTGGCCTGCAATCTAACCTCTTACGTCTTCAGTTTCTGAAAAGCAGGGGAAGTAGTACTCACCCGATAGGATGGTTGTAAGTATTAAATGAGAGTATGTGCTCACATACTTTCTGAATGGTAAAGCCTACACAAGTTAGAAATCTTTTGATCAATTATAGTAATGATATATATATTGTTCTGTTGTTTTCTTTAGGCTGAGTACACCATCACATCCTAGCCACCAGCAAGTCTTTTGGTTTTACCTCCCAGATGTCTTGACTTTGTCTGCTTCTTTGTCACCACACTGATCTAAGTCTCTTATCTCCTGCTTGGACCACGGTAAGTGCAGTTTCCCTTCTTGACCCTTCTTCTCTGTTGACACTTCCCAGGCAGAGTGACCTTTGAAGAACATGTATCTCCCCACTAAAATAAGGAATAAGAGTAAAGCCCATAATTCTTAGTGTGTGCCCAGGCCCTCAGTATTCTGGTTTCCGCCTGCCTCTGAGCTCTTTCCCTCCCTCACCCTGCTGAAGCCACACTGCACTGGGGCTTGTTCTCAGACTGCAGAGTAATTTCTAGCCCCAAGGCTTTTGCCTGGAATGCTCTTTCAATGATTGGCTCATCTCATTCATTCGTTGGGTCTTAGCCTAAGCACTATTTATTCAGAAAAGCCTTCTCCAAGTCTCCAAGTTTTCTTTTGTTTTTTGTTTTTTGAAATATTTATTTATTTGGCTGCGCAGGGTCTTAGCTGCAGCACGTGGGATCTTCGTTGCCACGTGGGGGATCTTTAGTCGTGGCACGTGGGATCTAGTTCCCCGACCAGGGATCGAACCCAGGCCCCCTGCACTGGGAACGAGGAGCCTCGGCCACTGGACCACCAGGGAAGTCCCCAAGTCTCCAAGTTGATTGTCCCCATTAACACCTTCCTTACTTCCTTTTTAGAACTTATCCCCATTTATAATTTAAATTTGTTTAATTTTTTTTGGCCGAGCGCACAGGGCTTGTGGGGATCTTAGTTCCCCCCACCGGGTTCTGAACCTGTTCCCTCGGCAGTGAAAGTGCGGAATCCTAACTACTGGACCACCAGGGAATACCTTAATTTTTTTTTTTTTTTCCTGTCTGCTGTACCAGTATGTGAGTTTCAAAGGGCAAGCACCTTGTCTATCTTGTTCTCTGTTGTATTTCTAGTTTCTGTGGGTCAGGCATAGATACATGTCGAATGTATATTTAGTGTTGGAAGAGTGGGCCCTGGTGACTAACCTAGTTATAACCCGTCTTATATTTTTCTATGATTGTAGTGTTGTCTCCCTCTTGAGATTTTAAGCTATTTGTGGGTAGAAGCTAAGTCCTAATTTCATTGACGTAGAGACAGAACTGGGATGACCTGACCTTCCCTGTGTCTTATTTATGCTGTTCTCATTGTCTGTCTGGTCTTCCCAACAGACCCTCAGTCTTCTGGGAGGGGGTGTGAAGATGCTTAAAGAGTGTCCAGGGATGGCAGAAGATCGTCAGCAGCAAATGGGTGTCCCTGTGGTAAAACTGGAGAAAGAGTTGCCATGGGGCAGGGCGAGGGAAGGCCCCAGCCCGGAGACTTTTCGCCTGAGGTTTCGGCAGTTCCGCTACCAGGAGGCGGCTGGTCCCCAGGAGGCCCTCAGGGAGCTCCAGGAGCTCTGTCGCCAGTGGCTGCGGCCCGAGCTGCACACCAAGGAGCAGATCCTGGAGCTGCTAGTGCTGGAGCAGTTCCTGACCATCCTGCCCCGGGAGTTCTACGCCTGGATTCGGGAGCACAGCCCGGAGAGCGGCAAGGCCCTTGTGGCCGTGGTGGAGGGCTTCACGGAGGGAGCCCTGGAGGCCAAGGCGGTGGGTGAGAAGGGGGATCTGGGTCTCGTTCTGTTGGTGCGGGAAGCGAGAGGTTTGAGGAAGCAGTGGGAGTGGATGAGGCGCAGAATCTCCCTCCTCTGCTCCCAGACCATCTGGGGTACTTTGTGGAGGGCAGAGGAGTTTTCGGCAAGGAAAGCCATTCCCAGGGAAGACGCAGGGCCGGTCGAAGGGCTGTCAGCTCCTTTTTTGGTCATCAGGGCAGAGGCCTGGCCATAGTTCCCTTGTGAGCCTCGGGTCCAAAGAAGGCAGTTGTGATCTATTTCAAGGGCCCTGGTAGACTCATTCCTCTTTGGGCAGAGATGCACGTGGGGATGCAGGGAATTCCGGAATTCCACTTGGTGAGTATTCTTCCCGAGAAGCGTTGTCTGGAACAGTGCCGTTTCCACGTCTGGGACGTTGGCTCAGACGGCTCACGTAGTGAGTGACTTTGCATCTCAGATGCTCCCTTGGGACTCTGGCCATGTGTCTGTCCCTCTCTGGTACAGTTTCCCGATTGCCGTCTGGGAAAGAGAGGGCAGGACTGAACGTTACTGTTTTGCTTGCAGGTAACAGTCTGTCTTCATTTTGTTCTCCCTTTTCCCACCGCAGTCACCCCTGACTATCTGTATAGTCCTAAGAGAGTTGTTTTGTTTTTTTACTCCCTACCAAGGAGCTTAAAAGTGGACCAGGAAAGGCCTGTTCTTGTGAGTTCTGGTTTTCCTTGCTATTTCTAGAGCAGTTTTTTTCTCACTGATTCACTGCACAGTCTAGGCTTTGTATTTTTTACTTTCAGCATCTGTTAACTGGGGAATCTGTTTTCTAATAGTGAGTGTTTTGGGCTAAAGTTCTCATTGGAATAATAATAACATCTCTCTGTGATAGTGTTCGTGGTGGAATTTGATCAGTATTGAGGTGGGCAGAAGGGACCCTTGTAAAATGGCCTGGATGCATAGAAGTTGCTCAGCGCCTGATAAAGACAGTTTAGCCTCCTTTTCACCTTCTCACTCATGTCCTGGGGGAGAGCTGAGCCGGCTTGTCTTTTTCCCCCCCTGCAGCTGCAATGGGTCTCTTTTTTAGGTTTTAATTCAACTCCTTTCATAACAGCCTTATGCAGGCCTCATTCTAATAGGTGTTGGGGCCTGTTCTTAGGTTCCGTGCCATGTGCAAGGAGAGCAGGAGGAGACAGCACTTTGCAGAGGTCCTTGGGAACCAAGTGTCCACCTGGGGCCAGTGGAGGTCAAGCCCGAGTGGGGGCTGCCCCATGGGGAAGGAATTCAAGGCCTCGACCAAGGCACTGAGGAGCATCTCGCCCAGGACCCTGGAGAGGGGACGCAGGCCTTCCAGGAGCAGGGTAAGATGCAAGCAGCAAGGAAGAAAGGGCACAGAAAAGGGTGCTTCGTGCCCGGCCCCCTCCCCTTTCCTTTACAAACCCTGCAGTTGATAAACTAAGTTACCTGTAGCGTGCAGTTCTGAGTTTTCCTGGCTACTTCCTGGACTTCAGTAGGAAACAGATGAAGTGAAATTGTTTTCTATAGCTCGATCTCCTGATTTCTGCAGGGGATACCTGGTATCACGCTCTCATATCATTTCTTCTCCTTTCCTTCACATCCCTTCTAGAAACCGCCAGGAAATATGTAGCTGACATGTAGGGATTTTTTTTTTAAGTGGGCAGATAAACTGAATCCCTGAAAGTGATATGTGACTTACTGGGTTGCTGAATCTCAAGGGGGGTTATTGCCGTAGTGTGACTTGGGAGCGTGAACAGCCCTGAAGGGCAGCGCATATTGGGTTGGGCCCTTCTTCCCAGCTGAGAACAGGGCAGGATCCACCCACATCTACCTGTCTGGAGTCTCCTTATGGTTCCTGGGGCTCTTCGTGTCAGGCACTAGACGCCTGTGAACGAGCTACTGCAGGGCAGCGCTAATCCTGCTCCTGGTTTATTTCCCTGCTCAGCTCTGCCGGTTCTTCAGGCTGGTCCTGGCCTCCCTGCAGTGAGCACCAGAGACCAGGAGATGGCAGTGGGGTTCCTTCCGGCTGGATCCCAGGTGAGCTGCGACTGCTCTTCAGGGATGGTGGTGTCGCTTCGAATGAGGCTCACCTTCCCCACGGTTTCTCCTCGCAGCAGAGCACTATCCGCAGAGCTGGATTATTCTACCTTTCTTGTTCTGATGGATGTGACAGCTTCGTTCTCTCCACTTTACATCCTCAGTTATTAATTTGAACTGAGCCTTATGCCAGCGGTCCCCAACCTTTTTGGCACCAGGGACCGGTTTCGTGGGACAAGTTTTTCACGGATGGCTGTGAGGGGATGGTTCAGGTGGTAATTCGAGCGATGGGGCGCGATGGTGCGCGATGGGGCGCGGCAGATGAAGCTTCACTCGCTCGCCGCTCACCTCTTGCTGTGCGGCCCGGTTCCTAACAGGCTGCGGTCCGGTACCGGTCTGGGGGTTGGGGACCCCTGCCTTAGGGTCTAGGCATGAGGCTCAGTTCACTCATTTGGATTACTCTTTGTTTTTTTTTCATTTTTTTCCTCCATCGACTCAGTATTACTCTGGTAATTGTGAGGAGGAAGACGTTAGTGGTGGAAGTGCCAGAGGCGTGATGGAGGGTGTGGTGGATGGCCGGGAGACCAGTAGCCCGTTGTGGACACGCTTTACGGATACTTCTGCGGCTGCTCTTCCTCTGGACCCCATCCTCCCCCCGTGTCAGCAGGAGGGAAGCGACTCGCGTGGGCGCTCCCAGGAGCCCCGAGCCGAGTGGTCTCTCTGGCCCCTCCTGTGGCCGCTGCAGGAGTTTTGGCCTCGTTAGCACTTCTCAGCCTGCCACAGATGGGGGTCACCGGAGCGCAGGTGGGGCACTCCCGCCATGGTGAAAATCTCTCCCATGGGATGCCCAGTGTTCCCCGGGAGGTGGGGGATTTCCACTGTGGCACTTTCCTGAAGGGCACATTGAGTCTTAAAGTGAAGAGCTCCTTATAGAAGAAAAGATGTCATTTGGCGGGAAAAAAGAAGTGATTCCAGTTTTTTGGTTTTTTTTTTTGGCCGCGCCACGTGGCTTCTGGGATCTTAGTTCCCTGACCAGGGACTGAACCTGGGCCCTCAGCAGTGAAAGCACAGTCCTAACCACTGGACCACCAGGGAATTCCCAGAAGTGACTCAAGTTTGAGCTCACTAAAGCAGTATTTGGGCAAGGGTTGATGCCTGTGCTGTTTGCTGTTTCTGTTTCCTAAGCATATTGTTTAGAGGAGATGAAGAAAGGACATCAAAGTTTTTGAATTTGGTCAGACCCTCTCCTTCTACCATAGTAGTTCTTCTTCACGGTGTCATGACGACGACACATTGATTTCAACACAGCGTTGTTCTTACGGCAGGGCCAGCCCGAGTTTTTACTTATCTCTGAGGGAAAGTCAGTTCTGGTTGAGTGGCTAAACAGCAGCCCCCGGTCTCCATCAAACATGAGGATCGAGTGGAGGTGATTGAACGGTGGAAGTTAGAGGCCGCAGTTGTTGGGTACCAGCCAAGTGGCTGCAGCAGAGGCTCAAAAGTACAGTGGCTCAGACAAGTCCATCGTTCTCTGCCATTAAACTGTCGAGAGGGAGGCACTTCTGGTCCCACTCGGAACCATCTAGGGACCCGCGTTCCTTCTATCTTCCTGCTCTGTTCTCCCCTGGAGTGTTGTCCCCTGTGTCTCTCTGCTTTTCCACTGCTCCTACCTTGAGATTATTTCTTTATCCATAGCCATCTCCTGTGCTGTTTCAGGGGTTGGGCCCATTTAAGGACATGGCCCTGGCTTTCCCCGAGGAGGAGTGGAGGCACGTGACCCCAGCCCAGATAGACTGCCTTGGGGAGTACGTGGAACCCCAGGACTGCGGGGTCTCACCTCCAGGTAAGACTGTTTCCATCCCGGAGGTAGGAAACTGAGGAGCTTTGAAAGCTGTAGGTCAGGGTTCTTGTCCTTGCCCCAGATTTCAGAACCTGATGCTACCGATAAAGGAAGGGAATATCATGGCAGATGAGTAAATGGGCCTGCGGAAAGCACGTGGACCAGGGCACATAAGGAGCTGGCGAGGTGCTTTCCTGGGTCAGGAGAGGAGCAGACAAGGAACAAGAAAACGCGAGGTAGTTATTCTGGCTGAAATGAGACAGGTCGGTCGTTAGGATGCCCTGGATGAGCTCCTACTGTGTCTGTGGTTGAAGGGGACTGAGGGCTTGAGAGCAAGAGAAAAGCAGCAAAAGAGGGATCCTCTGATCTCTTTCACCAGCCTGTGTTTATGGAGCGCTCCCTTGTGTGCAGGCCCCACGTTAGCAGTTCTGTGTTGGGGCAGGACTGACGTTCCTGAAACCTCGGAGCCCACAGTGTGTGGGTGCAGGAGGGCATGGGGCTGCAGTAGGATCTCAGCAGTGGGAGGGGCTGGTGTGGGCTGGTGTTGCAGAGCAAGCAGGGCCCCGGCCGGGCGTCTCAGGTGGCAGCCGGGTTTTACCTGGGGCCAGAGCTGCGAGGAAAGGTGCTTGTGGGGGAGGAGCAGCAGGAGAAGGTAGGAGGGAAGGGTGAGCCTGGGAAGTGCGCACTGAGGGCCCCCCGGGGACAGCCGGTGAACACTGCGGGGGGCTAGGGACGAGGGATGACAGCCCCGCGGCTTGGATGGGGTGGGCAGTGGGGAGAGGGGAACCGTGGCTGCGAAGGGCCCCCTCCTTTGTTCCCTCTGATTCTCTCCTTCCTCCTCTCATCACTTCTTTGTAAGTCATGTGCTGACCACTCACCTGTACTGACGTCTCCTGGTCCTTTTTCATCTTAAAACATGTTAAAACATGTTTCATCTTAAAACATGCAAAAGTATCGTACAGTCGACCTATTAACAACAGAGGTTTGATCTGTGTGGGTCCACTTACACGTGGATTTTTTTCAACGAATACGTACTACAGTCCCGCATGATCTGCTGGTGGTTGAATCTGCGGATGAGGAAGCTTGGATACGGAGGGCTGACTGTAAAGTTAAATGTGGATTTTTGACTAGCGGTCATCACAGAGTAGTGTCAGTGGCAGTATACTGGGGGTGGGTGGGGCTCGGGAGGCCTGGGTCCAGTACAAGGCCGTCACCCATGATGAAGAGATGTGCGATTTCTGTGATGGCAAAGGGCGTGGAACCCCTCCGAGGTACATGCAGAGCGCAGGAGCCGTGCATGGGGCACCCACGGAGGCGCCAGCATCCTAGCGCCGTCATCCTGGCGCTGGGGACGGGCCTCTGCCAAGGACGCCACTGTGTTCCCAGCAAGTTTTTACACCCTCCTGGCCATTCTGACTGTTCTAGAGACTCTGGCTTTATGCTTGTCCTCTTATCCGCTCGCTGTTTCAAAACAACCCACGTACTTCCCTAACGTTTACGCTGAGACTGGGTGAGCCGGAGGTCCGCTTCCCAAGCATAGCGTCCTCTAGCCGCCTCAGCCTTGAGTCTTCCTGAGAGTTCTTCCCATGTGACTGCAGTTCTTGCACTGACAACTGTCTAGGATTGGGCCTGAGAAAATAAACATAAATTCCATGATACATGATATCTAGCTCGTACTCACATTTCCCCATGTCCAGTTAGGTTCATGCATTGCATTTAATTTTAATTTTGCTGTTCATAACACCTCAAACCTGGAAACTACCCAGATGAATATCAGCCAGATTAATAAGTAGAGTGTAATATACTCTTACAGTATAACATCATACACTGATGAGAAAGAGTGTAGTGCAACTACAGCTACACCACGATATAGGTGAATCACACAGGCGTGATACAGAGCAGAAGAAACCGACACAATGTGTGAATCGAATATGCAAAGTTTGGGAACAGGCGAAAATACTTTACGGTGATAAAAGCCTGGATAACACGTTACCCTGGGGGCAGGATGGTGTCACCAGTCACCGGAGGGCACGGGAGGGGCTTCTGGGTGCTGGTGATGTTGTTTCTTGAAGTGGCTGCTATTTAATGGTCATCTTCATTATGAAAATTCTTTCAGCTCTTTATGTTTTGCACACTTACTTTTGTGAAAGGTGCAAAATAAAAGAATACATCAGAAGTGAGAGCTGTGTCCTTCATATTTTATCACATCACGAGGCATGAAATGTCCTTTTTCCCTTTATCTTTTATTTTTTTAAAATTTATTTATTTATTTATTTTCGGCTGCGTTGGGTCTTTGTTGCTGCACGCAGTCTTTCTCTAGTTGCGGTGAGCGGGGGCTACTCTTCGTTGCGGTGCGCGGGCTTCTCATTGCGGTGGCTTCTCGTTGCGGAGCAAGGGCTCTAGGCGCATGGGCTTCAGTAGTTGTGGCTCGCGGGCTCCAGAGCGCAGGCTCAGCAATTGTGGCGCATGGGCTTAGTTGCTCCGTGGCATGTGGGATCTTCCTGGACCAGGGGTTGAACCCATGTCCCCTGCATTGGCAGGCGGATTCTTAACCACTGCGCCACCAGGGAAGTCCCTCCCTTTATCTTTTAATGGGCTTGCCTGAAAGGACTCTTTCCCGTTTAAGCATCACCTGTCATTTCCCTCTTCTTTTCTTTTTGGCTTCTTTGCTCCCTAGTCCCTCTTTCCTCTCTTCTCCTTCCCTTCCTCTTGATCTTCTGTAAACAACTGTTAATTTAGAGAGTGCATAAGAGGGATCAGAGGAAGGACTTGTAGAAGGGCGTTTCCGTCCTAATAAATACGCCCATGTAGAGGTGGTCTGCTACAGACTGGGTTCATTCACTCATGCGACAGTCATGAAGCGTCTCCCCTGAGTCAGTCCCTGTGCCAGGCTCCCAGAGACCCAGGTTAATAAAACAGGGTGAGGTGGAGGGCACAGCGCGAGCAGGGACACTGAGCTGAGGGAGGACGTGAAGTGCCGGGAGCTCCCCGTTGCTGGAACAGGCCTGTGATCCTGGGGAAGCTGAACATCTCAGATGACTGTAGAATAGCACGTGCAACAAGGTCACTTGTAAGTAAGTGGAATACACGGTGCTAATTGAGTATATGTGCTCACGAGACCCAGGATGGGGCAGTAATCGGGGCAAGTTCCTTAGAGGAAAACATTGAGTTAGATTTTGAAGGAAAGCAAAGTCTGACTTAGTAGGAAGTTAAGAGGGAGGGCATTAAAATTTAGCAGACTATTCTGTAAAAGGGCATGGAGATTGTCTGGACTTGGGCTGCTGTAACAAAATACCAGAGAATGGGCAGCTTAGACAACAGACATTTATATCTCACAGTTGTGGAAGCTGGGAAGTCCAGGATCCAGTTGCTGGCATATCTGTTGTCTGGTGAGGGCCTCTCTTCCTGGTTCATGGGTGGCCACCTTCTTGCCACCCACGTGATGACACGTGGCCGAGGGAGAGAGACATCCTGTGTCTCTTCCTTTTTTTATAAGGACCTTAATCCCGTCATGAGGGTTCATGCTCACATGACCTCTGTGTGTGCAGAGAGCCAGCTCTGGCTTCTCTTCTTAGAGGACATAATCCCATCCTGGGGGCTCCACCCTCATGCCCTCACCTAATTAGTGCCCAAAGGCCTCACCTCCTAGTAGCAGCACCTGGGGGCTTAGAGCTTCAACCTGTGAATTTGGGAGGGAACACAAACAGTCCGTAACAGATGGAAAGAAGTAAAGGAATGTCTGGTTTTAGAGTCAGAGAAAGTCAAATGTACTGAGGTTGTTGGTTAAAGGAAAAAAGAAGGAATTGTTAGTGGGACACCCTTAGAATCCAGGTTCTAACATGGAAGTTTACCTTCAGATCTGTTTCAGTATCGGTCTGTATCTCCTTTGTCCTGTAGGCCTGGGGAGCAAGGAGAAGGAGGCGAAGACCCAGCCGGCAGACCCCAAGGCGCCGCCTGCTCGGGGGCCAGCAGAGAGGTTTGGGGAAGCCTCTCTCCAGGTCCCGGAGCTCGGAAGAACCTGTGAGCAGGAGGCCGGGAGCTCGGTGGGAAACGCGCCCGGGCCGCCCCCTCCCCAGCGCGGCATTGCCCCCCTGCCTGATGACCTCAAGACCCACAGCTCCTTCTGGAAGCCTTTCCAGTGCCCCGAGTGCGGAAAAGGCTTCAGTCGGAGCTCAAATCTGGTCAGACACCAGCGGACCCACGAAGAAGACAAGTCCTACGGCTGCGGGGAGTGCGGGAAAGGCTTCGCGCTGCGTGAGTACCTCCTGAAGCACCAGCGGACCCACCTGGGCAGGCGGCCGTACGCGTGCGGCGAGTGCTGGAAGAGCTTCAGCCAGCGGCAGCACCTGGAGGTCCACCAGAGGAGCCACACGGGCGAGAAGCCCTTCCAGTGCGGGGACTGCTGGAAGAGCTTCAGCCGCCGGCAGCACCTGCAGGTGCACCGGCGGACGCACACCGGGGAGAAGCCCTACACCTGCGAGTGCGGCAAGCGCTTCAGCAGGAACGCCAACCTGGCCGTGCACCGGCGCGCCCACACCGGGGAGAAGCCCTACGGCTGCCAGGTGTGCGGGAAGCGGTTCAGCAAGGGGGAGCGGCTGGTCAGGCACCAGAGGATCCACACGGGGGAGAAGCCCTATTGCTGCGCCGCCTGCGGCCGGAGCTTCAACCAGCGGTCCATCCTCAACCGGCACCAGAAAACGCAGCATCGCCAGGAGACCCCAGGGCAGTGAGGGCGCCCGGCCGAAATGCCCCTCTTTTGCTCACAGAAGGTGCCGGAGAAGGCGGGGCCTCTGGAACCACCAGGCGGAGGGAGACCTCGTTGGAGGATGCGCCCCCCTTTACTCACTGAAGGGTTGGGGGCGTCGAGGGACGTTGGGGGCAGAGAGGCGCTTTCACCCATTTTCTTTCCACTCGTTTCACACATAGGGAAGGGAGAGGCCTGGTTTATTTGAGAGGCCAGAGGGCACAGCATCTCACGTCTCCTACCCAAGTGGTGCTCGTACTTTCTCTTACCCTTTTTGAGGGAGCGGTATCCCGAGCTGCAGTTCAGGTCCTGGTTTTTCTCCTTCAGTGGATGTTCACGTCCACCTCCTGAGCGAGTCTGGTTGTCAAGGTGACATCTTGTCCTGTGTCGGCAGCTTGAACCTTGTTTTTCTGAGGGCTGTGTCCCTGCAAGAACATTAGCGCTGTCTCCCTTCCTTCCCCCATTTCTCTTTTCCATTTAACAGATATTTATTTGTTAAGTAAATAACACCTACTGTGCGCCTGGTCCTGGGAGTGCAGTGAACGAGGCAGATGAGACCTCGTTCCCCTGGAGCTTGTGATTGGGCCCTGGAAGCAGGCTCGTTAATAACAGAGAGCGCCCTCAGTTCCCTTCACAGCGAGTGCCGAGCCAGAGGAAGTCCTCTCAGGCTCATTCTGCGCTCCTTCTGCCCTGCCCTTCCAGGTGCCCGATCTTTTCCTCCCAGCTGGGGTCGCTCAGGCAGCCTCCTTTATTTTACTTTATTTGCGGCCCCCTTTGTCTCTGTGACAGTCTACTCTCGCTGGTAGTTTCCCTATTCCATTACTCCTTGAACAATAACAACTGTCCACACATCTGTTAGGAAATTAATATTTTGCTGTTGATCACTGTATAAACATGAGTATTTTAAACATCCAGGTCTGTATAAAATTCTAATTAAATGAGGCCAAAAGATGAACTAGTATTAATACCCTATATTTGATGGCACTTTACAATATATAAAATGCACTGCTTCCCTGTTTTCTCACTTGACTCGTTCCACAAATATTTATTGAGGCCCAACAGTGTGCCAGGAACTCTTCTAGGTGCTTGAGGTCCGTCAGTGAATAAAACAGGCGGAGGTGGAGGTGGGGTGGGAAATCCCTGTCCTCGTGGAGCTTACGTGTTGGTCAATGTATTTGATCTTCAGAACCACCCAAAGTGGAACCCGTGGCTGCTCCCTGGGACCCTCTGGACCTGGCATCTGAGCCTGTGCCTCGGTCCTGTCAGCTGGCCCTGAAATGCATTCGCCACCACCTACCTCTTGTTCCTGAATCATCTCCGTCCTCAGTGCATCTCGGTCCTTGTCATCTGAGAGGTACTTGGGGTCCTCAGGGCCACCTGGAGATGATGAGACGGTAGCAGTCTGTTTTGCATGAGTGCCAATTTAGGAAAAACAAAGATGTTTGTAGGCATCAAAAAAACACATTTTTTAAAAAATGAGAAGATGTAGTGTTTGTAAACGTGTTTAAGCTTTCTTATATTATTTTGCCGTCGTTAAAGGTTTTCCTTTCTCTTGGACGTTCTGGAAACTGCCTAACTAGCCTGGACCACGCTGCAGTGTCGTAACGCTGTGCCTTTGGATGCCGGCTGCTGAGTGATTAGTTTTCTGATGGGACTGTAAGTTAGTCTGTCTTTGGACTGTGTCCTGTAATTGCAAGCTGTGATTTGTCTCATGGTGCCTCTTGATATTCTTTCACTGGGATTTTTTTCCCCCCATTTTCCATTGTAAATAAGGTAAATGGTAATGACTTTAATACAGAGAGTTGCATTACTCAGTCCCCCTTGAAAAACATTATTTTATCACTCATTTCTTGGCAGATAACCGTGGTGTTTACTCTTGATTTAGCGAATGACCTCTTGGCCCTTCAGTTGTCCCCACGAGGCTGGGCTGACCAGGGCGCTGTGAGGTGTCCGTTCTGAGATGCTGGGCTGCTACTTCTCAGCAATGTCGAGGTCCAGATGCAGAGTCAGCTCTTTTCTTCCCCACACCCCAGGCAAGCTAGGCAAGGCTTACAGCCACCTGGAGGCCAAACCCAATGAGAGGCTTTTCCTAAGCCTCTGGCCTGTAGTCTGTGTGATGTGGGGGCTGACCTGACCTGAGTTTGGCCTTTTCTGGAAGGTCTGTATTCCAAAGCTAGGCGGGGAGTTTGGGGCCAGCATGGCCTCCGAGTTGCTCATCAATGGGCTTCTGTTTACCTGAATTAAGTGGTAGATTCTCTGATCATACACTGGGTTTCCAGTCAGTTGAGATCTCTTGAGGGAGCTTCTGTAAGAGTCAGGCCTTGCTGTCTTTCCCACGTGAGCTTCCCTGTCTGCTTTAGACCAAAGCTCATGGACAGTTCCTCAAAAGAGTCTCAGAAGAAAACTTTCCCCATGGAGTTGTAGTAGCCTTGTTTTTGGTATCTATTCAAATGTCAAATATTGTTTTCTGTATTTTTCTATTTAGGAATTTTTCATAATAGAAAATTTCAAACATATATAAATGAATCCTCATGTATTCATCATTCAACTTTAACTATTATATACTCATAACCAATCTTGTTTTATCTCTACCCCATCCTGCGCCTCATCTTCCTCCCCAGCTGAAGTATTTTAAAGCAAATCCCAAAGGTTGTTTATAGATATTTCAGTGTATACCTCTAAATGGTAAGGATTCTTAAAAAAAAACAACAAACCCACAATACTATTATCATACCTAAAAAACTGAGCAGTTCCTTAATTCCAAATTAATGTTTTTTAAAAAAACCCACGATTTTAAAAAAACCTTTAAGGTCAAAGTAAGAGGACTTCCCTGGTGGCACAGTAGTTTAAGAATCCGCCTGCCAATGCAGGGGACACGGGTTCGAGCCCTGGTCTGGGAAGATCCCACGTGCCACGGAGTAACTAAGTCCGTGCACCACAACTACTGAGCCTGCACTCTAGAGCCCGCGAGCCACAACTACTGAGCCCGCGAGCCACAACTACTGAAGCCCACGCACGTAGAGGCCGTGCTCCAGAACAAGAGAAGCCATTGCAATGAGAAGCCCGCACACTGCAACAGAGTAGCTCCCACTCGCCACAACCAGAGAAAACCTGTGTGCAGCAATGAAGACCCAATGCAGCCAAAAAAAAAAGTAAGATCTGTAAATTTTAATTTGTTGCTTTGTCTTGTAAGTCTAATAATCTATAGTTCCTATCCCTTTTTCCCCTTGAAAAAAAATTTTTTTTTTATTTTAATTTTTTATTTGGCCGTGCTGTATGGCTTGTGGGATCTTAGTTCCCCGACCAGGGATCGAACCCACGCCCCCTGCAATAGACGTGCGGAGCCCTAACCAATGAACTGCCAGGGAAATTCCCCTCCCCTTGAAATTCATTTATTGAAACAACTGGATTATTTATCCTGTGGAGTTTCTCACACTCTGAATTTTATTGTTTGCATACTCATGGCATAATTTAATATACTTCTCTGCCGTCTGATTAACTAAAAACTTATAGGTGTAGAGGTATATAGCCAGATTTGTATTTCACACTTTGGCAAGAACACATTGCAGATGGTGGCATGTCTGGTTGTTTCTCGTTATATGATGTTGGGAGGCTAAATGCATTTATTTCATTAATTCTATAAAAGATTCTTCGTTTATTAGCTGGAAAGCTTCTGTAAGAAATTTCCCCTCACTATTAGATACAGTTCATAGAGGAAAGGAAATGCTTGATTCTTCCTTCCCTTTATTTACCTGTCTTCACAATAATAATGATCTGGTGGCTTTGCTTCTTATAAAAGTGATCAATTATTATTATTTTTTAATCAAAATGCATTAATGAATTTAAGCCAATCCACCACAGTTGTTATTCTTATTGATGCTCAAATCATTTCGCTTTTGGCCAGTGGGAGCCTCTTCACATTGGCTCCTAAATCAACATAACCCTAATCATCTTTGATAGCTTCTTTGCTCTCTGGTGTGACAGGGTGTTACAAGATCATCTTGTACATTTCCTGCCCCTTTTGAGAGTGAAGGGAAGTGCTATTAATTATGTCAGGACAGTGGTGTAAATGGGACTCCAGGACAAACAGGGATATTTGGTCACTTTATATTTAGCCTTCACTGTGTATGATTGGGTGTCTGCAGTTCCCTCACGCAGGGCTAATGTCGTGCACTTCAGGGCCTGGCTGCGCGTCGTGGGCCATGCCGCTGTGACAGGAAAGGTGCCGCTCCCAAGGGGTGTGACCTTTGTAAGAGAAACCCCTTTTTATCCCCTGGGTGTTAACAGAACCAGGTAACTTTCTGCCCAAGGTGTGTCCTGGGGAGCTAACGCATTAAAAAATTGCTTCTCAAAATGTATGCCAGGGTGAATGTTGTCTGCAGGCTCATTAAGTGTGCTAAAAATACTTTCCGTACCTGTTTTATCCCGGCCTAGGGAAAAGTAGGAGAACCTTTGTTTCTTAAAAAATAAGCTGGTTTCAAGTCTACTTCTGAGACAGGGAAAGGAACTGGCAGAACACGTTTCTCTAGAGTCTACTTGTTCTTTTAAAGTCTGCCCAAGTTTCTCAACCTCCACACTATTCTCCCTTTGTGTCAGGAAATTCTTTGTCTTGGAGGCTGCCCTGGCTTTTTTGTGCGTGGTATGCTGTTTAGCAGGATCCTTGGCCTAAATCTACTAGATGTTTCCAGGCCTAGCTAAATGTCTCCTGGGGGCAAAACTGACTCTGGCTGAGAACCCCTGCCCTTAGGGTTCAGGGTAGGAGCTGAAACGAATTAGATGGTTTAGCTATTGAAAGGACTGGGCTTCCAAGGCCTGGAGCTATTTCCTGCTAACCTTAAAGAGCCCTGGCCTAATTTCTAGAAAACAAAGGAGTTACTAGAGATCATGTGGGTTAAATGTAGTGTTGCCAAGCAGAGCCCAAGAGCTTTTGAAGTGGAATCTCAGGATGGGGTGCTGGGGTCTATCACAGGCAGCCTGCGTGGTTGCTTTGGGTTCCTTTCAGGCAAGCACCTGCTGCACTCCTCCACACAGCCGTGAGCTTTTGCCTGGGGCTAGGTTCACTGTCCTCAGTGAACGCATGCACGCGGTGAGAGCCAGTTAAGCACGGTGCAGCCAGTTCCAACTTTTTTGCCTCTATGATAAGGTCTCCGAAGGCCCACAGTAGTCATAAATACTTGAATGGATGAAAGACTTGGATTTCTACCTTTTTCGTAGCTAGAAGGCTCTCTTGAGGGTGCCTTAGGAGGGAAGAACCCTGCAGCAAGTTGCCCCCCAGCGGCCCCCGATCGGGCAGTCGTCTGTAGCTGCTGTCCTGCCAATTGCAGTTACGTTGAATTCACTTAGAAATTCTACAAGTCAAAGAAATTCACTTGGGCTTCTTACAATTTCATATTCCTATCTTGCCTTATTTTCCTTTATTATCTTCAGTGAAGGGCATATTTCTAGAGATTGGTCTTGTCCAGCCCATTCCCAGGACTGACCTGTTTCAATAAAAAATTTCAGGAAACGTTTGTTATAAAGTGGGGAGGGTAGGCAATTGTGTTCCTTGTGTTTGTCGCTGGGAGTTTAAACTGCTGGGAGAGTGAGGATGGAAGGGGTGGGTGATGCAGGTGTTGGGCCCTGAGAAGCAGAGGGACTTAGGAGCTGCAGTTTGGAAGAGCAGAGAGGTTCCAGTAGAAGGGCTGCGATCGCTGCCACGTGCACCATCGTCTAAGTGGCCAGAGACCAGGAAATAGGGCAGATGTAAGAGCTTGCTTCATGTTTTCCCTTCCTAGTTAAAAAATGTGTTTTATTGAGAAGGCGGTATATTAGCTTTTAGAGAGACTGGGAAAAAGTGGTGGTAGAAGTCTGTATTTGCCTTCTTGAGTCCCACCTGCAGAAGCTGTTTGGGTCTTACACCATCTCCATGTCTGTGAAGAATTTGAGAAAATCCGGTCTCTATCGTCTAGACATTTCGCTGACTCCTGTGCAAGGGCTCAGCACGTGCTGTGAACCGGAAGAGCAGAGTGAACGATAAGCCGTTTATCGTTGAGAACCAGTGTTCCCACTAGGTTTTCCCAGTCTTCAGTTCTAAGCGTTCTAAGGTGCTAATGGAAAGAATGGAAAATAAGAGGTGGAAAAACCAAGAGTTTAAACAGTGTGGTGGTAGCACAAATGGAGGGATGGAGTGGAATACAGGGTTCAGAAATAGACCCAGCTCTATATGGAAATTTAGCTTATAATAAAGATGGTATCTCAAATCACTGGTCAGAGACTGATTTTTAAAATAATGGTACTGTGATACCCACATAACCATTTGGAAAAAGATAAAAATAGATCCATTTCTCACACCATATTCAAGAATAAACTTCAAATGAATCAGGAATCTAAATGTGAAAAAATGAAACTACAAGTACTAGAAGACAGTGTGAATGAATTCCCCTAAAACACAGGTTCAGGGAAAGGCTTTTAAAGTATGATTCAAAATTCAGATATAATAAAAGAAAAGATTGATGAATGCCTATGTAAAAAATTTTAAAAATGGCAAAAACAAAAAGCAGAGACAAATGACACATTGGGAGAAATAATTGCAACATAATGCAGAAGTCTAATATTCCTCATATACCAAGGGGGGAAAAAAAAGACCTAAAATCCTATGGAAAAATTGACAAACTTGAATTTACAAAAAAGATAAAAATGGCTCTCAAACATATGAAGAGTTGTTCACCATCACTCATAATGAAATAAACACCAATTAAAACTACCCTGAGATATTATTTTTTATCCCATCAGGTTGGTCAAAAGTCAGAAGCCTGACAATACATGCTCTTGATGAGTTTGTGGGGAAACTGGAATTCTTAAGTGCTGATGGAATGCAAAATGGTACAACCTCATGTGGAGGGGAATTTCGCAATATCTGACAGAATTTACTCTGTGACACACCTGTAAGTTCTGTGTGAATTTCCCCTGAAGGCACACGTCTAACAATATGAAAATACATCTGCACAAGATTATTCATTGCAGCATTCTTTGTAACTGCAAAAATACCAGAAACTGCCTAAACGTGCAAGACAGGTGGTTGGAAAAACTATGGCATGTCTACACGATGGAGTATTAGGCAGCTTAAAAAAACAACATTATTGGGTCATTTGAGAAAATTGAAATATGGATCTAGATTAAATTATTGTATTAAGAGTAAGGGCACTAACGTTAATAACTGTGCTGTGGTTATGTAAGCGAATATCCCTATAAGGAAATACAGAAGTATTTAGGGATAAAGGACCATTTGTGTGGGTTTTGTGTGTGTTGAGGTAGAGAGGTGGGGGTGGGGAGAGGGAGAAGGAGGGGGAGAGGGAGAAGGGAAGGGAGAGGGGAAAGAGAAAGGAAGAGAGAAGACAGGAAATGGGGTAAAAAAGTTAATGATAAGTGAATCTGGGTAAAGGATATATGGATATTTTGCACTATTCTTATTGCAACTTTTATGTAAGCTTGAAATTATTTTCATATAAAAATTTTAAATGTAAAAAGAAAAGAACAGGATTTACCAGTTACTGTGGGAGGAAAAGAGTTCCAAGCCCTTGTCAGATGATACTTGCGCCAGGTGGGAGTGGGAGGGTGGAGCCGAGTATAACTAATGAGATGTGCGTGAGATGTGCTGATTTAATTACACCTGGTCTTGCACCGGGGCCGCATATTCACGCCCATCCTGTTTTCACTGTGTGCCTGGTTGGCCTGGGCTCGTTCACATGGTGACTGCAGGAGGACCTCTGGTGCTGGCAGCTTTCTTTCTTCATAGATAGTCCCATTTTCAGTGTCTTTATTCATCCTTGGTCTTGGTTTTGTGTTGGTGTCCTCACAAAATACTCTCAACTCACCAGCCCTTAGACTGATCATTTGCTTAAGGCTTCATGGTCTCTGTAGGTGCTCTCACCCATGTTACACCTCCTGCCCCAAATTAGAGACTATCTTTCCAAAAACTGCTGGTTTTAGGACATTGCTTCAGTGAGCATCTTTTGTAATTAATGTGTGTTCTGGTTAATGCATATATGCAGATGTCCCTGTGGACATTCAATCTTACAGTGTTTGGGAATTATTTCACAATTTATGACTTACTTGGTGCTCATGACAGACCTTTACAGCAGGGCAAAACTGATGGTCAAATAAATGAAATCTGGAAGGGTAACTGGTTTGAGCAGCAATGAGTTAAAAGGGAAAAGTTAGTCTAATTTTAGGATTGTTGAGTCTGAAATAATGGAAAGGTGGTTAGCTGTTGGGGACCAGACCAGAAGGCAGGTCAGGGTTGAAGGTCCAGTTTTTTGTTTTCTTAAATTCAGCTGTTAGGCTGGGAATTCAGCATCCAGAAAGCATTGGCTCCACACTTCCAGTGTGTGACAGAGATTATGTACCACCCAGTGACTGTGAGGGTACATCTGGAAGCTTCCCCAACGCCAGGCCCTAAGAAACCTCGAGGAGCTCAGCCCCAGCCCACATCCAGTACCCTCTCGTGCTGTCAGGTCAGCAGGAGCTGCCACACCTAGAGGCCTGCAACATTCCAGGGTCCACACCGTTCCCTAGCTTCTCTGCCCTTCCCCACCCCAAATGTGCCCCACACACCTCCCTGGTAAATCCCACCTGGCACTGATCACATCTCTACATGGAAGTATTTTATATTTCAGGAAACTCTGGGGAGCAGTGGGGCAGGTAACTAGTGGGGTTTAACTCTAGAAGATCATTTTCTCATGGAATAATGGCATCTGATTCAAAAAAGTCAATGTAGGGGATCTAGAGATGACCAGATCCATTGTCTTAGAACATTCCCTTGCTTTCCAGGTTACCGCAGGGGATATTGCTGCCTCTGGGTGGTACTCAACACTCAATAAAATCAGCTCTGTCAGCTTGCTGATGTGTGATTTACAGCGTTGCTAGTGGAGGGGTTGGCAAGTCCCTGTCATACTCAGTGCTCAAGAGGAAAACTCTCCTTAGGATATTCCGGATTGAGGGGAGGGTTAGGGTTCATGCTGTTAAATTAATTAAACAAGGAGACCATTAGAGGTGATTCTAAAGCCTTGGCAGCCTATATAAGCAAACCAAAACCTCAGCCTGTAAATGCCTCAAGGTTAAAAAAAAATCAAAACCTAAGGACAACCAATCACAAACAGCCAACTTGACTTTCCTGTATAAGGCAGCCTAAGCTATAGCCACTCAAATAATTTCCTCCCTTTGCCTTCTTGTCTTCTCTGTGAATGTCTTGCCCCTACGTCCTGTGGCTGGAATGATTTTTGCTCAGATAAACTCTTAAAATTTTTACTGTGCCTCAGTTTATCTTTTAACAATGCTTTTCAACAGAGATTCTCAAAGTGTCATCTGAAGACCACTTACATCAAAATCACCTGGGGAACTTGTTTAAAATGTAACTGGGGATGGAGCAGTTTTCCGTTGGGACCTAGGAGTCTTCATTTTACCCAACTTCTCAGGTGATAATACGCATGTAAATTTTGAGAAAGACTGCTGTATCATCGCTTGGAACACTGTGGCTTCACCAGAGCACTCATGGAAACATTTGAACAAATCCAGAAAGCTCCCCCCCACCACCAGCCCAAAGCAGATATGAGATGGTCCTACAAACGAACAGCAAGGCATGATCTTCATGGCAAAGTGCTGTTAATACTTTCAGCTGGTAGCCATAACGCAGGAATCTCTTTAACAACACAGGGTAGTCACATCGTGATTTCGCACTAGAAAAAGACTTTGATTTTTTTTTGTGGGGGGATCCGAAGTTCATTTACTGCTATGTCTTAGCACTCAGCACAATGCTGAGCTTAATAAAAGTGCTTAATAAAGGTTTCTTCAATGAATCCATTTCTTCAGTAGCTACCTAATATCTCCTTCTCCGCCTGGTGCCCCTTCCCTAATTTTCTCGGTTGCCATCGCTCCACCCCACTTTACGACCCATGATGAGGGAGGCAAATGAAGCACTTTTCTTTGGGCATCCCAGGAATGCAGCTCTACAGTAAACACTTGAATTCTTTTATACAGGAGGTTGTGCTTATCCATGACCAGGTGCTGGGTTGGGTATGGAGAGCACAGCAAAGCCAGTATGATGGGGTTAGAGTTGAGTGCTGCGGAGGATTCAGCAGGAACTCTCACAGAACCACATCTGTAAGTTATTCTGAGGGCCCAGTTACCGCCAGAAATACGAGACAGCAAATAAATGATTGCTGTTATTTTAAGTCACTGAGTTTGGGTGGTTGGTTATGAAGCAGTAGACAACTGAAGCACAGCCCTACCACGCTTCGTGTCGGCCTCTGGTCCCTGATCTGGATTTATTTGTCTTTATCGCACTTAGAACTCTCTGACATACTGTATGTTTATTTGTTCTTTTTTTTTTTTCTGTTCTCCGTCCCTATTCCCTGACACATCAGCTGCTGCATGAAAGTAGAAGCTTTGTTTTTTTTTGCTGATATATCCGCAGTGCTCATAAGGTACCTGGGACGTAATTGTCCCTTGAGCTCAAATTACATTTGTTAAATGGATGCAGTACCTGTGGTCCCTGGTGTGGAGACGGCACCCGCCGTGAGCAGAGGAAGTGTTATGTGACTTGGAAAATGTGATGTAGGAGATATTTATTATTCTAATTATTCTCGAAGATACTTCCACTTTCCTACTAGTGGTCCTTATAATACTATTCTAAAAATGTAGATAATGGAACTATTTTTTCCCCTTCTTTTTTTTTTTAATTTATTTTAATTTATTATTTATTTATTTATTTTGGCTGCACCGGGTCTTCTTTGTGGCGCGTGGGCTCTTCATTGCGGCACGCGGCCTTAGTTGTGGTATGTGGGATCTCAGTTCCCCTACCAGGGGTCGTACCCGGGCCCCCTGCATTGGGAGCTGGAGCCTTAACCGCTGGACCACTAGGGAAGTCCCCTCTCCTTTCTTCTTGAACATTTTATTTTTAAATAGAAATTAACATTTTGGTGTCTTCACAGGATTGGGTTTATGCTACCAAGTCTATAAGAGTGACTGAGCTTCTGAACTTCTTATAATTGACCTGTGTGCAGGTCATTCCTTCTTATCTACCCTGCAGCAAGCAGCCTCCAGGCCAGGACTAGAGCCAGGCTGAAAAGGTGTTTGCTGTAAGAGAAGGGTTATCTTATCCTACGCCCTTCCTTGGAAGCGTAGGCCTCAGAGCAGGAAGTGTCCGCACAACCCACTGATGAGCAAGGTCAGTTGAAGGTCTTTCAAATTTATTCGTTGCTGCCTCCCCCCGAACTTTTTTTTTTAAATCTTTTTCTTGTTCTTTTTTTTTGTTTTACCTTGAGACCAAACCATTGTATTATTCACCATTATAGTAAATGCATATGAAGACCTCTTCTCCATGCTGACGTCAGCTTTTCTTCACATCATTTTCATGGGTTTGAGGTGAGATTTTTTTTTTTTTTAATTAATTATTTTTGGCTGTGCTGGGTCTTCGTTTCTGTGCGAGGGCTTTCTCCAGTTGCGGCAAGCGGGGGCCACTCTTCATCGTGGTGCGCGGGCCTCTCACTATCGCGGCCTCTCTTGTTGCGGAGCACAGGCTCCAGACGTGCAGGCTCAGTAGTTGTGGCTCACGGGCTTAGTTGCTCCGCGGCATGTGGGATCTTCCCAGACCAGGGCTCGAACCCGTGTCCCCTGCATTGGCAGGCAGATTCTCAACCACTGCGCCACGAGGGAAGCCCCCTTGAGGTGAGATTTTATTGCTATTATTGTAGTTTTATGATTAGAGACTCAGGAAAGCTGAAATCCAATAATCCCAACTCCTGAGGGATCCCAAGGAAACAATATGTTCAAGGAACAATAGCAAACTTTGAGCCAAAGTACAACTCTGTCATATCTGAGTTATACCCAGTAACCTCCATCATGGGCTCACTGGTAAAAGGTGGGCTGAAAAGTAGCTTTGGCCTCCCTTGCTTCCCACTCTCAGCCCCAGATCTGAATTGAGGACCTGTGTGCT
The DNA here is from genome assembly GCF_949987535.1 of Balaenoptera acutorostrata. NCBI lineage: Eukaryota > Metazoa > Chordata > Mammalia > Artiodactyla > Balaenopteridae > Balaenoptera > Balaenoptera acutorostrata. The sequence continues at coordinate 6,496,532 of NC_080078.1, forward strand.
CAGGCATGGTGGGGAGAGAGAGAGAGAGAGAGAGCGAGAGAAGTGACTGGACCTAAGTGGAGACTCCAACCAGACATACGGATAGAAGATGAGCAGTCGGGGGCCAGGCTGGAAGGAAGGGAGCTTCATGCCTGGATGCTGACCCTTTAGGGCACACTGCCCTTCATTAAATATGGACCAGTGAACTCCCTGGGCTCTGATCAACCAGCTTGGTAACTCTTTTTCCTTGTCTGGTGTTGGGGAAATATAAAAGTATTGGTTAAGGCAAAATCATGGGGGGAAAGGCCGTAAGTGTTCTTTTTCCATGTCTGCTGTCAATTTAAATCAAAACATTAAAATTAAAAAAAAAGTTTTAAACTCCAACAATCCTGTTTGGGGTAGAGTTGAGGTGAACTCTGCAAAGTGGAAGAATGCAAAGCAGAGCATGAAAGGGGCTATGATAGAATTCAAATTATATGGAGTTTCAGAGGAGAAAAAAATACTTCCTTTTGACTGGGGAGACTTGAGGTGGCTTCACGAAAGGCATGGTATTTTATGCGAGCCTTGAAGGACAACTAGAGTTTTGATAGAAATGAGCAAAATGGGGTGGCTGGAATAGCATGAGAGAGACAAAAATGCACGGTGTATTTGGTGGAACGGCCAGTTTCAGAGGGACTGGAGTCAAATGGCCGGTAATCGGGCGGGCCAGGCCTGGGTGCCGGTTGCACTGACTTTCTGGGTAATGCTCTCCCAGCTCCGCCATACCCCTTGCAGCCTAGGATAACATCCTGTTGCTCAGGAGGCCACATACAACTTCTTCAGCCGTAAACTCGTTACATGAGGCCTTTCCCCTTTGTCTCCTTCTCCAGGTCAACTTGTAGAGAAGCACCTTCATAAGGATTATTGTGGCTCATGCCTTTTATGAGCTTCACACCCAGAGAACCAGCTCTAAGTCTAGCCTCTCTTCTCTCTTTACCATGTGGCCAGCAGACCTCTCTTTCCTAAGAAAAGCACATAAGCGGGACAGTATGGGGCCTGCGTAGGTGTTCAGCTGAGACAGTCATTATAGGCATTCCTGATACAAGTAGGTAGAGCTGTGGAGCTCCACCCAGCAGGACCCAAGGCCGAGAGTGGGACAGCTTTGAGGAGGACCGTGAAGCCTGTCTCCAAAGCTAGGCTCAACCCAGAGTGTGGGGTGGTGGTGGAGGAACTGGAGGAGTTTGGAAACTGGGATGCTTGAGGGTTGAGGGTCTGAGGCTCTGTGGGGTGCGTGCGGGCACTCAGAGGGCATCTCTTTGGCACAGGCTGTCAGCATAGGTCACAGATTCCTATGAACTCACCCTTCACATGAACCCTCTCCAGAAGGTCCGCAGATAGAGCTAGTTTATACCTGTTTATGTGGTCCTGTCTTTACGGGAGAGTTTATTCCCCTTTGGTAGTCTGGGCAGTCGGTGCAGGGGCCAAGAAGTTTTGGACTTGCAGATTACTTATGGAGCAACGAGAGGCTTCCCTGGCCGTGGTGACAACCCAGGACGATGAGGTCTGTGCTCCTCCCACCCTCTCTGTGTGGAGCCTGTCCCTGGGGTTCACCCTCTTCCTAGCACAGAGGCCCTGAAGGAGGGCTCTGCTGTCACAGCCCACGGGATAAAGCCTTCAGGTTGACCAGTTTCCTTAGAGCTCCCTTCATGTCCTTGTTCCTCAGGCAGTAGATAAAGGGATTCAGCATGGGGGTGACTACCATCTACATTACTGAAGCCAGAGAATCCTTGTCAGCTGCCTGGGAGGATGAGGGACTCAGGTAGACCCCTGTGATGGTCCCATAGAAGAGAATGACCACAGCAAGGTGGGAGCCGCAGGTGGAAGAGGTCTTTTGTTTGCCCCGGGCAGATGGGACCTGGATCACAGCAGACGCAATGTGGATGTAGGAGACGAGAACGCCAAGGAAGGGGATGAGGACCCTCAGGTCCCCCTCCGGCAGAATCATGAGTTGGTTGAGTTGGGTGTTGGAGCAGGGGAGCAAGGTCACCGGAGGAGTAAGGGATGACGTTGCTGGCACAGGACTCCAGCCGGGCCGTGAGGAGGGTGTGTAGCAGGGAGTGGAAGTGGGCGAGGCGCCGGGAGCTCCCCCGCATCAGGGCACAGGCTGGCAGACTCATGATCGTGGAGTCGTGCAGGGGCTGGCAGGTCGCTGTGTAGAGGTCATAAGCCATGGCCGTCAGGAGGAAGTTGTCCATGTTGGCAAGCAAAATGCAGAAGCAGATCTGGGCTAGGCAGCAGCCATAGGAAATGGACTGAGTCTGTGTCTGGGTGTTCACCAGCATCTTGGGGACTGTGGCGGAGATGAAGCAGAAATCTACCGGGGAGAGGTTGCTGAGGAAGAAGTCCTTGTGTGTGTGGAGGTGGGAGTCTGAGCCAATGGCCAGGATGATGAGCAAGTGCCCCACTGCCCCGACCAGGTACGTGACAAGGAAGAGCCCGAAGGTCAGCTCCTGCCTCTCGGGCTGGCTGGAGAGCCCTAGGAGGATGAGCTCAGAGGTGCTTGTGTGCGGTTTCCCCTCTCCATGGTTGGCTGGTCCTGCTAGGAGATCCAGACCAGGAGCAGACTTCAGAGAAGATGGAGGCGCCCATGCCGCCCTCCTTCCCCCATATAATCCCTCAGCTCACATCTCTGTGTTCATTTGGTAGAAACCCAAAAGAAGTCTCTCTGCCTATCAACCAGGGAGTCCTGTGGCCTCAACAGATCCCAAAGTCAGGATTTTAATGATTTTGCCACCAAAATACTACTGATCCTGAGCCCCACAAAGCCCCATGTGCCATCCCTCCAAGGAGAATCCTTGTGACATACGGCCCGGTACTCAGTGGTGGCAACAAGGGGGGTACTTAGGGTGTCTTAGCCCCCCAAAATTCTGTCGTGCTCTCATTCTTTGTTGTGATGTTGTCTCAATATTAAGTAAAGAGCTATAGGAATGTAATTTCCTCCCACCCCCCATAGGATTGCCACCCGAAGGCCCTTGCTATACAGAATTCTGGAACCACAGTGGCACGTACGTGGAACCTGAGGGTAATACTCGTAAACATCCTCCTTCCGCACAAACCTCCTTCCCCACCAGCATTTTATCTCCCCTGTTCTTCCACCCACATGGAGCCCAGGGATCAAGATGCTCCGGCTGCCACTCGTCACTGACTCTGGGCCACCTTGGTCCTGGTGATGCTGTGGGATGGAGTTGGCCAGAGCAAACCTGGACACAAGAGCCTGCCGACTGGGACGGCTCAGCCAGCCCTTCTGTTGGGGCTGACCCAGGAAGCGCCTCACCGCTGGAGGGAAAGAGTTGCCCCTGCAGATAACAAAGAGAAACTAAAGGTGTAACGTTGCCCAGACTGACAGAGTGGGCAGCAGGGCAGCATAGGGACCCCTCAAAGTTGGAGTTTGTAACAGTTCAGTGTGAGCTCAGCTGAAGTTTCATTAGATAGAAATGATTTTTCAGTGCTTCACAAGACATAGTTAGTTGGGATTTGGGTCCTATGGAATGTAAATCATCAAGAGGGAGGGGGAGAAAGAAGCAACTGGAGTTACTGTGCTGCTGGGGGATGGGGAACAGCTGACGGGGGAAATCAGTCTGGAAAAGCTTTGGGAATCGGTATGGCCCACCTGGGAAGTGGGCAGGCAGTGAAAGGGGTAAACGGCCTTGGGAGGCTTTGTCTGTGCTGCCATTTTGCTTGGAGCAAAGGCGCTTACCAGCTCAGTTGGGCAGCACACAGCAGGGGTGGAGATTTCAGCTCTGCAGCAGGACCCAGCTGAGCTCTTGGCCTCTGCTGAGCTGTGCCTTAGTATGGAAAATAAATGGCTCATTTTGAATTAATGTTTTACTGATGTGATTTTTTTTTTTAAAGGATCTGAGTATTTGGCGACCCAAAGGCAAGAATCTTTGGTAAAGGGCAACCATAAGATATAAATGCAGGAGGCTAAGAGAAATCTGTTTGGTGAAAAGTAAGAGTGAAGGGAAACATGTATTTAATACGGGTTAAATCCTCATTTGATCAGTACTGATTAAAACAGCTCTAAAACTGGGTGATGTGAGAGATGAGAAAACAATGAAGGAAATTGTTCGTGTTCCCAAGAAGCTTCTAGTCGAATGGAAAGGTAACAGTCCTTAGCCTAGGGAGCTGACATTAATTGAGCACCTACTGCGTGTCATATACAGGACTAGGCGTGTGCATGTATGTGCATGTATTTAATCCTCACAACGTATATAAGGTAGGTGTTATTATTCTGATTTTACAGATGAGTAAACTGACACCTAGAGGGTTTGAATAATTTCCCCGAAAGACATCAGGATTTGATTCCAGGTCGGCCTGATTTCAAAGCAGTACTTTGATTTTCTCAAAAAGACCAAGGAAGTGCTACTGGGTAAACTTAAACTTGGGGCATCAGTGTAAATGGATCAGGGAATCCTGCAGTGACCAGCACAGGGGCAGGAGGAGGGGAGTGTGGAGCAGGTTGCATAGGGCAGGGACATGGTGGAAGAGGGTCGCCTGTACTAGGGAGAGAGGGCTTGTTCGTATGGCTGCAGCATAGATGCCGAGACTGACACACGTGTGAATGGGAGCCGCGGTGCAGTGACAAAAGCTCTGTCCCTTTCTTGACTAATGTTCCTTTTGAACCAGGGTGTCTCCATCCTCTCTTTTCCTTCCCATCCTCCCATTTCCCCAGAGATATGGGAGAAGAACATTTCCTTGTTACTATGTCCCACTGGTTGGGAAGATAGTCTTTCCTAGTACTCCTATTTTAAGAACACCAAAGCTCAAAACGTCTAACTTCAAACAGAAAGGATCGCCACCCCCATAGCTTCTGGACCATTCCTGTCAGCATGCAGACATCCCCCAGTTTGAAAAATCCACCCTTGACCTCACATTCCCCTCCGGCCATCAGCTCATTTGTCTACTCCCCTTTTCTGCAAAAGTCCTCAAAATGTGGTCAGTACTCATTCTCCAGTTCCGCCTTCCTGTTCTCTCACGTAGCCCCCTTTTCAGGCCTCCCCACCAAGTCCTGGAACTTCCCTCCTTAAGGCCCCCATTGCTCGTCTGCTCAGGCTCCATTCCCGAAACCCAGCAGAAACCCAACAAGCTGGAGCCAGCGCTGCTGGTCACTTCCCCCTTCTTTTCTTCTTTTTTTCTTTTAATATGTAAAGTGATTTCATTACTTATTTCTTTATTTTTTAAAAATTTATATTTTATTTATTTTTATTTTTGGCTGCGTTGGGTCTTCGTTGCTGCACGCGGGCTTTCTCTAGTTGCGGCGAGCGGGGACTACTCTATGTGGCGGTGCGCGGGCTTCTCATTGTGGTGGCTTCTCTTGTTGTGGAACATGGGCTCTAGGTGCACCGGCTTCAGTAGTTGTGGCACATGGGCTCAGTAGTTGTGGCTTGCGGGCTCTAGAGCGCAGGCTCAGTAGTTGTGGCGCACGGGCTTAGTTGCTCCGCGGCATGTGGGATCTTCCCTGACCAGGGCTCGAACCCGTGTCCCCTGCATTGGCAGGCGGGTTCTTCCCTGACCAGGGCTCGAACCCATGTCCCCTGCATTGGCAGGCAGGTTCTTAACCACTGCGCCACCAGGGAAGCCCTACAATAGTCTCTTAACCGGGCTCCCTAAAGCCTCAGCAGTCTGTTTCTACACAGCATCCAGGGTGAATGTTAAGAAATGTAAGTCAGATCATGTTACTTCCTTGCTCAGAATCCTCCAGTGGCTTCCCATCTCACTCAGAACGAAACCTAGAGTTCTCGCCAAATCCCACAGGGCTACGCATGACCCGGGCCTCTGCCCTCTCCCTGATCTCACCTCCTTTATTACCCCTCACTTTTGGCAGGCCAGCCACGATGGCATCCTCACTGTACCTGGACACACCAAGCACGTTCCTACATTAGGGTCTTTGTACTTGTTATCCCACTGCCGAGAATTCTGTTCCATTATGATTTACTTCAGTTTGATTTCTGCTAAAATGTCACCTCTGTTCAGGGTTCCCCCACCACCTATCTAAAATAGTACCCCTGAATCTGTCTTCTTTCTGATTTTTGCTTTGTCTTTATTCTCAGCACCATTTCTCTCTCTTATCATCTGTTTTATCTATCTGTCTAAGCATCTATTATCTATCTATCTATCATCACTGTGTTTCTCTAGAATATAAGCTCATGAGAATGAGAGCAGGAACTTTATTTTTATGTATTACCATATTCCCAGTTTCTAGAACCGTGTCTGGACTATAGGAGACATTCAATGTTGTTGAACAAATGGGTAGCTGTTCTTAACGTCCCCCTTTGTGGTCTCATGCCTTTGAGATTGGGTGAGACCTTAAAGATAGTCCTCCTTCCCCTGATATCAACCTAGTGTCTTCCAAATGTCAATCATATTTACTTATCACCTGTACTTTTGTTTCCTTAATAGTTATTTAATTCACTAATTTTGTTAATTGTAATCCATTTATTAGAAAAGAAAGTTTGTACACCATTATAGCATAAGAAAGTAGTATCGCTTATTGAATTTTAGCCAGTACCATTACCTGCAGAGAGTTCTGAGCATGAAACCCACGTTTTCTTGGTTAAAAAAGGAGAATGTAAAGTTGTAGAGAGGAGTTAGAGAAATAGCACCAACCTGAGTGTTTTTCTGAGAGGTAGTCAGAAGGGTTGGGGGAGAAGTAGAAAGAACTCAAAAGGGAATCACTTTCTCACCAGGCTATTTGGTGCCATTTGTCTCCATCTCTGTAAACCACCTAATGCCAACTTTCAGACCCCTGTAGGTACGGGCTCCACACTGTGGGCAGCATTGCACTAACCCATACATGCCTGGACTTGGACACCTGTTTGTTCAGGTCTCATTTCTGTTCCTGATCCTTGGGCAGCCAGCACATGGGTTGACTTTGTTTTCTTGCATCATCGGCAGCTCTGCGTCTCTCTCTGGTGACCACCGCAGCTCTGGGGTTTGTGTCAGCCTGGACACTGGACCTATTTTATGAAAGCCCAAGGGGTGGAGAAAAATGCTTGTCTTTGACTTCGAGGTTCTCATGTTTAATTTTCTCCAATCATTGAGCCATAATTAACTCTGTTTAAATAACTTAGAGGGGGAAACAACGAATTAAAAGTGCTAGCAAAATATAGATAATAAAACTAAAAATGGAAACAAACCACATAGAAGAAGAAAAATAAAGTAGAAATCTGATAATTGATTATTTGAAAAACAATTGATAAACAATATCAATTTTGATAATGATAATGAAAATTAAAATGAAGTCAGGATTTGGAAAACATACTTAATACAAAAGATTTATATTTAAGTTGAATATTCTTTTCAATTGTGGGCTAATACATCTTATCAAATGAAAAATAGATGGCTACTTACAAATGTATGAAATATCCCCAAAGATGCAAAAATGAATTAGAGAACATGAATATAATGATAATAGAGAAAGAAACATAAAGTTATTAAATAGTTTCTAAAGGGGCATCTGATTCCACTGTCTTCAAAATCTTCTAAGAACCAATAATTCATTCAGTAATAAAAATTTTAAAAATATAGAAAATTATAGCATATTAATAATCTGTAAAATGGATAGAGTGATAATATTTGCTTAAAGGGGCTGTTGTGAGGATTACATGAGAAAATACCCATAATTTGTATAGGACAGTGCATTGCACATAGTAAGCAGGTAACCAGGCTATTACTATTACTATTATTATTCAGTTCACTTTTATTTATTTATTTATTTATTTATGTGTTTATTTTTTTAAAATTTAGTGGGAGATTTTTGAATGAAATTGATATGGGCTAAAGTCTTTTTTAAAAAATTATTAGCACCTTTAATTATTATTTATTTATTTATTTATTTTGGCTGTGTTGGGTCTTCGTTTCTGTGCGAGGGCTTTCTCTAGTTGTGGCAAGCGGGGGCCACTCTTCATCGCGGTGCGCGGGCCTCTCACTATCGCGGCCTCCCTTGTTGCGGAGCACAGGCTCCAGACGCGCAGGCTCAGTAGTTGTGGCTCACGGGCCCAGTTGCTCCGCGGCATGTGGGATCTTCCCAGACCAGGGCTTGAAGCCGTGTCCCCTGCATTGGCAGGCAGATTCTCAACCACTGCGCCACCAGGGAAGCCCCGCTTTTAGAGGCAAATATTTTAAACTCAAGCTAAACAAAGACAATGAAAGGAATATTTTAGACCAATTTTGTTCATAGATATAGATAGAAATGCCCCAAGTAAAATATCTGCAAAGAAAATAGCACATTAAAAGAATTAACTGTTAAACTCAAGGAAATCCAATAACCTAGTTCACCATGAACAAAATATAAAAATAGTGTAATTAGACCTGGATAAAGCATCCAGATAAATGTATCATTGCCTTATAGATTAAAACTCTGAAAACATTAGGAGAGTTTTTTCTTAATGTAGTAAGCTGTGTATTTAAAAACAAGATTCAACATCTGTTTACTGAAGACTTAAACCTTTTCCCTCAAAAGAACAAGAAATGGATGTTCTCTGTTATTATTCCTTATATAATATTTCACTAGAAATGCTGGTGATGGTTATCTTAAAAGAAAGAGATAAAAACATAACTTTTTTACACAATATCTCTTATAACTAAAGTCTTAATAGAAATGAAGTCATTGCTAAAAATAAAGTTAGTTGAGTAAAGTTGTAGGCTATAATATCACACAAAAATCAGTAAATTGGTTACTGATATATCAATAATAAAACCACAAACAAAGCACTGAAAAAGATGATTTCATTCCCACTAATGATAAAATAGATTATTTGGATTTTAATTCAACTTGAAAATGAAATATTTGTTCAAAGAAAGTTGTAATGGATAAAGGTATATATATGATATAAATAGATTTTAATTGAAAGGTTTAGGTATATTTACATGATCATGCTTTCCAAGTAAGTATATAGATATTTTATTAGTAGTAATAAATTAATAATAAATATATACTCTACAGGAGGCACTGTACTAAGTACTTAAATATTAGCTTTTAAATTCTACCCCAGACTCAACAGATAGGTACTATTATCTAACTTACAGAGGTTTACAAGTTAAGTAAATGTAATAAATGTAGGAATTTTACATTAGGGACTGTACAGCAGGAAACAAATCCTATGGAAAAATAAGGTAATTCAGATATTTGTTGAAAGATTATTCCTTCCTAAATTCAAAAAAAATTGGAACAACCAAATGCTCAAAATAATAAAAGAATAGCTTTGCAGCTACGATGTATCGATGCAGTGGAATACTATACAGATACTAAAAATGAAAGAATGTGTCAATATGTGGCTATTTGTCTATGATACAGACTTTGAAAGCAGAACATAAGATAGCATGTACATACAGATGACACCTATTTCAGAATGTACATCTGCCAACAAAAATAAGATGTTAATTTGGAGGGTAATAGGAACAGTTTGAGGTTTAATTTCCACTGGTTCTTTCCTTGCTAAGTTGCTTACATTCAACGTGATGTGAAATAGGCCATGGTGGGCAGTACCTGCTCTGCTTCTGAGCTGGTCTTAATGTCAGCAAACATTATCAATTGTATCTGCCAGGGATAAGCATTAGCAGTGGGTGGAATTACTGGATAGGCCTCCATAGTCGGGAATGAGGGCAGGGGCTGAGTGAGGTTGTCCAGGAATTGAATCCTGTGTGATTTTAGGAAGTTTGTGCTCTGATTTCTTCTCTATAAAGTGATGGGGTTGGAGCCCTAGCTGGTTTCCAAGGTCCCCTGCTGGTCTCTGGTCCTGCCTATCTTTGAGAAGTGGAGGAGATGCCTTTGGGCTTATATGTTTTGGGGCATTGGGAGAGGAGTGTCTCCTCTCGCCCCTACACTGGCACTGTCCTGTCCACTTGTTCTGATTTCTGCCAACCCCACCCAAGGAATAGGCCTCCTCCTGAGTTGCTCCTCTTCCTAAGGAGGGGCAGACAGCTCAGAAGCAGCCTACAGCCAGAGACACAACCTCTGGCCCCATGGAAAGCAGGGCGAGGAGTGCATCTGTGCCTGGAAGGCAGGGTGAGCAAGGAGGCTCCAGTCCCTGATTCTTGGGCCTCAGGGAGGTATGTGGGCCTCACACTTGGATTATTTGCAGAGCTACTCGTGGCCTCTAGGGAGCAGTACCCAATGGGCATTGTTAAAAATAAATGTGCAGTGATTACCTTGGTGTGGCTGGGCACAGTTCTCCTGGGCTCCACTTCATCTCCTTAGGGTTTTTCTACTGGAAAGTTATTGCTTTAATGGTTTAATTTGTAACTTTTGTCTACAGGGGATATCAATAGTTTCTTTTAATCTTCAGTCCAGGGAACTCATCTTGTTTATTCAATCAGATCAGAACTCCAATGTTCATGTTGATGGTCATTTTTTAAAATTGTGATTTTTTAAATTGAAGTATAGTTGATTTACAATGTTGTGTTAGTTTCAGGTGTACAGCAAAGTGATATATATATATATATGAATAAACAATGCTATTGCATACTTAATAGACTACAGTATAGTATAAAATAACTCTTATGTACACTGGGAAACCAAAAAATTTGTGCAACTTGCTTTATTTTGGTGCTCTGATACCAAACATGCAGTGCAATATCGCTGAGGTATGCTTGTGTGTGTGTGTGTGTATATATATATATATATATATATATATATATATATATAAAATAGATATATATATAATAGTAGCCATCCTAATGAGTGCGAGGTGGTACCTTATTGTGGTTTTGATTTGTACTTCCTTAATGATTAGTGCTGTTGAACATTTTTTTCATGTTTGAATAAACAAATGGCTTAGCCATTTGTATATATTGGGAGAAATGTCTATTCAAATCCTTTTCCAATTTTTAAATCAAATTTTTTTTTATTGTTAAGTTGTAGGAATTCTTTATGTATTCTGGATATTAACCCCTTATAAGATATAAGTAAATATTTTCTCCCATTTCATAGGTTGCTTTTTCACTCTGTTAATTGTGTCCTTTGATGCACATTTTTAATTTTGATGATCAAGATTATCTATTTTTTCTTTTGTTTTCTGTGCTTTTGGTGTCATATCCAAGAAATTATTCCCAAATCCAATGTTATGAAGTTTTACCCCTATGTTTTCTTCTAAGTGTTTTATAGTTTTAGACATTAAATTTAAGGCTTTTATCCATTTTTAGTTCATTTTTGTATGTGGTATAAGTTAAGGGTCCCACTTCTTTCTTTTGCATGTGGATATTCACATTTCCCAGCACCATTTGTTGAAAAGACTGTTATTTCCCCACTGAACGATCTTGGCACTCTTGTCAAAAATCACCTAGCCATTTTTATGAGGGTATGCCTCTGGGCTCTCTATTCTGTTCCATTAGTCTATATGTCTGTCTTTATACCAGTACCACACTGTTTTGATTACTGTAGCTTTGTAGTAAGTTTCAAAATTTGGAAGTGTGAGACCTCCAACTTTGTTCTTCAAGATTGTTTTGTCTACTCAGGGTCCCTTGAGATTCCATATGAATTTAAGGATGGGTTTTTCTATTTCTAGGGGAAAAAAACATGCTGTTTGGGATTTGATAGAAATTGAATTAAACCTGTAGATTGCTTTGGGTAGTATTGACATCTTAACAACATTAATTCTTCCAGTCATGACCATGGGGTGTCTTTCCATTTATTGGTGTCTTTAATTTCTTTCAGCAGATTTTTATAGCTTTCAGATTTTTATAGCTTACAGGTCTTTTGCCTCCTTGGTTAAATTTAATTCTAAGTATTTTATTCTTTTGGCTGCTATTTTAAATGGAATTGTTTTTAAGATTTCCTTTTCATACTCTTCATTGTTAATGTATAGAAACACAACTGATTTTTGTATTTTGTAATTTTAAAAAATTTATTTATTTATTTATTTTTGGCTGCGTTGGGTCTTTGTTGCTGCGCATGGGCTTTTTCTAGTTGCAGCGAGCGGGGGCTACTCTTCGTTGTGGTGTGCGGGCTTCTCATTGCAGTGTCTTCTCTTGTTGTGAAGCATGGGCTCTAGGTGTGAGGTCTTCAGTAGTTGTGGCATGCGGGCTCAGTAGTCGTGGCTCACAGGCTCTAGAGCGCAGGCTCAGTAGTTGTGGCACATGGGCTTAGTTGCTCTGTGACATGTGGGATCTTCCCGGACCAGGGCTCGGACCTGTGTCCCCTGCATTGGCAGGAGGATTCTTAACCACTGTGCCACCAGGGGAGTCCCTGTATGTTGATTTTTATATCCTGCAACTTTGCCGAATTTGTTTATTAGTTTTAACATTTTGTGTGTGTGGAATCTTTAGGGTTTACAACATATAAGATCCTGTCATCTGTGAACAGAGATAATTTTACTTCTTTCTTTCCAATTTGGATGCCTTTTATTTCTTTTTCTTGACTAATTGTTCTGGCTTGGATTTCTAGTATTATGTTGAACATAAGTGGTGAAGGCCCTTGTCTTGTTTCTGATCTTAGAGGTAAAGCATTTAACTCTTGACCATTAAGTATGATGTTAGCTGTGGGCTTTTCATATATGGCCTTTATTACGTTGAGGTAATTTCCTTCTATTTCTAATTTGTTAAGTGTTTTTATCATGAAAGGATATTAAATTTTGTAAAATAATTCTTCTGTATCAATTGAGATGATTAAGTGATTTTTTCCCCCTTCATTCTGTTAATATGTTCTGTTACACTGATTGACTTTTGTGTGTTGAGTCATCCTTACATTCCAGGAATAAATCCTACTTGGTCATGGTGTATGAGCCTTATAATGTTCTTTTGAATTCTGTTTGCTAGTATTTTGTTGAGAATTTTTGCATCAATACTCATTAGGTGTATTGGTCTATAGTTTTCTTTCTTGTAGTGTCTTTGCATGGCTTTGGTATCAGGGTAATGCTGGTATCATAAAAGTGAGTTTGGAAGTCTTCCTTCCTCTGATTTTTTGGAAGAGTTTGAGAAAGATTGGCATTAATTTTTAAAAATGTTTTGTGGAGTTCACCGTGAAGCCATCTGGTCCTGGAGTTTTCTTTTCTGAGATATTTTTGATTACTGATTCAATCTCTTTACTAGTTATAGGTCTGTTCAGACTTTCAGTTTCTTCATGATTCAGTCTTGGTAGGTTGTATGTTTCCAGGAGTTTATCCATTTCTTCTAGGTTAGCCAAGTTTTTGATGTACAACTGTTCATAGTAGTCTCTTATGAACCTGTGCATTTCTGCAGTGTCAGTTGTGATGTCTCCTCTTTCATTTCTGATTTTATTTAATTTATTTCTTTTCTTTCTTTTTCTTAGTCTTGCTAAAGATTTGTCAATTTTATTTTTTCAAAAAACCAGTTTTATTGATTTTTCTCTATTGTCCTCTTAGTCCCTATTTAATTTATTTCTGCTATGGTCTTTGTTCTTTCCTTCCTTCTCCTAACTTTGGGCTTAGCTTGTTATTTTTCTAGTTCCTTGAGGTGTAAAGTTAGGTTGTTTATTTGAGATTGTTCTTTTTTCTTTTTAATATAGGTATTTACTGCTATAAACTTCTCTCTTAGAATTGCTTTTGCTGCATCCCCTAAGTTTTGGTATGTTGTGTTTCCATTTACGTTGGTCTCAAGATATTTTTTGATTTCTCTATGATTTCTTCTTTGACCCACTGATTGTTCAGGAATGTGTCATTGACTTCTTTCAATTTTTTAAAATAGATCTTTATTGGAGTATAATTGCTTCACAATACTGTGTTAGTTTCTGTTGCACAACAAAGCAAATCAGCCATATGCATACACATGTCCCCATATCCCCTCCCTCTGGAGCCTCCCTCCCATCCTCCCTATCCCACCCCTCTAGGTCATTGCCAAGCACCAGGCTGATCTCCCTATGCTATGCTGCTGCTTCCCACCAGCCAACTATTTTACATTTGGTGGTGTATATATGTCAATGCTACTCTCAGGAATGTGTCATTTAATTTCCACATATTAGTGAATTTTCCAGGTTTCCTCCTGTTATTGATTTCTAGTTACATGCCATTGTGGTCACAAAAGATGCTTGATATAACTTCAGTCTTCTTATGTTGGTTAATACTTTTTTTGTGGCCTAACATATGATCTATTCTGGAGAATGTTTTGTGTGCACTTGAGAAGAATGTCAATTCTACTGCTGTTGGATGGAATGTTCTGTATATGTCTGCTAGGTCTATTTGGTCTAAAATGTAATTCAAGTCCAATACTTCCATATTGATTGTTTGGATGACCTACCCATTGTTGAAAGTGGGGTATATCACTATATGCTTTCAGATATGTTAATATTTGTTTAATATATATAGGTAATCCAAGGTTGGGTGTGTGTATATTTACACTTGTTAGATCTTCTTGATTAAATGACCCCTTTATCATTATATAATGACCTTTTTTGTCTCTTATTACAGTTTTTGACTTAAAGTCTATTTTGTCTGATGCAAGTATAACTCCTTTGCTCTTTTTTGGTTTCCATTTGCATGGAATATATTTTTTTCTATTCCTTTACTTTCAGCCTATGGGTGTCCTTAAAGCTAAAGTGAGTCTCATATCAGCAGCATAGAATTAAGTCTTATTTTTTAATCCATTCTGCTACTCTGTGCATGCAGAGTGGTCATGGAGTCAGGGTCTGAAGTGTGGGTACAGGCAGAGCAGCCATGGCTCTGGGGCCTGGGACATTCACAAGGTTAAGGAGGGCTGACAGCCCTCACCCTGAAGTGGTGCAACAGCAACTCCTTCTCGGGAGGGGTGTGGAGTGGTGTCTCCCTCTTCAAGTAGTCTGTAGTCACAAAGGCTACCTGTGTCCTCTGCAAAGCAGGTCATTGGGATCCATGCTGAGGAACACTATGTGACCCTCCACTGAGATATCTGTGGGAGCCTGCAGTTTTTGATTTAGAATCTATTTTGTCTGATATTAGAATAGCCATCCCTACTCTCTTTTGGTTATAATTTATACTGAATATCTTTTTCTAACCTTTCACTTTCAACCCATGTATGTCATTAGATCTAAAACAAATCTCTTATAGACACAGTATCATCGGATTCTATTTGTTTTACCCATTCTGACAATCTCTGTCTTTTGATTGGGTAGTTTAATCCATTTATATTTATATTTAAAGTAATTACTAATAGGGAAGGACTTGCTATTACCATTCTGATATTTGTCTTCTGTATGTCTTATAGCTTTTTTGGACCCTCATTTCCTCCCTTACTGCCTTCCTTTGTGTTTGGTTGATTTTTTTTTGTAGTGACATGTTTTGATTTCCTTCTCATTCCTATTGTGTATATTCTATGGATATTTTCTTTGTGGTTACCATGGGGATTACATAAAACATCCTAAAATTATAACAACCTATTTTTTTAAAATTTATTTATTTATATTATTTTTGGCTTTGTTGGGTCTTCATTGCTGCGCACATGCTTTCTCTAGTTGTGGCGAGCAGGGGCTACTCTTTGTTACAGTGCGTGGGCTTCTCATTGTGGTGGCTTCTCTTGTTGCAGAGCACAGGCCCTAGGCACGTGGGCTTCGGTAGTTGCGGTATGTGGGCTCAGTAGTTGTGGCTCACGGGCTGTAGAGTGCAGGCTCAGTAGTTGTGGCACATGGGCTTAGTTGCTCCATGGCATGTGGGATCTTCCTGGACCAGAGCTTGAACCCGTGTCCCCTGCATTTGCAGGTGGATTCTTTTTTTTTTTCTTTTTATTTATTTATTATTTTTGGCTGTGCTGGGTCTTCGTTTCTGTGCGAGGGCCTTCCCCAGTTGCGGCAAGCGGGGGCCACTCTTCATCGCAGTGCGCAGGCCTCTCACTATCGCGGCCTCTCCTGTTGCGGAGCACAGGCTCCAGATGCGCAGGCTCATAAGTTGTGGGTCACGGGCCCAGCTGCTGTGCGACATGTGGGATCCTCCCAGACCAGGGCTCGAACCCGTGTCCCCTGCATTGGCAGGCAGATTCTCAACCACTGCGCCACCAGGGAAGGCCTCTTTTTTTTTTTTAACATCTTTATTGGAGTATAATTGCTTTACAATGTTGTGTTAGTTTCTGCTGTATAACAAAATGAATCAGCTATATGTATACATATATCCCCATATCCCCTCCCTCTTGCGTCTCCCTCACACCCTCCCTATCCCACCCCTTTAGGTGGTCACAAAGCATGGAGCTGATCTCCCTGTGCTATGCGGCTGCTTCCCACTAGCTATCTGTTTTACATTTGGTAGTGTATATATGTCAATGCCACTCTCTCACTTCATCCCAGCTTACCCTTCCCCCTCCCCATGTCCTGAAGTCCATTCTCTACATATGCGTCCTTATTCCTGTCCTGCCCATAGGTTCTTCAGAACCTTTTTTTTTTTTTTAGGTTCCATATATATGTGTTAGCATATGGTATTTGTTTTTCTGCTTCTGATTTACTTCACTCTGTATGACAGACTCTAGGTCCATCCACCTTACTACAAATAACTCAGTTTCATTTCTTTTTATGGCTGAGTAGTATTCCATTGTATACATGTGCCACATCTTCTTTATCCATTCATCTGTCAATGGACACTTAGGTTGATTCCATGTCCTGGCTATTGTAAATAGAGCTGCAATGAACATTATGGTACATGACTCTTTTTGAATTATGGTTTTCTCAGTGTATATGCCCAGTAGTGGGATTACTGGGTCATATGGTAGTTCTATTTTTAGTTTTTTAAGGAACCTCCATACTGTTCTCCATAGTGGCTGTATCAATTTACATTCCCACCAACAGTGCAAGAAGGTTCCCTTTTTTCCACAGCCTCTCCAGCATTTATTTTTGTAGATTTTTTGATGATGGCCATTCTGACTGGTGTGAAGTGATACCTCACTGTAGTTTTGATTTGCATTTCTCTAATGATTAGTGATGTTGAACATCCTTTCAGGTGTTTGTTGGCAATCTGTATATCTTCTTTGGAGAAATGTCTATTTAGGTCTTCTGCCCATTTTTGGATTGGGTTGTTTGTTTTTTTGATATTGAGGGCAGGTGGATTCTTAACCACTGTGCCACCAGGGAAGTCCCATAACAACCTATTTTTGACTTCACTTACATAAAACTCTACCTCTTTACAGTTCTGCACCTTCCCACTTTATGTTATTGATGTCATGAATTATATCTTTATATGTTGTGTACCCATTAATATAGAGGTATAGTTATTTTTTATGCATTTGTCTTTTAAATCCTATAATAGAATAAAAAGTGGAGTTAGAAATCAAAGTTACAATAACACGGGTATTTATATTTGTCCATATATTTACCTTTACTGTAGATCTATATATTTTTGTATGGTTTTGAGTTACTGTGTAGAAAAAAAAAGATGACTCCATTTCTACCAGCCTATCGGAAAGTAAGGGCCTCCTTCTTGAGAGGTATTTGAAAATTTCTGGCTTCTGTTTCTGCTAAAGTAACTTCATAAGCATTGACTTATTAATTAAATAAGTTAATAATTTAATTAATAATTTAATGGGTATGAGCCTATAATATTTCAGGTAATATACATAAGGCCTTTTTTTTGGGTGAATATAATTTCTGGGCATGCAGGTAACAAACTTTTAGGTTGTCTTTCAATGTACATATTCTTAGAGAATTGAAACTGTCAAAGAAATCTTGACTTTTAGTGGCTGGCACCGGAGTTGTCCCATAATAGTGTGTTCCTGGGGTGAGCTGAATGCGTATTCTCAACTTTCCTGAACTAGTCTGATTATAATCTGAACTTCATAAGGTTCATGTGCCACACTGAGGTCGTTGTTTAATATTCAACAAGGATTATGCCAGCAAAGTAGTGCTGCAGGAAAACATGAGTTAAGTGTTGTCACTGGTGTCACTTGATTTGTGTTGCAACATATTCCACCTGGTTAATGATCTCAGTTACCACCCTTGCCTTGTATCTCTGTCTTCTAGGTCTGTAACCTTGGAAGTTTTGAACTTAGCTCATGGAATCCTAGTACCTGGCACTGAGAACATGTTGTACAACCTCCATATGTGACAGATAGGGAGCTGAGAGTGCAAGGGTCTTGTCCATCAGGTGAGTGAGCGACAGATTGGAGTGGTACCTTGGGGTCTGGACTCTCACGATGACTTCCTCTCAGCAACACTGTTCCAGTTATTCCTTCATTTCTTCTATAATCTCACGTCTGGTCAGATACAGCTGATTCCTGCTTTCCACTCCCTGCCTTCTCCAATGCTCCCTTCCATAGGTCACTCTGTGCCTCAGAGACCCTCTGTGGCCCTTGACAACATTCTTAGAAGGAATGCTTAGCCTCAGTTTACAAAGCTGTTCTGGGTGAAGCCGATGGGAGGCCTGGGCCTTGTCCACTTGGCATCATCATCTTCTGACGTCTGTTTCCCACCTTTAGGGGTGGTCCTCGCTTGAAAAGAGCTGATCCAGAGGGTCAGACTTGACCCTTTGGCTGATCTTGCAGTGCTCACTCAAGCTGCTGCCCTGTTCCTTTCTGCTCCATCTTTCATCTCTTAGACACGTCCTTTGTTCCAACCCAGCAATTCTGTGTGTTGTCTCCCTGCAGAGACTTTGCCTTCCAGGGCTGTGCCGGGCTCCATGGGGAGAGCTGTAGGCACTTGAGAGTGGCTTGTAGAAGGCTCTGGAACAGGAGGTAAGGCCAGAGTCAGCAGTTGGCAGGACAGGAGGGAAAGGCTGGGCCTCAAAAGGCCCTCACTGTCATTCAGTTGGATAAGCATGTCTTCCTAAGCTGTCTTGCCAGGCATGGTGCTTGATGGTGGAGAAATAAAAGCAAACTTACTTCCCTGCGTGGAGCAAGTCTATGAGCACCATTTTTTTCCAACAGCATGTGCTCAACTTCGTGTCTCTGTCACGTTTTGGTAATTCTCACGATATTTCAAACCTTCCACCAGCAAAAGATTATGACCTGCAGAAGGCTTAGATGGTGTTTAGCAATTTTCAGCAATAAAGTATTTTGAAAGTAAGGTATGTACATTGTTTTTTTTTTTTAAAGACATAATGCTATTGCACACTTAGTAGACTACAACAGATTGTAAACATAACTTATATGCACTGGGAAAACAAAAAATTTGTGTGACTTGCTTTACTGCGATATTCACTTTACAGCAGTGGTCAGGCACCGAACCTGCAATATCTCCAACGTATGACTACACTGTATTTGCATTCCTACCTTCCTTGAGTCACTTCTTTATCCTCTCAAAATGCTTCTTGGGATCACCCTCTAAATTAACTATTTATATCCAAGTATTTATCTCCGGGTCTGTTTGGGGGAAATTAAAACTAAGAGCCCTATTATGTACCTGGGGTTTTACATCCATTTTCTTATATACTTTTCACACAAGCCGTGGAATACGCATCGAATCCTTCTTAGAGATGAGGATGCTGAGGTTCAGAGAGGTTAAAATATTCCCCAGGGTCACATAGCTAATGAGGGTAGAACCAGTGTTGGAAACTATGTGTGACTCCTAAGCCTGTCCCATTTCTACCATTTCTGCTCTTTCAGGGAAAACCCCCTGCGTCAGGGTCAGCAGACCTAAGCTCTGGGTTCAGTTCTTCCTCCACATCAATGTGTGACCTTGGGCAGACCCCTTGGTTGTTCTTGGCCTAAATCTCATTTACATATTTAAAGGTTATCTCCCTGGAGCTGGACAGGATCAGACCTTTCTTTGGAATGTGCAGGGTTTGGACAACTCAGGTCTGCTGAGTTAATCCTTTACTGCACACTTTCATAGCTCTTTCTTGTCATTCAAGACCCAGCACAAACACAACTTCCTTAGAGGCTTTTGCCAACCAACCACCCTGAACTACCCTCATCACTTCTTACCGTTTTGCCTTGGTTTGTGTCATCATTGCTCTTTGCCATCTGTTTTCTTGTTTGTGTATTATCTACCTTCTCCTCTAGAATACAAATTCTTTGAGGGTGGAGATTTTGTTGATCATGTTGTATCTCAAATGCCAAGAACAGAGGATGGCAAAGAATAGTCATGAATAATAAACACTTTTTGCTGAATGAAGGAATCTGGACCACCATAGGCTGATTTCTAATACCTTTTCTAACTTTAAACGACCATTAATCAAGTTAAAGTATTCATATTTTTTAAACTAGATTTTGAGTTCTTGTAAAGAAAGACTTTTTCCCATGATTTTTTTACCTGAAAGTTCTGAAGGCTATTAGGCAGTCGGTTCTGTCAAAGGAGACTGGAGCCATGTGGACATATCTTGCATATGTTCTATAGCATTCCAGAGTTTTAGTTTCTTCAGTCAATCTTTGTTGAACTCTTTTTTTTAAAAAAATTTTAATCCACTAGCTACTTCAGTCATTATTATTATTATTATTATTTTTAATTTAATTTTGGCTGTGTTGGGTCTTCGCTTCTGTGCGAGGGCTTCCTCTAGTTGTGGCGAGCGGAGGCCACTCTTCATCGCTGTGCGCGGGCCTCTCACTATCGCGGCCTCTCTTGTTGCAGAGCACAGGCGCCAGACGCGCAGGCTCAGTAGTTGTGGCTCACGGGCCCAGTTGCTCCGCGGCATGTGGGATCTTCCCAGACCAGGGCTCGAACCCGCGTCCCCTGCATTGGCAGGCAGATTCTCAACCACTACGCCACCAGGGAAGCCCCTGTTGAACTCTTATTGTGTGCCAGGTGCTTTTTCAGTGTTGAAGATATGAGGGCCAACTAGACATACGGGGTCCCTGCCCTCGAGGGGCTCACATCCCAGTGGGGAGAGACAGACAACAAGGAGACAAATACAGCAATTACATATCACTTAAGCGCCAAGACGGAAATGAACATGGTGCTGAGATGGCAAGTAACGGGGGATCCAATTAGTCCGGAGGGTCAGGGGAGGCCTCTCTGAGGAGGCAGTATTTTAAGCTGAGACATGAAGAATTAGGGGAGGAGCATTCCAGGTGGTGGAAACAGCAAGTGCAAAGGCCCTGAGGCAGGAAAGGTCTTGGCTTTGTCTGACTATAATAGAAGACCATGTGTCTGGAGGGCCACGCGTGAGGCAGGTGGTAAAAGGAGATGAGGCTGGAGGGGGTGGGCAGGGACCTCAGGGGCCAGTGGCAGGAGGCTGACTTTTAATAAGTGCATCTGGCACCCACCGGTAGGTCTTTAGCAGGAGAGCAACACAGGGTGCTTCCCCTGCAGGGGCAGTGGGGAGACTGGCCAGGAGGGGGCAGAGTGGAAGTGGGGGGCTGGCTGGGAGCTGCCCAGGTACTCAGGTGAAAGATTCAGGAAGTGGAGGTGGTTCAGAGCAGACACAGCAGAAATGCGTCCTGTGGGAGGAATAGACAGGCCTTGAGGATGGACTGGAGGTGGGGGTGGGAGAGAGGGGCCCAGGGTCCTGGCCTGAGCAGCCTGTCGTCACTCACAGTGGCTTCCCTTCCGGCCTGTGCTATACATACCTGCTGTGCTCTGGGGACTCAGGTCTGACTCTTTGGGGCTCCATTATGAGAGGTTAAAGCCCAGAAAAGCGGAACAAGAGGCCAGGCAGGGGAACTGGATCGCCCACTTCATGCCTTAAAGTGCTTAGTCAGTGGCTTCTCAGCCTCGGTTGGGTAACGTGAGCTCCTCGAGTTCAGTCTTGGCAATTGACTCATCGTTTCCCAAATCCTCCAAGATGATGTCTGGTGTGTAGGGAGGGGTTAGGACTTTCGGGAATACGAAAGTGGGCCTCGCAGGCCTCCATGGTCAGGGGTGGGCTTCACTCGAGCTCCGCCCTGGGGCTCCCAGCCTGGAGGGAGGGGCCTCCAGGCTGAAGGGGAGGTGGGACGCTGACGCTCCGCACCTAGACGTCTCGGTGGGGGAGGCGGCGCTGGGCAGCGTGAGCCGCGGCTGCACCGAGGCGTCTGGAGTGCGGCCCTGTTCGCAGAGCCTAGTCTGCAGAAAGCCCAGGGCGCTCCCTCCCCTGCGTGCCCCCAGGAACCTCTGCTCCAAGGGTGGTGACAGGGGCCCAGAAGTGCCCCCCGAGGGAAGGAGAAGGGACTGTATTCGTTTCTCAGGACTGCCATAACAATGTACGACAGACTGGGCAGCTTAAACAACTGAAATGTATTCTTTCACAGTTCTGGAGGCTGGAAGTCCAAGATCAAGGTGTCAGCAGGGTTGGTTCCTTCAGTCTTCTCCCTGTGTCTTCACATGGTCTCCCCTTTGTGCTTGTCTGTCCTAATTTCCTCATCTTATAAAGATACCAGTCAATTGTGAGATGGGAATTGACATATATACACTCTTGAAACTGTGTATAAAATAGATAACTGGTGAGAGCCTACTGTAGAGCACAGGGAACTCTGATTATTGCTCTGTGGTGCCCTAAATGGAAAGGAAGTCAAAAAAAGAGGGGATATATCTATACGTATAGCGGATTCACTTTACCGTGGAAACTAACACAACATTGTAAAAGCAACTATACTCCAATAAAAATTAATTAAAAAAAAAAGACACTCGTCGTATTGGGTAGTACTCACCCATATGACCTGTTTAAGCCTTAATTGCCTTTTTAAAGGCCCCATCTCCAACCACGGTCACATTCTGAGGTACTGGGGGTTAGGACCTCAACCTATGATTTTGGAGGGGACCCAATTCAGCCCAGAACAAGATCTCAGGAGAGAGCCCGTGGGCCTGCACATAGCTGTCACAGGAGGGCGAAGGAGACCTGCAGCAGTGAATGTGCACTGTCATCAAGGCTGGGGGGTGGGGGGGCCGGGACCCGTGCCAGTGAGAAGGGCCCAGGTCAGCAGGGGTGACTCTCAGACCAGATAGAACCAGATCTGTGACCTTAGTCATTAAGCTGTGCTCATTCCAAACGATCTCATTAGTCCCCCTGCTGGGATGAACCACCCAAAGAGCAGGGGGGCTTTGAGGCTAATGTTGGCCCCATGGGTGTCCTCTTAGGGCCCAGCCCGCTGCTAAGCACATTGCAGGCCCTCTGCAGAAACATCTCCTGGTTGTTTGTGAAACACCCTGTGGACGCCCAGGGGCACCGCTCATCCTTATGCCATTTGGGGATTTCCCAGCACCCGCTATCAGGAGGTTCATCTGAACCTCAAACATGCCTGGGAGATGAGCAGGGGTTCTTATCTGGGCTTCTGTTTGGATTTACAGAGATTTCCTGGGTACCTGTCTGGGTCAGGCATGAAATGCTTCCAGTTTGGTGGGGAAATGTCAGACCCATGAACAGACCAATTCAATATGGTGAGAGGTTGGCCCTGGGGCTTTGAGAGCAAGAGACGGAGCACTTCGTCCCAAAGGGGTTTAGGAGGAAGGGACCACTGAGCTGGCGCTTTTTAAATTTATTGTTAAAAACCAAATTCATAGACATACACACTTTAAAAAGTGGGACAGTCCTACCCAGTTTACAGCAAAATTAGTGCTGCCTTACTCTACCTGATCCCCGCTCTGGTTTTTCCCGCCAGTGTCCATTTTCACCCCACTTAGAAGTTTCCTCTGGTGTTTGTTGCCATGTCATTAAATGACATGCTTATCCTACTGTTTCTTCATTACTCTGGGAGATGAGAGTTCAGGTTTCTGGTATCCTTCTTGCCTCACACCCACTTCCCGCCTTCCCAAAACAGGGATAGGAATGGAATTCTTATTTGCTGTTTGCCTCATTATGACCTAAGTTCTCATTCACACTGAAGCCATGCACACGTCTATGCTTCTGTTTCTGTTCTTGACATCTTCATTTTCCTTGGAATCAATAATTCCTCTAGTAATGATAAGTTTTCTGTGTCCCAATCTATCACCTGTTTTCCACCAGAAGTGTAACTCCCCTCTCAGGACGTTCAAGCCCTCCCCAAGCTCTCTCCTTGCTTAGGCCTAGGCTGCTTGTTCCTGCTTCTACATGGCCGTCATCCTGGGCTTTCTCCTTTCCTCTCTGCTGCACTGAATTACCTGGATCTGTCTCTTTCTTGGTTTTGTCCCTTGTTTTGGTAGAGGGCATCATCTTGTCACTTTCTGAGGAATGATACATAGGAGTAAATTTTTTTTAAAGAACTTGCATGTCTGAATAATGTTCTGTTTTGCATTCATGCTTGTTTGGGTGTAGAATTCTAGGTGGGGCAGAATTTTCTGTCTGAATTTGAAGACACAGAGTCTTGCTTCTGGTACTGCTGTTGAGAAGTTTAATGCCCTTCTGATTTCTGTTCCTTTGTGTGTGACCTGTTTCTTGTCCCCACTCCCTTTTGGGATTTTCTTTTTGTCCCTGGTCTTCTGAAATGTCATGACTCTGTGTCCTGGTGGATCTGCTTTCATCCATTGTTCTAGGCCAGAGCTGTCCAATCCACCTTTCTGCGCTGATAAAAATGCTCTCTACCTGTGTTGTTCAATACTGTGGCCTCCAGCTGCTTGAGGCTACTGAGCACTTGAAATCTGGCTAATGTGACCAAGGAACTGCTTGTCTGGTTTTATCTAATTTTAAGTAATTTATATTTAAATTTAATTAGCCATATGTGACTAGGGGCTACCATATTGGATAGTGCACTTCAATGACCTTTCACTATGGAGACTCTTGCCCTTTGGTTCTGGGAAGTTTTCTTGAATTATTTCTTTAAGTTTTAAAAATTCTCTGTTCTGAAACCCCTATTGGTCAGATGATGAAACTCCTGCAACGATTCTTTATTTTTCATATTTTTTCTCTCCCATTTTCCATCTTTGTCTCTATTTTTCTTCTGGAGTGAATCATTTAACTTCACTTTCATACCTTTCAATGGGATGCTACATCTTGTGTTCTTTTTATTTCTATGAGTGCCTTTTTGCTCTCCGTTCTGATTTCACATCAGCACAGCACTCAG
Source organism: Balaenoptera acutorostrata (assembly GCF_949987535.1). Taxonomy (NCBI): domain Eukaryota; kingdom Metazoa; phylum Chordata; class Mammalia; order Artiodactyla; family Balaenopteridae; genus Balaenoptera; species Balaenoptera acutorostrata. The sequence continues at coordinate 6,521,279 of NC_080078.1, forward strand.
GCCACTGTGACTGTTTTCCAAAGCTCCCTTCCTCCTCCCACATTGCTTCTGTTCCTTTGAGCTCCTTTTTCTGTTTATTTGGATTTTTCCCTTGAATGCTGGCTAGTCCTTGCCTGTCTGCTTGTATTTGAGGATGTGTGGGAGTTGTCAATGGTGGGCTTTGGTATAGAGCTATCTGGCTGGAGGATCCCTGAATATCAGGATCTATAGATCCTTTGGGCTGTGCAGCTTCCCAAGAAGGAATTCCCTAGTCTTCTGCCCAGGAGATGGAGGGTGATGGAAATCTCATGATTCCTTCTGCTTTCAGTAATGCATCCTGACCTCCTCTCTGCCAGGCGTCTCCAAGTCCAGAGTACGTCCAGTTCAACATGTGCAGAGAATATCCTCCAGTCTTCTACAGGCTAGGGGAGGTGGCCATAATAAAGTACCACAACCTGAGTGGCTTAAAACAATAGAAATTTATTGTCTCACAGTTCTGGAGGCCAGAAGCTCAAGGTCAAGGTGTCAGCAGGGTTGGTTCTTCCTGGAGGCTCTGAGGGAGAATCTACTCCATGCTTCTTCCTAGCTTCTGGTGATTGCTGGAAATCCTTGGCGTCCTTGGCTTGTGGCAGCATCACTTCTGTCTCTGCCTCCATCTTCATATTGCTTCCTTCTCTCTGTGTGTGTCTGTGTATCTCTTCAATCATTGAATTAGGGCCCACTCTACTCCAGTATAACCTCATCTTAATTACCTAATTACATCTGAAAGTCCTATTTCCAAATAGGGTCATATTCTGAAATTGCTGGTGGACATGAATTTTGGGGGAACATTATTCAACCAAGTACAAGAGGGAAGTCTAATACTTTATTACATAGACTTTAAACAGTCCTCTGTTTTCACCCTCACTTAACACTTCCAATTACAGAGGTACCTGGTGCATGCAGTTCCTGAGTCTTTCTGGCCTCCAGTGGCGTGGTTCTGTTTACTTCTGGTCTCCCGAGTGCTGTGGGCTCAGCTTCAGTTTTCTCTGCTCTGCCAAGTGAGTGCTTTCATGGCAGATACACAGTGGTCATGGGCATAGACTCTGGGGCCAGACCACCTGGGTTTAAAGCTTGGCTGTGTGGCTGTGTGACCTTGTCCAAGTGACCTAACTCCCCTGTGCCTGTAAAAAGGGGGTGATAATGAGAGAACCTTCTATGTACTGTTATTCTGAGGACTAAGGAGAGAACTTAGGAAGGTGTCTTGCACGAAGAGCTCTTGATGACTCTTGGCTACATCTACTTGTAGGTTCAAACAGTTGGTGGCTGTGGTCTCCTATCTGGTTGTCTTTGTCCCTATGGATTTATGCCTTTTAAGAAAGCTCTTTAGGGACTTCCCTGGTGGCCCAGTGGTTAAGACTCTGCGCTCCCAATGCAGGGGGCCAGGGTTCGATCACTGGTCAGGGAACTAGATCCCACATGCATGCTGCAACTAAGAGTTCGTGTGCCACAACTAAGGAGCCAGCAAACCACAACTAAGGAGGCTGCGAGCTGCAACTAAGACCTGGTGCAACCAAATAAGAATAAATAAATATTAAAAAAATTATTTAAAAAAAGAAAGCTCTTTAGTGCATTTTACGGGGTCTTCAGGTAGCTTCAGAAGTAAATGCTCGTGTTAAACCCACCGTGTTTAAGCTTCTGAGAGGAATCTTAAAGATGAAGAGGCATTCAGGAGGGAATAAGCAGGTGGAGCAGCCTGAGCTAAGGTGGGGAGGTGTGAGGTAGCATGGGCTGTGCAGGGACCTGCAAAGACTCCAGTCTCATGCAGCATAAGGTCTGAGGAGGGGGGTCTGGGACACAGCTGGGGTGTCACCTGTCACCTGGATGAGGCACAGGCCATGTGGGACTGTGGGAGGGGTCAATCGAGGACGCCCTGATTAGATGTGCAAAGGCTGCCCTGTGATAGGTGATCAGACAGGAGGCTGTGGTCATTGTCTAGGTCAGAAATGGTGAGGGTCTGCATGGGGGAGGGGAGTGAGAAGAGAGGAAATTTTTGAAAGATATTGAAACTCTTAAAAATATTGTTAGTTATTCCTTCCTAAAATTTTATTTAAAAAAAAATTCAAATACAGAAAATTTGAACAGAAAGATGGAAAAAATCTTATAGTAAAACCTATCTACGACCTTCTGGACTGAATAATTAGCATTTTGCTTTCTCTGTTTCATCACCCATCTTCCCATACCTCTATCCATCCATCAGCCCATTTCACTTTTTGACTCAATTCAATGTACGTGCAGAATGAGAATACTTTACCCCTGAACACTGCAGCATGAGTGTCATTAACTAGATGAACCATGATGAGTAAATAAAACTGATCTACTGATACTATCTTTCTTTAAAATTATGATATTTTGTTCTTCCTAGATTTTTTTGCATTAATATTGATTTTTTTAAATAGTAGGTTAGAATATAATTTGTCTTGATCACAGATTTTTGGCAATTTTCTGCTCAAGTGGAATGCCTTACTTTCCTCGCCCTATTCCCTGCCCTGCCTGGAAGTCCTGACTGAATTTTATAAATACACTGTGTCTGTAAGGAGGGAATGAGCTCTCCTTACTCCTGTTTTTGGTTCCTTTGGGAATTGTCTTTTCTCTGTCAACAATGCACTCACTTTGGGAATTTTTAGAAATAATTTCTGCCCCAGGGTAGGAGGAGGAGAGTGGGAGGGATTTCAACCCAGGGTCTTTGACATCCTACAGGGGTGGGGAAACCTGGGGCTGGAGGTCATGCTCAGGGCCCTGAGCTCACACAGCTGGACAGACACCCCCAGCCCCAATTAGAACCCAGGAAATTAAGTCCTGAACATTTATGACTCAGTGTCTCCACACACAGCAGGTGGTAAGAGGAGCCATTTAAACACGATCAATAAGAAGGAAAAAGGTAAAGAGTTCAGGGTCAGCAAGCTCCCAACCTTTTAATTAGTTTTCAGCTACAACTTGAACGCATGTCTCCTCCTCTTGCTAACAAAAAGTACATTCCGTAATCTGTGATTACTCTATAATTCTTGTCCTTTTTAGCCACTAGTTGAACAGTTTATGAGCTCATATGAGTGAACATTTCTAGAGCGTCTGCTGAGGGTCAGGTATCTGATGGGCAAGGTCACATGTTCTCTTCACTCAAAGCCACCAGGAGGCCAACTTGCAGATCCAGGACCCAAGCCCTTCAGGTCACAGACCAGGGTCTGGTCTGACCTGGGCTCCTTTAGGCGGAAAAGACATAACTATTAACACTCATTTTATAGATTAGGCAACTGAGGTTGAGAGGATTTAAATGACTCACCCTGGGCCCGCATATCAGTCACATTTTGTGGATCCCTACTAGCCAGCTGTCTACACAACAGAGAGCATAGGTGTCCCTGGAGTCCGTAGAAAGCTCAAGGACCTCCTGCGGCGGGTTCCCAACCACACCCTTTGCTTGTCCCCCTCTACCTCTGGCAAATTCTCACAGATTCTTAACTAATGTGGTTGCACAAAGTCAAAATCCCTGAAATTTTGCTATTTCACAACCACTAGGATGGCTATTAAAAAAAAAAAAAAAAGGAAAAGAACAAGTGTCGGTGAAGATGTAGAGAAATTGGACCCTCATCGTTCGCCGGTGGGGATGTAAAATGGTGCAGCCAGTGTGGAGAACAGTTTGACAGCCTCTCAGGTACTTAGGCATAGAATAACCATATGACCCAGCAATTACACCCCTGGGGAGATACCTAAGAGAACTGAACACAGTTTCTCAAACAAATACGTGTACCTGCATGTTCATAGCTGCACTATTTACAGTAGCTGAAGGGTAGAAACAAGGCAAATCAGTGGATGAATGGATAAACAAATTGCAGTGTATCCATACAATAGAGTATTATTCAGCCATCAGAGGAGTGAAGTACTGATACACTGTACAAGAGAGATGAACCTCAAAAACATGTAAATAAAAGAATCCAGACATAAGAGGCCACACAGTACATGATTCCATTTATATGAAACATCTAGAAAAGGCAAATCCATGAAGACAGAATGTACTTTGGTGGTTGTGAGGGCTAGGGAGAGGAGAGGGTGGGGAGAAACTGCTTACTGAGCGCAGGAGTTTACTCTGGTGTAATGGGAGTGTTTTGGAACTAGAGGAGGTGGTGGCACAACATTGTGAATGTGCTAAATGACAACGAATTGTTCACTTTAAAACGGTTAGCTTTATGTCATGTGAATTTTATCACAGTAAAAAAAAAAATGTAAATCCCAGGAACGTACCCCAACAAGTACAAGACGGGTCATTATGGTGCCTGCGAAGCCCAGTGGCTTTTTCCAGAGGCCCTGAGCAACTTTCAGCCCCCTGCTGAGCTGTCCAGGGTGGAACCTTGGTCCTAGAATGATAGGATCCCCAGCTTGGCCTGTGATCTGATCACTTCCTTATTAGCAGCAGTAAAAATTGGGTTGATTAGGACCCTGTGCTTTGCAACCAAGAAATGACAAACATACTCAACAGTGATAATGATGGTAAGATGGGCCATTCTCACAGCCCACAGTGCTGTGTCCTTCTCTCCTTCTGGCCAACATGGCTGTGTCCATGGTAATGCGAGCAACATTGCCTCCTCTGGGAAGCCCATCCATCCCCACGGTAGCTCCAGATCCCACTATCTCTGCCTTCCCCAAACTCCTGATGCCTTTGGAGGCGTCTGCTTGCGTGGAGCATCCCACCTAGGTAAGTGCCCTTCTTGACAGTCCTGTTCACACTTTGTCCCCATGACGGCGCTATGACGCACCGGGCACAGTGAAGACCAGTGAAGACTGATAGAGAGGGCCCTATGACCCTGGGGATAACTGTGTCACCAATGGAATAGGGCATCTTGTATTGGAGTCCGGGTGTGGGCTGAACTTGGCTGGGCAGGGCCCCTGGAAAATGTCACTGGACTTGGCAGGCACCATGGTGACGTGTACTTAGGAACCTCTTGGAATTGCATGCACAAATGAACGGTGTTCATTTATTTTCTGGGGATGTGGTTTATTTTTCCCATCTGATTATCACAGGAGCCTGTGTTCTAACTAAAGATAAAGAACTCAGCTTGTGAACCTATGTGATCTCTGCTGAGTGAACCTGCTGAATGAACCCTTGTTTGGTCAGTTCAAACAGCCTCACAAGGTAGAATATACATAATTTATTCAGTGATTTTGCAATTGTTCACCCTGGGATCCACAAGCTGGATTTCTGACAAAAACAAGCAATGACATTCTTTTCATTTACAGCAAAAAGTTAAATTGATGGAATTTAATTTTTTTTCCTTTTTAAAAAGTTAATTTATTTTTATTTATTTTATTTTTGGCTGTGTTGGGTCTATCATTGCCGTGTGCGGGCTTTCTCTAGTTGTGGCGAGCAGGGGCTACTTTTCATTGCGGTGTGCGGGCTTCTCATTGCAGTGGCTTCTCTTGTTGTGGAGCACGGGCTCTAGGCTCGCAGGCTTCAGTAGTTGTGGCTTGCGGGCTCAGTAGTTGTGGCTCGTGGGCTCTAGAGTGCAGGCTCAGTAGTTGTAGCACACAGGCTTAGTTGCTCTGCGGCATGTGGATCTTCCCCAGGCTCGAACCCATGTCCCCTGCATTGGCAGGCGGATTCTCAACCACTGTGCCACCAGGGAATTTTCTTTACTTAAAAAAAAGTTTCAGGGGCTTCCCTGGTGGTGCAGTGATTGAGAATCCACCTGCCAATGCAGGGGACATGGGTTTGATCCCTGGTCTGGGAAGATCCCACATGCCGTGGAGCAACTAAGCCCGTGCGCCACAACTACTGAGCCTGTGCTCTAGAGCCTGTGAGCCACAACTACTGAGCCCGTGCGCCACAACTACTGAAGCCTGCGTGCCTAGAGCCCATGCTCCACAATGAGAAGCCACCGCAATGAGAAGCCTGCACACTGCAACGAAGAGTAGCCCCCGTTCGCTGCAACTAGAGAAAGCCCGCGTGCAGCAGTGAACACCCAACATAGCCAAAGATAAATAAGATAAATTTTTTTAAAAATGTTGCTTTAAAAAAAAAGTTTCAAATTTTGAAAAGGCTATATGTGCATGTGGTAAAACATTAAAATGATATAAGCAGGCAATGCTTTTATACTATGAAGAATGATGTTTTCTTAGGTTTTTTGGTAGATACTTTCATTAGATTAAGGAAATTCCCTGCTGTTAGTAGTTTAAGATCATCTTATATCATGTGATTTGAATATTATCAAATGCTTTTTCTGAAACTATCGGGATGATATGACTTTTTAAATTGGTTAATATGATAACTATTATTTATATTTATTCTCTGGTAAGTATCCTTGAGTTCCAGGGTCAAATCCAGCTTAGTCATGATTATCATCACTGCTAGATTTGGTTTCCTACTATTTTTTTGGGGGGGAGGGGAGTTTTGCATTGATGCCCATGAGTGAGACTGGCATGCAGTCTTGTCTTTCTTGTCCTGTTTTTTGTCTGATTTAGATCAAGTTGATACTATCTTCCTAGGATGAGCTGGGCATGATTGGATTGTTTTTGTGTGACGACTCAGAAGCCCTTGGCTTCACCTCTGTGGTCGCATCCTCTAAGGTGGCCGCCAATAGTGCTGCCTCCTTGTAGTTATGCCCTGTTTAGCCCCTCTCACTGGTGTGGCTGGGACAGGTGACTTGCTTCTAATAAGTAGCATATGGCCACAGATATGGGATGCCGCTTCTGAGATTAGGTTATGAAAAGCCTGTGGCTTCCACCTTGGGCTCTCCCTCTCACCCCCTCACTCTGAGGGAAGCAGCTGCCATGTTGTGAGCTGCCCTGTGGAGAGAACCAGGTGGCAGAGATCTGAGGAGGGCTCCTGGGCCACAGCCAGCAAGGAACTGAGTCCTTGAGCTTGTGAGGGTCTGAATCCTGCCAAACCACCTAGAGGACCTGAAAGTGGATCCTCCCCGAGTTGAGACTTTGGATGAGATGCAGCCCAGCCTGACATCAGGACGGTAACCTCATGAGAGAGCTTGAGCCAGAGGTACCCAGCTAAGCCACACCTGGTCTCCTACCCCAAGGGACTGTGACATCATAAATCCTTGTTGTTTCAAGCAGTTACATTTGGGGATAATCTGTTGGACAGCGTTGAGAACTAGTGTACCTATCCTGGTCTCTGTTCCAGCCACAGCTGCAGGGACCATCTTCGCATGGATTCCAATTTAACTTGTGTAGGTGAAGCCTGGCAGTGCCTCCCAACCTAGCAAATCATATGTAATACAAAGTTTTAGAGAGTTACTTCTCCACAGGAGGAACATTTTCCCAAAGGGAGAAGGAAATCAGTGGATACCCCCTTCCCCCTTCCTTCCCTTGGATGGGCTGTTCTGGATGTAGTGGTCATATGGCCTCTCAGAAGATGGTCTCTGTTGATCAAAGATTTGCTTTCAATACCAAGTGTTGGCCAGGTTGGTTAAGGAACCTGGTATAGATTCTCCTTCCTTCCATGCTTTGTTCCTGCTTTCCTTCACTCTTGCTTCCCTGGGTGCAAATTCCCATAAGATAGTAGAACAAAAGCCCGTGTCTCGGGCTCTCCTTTCTTGGGAAATCAAGCTAAGTCATATGTGTTCTTTGAAGGGTAACATAAAACTCCCTGGACATGATGTTTTCCTCGTGGGAAGATTTTGACTTCCACTTAATTTTATTTTACAACTTTTTTGACTGTTTATCTTTCTGTTCTTCTTGGGTTGGTTTTGGTCAATTATGTTTTCCTAGGAACTAGCCTATTGCTTCTAATATTTCAACTAATGTTTTTCGCAATTCTTAGCAACAAATAAATTAATAGGTATGATTTTCTTGAGTTTGACTTCATCCCATCAGTTTCAGATTTCAGGTGCACCCAGGCATGTGTATTTTTAAAAGTTCCCACTGCACGTGGATTATAATGAGCATCATGGTCTGAGAGTCACTATGTGTTTCTATGTAAGAACCGTGCTCATGCAGAAGCGGGACTCTCCCCGCCACCTACATGCTGAGGCAGTGGGCGAGGGTCACTGGGGAAGATGATACCCTGACTGACTCCCAGAGCAAGGAATTCACCAGATGGAAAATGGGTTGGGCCCATTCCAGGGGGAAGAACAGTCTTTTTTCGGACCCTAGGAGAAACAGTTATGTCTCATTTTGGGGGGCTTGGGAACTGGCAGATCATACCTTGTTTAGAACATCCTGTGCGTACTGGAAGTGTACTGAGACAAGACTGAGGAAGCCGGCTGAGCCCAGAGGCACATGGGGCTTTGTTTTTCACCCTTAATTTTATTTTATTGTTTATTTTTTATCATTTTTGAAAACTGAGTTATACTTAACATACAGTGTTATACAGTTTAAGGTGTATGACATAATGATTCCATATTCTAATACATTATGATTTGATCACCTCATTAATACCAGGAACCATCTGTCATCAGACAAAATTGGTACAGTATTATTGACTATATTCCCTATGTGTTCATTGTATCCCTCTGACTTATTTATTATATATTTGGAAGCTTGTAGCTCTTAATCCCCTTGGCCTATTATGTCTGTCCCCCATCTCCCTCCCCTCTGGCAACCACCAATTTGTTCTCTGTCTATGAGTCTGTTTCCGTGCTGTTTGTTTTGTTTTTTAGATTCAACGTATAAGTGAAATCATAAAATACTTGGTTTTCTCTGTCTTATTGACCTCTAGGTCAATACAGTGGATTGGCCAAAAAGTTCATTCGGGTGTTTCTATAACCTCTTATGGAAAACCCAAACGAACTTTTTGACCAACCCAATATATATAAAGAACAACCTGATTAAAAAATGGGCAGAAGACCTGAACAGACATTTTAATTTTCCAAATGAAGAAATACAGATGGCAACAGGCACATGCAAATGTGCTCAACATCACCAATCATCAGGAAATGCAAATCAAACCCACAATGAGATACCACTTCACACCCCTCAGAATGGCTATCATCAAAGACAAGAAACAACAAGTGTTGGCAGTGAAATGGAGAAAGGGGACTCTCCTGCATAGTTGGTGGGAATACAAGTTGGTCCAGCCACTATGCAAACTAGGATGGAGGTTCCTCAAAAAACTAAGAGTAGCACTACCATATGACCCAGCAATTCCACTTCTGGACATTTATCCCAAGAATACGAAAACATAAATTTGCAGCACTATTTACAGTAGCCAAGCTATGGAAGCAACCTAAGTGTCCAACAAGGTTCTTGAGTTGCCACCACAAGACATTTGGATTTTATCCTGTGGATGATGGGAGTGGTTGGAGAGATGTGAACAACAGAAGAATGTTATAAGTGTAACATTTTAATGTGTTTTAACAGGTTCCATCTGGTGGCAGAGTAGGGGGTTCTCAGGATGAGGCCAGCGTAGGGTCAAGCAAAACTCATTAGGTGGTTACTGCAAAAATTAGGAGAGACCGCCAGCCTTTCACCCCCTCTTTTGCAAAATAATCTGTGATGTTCATCTTTCCCTTCATCTGACACTTGCTGTTTCATTAATTACCTTCCTCATGGTCTTCTGAAATTTGCCTCCTGGCCTGTGATTCCCCTTTCACTCATTGATTTCTTTTTTTTTTTTTTTAATAAATTTATTTATTGTATTTATTTTATTTTTGGCTGCATTGGGTCTTCATTGCTACACACGGGCTTTCTCTAGTTGCGTCCAGCAGGGGCTACTCTTCGTTGTGGTGCACGGGCTTCTCATTGCGGTGGTTTCTCTTGTTGTGGAGCAGGGGCTCTAGGCGTGCGGGCTTCAGTAGTTGTGGCACTCAGGCTCAGTAGTTGTGGCTTGCAGGCTCTAGAGGGCAGGCTCAGTAGTTGTGGCGCACGGGCTTAGCTGCTCCGTGGCATGTGGGATCTTCCCGGACCAGGGCTCGAACCCATATCCCCTGCATTGGCAGGCGGATTCTTAACCACTGTGCCACCAGGGAAGCCCCACTCATTCATTTCATCATTTTTTACTTCCTGCTTCTTGGAAATACAAATGATTCTGATTGCTACACGTCAGAACTGTTTGCAGCATCCCCTATCTGCTGACACCATGAGTTCAGTGAATACATAACATTTAGTAGGCAGAAGGGTGTGCTGTCATTTTTGTGGCCAAAATCACCTCTGTAGCATTTGCACAACAGTGGAAGCATGGTGGGAGGAGTGGAAGGAAATATTTATCCCATGTGATAAGTTATAACCTGCCAAGTTATTTCAGGAGGCCCTTTGGAGCCCAACCATATATGCCACTGGCACAATTTTGAATCACAAGATGTGGCTCTGTTTCCTGGATTCGTGGTTTAATTGCTTGGGCAAGACCCTTCCCCACCCTGAGCTTCTGTTTCCACATCTGTAAAGTGGGAACTAAATAATCCCAGCACTGCTTATCTCACAGAGATTTCATGAGGATCAATTAAGAGAGACACGAAAGAACTTTATAAGCTGTACTTTGCAGTAGAGATGTTAGTGGTTAGTTTATAATGATAAAAATTCTGAGATTGTGGAGAAAGTGAGCAGCCAGAGGAAGTCCTCCTCCTCCTCTTCTTCCCTTTGCTGTAAAGTCTATGAAAGTGCTTCTGCTTCTGGGCATAGGGGAGGGGGTGTGTAGTGGGGCTTTCTGCATGGTGAGGTATGTGTGGGTCAGAAAGAGCATAGCCCTACCTTACCCCAGTCCCCACTGACAGGCTTGCTAGGGGGCCTTGCCTCGTCTCTATGTTGGGGCAGAGCACTGGGTCACTACCCTCTCAGAGGACCTGGGCTCTAGACCCAGTCGTTCCACTAATTCTTGGGCAAGGATGGGCCTGGTAAAGTTAAGACCTTGGGTTATAAAACTAGAAGATCTAGGTTTGAATCCCAGCTCTGCTAGGAGTTAGTTATGCGTCCTTGTCTGGTCACTTACCCTTTCTGTGCCCCAGTTTGCTTATTTGTGAAAAAGGGACACATATTTTGTAAGTTTAAGGTGTACAACATGCTGATTTGATACATGTATGTATTGCAAAATGATAACCAAAATAAGGTTAGTTAACGTATTCATCACCTCACATAATTACAGTTTGTGTGTGTGTGTGGTGAGGACCTTTAAGATCTGCTCTCTCAGTAACCTTCAAGACTATAATACAAAATTGTTAACTCCACTTGGATTACTCAGGACTGAAAAAGCAGATAAGCCATTTACAGTTGATGAGGACACTGTGTTTCTTATATCTATATAATTACTTTAACTTGGTTGTATTGTACTATAATTACCTGTTTATTTTTCTCTATCTTCAACCTGATTATTGTCTGGGTCTTAGTCATATCTGTACCCTGAGCGCTGAGAACAGAGCTTTGAACGTACATGCCGTGCCATTTAGTGCACAAATGAGTAGATGAGAGATGTGGGGTGTGGGGTGATCTTCAGGCACACGTCTTCCTTCACAATCTTAGCCTGTCAGACTTTTAAGTTAGGTGTTCCCTGCTGTGGAATGAAGGGGCACAAAGATCATGCCTTCTATTATTTCCCCTTGCAGAGCAAGGCCATTTGCATTGATTAGAACAGGGTACTTGCAAAATTTCAGTCCTAAACAATGAGTAGCCTATCGCCTTTGGGATAGATTCCAACCAGCTGGACCAGGCCCTGAGGCGAATAGGGCAGCAGATGGTCCTGTGGGTTTAGTGAGAAAAATCATTGTAGCCCAGTATGTGTTTTGGAGGAAGATGAAGGCATATGGTTTCCACAATGGTTTTGTTTCCAAGAAGAATAAGAAAGGCTGTGGGTTTAGTTGAGTGAACTAAGTTGTCAGAAGTTATCAGATGACACCCCAGTCTTCCCATGTGGGATGTATTTTGTGTTCCTCTCAGTTGGGAACATACAGAGGTGGATCCTGCACACAAGACCCTAGTGTCCTCATGACCTGCACCTGTCTCTGTTCCTGCTGAGGTGAGATAGAGTCCTTGGTTCTGGAGACCCATGGGGGAGCTCCTGGGCAGGGGTAGCCATGGAGGTAGGAGCCAGAATTGTAACCAAGTTGCTGTTGTAGTCTTGGGTCTCACTATTTCACATAGTGACCCTCATCATGAAACAGCAAACGTTGAATACTGACATTTCAGTGCAGAAGACTTGCCAATCTATCTCATGTTAGCTTACATATGACATGTTGTGATCAATAGCTGTTGAGAAGCCACCTGCAGTCCCTGAGCCTCATTTTCTGTATCTATAAACTGGGGATTGTATCATGACCCTACTTAACAGTGCCCAGAGAAGGTACCGAAAGAGGGCAGAAATGTATCAGAATTTGTGGGACTTTCTAAGCTACTTTTCCTCAGGATCATCTTCCAGCTTCCCAGGTCTGTCCTTTGTTGGTACTCAAGCTTGTATCCACTTCTCTCCTTCATCACCTCTCTGTAGGGCTCCATTATCCTAGAGGTTCCAGAGGTATGCTACATACTAACCTTGGTTGTGTGTCTCACTCCCTCCTCTGGGAAGCTGCTCTCAAGGTAGGGGACTGTATGGGCTTCTAGCCCCCAGCCCAGCACAATACCTGCACCTGACATTCACCTACTTGGCCTTGAATCAATGCGTGGATGAACAGATATATTCAGGCATTGTATTTCCAGTGGCAGCTATGGATTTTAACAGGTGCCTCCTGGAGAAAGTCTGAACCCAAACTTGACAAGCTGTGATGGTAGAAATTTCATGTTGCATGACAAGGTCCCAAGGAAATAAAAAAGGCAGGTGACATAGTTGGGACTTACTATAATTTACCAATGAGACCTCCACCCACTCAGGCCAGTGTTGGGCAACCCTGGGGACTTTCAGGCCAGAGGGATGGAATGTATTGGCAAGAGGTGAGTATCGCTTGCTCCAGAAGGACTGAAAATGAGAAAGGATAAAGGGAGAAGGAAGTGCACAAACACAGCTTAAATGTCCTGTGTTTCTATTGAGTTTTAAGAACTTTTGAGGTTTTGTTTTTCGTATAATCCACAGTTTCTCAGGCCAAGGAGATACAGGATTTTGGTCAGAGGGAAGACAATGAACCAGTGTAAATTTCAGACCCTCAGTCCTCTAATTTCTCCCATGAGGAATGGGGTGGGGGCTCACAGATGCCACTGACTTCTACTACAGACCTCCTCCTTAGTAACACCTTGCTACCCCTTAAATATTTTCCATCTAGTCAATGATAAGGAAGCATCTGCTCTGAGCGCCCCCCCTTTGCCCCATAGAAAAACCTCGTGTCCTCTTTATGGAGTCTTGTTTGCTGTGTGTGCCCCATCACTGGTGAATAAGGAGGTTGGGGTCCACTTGGTCACTGGGCTGCTTTCTCCGCTTCGCTCCCTTCACTCTCATTGATTTTGGACTTGTGGCCTCTCCAGAGAGAGGGGGTCATTCTTTGGTTAAGAATCTGTGTAACTGCTGTCCACTGAAGGACGCTCTGAGGGGCGGGACAGGAAGACTGAATGGATACCCCTTGGTGCAGCCATCACCACATGGTCCATGTCCTGTCTCTCCTTCGGGGGCCCTCTTGTCAACAGAACCCTGATGGATCATCCTGAACGTGCAGTGATGGTGGCCAAGGCACAGCCAGGCCCTCTTGTATTAACGATACAGGAAGATGATGCGGTCACCAAATAGCCACAGGAAACAGACACACAGGGGCCCAGAGTTCTCACTACCACCAACTCAAGTCCACCAACCTTTCTGATTTCCATGCTGCAGAAAGCACTCTGCAAGGTACCAGGGGCATAAGGGTGACTAATACTCGGACTGTAGCCCAAGCTCTCAATCTGTTAAGGGAAATAGGTGTGGAAACCAACAATGATTCTGGAGGATAGAAGGACAGTAATAGAATTTGTGTGTGTGTGTGTGTGTGTGTGTGTGTGTGTGTGTGTGTGTGTGTGTTGGGGTGGGGGTAGGGGGCACGATAGAAGTCATCCAGAAGAGGAAGTGGTTATTCCTGTTGGTTAGGGAAGTCTCTAAAACAATGTTCTTTCTGAGCTGGGATTTGAAGGATGAGTAGGTGCCTTATGGGGAAACAAGGATATCTAGGCAGAGGAAACTGCATGGTAAAGATTAGTAGACCTAGCATGTCTGAAGGATTTCAAGTTTTGGAGTTCAGGCAGTTAGAGAGAAAAGGGCAGTTTAGAGGATATTTATGGCTAGTGGTTTTATTTGAGTTTCTGTAACCTTTGAAATTACTGATAACACTGATTGAGTTGTTATTGAATGGCCACAGAATATGAAGCCAAGGGAGGTCAAACTGAACTGTCTGTGATGCTTTGCCAACTATCAAGGCAGAGAGGGCTCATGCAGGTGGAGCACAGGTAACCCTTCTATTGGCTGCAACTCCAGCTCCACCCCCTTCCCAGGACATAAACATTTCAGCCTCAATGAATCATCACTGGATGTGAAAGGAAGCAGGCAGGCAAAGAGTAACACACACAGCTGAAAAGAAACTCAGAGGAGAGAATCACCGAGGAAAGTAGCCATGGACCTGATCCCAAGCTTTTCTGTGGAAACCTGGGTTCTTCTGGCTACCAGCCTGGTACTCCTCTATCTGTGAGTATCTGTGAGTCTGATCTCCCCTGTAACCTTGGACTTGAGGTGCTCATCAGGTCCCACTTTCCCTTTACTGTTTTGAGGATCAGTTAGTGGAGGGAAAGTTGCTTAAGCTGTGGGTGCTACAAACAGCAAAGGGGTTATTATCGATCTTAACCCAGTTCTGTTGAACGAGTAACCAACCAACACCCCCACCACCACCACCCCGCAAGTTTTTATCTTCTGTAGCTAGGAGGGTTTAGTGACGTTATTTGCTCCTGGGGATGATTGACTACCCGTTTCCATGGACCCAGACTAATCAACCAGAATCCAGCAGGGGAAGATTTAAAACAACTGGTCCCTGTGCAGTGGGGTGTTGTCCCCTTCCCAAGCTCTGGGGATCCTGGAGACATGAAATAACTTGGGATTTGTCTCATGATCTTCACCTTCTGGTTTCAGTATCTGCTGCAAGAGTTGTGTAGAAGGATTGGCTCCTGTGTCACTCAGGGGGTTCCTGCTTCCTTCCCTCCCTCCCCGGATGTCATTTACACAAGGCACCTTGTCACCCAGGGGCTGGAAATTGATCGCCCTTCACTTCAATCAGCTCTTCCCCCTTTCCTGTGTCCCTCCTACGGCACCCGCTTCCAAGACTCAATTCCCCCACCCTGTACTATGCAGAACTATCTACCCCCAAATGAGAAATCTTTAGAGGAGAGGACACTTGGCAGAAATCTTGAAATTATATTCATTTCTTTCAGCTTTTCCTCTCGTCTCTGAGAGCTTTAGCATCAGCATAGAAATGTGAGAGTTCATGTAACACATTGAAAGTTCAGAAAGAGAAATTGATTTGCCCTGGTTGTGAAGGCGAAGGAAGGAACTGGGGTGGGAATAGCCCAAGTCACTCTCATTTTGGAAGCTGGTACTCACACCTCCACCAACTTTTCTGGAGGAAGGATCTAAACACCCAGCTGGGCTTGGCCAAAGTGCCTCTGCTGCATCTTCAAGCACAGTTTCTTTCAGGCAATTTTTGGGTTTATTTTATCACATATTATAAGATTTGATGGACTTGTACAGAATATTTGGAACCTGTAAGACCTTAAAAACTAAGCTTCAGAGAAGAAAAAAGTCTTAATCAGACATTCTGGAACATTTTATGGTTATTCATTCTGTGTTGCACGATGCCTCTTTTGCTATCTTCAGGGAGGTATCTGAAGTTTGCAAGGCCCACTTTTAGCTAAAAGTGCTTGCAGAGCATGTTGAAGCATTTATACATAGCACACTCTTCAGCCATACCTTTCTAATTTGCCCATACAGAGTTAGTTTTGGTGGCCTAGCAACTTCATCACTAAAACCATTGCCAGCAACCTCTTCCCCTCAACCTCTCTTTTCCTCCACTCTGTCAATTCTCAGAAACACCGGACTGAGAAGACCTGCAAGATTTCAACCCCCCCCCCCCCCGCTGTGGGATTCCACACAGAACACATGTAGATGAGTTTCATGTACACCAGCTGTAGGAAGCACCAGCCTTAATGACTTTTTGAGGTAGTTGGCGCACAGAGGCAGTAAACAAACTAATCTGTGATTGAGGATCTTGAAAAAAATGAGTGTGCCTGGTACTGTGTTTAGCAGGTGAGTATCACAGGTTGGAGGACCAGATACCATTTGAGAAAGAATGGTCTGGAAATGGATCCTCTCATCATTGGTTCACTTATACAGTTATATTCAGGGAACATATGTTCAGTCACCCTTCTCTGTAGGGCAAGTCAAGCAAATTGCCTGACAACAGAGACTTGGGTGTAGCTGAAAGGTGCTCACATTTCTATGATGCCAATGGAAGCCTTGAACACAGTTTGTATTTTATAGAAATAAGGACACTGTTATTCTCTAAGGCTTGACTATGACGTTGGATTTAAGAAGAATTAAATCCTAAAATGGGGTCAGGACATAGAGGGAAAGAAAAACATAAAAATCTCCATGCAAATTGTAAGAACAATGTCACAGTAGACTCTCAATAACTGTTATTTTGCAGACGAAGTTAAGCAAAATCTCATTATTGGAACAGAAAAAGAAATTTTCCCTTTCTACCTAGAATGAGAATCTCCAAATCATGTAAGAGTCAAGTTACTAAATAAATATGAGTGAATTCCCTGGAAGAATTCCAGCCTGAACCTCTCAGGACCACTCAAATTAGAAACATTTATAAAGTATTCACTCTAAGATTGGAACTATGAAGACTTCAGCTGCCTTTAGCTATTCATCATTACCTTTTATGGGTCTCATATTGGTGGTGGGCAAGGAGATGATGAGTGAATGTAATGATTGCTTTTGGAGCTGCTGTTATTATTTATTGCCTACATGTTATCTCCCTAGGTTGACTGTTCCAGTTCTGAGTCAGTGACTGGCCAGCTCCAGCACCAATATTCCACAATTCCTGTGACCTGGTTTCCTCTTTCACTTTATAGATATGGGACTTATTCACATGGACTTTTTAAGAAGCTGGGGATTCCTGGGCCGAGACCTCTGCCTTATTTTGGAAATATTCTGTCCTACCGAAAGGTGTGTGTTATTTGAGCTCCAGCTTTGCTTCTTATGGTGGCAAATCTCAGCTGAATAATATAGTAAAACTGCCCCTCTTCAGGAGGAAGTTCTGAGGTTTCACACTTTCCAGAAATATCATGGGCCCCACCCAGCACATGGCCAATTTTACAACACGCCTCTATTTTTAGCTGTTAGGAGCCTCAGGTTTTGCCGCCTCAGACAGCCCAGCTCTCTAGCTGATTCAACACAGGACTTGATGTTCCATCTGGTGAGTATTGTGAAGAGGATTTTCCTTCTGCCAGGTGCAGATTGCCAGGAAGGCACCATCCCTTTAGTATTAGGAGAAAAGCAGGAAGAGGGTGCCTGGTCGTGGCTTATTAAGCTGCGTACACTACAGTCGGGCTTTCCTGTTGGTAGCATAAGCTCTGGGTAGCATTTTTTTCTTCCTCCTGGATCGCTTGGTAACTTCAGTTTCTAACGCAGCCTGAGTATTCAATGTCGGGTAATTTGCACATACTTGAATTATCTCAAGAACTACTAATGCCTGCAGTTATTTCTGTGGCTCTACTCCATTTTTGCTAACCCTGACATCTTTTGCGTTTCGAGGGGTGGAACAAGAGCTTTTTGCTTTACTTCTGTGCCTCCAAAGAAAGCACCTTATGGTTGCATCTGAGCAGTGAGTAGGTGTAACGGAGACAAGATGGTGGTTGTCTAGTTACTTCAGGTATTTAACCACTAAATAAGTTGTGGGGTTTAAAAAAAAAAAAAAAGTAAGGCAGAATCACATATACAAAATCACTAGAAAGGATATGATTTGACAAAATTATTAAAAATTGAACTGAACTCAATAAAATGTACTAGGTGGCATATGGGCTATGAATTCTGGCCAAGCCTTGATATTAATCCAGCTCTGATGCCTTGCCCAGGGCCTGGCCCCTGAAATGAAGGTCATGAGCTACGTCCATGTGTCCAGGGGGCAGAGCCTCGTGTGCAGGCTGCTCTCTGGCTCAGATTTCCTTTCCTGCAGACATAAGGCTTGTTTCTCAGATCCTGATTCTCCCAATTGAGGTCTTCATTGTCTCATTACTGCCTATGAACTTCATGAACTTTTTTCTGTCTGAAAAAGCAATAATTTATTTTCCACCTTTCCCGGATGAACTCCTTAGTAGATGCACTCCAAGACCCATGTTTCTGAGACCTTCATTTTCGTTGGTAAACCATCAAATATCACAGCAGAAACTTAGTAACAGGAAGTTTCTTTTTCCTTTAAGCAACAGAGGGAAAATTCAGGGCAAGTGTTTTAATTGGCGTTGTTGTTTGTAGTTGTGTCAACTCCCCATCTTTTCTGTGTTGAGCTGGAAAACTAGAAGGTGATCTACTTTGTCATTCATTCATTCACTCGTTTATTTTCTCACTCAACACACACCCCTTAGACTTATTTAAATCTGCTGGACTAAAAAGGTCGCTGGTGTCTTTAACTTCCTAATTCTGCTAGAAATCTAGAGAGGGCTCATGAGATAAACGAAAAGGCTGCTTAACAAGGAGATGAAAGTGTGTACAGGCCGATCTAACTTACCCTTCGCTTCAGTTTTCTCACGAAAGACAAGGAGGTACTTAGTATTCACAGGCAAAGGTAAGCATTTAGTATCTGTAACAGTTAGAGGAAATGCAAGAGTGATTTAAAATTCTCTGTTTCCAATATCTCCTCTATTTTCCTTCATTTCCCCTAAGACGTCTCTGAATAAGAACTTCCTTCCAACTGCCAGTGGAAAATAGTAAACCTGATTTCATGGGTTTCAAGATATTTTTGTCCCCAAAAGAGGTAGGGTTCAATACATTTAGTTTAATAATCTAATTTTGTTTCTCCTTGCAGGGTCTTTGGGAGTTTGACAACAGATGTTTTAAAAAGTATGGAAAAATGTGGGGGTGAGTATTCTGGAAAGTTCCATTGGATAGACTTGTTATGACGTGGCGCCCCCCTGTGGTATGGAAGACAATCTCAGTCCAGAGCTTCTTGGGATGAGGTCATCTACTGTAAAGCTTTGGAGGCTTGTTCTATCTACCAGGGATCCAAGGTGTCAGCCAGGTGTCCAGGTCTACAGTCTGAATTAGGCCTGGAGATTTGCAGGTCATTACTTTTCTCCAGACTTTGAGGCCCAGGGACTCCTAACATCGCTTTCTGTCCAGTGTCATGCTTCCCCCCTTCTCCATTTTTCTTTCCTTACGTTGCATTTAATTGCATAAAATGCATTATTCCAGAACATTCTAATATGTGCCCATAAATGCATTTTTTGACCCTTTCCCACATGATTCACTTTTAATTAAAAGCCAAGAATCCTTTATTTAAGTTTTGCATTTAATATGTCCTCTTGGAAAAAGAGCTGGGGGTTATAGGTAAAGAAAATAGGAAACAATTTCTGCTCAGCTTTTTACTTTCTCTACAAGTATGGAGGTTTTTTGGTTATTGTTTTGTTTTTGTTTTTAATTTTCAGCCAAGACTTTACAATGTAATTGTATTCAATTATTGTTTTATCTACTATTTTTCTCTGACTTTGAAGAGATGTGGGATATATCTAACCCAGAGTGTATCATGTGGGCTCAGAGATTTTAGGAGTTTTGTAGGTTTCATGAGAGCAGCAGGAGAGGTGTAATGTAGTGATTATTTGCCAAAAAGAAGTGGGAGAAGGCTCTGCCTCTCTGTACCTCTTCATCTTCTCTGATCAAGTCCTCAAGAACCATAGGGCCCTGCTGAGTTGCCATGGCCCCAGAAGTCAATGTGATTGAGTGGACAGACCACATAGCCCTGGATCACGACTGGACCAGCTCCAACTGCCCCTCCAACATTTAATACTTGTGAGGTCTGGATAGAGTCACTTTTTCTTGGTGGATCCCAGTTCTCTCATTAGAAAATGGTTCTCATGCTTGGGTGTAAATGAGAACCACCTGGGAGAACTTGTTATAAATACAGAACTTTGACCCCACCCATCAGCATACCAAATCAATATGATCTGGGGTGGGGCCCAAGAATCTGAATTTTAACTGGTAGTATAAGAAATACTAAAGCTGGAGTGACATCTGAATATAAAGCGTCACCCCAAACCACTATCCCTTCTCCACCCAGGTGTTTTTGAAAAAACATGATGGGAAAAAGGGAATCATCCAAGTAATATGGTCAATCAGATGGAAGAGCAGATTAAGTGCCTCTTCAATCCCTTCCGTCACTGCTTCAACACTAAATGCACATGACACCCGCTTAAACCCTCTGAGTTTTAGAATTTTTTGGGGGGGAAATAATGCACTGGTTCTCATCCATTTTTATATGTAATCACAAAACCATTTGAAATTCCTGTGTGAAGTCAGAGGAATAATAGGTAACATGTAGAAAACCTTCCATTGTGTTCTAGCCACTGCAAATGATTGATAGAGAAAACAAAATGCCAGAAGACAGTGTGATTAACTTAGAGTCAGCCTCATGCCAGCGGCCCATTCCCATGAACGGGCGTCCTGACAGTCAGGAGATCAGGACAAATTGGGATGTATCGCATCTGAGGAGTTGGCTTTTTGTGGTTAGGTGGGTCAAACGTAGGCCTGCCCTGCTGCTAATGGCTGTTACCTACACGGAGCCTGAGGCCCACTTGGGACCCATGTCGAAGAATAAATATAAGTAATGAAAAGAAAATATTTTTAAAATGAATTATACGTGCTCCTCTGAATTTCTTTATTCTCTTTGTCCTTTTGTTTCAAATTTTTATAACCTTGACGCTACCAAGGATATCTCCTTATTAATATAATATCTCCTTTTAAAAATTATGAACTAGAAAGCAAATTTTAGAAAATAGAACAGAGAAAATCTTTCATAATCCCACTCTCACTTGTGGAGTATTCCAAATCTTCTTCCATTTGCAGACACATTTCACCTATTTATGATCAGTGTGTCTATAAGTTTCATAGGCCTTTTTCATGCTTTTGATATATCTTCAAAAATGAGTGGGTGGACTCTCCTTAATTAATTATTTTTTTCATTCTTAGACGATTTACTTGCCTTCAATTATTTACTAAGCTAACTTCCTTTTTGATAATGAAATATTTTAAACCTATAAAAGTTATGGAGAATGGCATAGGAAATACCCATGTAAACAACACCTAGACTTAACAAATGTTCTAATGTTATTTCTAACCATGATCTCTAGGAGTAAGGTTTATGTAATGTCAGGATGAGAGTCTGGACTTAAGCTGTGACTCCAGCTGCAGAAACCGGATCATTAAATTTAATCACATCTCTTTTCCCTACACAGGTGTTATGAAGGTCAACAGCCTCTGTTAGTTATCACAGATCCAGACATAATCAAAACAGTGCTAGTGAAAGAATGTTATTCTGTCTTCACAAACCGGCGGGTAAGCATCCATTTTTTAAGTTTACATTTTATTTATTTATTAAATATTTATTCTGTAATAATTATAAATTCACAGGATATTGTCAAAAGAGAAAAATACAGGAAGGTGCTCTGAAGGAAACCCTTCATCCTGTTTCCCCCAAAGGTTAATATCTTGCATAATTATAGTACAATATCAAAGTAGGAAATTGACATTGATACTATCCACATAGCTTATTCAGATTTCATCAGTTTTATGTGCATTCATTTGGTGTGAGTGTGTGTGTTACTCTATGAAAATTTATCATAGATGTAGATTTGTGTAACTACCACCACAATCAATGTATAGAAATGTTACTTCCCCATCAATCTCCCTCTAACCATTCTTTTATAGTCACAGTGAGTAGCTTGTCTTTTCCTCTTATCAGGGTCTTAGTAAACCAATTTTTTTTTTTAAATTTTACACTTTATTTATTTATTTATTTATTTTTGGCTGTGTTGGGTCTTCGTTTCTGTGCGAGGGCCTTCTCTAGTTGTGGCGAGCGGGGACCACTCTTCATCACGGTGTGCGGGCCTCTCACTATCACGGCCTCTCTTGTTGCGGAGCACAGGCTCCAGACGCGCAGGCTCAGTAGTTGTGGCTCACGGGCCTAGTTGCTCCACGGCATATGGGATCTTCCCAGACCAGGGCTCGAACTCGTGTCCCCTGCATTGGCAGGCAGATTCTCAACCACTGCGCCACCAGGGAAGCCCCTTTTTGTATTTTTATAGTTTATTATTTTATCAGTACTAAAACACTTCATGAAATCACTTACATTTTTCTTTTTAACATCTTTATTGGAGTATAATTGCTTTACAATGGTGTGTTAGTTTCTGCTTTATAACAAAGTGAATCAGTTATACATATACATATGTCCCCATATCTCTTCCCTCTTGCATCTCCCTCCCTCCCACCCTCCCTATCCCACCACTCTAAGTGGTCACAAAGCACCGAGCTGATCTCCCTGTGCTACGCAGCTGCTTCCCACTAGCTATCTATTTTACGTTTGGTAGTGTATATATGTCCATGCCACTCTCTCGCTTCGTCCCAGCTTACCCTTCCCCCTCCCTGTATCCTCAAGTCCATTCTGTAGTAAGTCTGCATCTTTATTCCCATCTTGCCCCTAGGTTCTTCATGACCTTTTTTTTTTTTAAGATTCCATATATATGTGTTAGCATATGATATTTGTTTTTCTCTTTCTGACTTCACTCTGTATGACAGTCTCTAGGTCCATCCACCTCACTACAAATAACTCAGTTTCATTCCTTTATATGACTGAGTAATATTCCATTGTATATATGTGCCACATCTTTATCCATTCATCTGTTAATGGACACTTCAGTTGCTTCCATGTCCTGGCTATTGTAAACAGAGCTGCAATGAACATTGTGGTACATGACTCTTTTTGAATTATGGTTTTCTCAGGGTATATGCCCAGTAGTGGGATTGCTGGGTCATATGGGAGTTCTATTTTTAGTTTTTTAAGGAACGTCCATACTGTTCTCCATAGTGGCTGTATCAATTTACATTCCCACCAACAGTGCAAGAGGGTTCCCTTTTCTCCACACTCTCTCCAGCATTTACTGTTTGTAGATTTTTTGATGATGGCCATTCTGACTGGTGTGAGATGGTATCTCATTGTAGTTTTGATTTACATTTCTCTAATGATTAATGATGTTGAGCATTCTTTCATGTCTCTGTTGGCAATCTGTATATCTTCTTTGGAGAAATGTCTGTTTAGGTCTTCTGCCCATTTTTGGATTGGGTTGTTTGTTTTTTTAATGTTGAGCTGCATGAGCTGCTTGTAAATTTTGGAGATTAATTCTTTGTCAGTTGCTTCATTTGCAAATATTTTCTCCCATTCTGAGGGTTGTCTTTTTGTCTTGTTTATGGTTTCCTTTGCTGTGCAAAAGCTTTGAAGTTTCATTAGGTCCCATTTGTTTATTTTTGTTTTTATTTCCATTTCCCTAGGAGGTGGGTCAAAAAGGATCTTGCTGTGATTTATGTCATAGAGTGTTCTGCCTATGTTTTCCTCTAAGAGTTTGATGGTGTCAGGCCTTACATTTAGGTCTTTAATCCATTTTGAGTTTATTTTTGTGTATGGTGTTAGGGAGTGTTCTAATCTCATTCTTTTACATGTAGCTGTCCAGTTTTCCCAGCACCACTTATTGAAGAGACTGTCTTTTCTCCATTGTATATCCTTGCCTCCTTTGTCGTAGATTAGTTGACCATAGGTGCGTGGGTTTATCTCTGGGCTTTCTATCTTGTTCCATTGATCTATGTTTCTGTTTTTGTGCCAGTACCATATTGTCTTGATTACTGTAGCTTTGTAGTATACTCTGAAGTCAGGGGGTCTGATTCCTCCAGCTCTGCTTTTATTCCCTCAAGACTGTTGTGGCTATTCGGGGTCTTTTGTGTCTCCATACAAATTTTAAGATTTTTTTGTTCTAGTTCCGTAAAAAATGCCATTGGTAATTTGATAGGGATTGCATTGAATCTGTAGATTGCTTTGGGTAGTATAGTCATTTTCACAATATTGATTCTTCCAATCCAAGAACATTGTATATCTCTCCATCTGTTGGTATCATCTTTAATTTCTTTCATCAGTGTCTTATAGTTTTCTGCATACAGGTCTTTTGTCTCCCTAGGTAGGTTTATTCCTAGGTATTTTATTCTTTTTCTTGCAATGGTAAATGGGAGTGTTTCCTTAATATCTGTTTCAGATTTTTCATCATTAGTGTATAGGAATGCAAGAGATTTCTGTGCATTAATTTTGTATCCTGCAACTTTACCAAATTCATTGATTAGCTCTAGTAGTTTTCTGGTAAAGTCTTTAGGATTGTCTATGTATAGTATCATGTCATCTGCAAACAGTGACAGTTTTACTTCTTCTTTTCCGATTTGTATTCCTTTTATATCTTTTTCTTCTCTGATTGCCGTGGCTAGGACTTCCAAAACTATGTTGAATAATAGTGGTGAGAGTGGACATCCTTGTCTTGTTCCTGATCTTAGAGGAAATGCTTTCAGTTTTTCACCATTGAGAATGATGTTTGCTGTGGGTTTGTCATATACGGCCTTTGTTATGTTGAGGTAGGTTCCCTCTATGTCCACTTTCTGGAGAGTTTTTATCATAAATGGGTGTTGAATTTTGTCAAAAGCTTTTTCTGCATCTATTGAGATGATCATATGGTTTTTATCCTTCAATTTGTTAATATGGTGTATCACACTGATTGATTTGCGTATATTGAAGAATCCTTGCATCCCTGGGATAAATCCCACTTGATCATGGTGTATGATCCTTTTAATGTGTTGTTGGATTCTGTTTGCTAGTATTTTGTGGAGGATTTTTGCATCTATATTCATCAGTGATATTGGTCTGTAATTTTCTTTTTTTGTAGTATCTTTGTCTGGTTTTGGTATGAGGGTGATGGTGGCCTCACAGAATGAGTTTGGGAGCGTTCCTTCCTCTGCAATTTTTTGGAAGAGTTTGAGAAGGATGGGTGTTAGCTCTTCTCTAAATGTTTTATAGAACTCACCTGTGAAGCCATCTGGTCCTGGACTTTTGTTTGTTGGAAGATTTTTTTTTTTTTTTTTTTAGATTTGAAACAATCTGAATTTTTCATGCTTTCTTTTTACCTAGAGGTTGCTTCAAAGTTTAGCTGTCAGTGGAAAAGCTTTCTCTAATTTTTAAAAAAATTTTATCTATTTATTTATTCATGGCTGTGCTGGGTCTTCGTTTCTGTGCCAGGGCTTTCTCTAGTTGCGGCAAGTGGGGGCCACTCTTCATCGCGGTGCGTGGACCTCTCACTATCGCGGCCTCTCTTGCTGCAGAGCACAGGCTCCAGACGCGCAGGCTCAGCAATTGTGGCTCACGGGCCTAGTCGCTCCGCGGCATGTGGGGTCTTCCCAGACCAGGGCTCGAACCCATGTCCCCTGCATTGGCAGGCAGACTCCCAACCACTGCGCCACCAGGGAAGCCTCTGTTGGAAGATTTTTAATCACAGTTTCAATTTCATTACTTGTGATTGGTCTGTTCATATTTTCTATTTCTTCCTGGTGAGTCTTGAAAGGTTATACCTTTCTAAGAATTTGTCCATTTCTTCCAGGTTGTCCATTTTATTGGCATAGAGTTGCTTGTAGTAGTCTCTTAGGGTGCTTTGTATATCTGCAGTGTCTGTTGTAACTTCTCCTTTTTCATTTCTAATTTTATTGATTTGAGTCCTCTCCCTCTTTTTCTTGATGAGTCTGGCTAATGGCTTATCAATTTTGTTTATCTTCTCAAAGAACCAGCTTTTAGTTTTATTGGTCTTTGCTATTGTATCCTTCATCTCTTTTTCATTTATTTCTGATCTGATCTTTATGATTTCTTTCCTTCTGCTAACTTTGGGGTTTTTGTGTTCTTCTTTCTCTAATTGCTTTAGGTGTAAGGTTAGGTTGTTTATTTGAGATGTTTCTTGTTTCTTGAGGTAGGCTTGTATAGCTATAAACTCCCCTCTTAGAACTGCTTTTGTTGCAACCCATAGGTTTTGGATCATCGTGTTTTCATAGTCATTTGTCTGGGTATTTTTTTATTTCCTCTTTGATTTCTTCTGTGATCTCTTGGTTATTAAGTAGTGTATTGTTTAACCTCCATGTGTTTGTGTCTTTTACGTTTTTTTCCCTATAATTGATTTCTAATCTCATAGCATTGTGGTCAGAAAAGGTGCTTGATACGACTTCAATTTTCTTAAATTTACTGAGGCTTGATTTCTGACCCAAGATGTAATCTATCCTGGAGAATGTTCCATGCACACTTGAGAAGAAAGTGTAATCTTCTGTTTTTGGATGGAATGTCCTACAAATATCAATTAAATCTATCTGGTCTCTTGTGTCATTTAAAGCTTGTGTTTCCTTATTAATTTTCTGTCTGGATGATCTGTCCATTGGTGTAAGTGAGGTGTTAAAGTCCCCCACTATTATTGTGTTACTGTTGATTTCCTCTTTTATAACTGTTAGCAGTTGCCTTATGTACTGAGGTGCTCCTATGTTGTGTGCATATATATTTATAATTGTTATATCTTCTACTTGGATTGATCCCTTAATCGTTATGTAGTGTCCTTCCTTGTCTCTTGTAACATTCTTTATTTTAAAGTCTATTTTATCTGATATGAGTATAGCTACTCCAGCTTTCTTTTGATTTCCATTTGCATGGAATATCTTTTTCCATCCCCTCACTTTCAGTTTGTATGTGTCCCTAGGTCTGAAGTGGGTTTCTTGTAGACAGCATGTATATGGGTCTTGTTTTTGTATCCATTCACTGAGCCTGTGTCTTTTGGTTGGAGCATTTAATCCATTCACGTTTAAGGTAAATTATTGATATGTATGTTCCTATTACCATTTTCTTAATTGTTATGGGTTTGTTTTTGTAGGTCCTTTTCTTCTCTTGTGTTTCCCACTTAGAGAAGTTCCTGTAGCATTTGTTGTAGAGCTGGTTTGGTGGTGCTGAATTTTCTTAGGTTTTGCTTGTCTGTAAAGCTTTTGATTTCTCCGTTGAATCTGAATGAGATCTTTGCTGGGTAGAGTAATCTTGGTTGTAGGTTCTTTCCTTTCATCACTTTAAGTATATCATGCCACTCCCTTCTGGCTTGTAGAGTTTCTGCTGAGAAATCAGCTGTTAACCTTATGGGAGTTCCCTTGTATGTTATTTGTCATTTTTCCCTGGCTGCTTTCAATAATTTTTCTTTGGCTTTAATTTTTGCCAGTTTGATTACTATGTGTCTCAGCATGTTCCTCCTTGGGTTTATCCTGTATGGGACTCTCTGTGCTTCCTGGACTTGGGTGGCTGTTTCCTTTCCCATGTTAGGGAAGTTTTCAACTTATAATCTCTTCAAATATTTTCTCGGGTCCTTTCTTTCTCTCTTCTCCTTCTGGGACCCCTATAATGCGAATGTTGTTGTGTTTAATGTTGTCCCAGAGGTCTCTTAGGCTGTCTTCATTTCTTTTCATTCTTTTTTCTTTATTCTGTTCCGCAGCAGTGAATTCCACCATTCTGTCTTCCAGACCACTTATCCGTTCTTCTGCCTCAGTTATTCTGCTATTGATTCCTTCTAGTGTAGTTTTCATTTCAGTTATTTTATTGTTCATCTCGGTTTGTTTGTTCTTTAACTCTTCTAGGTCTTTGTTAAACGTTTCTTGCATCTTCTCGATCTTTACCTCCATTTTTTTCTGAGGTCCTGGATCATCTTCACTATCATTATTCTGAATTCTTTTTCTGGAAGGTTGCCTATCTCCATTTCTTTTAGTTGTTTTTCTGGGGTTTTATCTTTTTCCTTCATCTGGTACACAGCCCTCTGCCTTTTCATCTTGTCTATCTTTCTGTGAATGTAGTTTTTGTTCCACAGGCTGCAGGATTATAGTTCCTCATGCTTCTGCTGTCTGCCCTCTCCAGATAGCTATTTCTTTGGAGCTTCAAGAATAGGCTCCCAGATCTGGTCAATCACCTTGGGACAGTGCCAATAAGACTCTGTGTTTTGCTTTTGACTCTAGGCTTTTGGTCCAGTGGGAATTATGAAAAATGCCATTTCTCTGTCTGAGGATGAACAATGGAAGAGAATACGAACGTTGCTGTCTCCAGCCTTCACCAGCGGAAAGCTCAAGGAGGTAAGAAAAGAAGAGGACTTTCAATTAGAAACTTAAGGAATGACTCTAGGAACACGTAGAAAATAAGATCATAGTCCCTTTCCAAAGAGGAGTCTGCTGAATTTGAGTTTTCTAATGATGGTCTTTTATCTTTACATCCTAGAAGAGACATTTTAAGATTCCTTATAAAATGCAACTTACTGCTCCATGCTTGGGAAAGCCAGGTCCTTCTAGGACTTGAGTCTGCATTTAACTTCAGGTGATGTTGTACTTTGTATCTAGATGTTCCCCATCATTAGCCAGATTGGAGACGTGTTGGTGAGGAACCTGAAGAAGGAAGCAGAGAAAGGCAAGCCCATCAGCATGAAAGAGTAAGTAGGGGTGAAGCTGCTGGTACATGAGCTCCATTGGGACCCTCCAGCTGCCTGCCATGGAGCCAGATTCCCACTGCTGAGTTACTGTAGTGACCAGACAGAAGTAGGTATGTGGTGGTACCACTCCAATGGGCCACCCCAGAATGAGTGGTGGCTCACCAAAGAAAGCAGGGCAGCTGGGAGAGAAAGGGTCTTCTCCTGTGTACATGAGCCAGGATGAACTTATCTGCTTAACTGTCACTTTGGATATTCTGGAAGACAAAAACACATAGTTTAGAAAGGAGAAACATTGTTGTGCACAGTACTGAGTGTAGGGGTTGTGGAGCGGAGGTGGGGAAGGCTCTTTGTACATATTGGCAGGCAGTGCACTGGGCAGGAATGTTACAGTATGGAACTTGAAACAACTTAAATCTCTTCACAGTTTTCCTGAGGAAAATGCTAAATATTATTTCTTAACCACCATTTGTTCTTCCTTCAGCCTCAAAAGAGAGAAGGCCCTGTACAGGCTATGGGTAGAGTGATCATAGCATTTGTTGTCTAAACTGAGATTTTTTTTTTTAATTCTGCTGTAACAACAGGTATAAACTGAGAATGTCACAGGAAAACTGAGGACATAAGATCACTTAGCTATGGGATTCCCTAAGTCAAATTTGGAGTAATTTATTATTTTTTTAACTAGAAATATTTTTAGTTCTTACATTTCACAGAAATGAGTCTGCCCTCAGGGCAACCACAGACTACTGGAGTTGAGGAAGTGTGGGTCTTTCAGGATCCTTAGCAGAGGTGTAAGACAGTAAGGGATGATGTTCCTGGCAACTCAGAACAAGGTGCTGCTGTTCTGTAATTCACTGAAGAGGAATCAGCTCAGAGTGCACGTTCTGTGGTGAGGCAAGACCCAGATCAACGTCCCCTTTCTTGACTCCCCCAGGATGTGTTAAATTTACACCCTTGGTTATACTCAGACACAGTCCTTATACACTTATTATTGCCTGTAGTCAAAACACACTACTGTACTTTGTCTGATTATGGGTGTCTATCCCTCTATGACTGAGCTCCTTGAGTTTGTGGGGGGATGTCTAACTTGCCTTAGTGTCCCCATCCCTCCTGGCACAGGGCCAGCTGCATCACTGGCACCTCAGACACACCTCAGGAGTGAGTGATAGTAGCATAGACTCTTCCATGGTCCAGCATGGTTCTGAAAGAGTGTGGCTCTTTACCTGCCTTGTCTGGGCATCTGATTTTACATGCACTTCTTGTTATATGTGTTGGGTAAGGAGAGTAAAGAGGTGTTGATTTTAGTTGTTCATATCTTTCTCTACTCAGCTTCTTTGGGGCCTACAGCATGGATGTGATTACTGGCATAGCATTTGGAGTGAACATTGATTCCCTCAACAACCCACAAGATCCCTTTGTGGAATATAGCAAGAAGATCTTAAAATTTAATCTCCTCTCTCCATTACTTCTCTCAATAGGTATGTGGACTACTTTATTCCTTTTTCTTTATTCCTTCTTCCATCCCTCCTTCCCTCCCTCATTTCCTCCTTCTCCACCTTTCTTCCTTTATCTTTCTTTTTTTTTTTAAACTATTTTTGTTTTTATTTATTTATTTTTGGCTGCACTGGGTCTTCATTGCTGCACGCAGGCTTTCTCTAGTTGTGGCAAGCGGGGGCTACTCTTTGTTGCGGTGCACTGGCTTCTCATTGTGGTGCCTTCTCTTGTTGTGGAGCACGGGCTCTAGGCGTGTGGGCTTCAGTAGTTGTAGCACACGGGCTCAGTAGTTGTAGCTCACGGGCTCAGTAGTTGTGGCGCACGGGCTTAGTTGCTCCTCAGCATGTGGGATCTTCCTGGACCAGGGCTCGAACCAATGTCCCCTGCATTGGCAGGCGGACTCTTAACCACTGTGCCACCAGGGAAGCCCTATCTTTCTTTTTTAAATAATAGCTTTATTGAGATACAATTCACATGCCATATAATGCACCACTGTAAAATGTATCATTCATTGGTTTTTACATCCTACCTATCCATCAACAGATGAAATGGACAGGCAAAATATATACAACATTCAATATACACAACTGGATATTGTATGTGTGTATGTGTACATATACACACACATATATATGTGTGTATATATATGTGTATATACATATATATATATATATATATATGAGAGAGCCAGGTTCTTCTAGGACTTGAGTCTCTCTCTCTCTCTCTCTCTCTCTCTCTCTCTCTATATATATATATATATATATATATACACACACACACACAATTGAATATTATTCAC
Organism: Balaenoptera acutorostrata; assembly: GCF_949987535.1. Taxonomy (NCBI): domain Eukaryota; kingdom Metazoa; phylum Chordata; class Mammalia; order Artiodactyla; family Balaenopteridae; genus Balaenoptera; species Balaenoptera acutorostrata. The sequence continues at coordinate 6,552,006 of NC_080078.1, forward strand.
CCAGAAGAAGAAGAAAATCCTGCCATTTGCCACAAAGTGGAAGGACCTAGAGGGTATTACGTTAAGTGAAATAAGTCAAACAGAGAAAGGCAAATACTTCTATGTAGAATAAAAAAAAACTAAACTAAAAAAAAAAAGAAAGAAGAGGAAGAAAACCAAACTCATAGAAAGACAAGATCAGATTTTTGGTCACCAGAGGTGTGGGTTGAGTGGTGGGAGAATTGGATAAAAGTGGTCAAAAGGTATAAATATTCAGTTGTAACATAAAAAGTACTGAAAGTGTAATGTACACTGTGAGTATAGTTAACACTGCTGTATGATATATTTGTACATTACTAAGAAAGTAAATCGTAAAAGTTCTCATCACAAGGGAAGATTTTTTTTGTAACTATATGAGGTGAGGAATGTTAACTAAACTTATGGGGTTAATTTCACAATATACGTATGTTAAGTCATTATGCTGTACCCAAACTAATACAGTACTGTATCTCAACTATAACTCAGCAAAGTTGAAAAAAAAAGGGTTTTAGTACATTCAAAGATACGTGCAACCATCACTACAGTCAATTGTTGCACATTTTTGTCAACTCACAGGCCCTGTTCCTGATAACTGTCACCTCTCACTCCTCTTAGCCCTAAGCAACCACTAATCTACTTCCTACCTCTTTAGATTTTCTTATTCTGGACACTTCGTATAGATGGAATCATATATGTGGGCTTTTGTGGCTGGCTTCTTTCATTTATCATGATGTTTTCAAGGGTAATCTAAATTGTAGCATATATCAGTACTTCATTTCTTTGTATGGCCAAATAATATCCCATTATATGGACATTCTGCATTTTGTTTATCCATTCATCAGTTGACAGACACTTGGGTCATTTCCAGCTTTCGGCTATTATGAACAGTGCTGCTATGTCCATTCATGTACAAGTTTTCGTTTAAATACCTGTTTTCAATTCTTTGGGTATGTAGTCAGAGGTGAAATTGCTGAGTTATATAGTAACTCTGTGTTTAACTTATAAGTAACTGCCAAACTGTTTCCCCACAGTCTTTTTTAGGTAAATGTCTATTCAAATATTTTGCCCATTTATAGTTGGATTATATTCAGTACTTCTGTTGTTGAGTTGTAAGTGTTCTTTTTATATTCTAGGTAAGAGTCCCTTATCAGACATGATTTGGAAAGTTGTTTTTTTTTTTTCCTTTCTGTAGGTGTCTCTTCACTTTCTTGATAGTTTGCTTTAAAGTGCAAAATTTTTTATTTTCATCATGCACGAATTCTTTATTTTCCTTTTTTTCCCTGTGCTTTTGGTGTCATATCTAAGAATCCATTGCCAAATCTGAGGTCATGAAGATCTACCCATTGGTTTTCTTCTAAGAGTTGTATAGTTTTAGCTCATATGTTTAGGTCTTTGATTTATTTTGAGTTTATTTTTGTATATGGTGTAAGGTAAGGGTCTATTTCATTCTTTTGCATGTAGCTATCCAGTTATCCCAGAACCTTTTATTAAAGACAATTTTGTCTCCATTGAATGGTCTTGTAACCCTTCTCAACATTCAGTTTACCATAAACAAGTGGATTTATTTCCAGAGTCTAAGTTTTATTCTATTTATCTATATGTCCATTCTTACGCCAGTATGACATTGCCTTGATTATTATAGGTTTATGATAAGTTTTGAAATCAGCAGTACGAGTCCTACAACTTCATTCTTTTTTTTTTTTTTTCAAGATTGTTTTGGCTCTTCTGTGCCCCTGGCAATTGCATATGAATTTTAAATTCAGCTTTTCAGTTTCTACAAAGAAGCCAGCCAGAATTCTGATAGGGAATGCATTAAATCTGTAGAGTTGCTGTCTTGACAATGTTTAGTATTCTTATACATGTACATGGGATGTTTTTCATTTACTTAGATTTTCTTTATTTCAACAATATTGCAGTTTTCAGGGTAGATGTTTTACACTTCTTTTGTTAACTTATTCCTAAATATTCTTTTTTTATGTTATTATAAATAGAGTTATTTTCTTTAAAAACTTTTTTTTTCTTAATTTTTATTTATTTATTTATTTTTAGTTTATGGCTATGTTGGGTCTTCGTTTCTGTAGGAGGGCTTTCACTAGTTGTGGCAAGTGGGGGCCACTCTTCATCGCTGTGCGTGGGCCTCTCACTATTGCGGCCTCTCTTGTTGCAGAGCACAGGCTCCAGACACGCAGGCTCAGTAATTGTGGCTCACGGGCCCAGCCGCTCCGCGGCATGTGGGATCCTCCCAGACCAGGGCTCGAACCCGTGTTCCCTGCATTAGCAGGCAGATTCTCAACCACTGCGCCACCAGGGAAGCCCTAGAGTTATTTTCTTAATTTCACTTTTGGGTTATTTATTACAGTGTGTAGAAATAGAATTGATTTTGGATATTGACCTTGTTTCCCGAAACCCTGTTGAAATTGTGTATTAGTTCTAATAGGATGTTAGTGGATTATTTAGGATTTTTTATATACACGATCATGTTATCTGATGGTAGAGGAGTTTTACTTCATTTTCTATACGGATACATTTTATTTCCTTTTGTTGCCTAATTACCCTGGCTAGAACCTCTAGTACAATGTGGAGTGGAAGCGATGAGAGAGGCTTCCTAGTCTTGTTTTTTTTTTTTTTCTTCTTTAAATTATACATATGTATTTTATTTACACTTTATATTTGACATATTTCATGATAAACAATTTTTTTTCCATCTTAACCATTTTTTAAGTGTGCAGTTCAGCGGTATCAAATACGTTCACATCATTGAGTAAAAATCACCTCTGTCCATCCCCATAACTGTTTCCATCTTGTGAAGCTGAAGCTCTATATGCATTAAACAATAACTCCCTGTTATTCCTTGCCCCCAACCCCTGGTAACCACCAGTCTACTTTCTGTCTTTATGATTTTCCTAATCTTGTTCTTAAACTTAGGGAAAGTTTAAGCTTAGGGGAAGCATGCAGTCTTTCATTATTAAGTATAGTGTTAGCTTAGTTTTTCGTAGATGTCATTTCTCAAATTGAGGAAATTCCCTTCTGTTCCTGTTTGTTGAGTATTTTTATCACAAGAGAGTGTTGGGTTTTGTCACATGCTTTTTATGCATCTATTAGATAATCATGTGGTCATTGTTTTTTATTCCTTTGACATGGTTTATTATAACACTTTGTATTCCTGGGATAAACCCCACTTGGTTATGGTGTGTATCACTTTTTAAATATTATTAGATTCAGTTTGCTAGTATTCTGTTGAGGATTTGTGCACCCATGGTATAAAGTATGTTGGTCTGTAGCTTTCTTTACTTGTGCTGGTTTGATTGATTGATTAATTGATTGATTGATTGACTGATTGAAGCAAGGTATAGTGACTTTATTTGGAAAGCCAATAGACCAGGAAGATGGTGGACTAGTGTCCCAAAGAACCATCTTATCCAATTTGCCTGGTTTTAGTACAGATTCATACAATTTGGAAGTGTTCCAACATCTTCCACTTTTTGGAAGAGTTTGTTAAAAAAAAATGGTGTTAATTCTTTAAATATTTGGTAGTATTCACCATTGAAACCATCTAGACATAAGCTTTTCTTTGCCAAACTGTGGGTGGTTTCTTGATTACTGACTAAAACTTTGAACTTCTTATAGGTATATCAGATTGTCTATTTCTTTTTAAGTCAGTTTCTATAGTTTGTATCTTTCTAAGAATCCATCCATTTTATCTAAATTGTCTAATTTATTGCCATACTGTTGTTCATAGATTACTTTTTTGTATTGAAGTTAAGTTAATTTACAATGTTGTGTTAGTTTCAAGTGTACAGCAAAGTGATTCAGCTATGCAGACACACACACGTATATGTATTCTTTTTTAAAAAGCAATTAATTAATTAATTAATTTTTGACTGCAGTGGGTCTTTGTTGCCACGCGCGGGCTTTCTCTAGCTGCAGTGAGTGGGGCTACTCTTCACTGTGGTGCGCGGGCTTCTCACTGTGGTGGCTTCTCTTGTTACGGAGCATGGGCTCTAGGTGCATGGGCTTCAGTAGTTGTGGCTTGCGGGCTCTAGAGCACAGGCTCAGTAGTTGTGGCTCAGGGGCTTAGTTGCTCTGTGGCATGTGGGATCTTCCCAGACCAGGGATCAAACCCGTGTCCCCTGTATTGGCAGGCAGATTCTTAACCACTGTGCCACCAGGGAAGTCCCTGTATATGTATTCTTTTCCAGATTCTTTTCCTATAGGTTATTACAAGTTATTGAGTATATGTAGATTTCTTTATAGTCCTTTTCATTTTTAAAATGTCAGTAGCGATTTCTGATGCTAACAATTTGAGTGTTTTCTCTTATTTTTTTGGCCAATCTATCTAAAAAACCTTTTCAAAACATCAGCTTTTGTTTTCACTGATTTCCTCCGTTGTTTTTTATTCTCCTGTTCATTATAGTTTCTTCACTTATCTTTACTATTTTCTACCTTCTGCTTACTTTATGTTTTGTTTGCTCTTCTCTTTTCAGTGTATTAAGGTGGAAATTTAGCTTCTTGATTTGAGATCTCTGTTCTTTTAATATCTAAACATATAGCCATAAATATCTCTCTGAACACCACTTTTGCTCCATCCCATCAGTTTTGGTATATTGTGTCTTCATTTTTATTCATCTAAAAATAATTTCTGATTGCCTTTTGATATCTTCTACAACCTATTGGGTATTTAAGTGTGTGTTATTTAATTTCCACATATTGTGTGTTTCCCAATTTTCTTTCTGTTACTGATTTCTAATTACATTCCATTGTGGTGGAAAGACACTCACCATATTATTTATATCATGACTTTTATTTTTTAAACTGCACAATTAATTGAAGTAACAGATTACAGTCTGGTTTATCCAAAGAGATGCTAGTCCAAGAATTAAAGACCATGAGGTCCCAGAATGTAATCCAGTTCCTTTGGTCAATCCAAAGATGCAGAAGGGGCCACTGATCTCACTGCTGTAGTGATGGCCCCTATATGTGGACTTGGCCTTGCTCAGTCATTGGCTTGGAAGTCTGAGCAAAGGTCATAGAGGCCATGGGTCATGATTGGGTATCGTGGTGGTTTTACTTTCTTGATTGGTAGAGCAAATTACGATTGCTCCAAGTAAACTTTGCATTTTCACTGTGCTTCCTTTTATCTTTTTCCCTACAGTATTATTTCCATTCCTCACCCCAGTCTTTGAAGCATTAAATATTACTCTGTTTCCAAAAAGTTCTTTGAATTTTTTAACAAAGTCTGTAAAAAGGATAAAAGAGAGTCGCCTCAAAGATAAACAAACGGTAAAGTCTGGTGGTGGTTACATGAGGGGGTTCACTTTTTGATAATTTATTGAGCTGTACACATATTTCATATGCATATCTCTACATTTTTTAAAGGTAGATAGAAACTATAGAGTTTAGAATAGGAGGGCTCTAAAATTTGGGGGGAATGAATAAGGAGGAAGTTGGGGGAGGAAATAAGAGTATGAGCCAGAGAGCAATATTTAAATATAATAATAGGCATGCCAATTAGTATGTCACTGCATAAATATTATTGAGATAAGGAGTTTACCACTTTTTTTCAATAAATGGTTAAGGGATAAAAGTTGCTGATTAAAAATGATTTCACTGGTATTTCACCAAATATTAGCTTGGCAAAGAATCACTTCAGTTCCAAGCTTCCTATTTCACAGGTTGTCCAGTGGAAGGCCCTGTCAGGCACCTGATGCAGTGTAGTCATTTTAAAAGTTGAGCCCACTCATAGTTGGAGTGGGCAGGAGTCTTCTCTGGCCAGTGAAGCCACAAGTGGGTTAACCCAGCTTTGCCTTCATGAGGGCTGGAGGCCAGCACAAGGATGTCTGCAGGTTAGCGGACAGGGCTGGGTACTCAGGATGTCACTGAAGAATGTGTAGCATTCTGGAAGGGTGAAGGGCTTGAAGATGCTTCTACAAAAGCTGCTGATGAACTCTGCAAATATCAGGGGATTAATTTATGTGGTCATTCATTAAGAATTAAAGTTGGAGACAAGCCTCTTAGACAGCCTCATCCACCAGAGGGCAGACAGCAGAAGCAAGAAGAACTACAATCCTGCAGCCTGTGGAACAAAAACTACATTCACAGAAAGATAGACAAGATGAAAAGGCAGAGGGCTGTGTACCAGATGAAGGAAAAAGATAAAACCCCAGAAAAACAACTAAAAGAAGTGGAGATAGGCAACCTTCCAGAAAAAGAATTCAGAATAATGATAGTGAAGATGATCCAGGACCTGGGAAAAAGAATGGAGGCAAAGATCGAGAAGATGCAAGAAATGTTGAACAAAGACCTAGAAGAATTAAAGAACAAAGACCTAGAAGAATTAAAGAACAAACAAACAGAGAGGAACAATACAATAACTGAAATGGAAACTACACTAGAAGGAATCAATAGCAGAATAACTGAGGCAGAAGAACGGATAAGTGGTCTGGAAGACAGAATGGTGGAATTCACTGCTGCGGAACAGAATAAAGAAAAAAGAATGAAAAGAAATGAAGACAGCCTAAGAGACCTCTGGGACAACATTAAACACAACAACATTCGCATTATAAGGGTCCCAGAAGGAGAAGAGAGAGAGAAAGGACCTGAGAAATTATTTGAAGAGATTATAAGTTGAAAACTTCCCTAACATGGGAAAGGAATTAGCCACCCAAGTCCAGGAAGTGCAGAGAGTCCCATACAGGATAAACCCAAGGAGAAACACGCTGAGACACATAGTAATCAAATTGGCAAAAATTAAAGACAAAGAAAAATTATTGAAAGCAGCCAGGGAAAAATGACAAATAACATACAAGGGAACTCCCATAAGGTTAACAGCTGATTTCTCAGCAAAAACTCTACAAGCCAGAAGGGAGTGGCATGATATATTTAAAGTGATGAAAGGGAAGAACCTACAACCAAGATTACTCTACCCAGCAAAGATCTCATTCAGATTCAACGGAGAAATCAAAAGCTTTACAGACAAGCAAAACCTAAGAAAATTCAGCACCACCAAACCAGCTCTACAACAAATGCTACAGGAACTTCTCTAAGTGGGAAACACAAGAGAAGAAAAGGACCTACAAAAACAAACCCATAACAATTAAGAAAATGGTAATAGGAACATACATATCAATAATTTACCTTAAACGTGAATGGATTAAATGCTCCAACCAAAAGACACAGGCTCAGTGAATGGATACAAAAACAAGACCCATATACATGCTGTCTACAAGAAACCCACTTCAGACCTAGGGACACATACAAACTGAAAGTGAGGGGATGGAAAAAGATATTCCATGCAAATGGAAATCAAAAGAAAGCTGGAGTAGCAATACTCATATCAGATAAAATAGACTTTAAAATAAAGAATGTTACAAGAGACAAGGAAGGACACTACATAACGATTAAGGGATCAATCCAAGTAGAAGATATAACAATTATAAATATATATGCACACAACATAGGAGCACCTCAGTACATAAGGCAACTGCTAACAGTTATAAAAGAGGAAATCAACAGTAACACAATAATAGTGGGGGACTTTAACACCTCACTTACACCAATGGACAGATCATCCAGACAGAAAATTAATAAGGAAACACAAGCTTTAAATGACACAAGAGACCAGATAGATTTAATTGATATTTGTAGGACATTCCATCCAAAAACAGAAGATTACACTTTCTTCTCAAGTGTGCATGGAACATTCTCCAGGATAGATTACATCTTGGGTCAGAAATCAAGCCTCAGTAAATTTAAGAAAATTGAAGTCATATCAAGCACCTTTTCTGACCACAATGCTATGAGATTAGAAATCAATTATAGGGAAAAAAACGTAAAAAACACAAACACATGGAGGCTAAACAATACACTACTTAATAACCAAGAGATCACAGAAGAAATCAAAGAGGAAATCAAAAAATACCTAGAGACAAATGACTACGAAAACATGATGATCCAAAACCTATGGGTTGCAACAAAAGCAGTTCTAAGAGGGGAGTTTATAGCTATACAAGCCTACCTCAAGAAACAAGAAACATCTCAAATAAACAACCTAACCTTACACCTAAAGCAATTAGAGAAAGAAGAACACAAAAACCCCAAAGTTAGCAGAAGGAAAGAAATCATAAAGATCAGATCAGAAATAAATGAAAAAGAGATGAAGGACACAATAGGAAAGACCAATAAAACTAAAGCTGGTTCTTTGAGAAGATAAACAAAATTGATAAACCATTAGCCAGACTCATCAAGAAAAAAAGGGAGAAGACTCAAATCAATAGAATTAGAAATGAAAAAGGAGAAGTAAAAACTGACACTGCAGAAATTCAAAGGATCATGAGAGATTACTACAAGCAACTATATGCCAATAAAATGGACAACCTGGAAGAAATGGACAAATTCTTAGAAAAACACAACGTTCCAAGACTGAACCAGGAAGAAATAGAAAATATAAACATACCAATCACAAACACTGAAATTGAGATTGTGATTAAAGATCTTCCAACAAACAAAAGCCCAGGACCAGATGGCTTCACAGGTGTGGTGTGATGAATTGGGAGATTGGGATTGACATATATACACTAATATGTATAAAATGGATAACTAATAAGAACCTGCTGTATAAATAAATAAATAAATAAAAGAATTAAAGTTGGAGGGAAAACAAGGACTGAAGTCATGGATCTTTTCCTAAGCAAACAGGTATGACAGGAGAGAGAGCACATAACTCTTTAGTTAAGAAGCTGTTTCAAAAGCCAGAGAAACCAAAGATCAGAGAGAGGGAGGACCAAAAAGCAGTTGGACATGATGGCTGGGTTTCTCTCAGGGAAACATCATGCTCTCCAAAATTTGTAGGTGGATGTTTTGTTCACTGAGGACTTAGTCAGTGCTCGTCAGCCTTCAGCTCTTTAAGGGGCCATATTCTCAGGAAAGAGGTGTGAAATATGCACTCCTGATTTATTTCTGTCTTCACAAGTAACTTTCTGCCATTGACATTTCTCTTTCTGTTTCCAGCATCGAGTGGATTTTCTTCAGCTGATGATTAACTCCCAGAATTCCAAAGAAACTGACACCCATAAAGGTAACCAAGGAGATCTTCAGAGGGGCCACTGTCGGTGGGGCGCAGAGCTAGGGGGTGGTTGTGAAAATGTGCAGGAAGTTTTCCAGGCAGCTGGGGATTTCTGCCAAGTTGAAGGAAGACACATGGTCAGATAAAAATGGTAGCCAAAGATACTTCATAGGTGTATGCAGGCACAACTTTGTTCAGAGCTTGAAGGGCAAGTATAACAAGGATGTCATGCCCATCAGTCAGTCATGGTCTGTGGATCACCTACCGCCGAACCTCCGGGGAGCTTGTTTCCAATGTCAATTCTCAGGCTCCTCCAGACCCAATGAGTCAGAACCTCTGCCTGGAAATTTGCATCAAGACTTTATCCCATCAGGAGGCACATTGCCCCAGTGTAGGTTGCCCCTTAACTTGGAACACTTGGTTAAAGTTGTGTTCACTAGCTTAGTCTACTGTAAAGTTCAATTTTTTCCTTTGTCATTAACAAGTACCTTATGGGAGAAGCCTTTGAGACTGGAAATATACTGTTTCTCTTCAAATTGTCACCCACTAGTTTTACCATCCATGGATGGTTTTTGACTGAAACCATTGTTACTATGGTGGTTGCAATATGATGACTTTCTAATTCCATCATTCTTCTGTATTTATGAATTGATGTTCTTTTGTAGAGAGAGCTCTCCATTCTCCCCCAGTCATTTATTTGTTTATTTATATCAGCATGATCTCATGTATAACTAACTTACTCTCTTACATCATTCTTCATTTTGATTTTCAGGTTCTTTCAGTTTTGTCCACTGGAGCTTTTTCAAGTGCGATCTTCTTTTTTCTTCTTTCTTGTTTTTAAATCTTTTTTTTTTTTTAACGGACTATTTTTTAGAGCAGCTAGGTTCACAGCGAAATTGAGTGGAAAGTATAGAGATTTCCAGTATATACATCCTACCCCAACTACACACAGCTTCCCCACTATCAAAAGATGATACCAGAGTTGTGCACTTGTTACAATCAATGAACGTACATTAATACATTATTATCACCCAATGTCTATAGTTGACCTTAGGGTTCATTCTTGGTGTTGTACATTCCATGGGTTTTTGACAAATGTATAATGAGCTATATCCACCATTACAGCACACAGAGTATCCAGTATTCTTTAATCTATCATTTTCTGGGAACTTCCTCACTTTCTGATGTAAGACAGTTCAGGTTTCTCTTTTATTTCCCCTGAGTAGCCCTGGAATCAGCCATTTTTTCCCAAGGAACTCTGGTTCCCTTTAGTGAGAAATGGTATTTAGAAATCAAAATCTGGGATCTTAGGAATGCTCATTGCTACTAGGGTTTCTTTGCTTCTGGATCCTCTCAATGGACAAAGTTAAGAACAGCAAATATATTTATACAAGACTGATGAACATAAGGATTTCTATATCACCCATAACCAGTGATATAAACAGCCTTGCTCTTTCAAACAAGAGGGCCCTGATCTTTAGTTTATTCCATGACATGAATACTCCCATGTGGTTAATTTCAAGCTATGAATGGTTTGACAACCATCTCACAAAATTCTTGAATTTTAAAAAATTGTTCTTGAGCAGGGACGAGCTGACGCCAGCACACCACTATAAATATATCTAAAACTATGTGTAGATCTTTTTCACACTCATTTTGTATTGTTTGTGTGTGTGTGTGTGTGTGTGTGTGTGTGTGTGTGTGTGTGTGAATTGCTTGGTTGGGGCAGATACCACGTTGATCTGAGTGCTCTAAGTAACTAAAGGTCCTACTTCAGTCCCATCAAATAGATAAGAGCCTGATCACGCTTGGTCTCTTGGGAGAAAATAAAAAGAGAGACCTATTTATAATTACATGGGCTGTTTAGTGAAGCTAAAGGAGAGCAAAGAGAGGGGGCGTGTGCTGAGATGACATTCACGCCATGATTGAATAAGCGTTGCTAATTCTACTCCCTGGACCCTATTTTTCTATATTGAGTGCTGACTAATACCCTTCTAGGGACACATTCTTCCTTCTGCTACTTTAATGCCATTGATTAGACTAGGGTCAATCACAACTCTTTTAGCTTTTAGTCAATCTCTGTAGTTTCTGTACATATCTGAGATCCCCCAGAGAAGACTTATGCCCCAGGTCTTCCATTGCCTGATGCCTGTCAAATGTATAATCCATGCTTCTCAGGCCAGGTTTTGCTCGCAAATCATTATATATATATATATATATATATATATATATATATATATATATATATATATATATATATATATATATATATATATATATGAAAGTTCAGACTCTGATTCTGTAGTTCTAGTTTAGGATTGAAGACTCTGAATTTCTCATAAGTTCCCGGATGTTGGTGATGCTCATGGTCCGTCAACAGACTTTGAGTAGAAACAGCCTTATGTTGTTCTCTTAAGTTCCCACAAACATGTTTAGATAAAAGATAACTTCATTTTCCCTATAATATAGCCTTAGTCTTGTAAAATCTGCCAAAGAATCAAGTTTTACTTTAGCTAGAATAATTTAGATTATTCTGGAAGAGAATGTTACCCCATATTAATTACAGCTAAAGCACTTTTAGGATTCTCCAGGGGACATACTAATAGTACTGTGTAAGTTAGACAAAAATGCTGTCTCTTGAAATTACCCAGCTGTGCCGTGAGGGAGGTGGCGTAGTCAGGAGCAGGGGCCGAGGAGAGTATAGACACTGGGGAAAACTGGATTCAGACAATTCTTGCTTTTTTCTGGCTCTTTAAGGAAGACATGAGAATGCAAAGCACTACTAGTTTAATTTTCAATTGCTTTTACATTTTCCCGCTAGGGATTTGGCAGTTTTATTTGGATTTCTCATCATCTAAACTGTGATGTTTTATATTGATGTGGTTTATCTAAAATGTCTCTTCTCTCCTTTTAGTTCTGTCTGACACAGAACTCATGGCCCAAAGTATTATCTTTATTTTTGCTGGCTACGAGACCACTAGCAATTCTCTTTCCTTCATTATATATGAATTGGCCACTCACCCTGATGTCCAGCAAAAGCTGCAGGAGGAGATTGATGCAACTTTCCCCAATAAGGTGAGTGATGATACCTGGAGAGAGAGGGGGAAGGTGAAGCCTTAGCAAGAATGCCTCCTCATCACTTCTTAGAATATATTTGCAGAAAGCATGAACCTCAAATCTTTAACCTGTGCTATTTAGGAAGGATCTAAAGCATACAAAACAAAGAGAAAAACATAGGTTATGTGTGGTACACACAGGAATATAAGTACTGTGGAAAAAGTGCTGGTACTGGCATATCATATATTACAGTATGCCATGTAAAAATCACAATACCTCAGTGGCATCTAACAGTAAGCATTTGTTGCTCCAGTGTCTGCATAGTTAGTTATCTGTTGATATGGCTGGACTTCCTTGGTTCTGGGTGTTGGCTGATGTAGGCTGGCCTTGGCTACGCAGTTGGGGTGACTCAGCTCCACACGTGCTCCACATGTGTCTCATACTCTACATGTCTGCTTCTCAGGGCAATGGCAGATGGCACGAGCAGGAAGCCCAATCATGTGGGTGACTTTCAGATTTCTGCAAGCACCACACTTAGCCAACTTTCCACTTGTTCAAAGTGAGTCACCTGGCCAACGCGAGTCAGAATGGGAGGCACCACTGGGTTAGATGACAAAGGGCATGGACCCAGGAAGGGCTGGAGAACTGGGACCATGAATTCAGTCTACCGCCCTGGGTAAACTGCTGACTAGGAGGAGCCTTGTAACAACAAAGGGCTTAAAGTAGGAAACAGAGGATGTGAGTTTGAGTCCTGGCTGTGGTTTTAGACAAGTTTTATCGCCTTTCAGAATCCTGAGTCCTTCAAATACAAGATAAGGATAGATTGCAGTGCCTACCTAAGTTAGAGATGATCTGTCTTCTCTGGTAAATCTCATATTGGGATTCTTTTGATGCAATAAGGTGAAAAGGTCACTAAGAGACAGGCTAGCTAAAGCATTGTGTTCTCCCCTTTTTATAATAATACTTATAATAACAACACTATTGGCTAACATTTGCTTCTTACGATATATGTCTATCTAAGTACTTTCTAGTTATAAATGAATCTAACCTTCATAAAATTCTGTATAAGTCAGGAGAAGCTAGGTTATGCCTCAGTAACAGGTTAGCCCTCAAATCTCAGTGGCTTTACAGAGCAGAGGTTTCCTTCTAACCCACGTCTACATGACCAACATGTTTGTTAGTGGAGGATGGGAGTGGGCAGCTCTGCTCCACAGCGTTACTCAGGGATACAGGCTAAGAGTCTTCACCTTCCTGTAGCTGCCTTATCTGGAACATGAGGACTTCCTGTTGTCCGGGGAATAAGGGACTCGAGCGCTGCTCACTGGCTTTTCAAATGATTTGTCCCCGAACTGACATAATCGCCTCAGTTCACAGCCCATTGGCAAAACTGGTTTCCTGTAACTTCAAGTGGGCTGGGAAATGCAGGGACTACATGGATACTGGGCGAGCAGTGAGTGTCTCTGCCACACAAGCCTATGAAGTGTCAACTCTAATTATCTCCATGTAACATTTCAGAAACCTGAGCGACAGAGAGATGAAATACTTTCACATACTAGTCGTGTACCTAGTGGTGAAAACGCCAACCTATGTGCCAGGGTGTCTGTCTCCTGAGGCAACTCTTACCCTCTACAATGTTGCCCCTTAAATATAACCCCACGTGACAGCCACGTGTCACCCCCACTGGTCTCAGATCTCTGGCAAAAGTGGAATTCTTTGTGGTGTGAGGAGAGCTGGCCTCTGGGGCTGGAGTGGCTTGTTTAGACCTTCAGACCTTACAGTCACCCCTGCAGGGACAATAGGAGACTGTTCCAGCAACAGAGGCTGTGGCTGAGGGTAGGGGTCTCATCCTCTTGTAACTTTCCCTGGATCTGAAATTGTGTTCCTTGTAGCACCCAATCTTGCTCTTTGTTTTCGTATTTGGTTTAAAAAGGAACTCGTTTCTCCCCAAATTATTTATAGAGTTTTCATATAATATAGTGCTTCCACACTTTATATGTATAATGAAAAGAATTAGCAGTCAGGAGTTTTCAACTAAAAACCTTTATGTTGAACAGGGGATTTGCTCTTTTATACATTTCTTTCCTTGGTACAGATGTGTGGCCTCACTTTCAAAAGGAAACAGTGACTTTGGCCTATTTCACTTAAGACTAAGGGTCATAGTCTATTGGTCACGTTTGTTCTCATGAGAAAGAAAATACACTAGATGATAACGTGCGGGATTTCAGGCCCTGTTTAGGGCATTGTCCTAACATCTCCCATAGTCATAACTACTCTACACACCTCTGTGGGCCATTGAGCAGGTCAAAGCACATGATAGATATTAAAATGTCTATAAATGCTAAGGTCCTCTACCAATTTAAATTATTCCCTGGAGCTCCTAACATTTCAATAGGACTACACAGATGGAGTTGAAGGTTGATCCGAAATCTTAATTTATCGAAATCTCTTTTTCTCTTCCCAGGCGCCTCCCACCTACGAGGCTCTGGTACAGATGGAGTATCTTGACATGGTGTTGAATGAAACTCTCAGAATATTCCCAATTGCTGGTAGACTTGAGAGGGTCTGTAAGAAGGATGTGGAAGTCAATGGGGTGTTCATTCCCAAAGGGACGACAGTGGTGGTGCCACTCTTTGTTCTTCACAACGACCCAGAGCTCTGGCCAGAGCCTCAGGAGTTCCGTCCTGAAAGGTACAAGACCCTGAGGAAAGGACACCCACCCTGATCCTTTTTGGTGCTTGCACATTTTGACAACTCTTATTATAGTTGACAAATGGGTGATCATGCAATAATTTATTTGTATATCTTTTTATTGTTGGAAGATTTTTCTCTTTAAGGGTGTTCATTATGTGAGTCAAAATTATACAAACTATAGACTAGAAAAAGAAGATTATAGCTGTCTACATTCCTAATACCTTAAGATAGGCCTCATTAATAATGTGATATATGTCCTTATGGACATTTTTGTATGCATATATAGATTTTAAAAACAGGATGGTATTATACTTTATTTGGTTTTGAACTTCTTACTTTATTTAACAGTAAAGTATAAACAACATTCTATGTGTATATGTTTGTATGCATATGCCATAATTTACCTAACCACTGTCTTTTTATTTCCTTTAAGCCTTTCTCTCTGTTCTTTCTTAGCTCTCTGAATTCACCCCATGTTCCCACATTCCATATTTTTAAACACTGGCTACATTTCCTCTAGCATTATTGTGAGAGTGCAGGCTGGGGACCTAGAGGTCTCATCCCTGATGGTTCAGGCAGCCTCACTGAGGACGGAGGTGCACACAGGTGCCCTGGTTCTGTCTGTGGCTGCACACCTGGGTCAGGTCCCTTCTACCTCAGTATTTGGTGACTTTCCAAAGTGAAGTCATCTGCTCTCTAGATGTCTGAGATTTCCTCCTTGGACGGGTCTTGAGCATCCTCTTCTAGGAATTCAGAGCCAAGGTCTGGTATGGGCACAGATTGGACCCTGGAAAGAGGTAATGCTCTCCCATTTACTGTATGGTAAGCAAAATTTGGAATGAACTTTTTAGGCCAGTACCTGAGATCTAGACCTTTATTACACCCTATCAGCTCCTTGATGGCCAAGAGTTGTTTTGTTTGCCATGGTGTCCCGAGTGCTAGCACAGTGGTGACACATAGCACTTATTGACAGAAGAGTCAGAGTGGACCAAGTCCTCTGTTTTCTGGGCCAGGGAACCTCTGCAGTTCCTCCAAGCTCAGTAGCTCCCTGTCCTGCAGCTTCACGAACCTAGAACCAGAGACCACTCACTGTACTTCCCTTTGATTCATTCAGTCATCAAGCAGAGAATAAATGCTCACCTGTGGGTCAGGGACTGGACCAGGCAGTGAGAAATCCAAAGGTTAGGAAAAAAGCCCATTATGGAGAATTTTTAAAATATTCACAAGTATGTGTGATTTGACACGTACACAGGAATATTCTATAGGCACAAGCCTATGAAATACTTCATTAAAAAATATTTTTAAACATCTTTATTGGAGTATAATTGCTTTACAATGGTATGTTAGTTTCTGTTTTATAACAAAGTGAATCAGCTCTACATATACACATATCCCCATACCTCCTCCCTCTTGCGTCTCCCTCCCATCCTCCCTATCCCACCCCTCTAGGTGGTCACAAAGCACCAAGCTGATCTCCCTGTGCTATGCGGCTGCTTCCCACTAGCTATCTATTTTACATTTGGTAGTGTGTATAAGTCCATGCCACTCTCTCACTTCGTCCCAGCTTACCCTCCCCCCTCCCCGTGTCCTCAGGTCCATTCTCTACATCTGCGTCTTTATTCCTGTCCTGCCCCTAGGTTCTTCAGAACCTTTTTTTTTTTTAGATTCCATATATATGTGTTAGCATACGGTATTTGTTTTTCTCTTTCTGACTTACTTCACTCTGTATGACAGACTCTAGGTCCATCCCCCTCACTACAAATAACTCAATTTCGTTTCTTTTTATGACTGAGTAGTATTCCATTGTATATATGTGCCACATCTTCTTTATCCATTCATCTATTGATAGACGCTTAGGTTGATTCCATGTCCTGGCTATTGTAAATAGAGCTGCAATGAACATTGTGGTACATGACTCTTTTTGAATTATGGTTTTCTCAGGGTATATGCCCAGTAGTGGGATTGCTGGGTCGTATGGGAGTTCTATTTTTAGTTTTTTAAGGACCCTCCATACTGTTCTCCATAGTGGCTGTATCAATTTACATTCCCACCAGCAGCACAAGAGGGTTCCCTTTTCTCCACACCCTCTTCAGCATTTATTGTTTGTAGATTTTTTGATGATGGCCATTCTCACTGGTGTGAGGTGATACCTCATTGTAGTTTCGATTTGCATTTCTCTAATGGTTAGTGATGTTGAGCATTCTTTCATGTGTTTGTTGGCAATCTGTATATCTTCTTTGGAGAAATGTCTATTTAGGTCTTCTGCCCATTTTTGGATTGGGTTTTTTGGTTTTTTGCTATTGAGCTACATGTAAATTTTGGAGATTAATCCTTTGTCAGTTGCTTCATTTGCAAATATTTTCTCCTATTCTGAGGGTTGTCTTTTTGTCTTGTTTATGGTTTCCTTTGCTGTGCAAAAGCTTTGAAGTTTCATTAGGTCCCATTTGTTTATTTTTGGTTTTATTTCCATTTCTCTAGGAGGTGGATTAAAAAGGATCTTGCTGTGATTGATGTCATAGAGTGTTCTGCCTATGTTTTCCTCTAAGAGTTTGATAGTGTCTGGCCTTACATTTAGGTCTTTAATCCATTTTGAGTTTATTTTTGTGTATGGTGTTAGGGAGTGTTCTAATTTCATTCTTTTACATGTAGCTGTCCAGTTTTCCCAGCACCACTTATTGAAGAGGCTGTCTTTTCTCCATTGTATATCCTTGCCTCCTTTGTCATAGATTAGTTGACCTTAGGTGGGTTTATCTCTAGGCTTTCTATCCTGTTCCATTGATCTATATTTCTGTTTTTGTGCCAGTACCATATTGTCTTGATTACTGTAGCTTTGTAGTATACTCTGAAGTCAGGGAGCCTGATTCCTCCAGCTCCATTTTTCTTTCTCAAGATTGCTTTGGCTATTTGGGGTCTTTTGTATTTCCATACAAATTGTGAAAATTTTTATTCTAGTTCTGTGAACAATGCCATTGGTAGTTTGATAGGGATTGCACTGAATCTGTAGATTGCTTTGGGTAGTATAGTCATTTTCACAGTGTTGATTCTACCAATCCAAGAACATGGTATATCTCTCCATCTGTTTGTATCATCTTTAATTTCTTTCATCCATGTCTTTTTTTTTTTAAATAAATTTATTTATTTTATTTATTTATTTTTGGCTGTGTTGGGTCCTCGTTGGTGTGCACAGGCTTTCTCTAGTTGTGGCGAGCGGGGACTACTCTTCTTGGGGTGCATGGGCTTCTCACTGCAGTGGCTTCTCTTGTTGCAGAGCACGGGCTCTAGGCGCATGGGCTCAGTAGTTGTGGCTTGTGGGCTCTAGACCACAGGCTCAGTAGTTGTGGCGCACGGGCTTAGTTGCTCCGCGGCATGTGGGATCTTCCTGGACCAGGGCTCGAACCCCTGTCCCCTGCATTGGCAGGCGGGTCCTTAACCACTGTGCCACCCGGGAAGTCCTTTCATCCATGTCTTATAGTTTTCTGCATACAGGTCTTTTGTCTCCTTAGGTAGGTTTATTCCTAGGTATTTTATTCTTTTTGTTGCACTGGTAAATGGGAGTGTTTCCTTAATTTCTCTTTCAGATTTTTCATCATTAGTGTACAGGAATGCAAGAGATTTCTGTGCATTAATTTTGTATCCTGCTACTTTACCAAATTCATTGATTAGCTCTAGTAGTTTTCTGGTAAAGTCTTTAGGATTGTCTATGTATAGTATCATGTCATCTGCAAACAGTGACAGCTTTACTTCTTCTTTTCCGATTTGGACTCCTTTTATTTCTTTTTCTTCTCTGATTGCTGTGGCTAAAACTTCCAAAACCATGTTGAATAATAGTGGTGAGAGTGGGCAACCTTGTCTTGTTCCTGATCTTAGTGGTAAATGGTTTCAGATTTTCACCATTGAGAATGATGTTGGCTGTGGGTTTGTCATATATGGCCTTTATTATGTTGAGGTAAGTTCCCTTTCTGCCTACCTTCTGGAGGGTTTTTATCATAAACGGGTGTTGAATTTTGTCGAAAGCTTTTTCTGTATCTATTGAGATGATCATATGGTTTTTATCCTTCAATTTGCTAATATGGTGTATCACATTGATTGATTTGCGTATATTGAAGAATCCTTGCATTCCTGAGATAAACCCACTTGATCATGGTGTATGATCCTTTTAATGTGCTGTTGGATTCTGTTTGCTAGTATTTTGTTGAGCATTTTTGCATCTATGTTCATCAGTGATATTGGCCTATAGTTTTCTTTCTTTGTGACATCTTTGTCTGGTTTTGGTATCAGGATGATGGTGGCCTTGTAGAATGAGTTTGGGAGTGATCCTCCCTCAGCTATATTTTGGAAGAGTTTGAGAAGGATAGGTGTTAGCTCTTCTCTAAATGTTTGATAGAATTCACCTGTGAAGCCATCTGGTCCTGGGCTTTTGTTTGTTGGAAGATTTTTAATCACAGTCTCAATTTCAGTGCTTGTGATTGGTATGTTTATATTTTCTATTTCCTCCTGGTTCAGTCTTGGAAAGTTGTGTTTTTCTAAGAATTTGTCCATTTCTAACAGGTTGTCCATTTTATTGGCATATAGTTGCTTGTAGTAATCTCTCATGATCCTTTGTATTTCTGCAGTGTCAGTTGTTACTTCTCCTTTTTCATTTCTAATTCTATTGATTTGAGTCGTCTCCCTTTTTTTCTTGATGAGTCTGGCTAATGGTTTATCAAATTTGTTTATCTTCTCAAAGAACCAGCTTTTAGTTTTATTGGTCTTTGCTATTGTATCCTTCATCTCTTTTTCATTTATTTCTGATCTGATCTTTATGATTTCTTTCCTTCTGCTAACTTTGGGGTTTTTGTGTTCTTCTTTCTCTAATTGCTTTAGGTGTAAGGTTAGGTTGTTTATTTGAGATGTTTCTTGTTTCTTGAGGTAGGCTTGTATAGCTATAAACTTCCCTCTTAAAACTGCTTTTGCTGCATCCCATGGGTTTTGGGTTGTCATGTTTTCATTGTCATTTGTTTCTAGGTATTTTTTGATTTCCTCTTTGATTTCTTCTGTGATCTCTTGGTTATTAAGTAGTGTATTATTTAGCCTCCATGTGTTTGTATTTTTTACAGATGTTTTCCTGTAATTGATATCTAGTCTTATAGTGTTGTGGTCAGAAAAGATACTTGATACAATTTCAATTTTCTTAAATTTACCAAGGCTTGATTTGTGACCCAAGATATGATCTATCCTGGAGAATGTTCCATGAGCACTTGAGAAGAAAGTGTATTCTGTTGTTTTTGGATGGAATGTCCTATAAATATCAATTAAGTCCATCTTGTTTAATGTATCATTTAAAGCTTGTGTTTCCTTATTTATTTTCATTTTGGATGATCTGTCCATTGGTGAAAGTGGGGTGTTAAAGTCCCCTACTCTGATTGTGTTATTGTTGATTTCCCCTTTTATGGCTGTTAGCATTTGCCTTATGTATTGAGGTGCTCCTATGTTGGGTGCATAAATATTTACAATTGTTATATCTTCTTCTTGGATTGATCCCTTGATCATTATGTAGTGTCCTTCTTTGTCTCTTATTATAGTCTTTATTTTAAAGTCTATTTTGTCTAATATGAGAATTGCTACTCCAGCTTTCTTTTGATTTCCATTTGCATGGAATATCTTTTTCCATCCCCTGACTTTCAGTCTGTATGTGTCCCTAGGTCTGAAATGGGTCTCTTGTAGACAGCATATATATGGTTCTTGTTTTTGTATCCATTCAGCCAGTCTATGTCTTTTGGTTGGAGCATTTAATCCATTTACATTTAAGGTAATTATCAATATGTATGTTCCTATTACCATTTTCTTAATTGTTTTCGGTTTGTTATTGTAGGTCTTTTCCTTCTCTTGTGTTTCCTGCCTGGAGAAGTTCCTTTAGCATTTGTTGTAAAGCTGGTTTTGTGGTGCTGAATTCTCTTAGCTTTTGCTTGTCTGTAAAGGTTTTCATTTCTCCATCAAATCTGAATGAGATCCTTGCTGGGTAGAGTAATCTTGGCTGTAGGTTTTTCCCTTTCATCACTTTAAATATGTCCTGCCACTCCCTTCTGGTTTGCAGAGTTTCTGCTGAAAGATCAACTGTTAACCTTATGGGGATTCCCTTGTATGTTATGTGTTGTGTTTCCCTTGCTGCTTTTAATATTTTTTCTTTGTATTTAATTTTTGATAGTTTGATTAATATGTGTCTTGGCGTGTTTCTCCTTGGATTTATCCTATATGGGACTCTCTGTGCTTCCTGGACTTGATTAACTATTTCCTTTCCCATATTAGGGAAGTTTTTGACTATAATCTCTTCAAATATTTTCTCAGTCTCTTTCTTTTTCTCTTCTTCTTCTGGGACACCTATAATTCAAATGTTGGTGTGTTTAATGTTGTCCCAGAGGTCTCTGAGACTGTTCTCAATTCTTTTCATTCTTTTTTCTTTATTCTGCTCTGCAGTAGTTATTTCCACTATTTTATCTTCCAGGTCACTTATCCGTTCTTCTGTCTCAGTTATTCTGCTATTGATTCCTTCTAGAGAATTTTTAATCTCATTTATTGTGTTGTTCATCATTGTTTGTTTGCTCTTTAGGTCTTCTAGGTCCTTGTTAAATGTTTCTTGTATTTTCTCCATTCTGTTTCCAAGATTTTGGATCATCTTTACTGTCATTACTCGAATTATTTTTCAGGTAGACTGCCTATTTCCTCTTCATTTGTTTGGTCTGGTGGGTTTTTACTTTGCTCCTTCATCTGCTGTGTGTTTCTCTGTCTTCTCATTTTGCTTAACTTACTTTGTTTGGGGTCTCCTTTTTGCAGGCTGCAGGTTCATAGTTCCCGCTGTTTTTGGTGTCTGCCCCCAGTGGCTATGGTTGGTTCAGTGGGTTGTGTAGGCTTCCTGGTGGAGGGGACTAGTGCCTGTGTTCTGCTGGATGAGGCTGGATCTTGTCTTTCTGGTGGGCAAGACTGCATCTGATGGTGTGTTTTGGGGTGTCTGTGACCTTATTATGATTTTAGGCAGCCTCTCTGCTAATGGATGGGGTTGTGTTCCTGTGTTGCTAGTTGTTTGGCATAGGGTGTCCAGCACTGTAGCTTGCTGGTCGTTGAGTGGAGCTGGGTCTTAGCGTTGAGATGGCGATCTCTGGGAGAGCTTTCGCCGCTTGATATTACATGGAGCCGGGAGGTCTCTGGTGGACCAGTGTCCTGAACTCGGCCCTCCCACCTCAGAGACACAGGCCTGACACCTGGCCGGAGCACCAAGACCCTGTCAGCCACACGGAATTATCAAGATAGTGGTCACTGGCAAGTGAAACCACAAGAGAAGAGGCCCATGCTATGCCTGGTCCTGCTGAGCAATTTTCAGACTTCAGCTCATTCTGGCAAGAGGGCGACTGGGTCAGCGAGGCAGGATGGGGTCCGTGAGGCGGGCGGCGCTCAGCTGGTGCGCGGCCTGAGGGGGCTGGTCGAAGCCCTCGGGGAAGGCCAATGGCGGCCCAGCCTCTGGCCTCCTGCAGCTGTGGCCTCTTAGGGGTCTCCCTCCCGGCGTCAACTGGCTCTCACTCCTGCTTTGGCGGCTGTGCCTTTACCCTGAGCTTCTTCACTAGGCAAGCACTCCCTGAGGTGACACGCAAAAAGCGTGGGCCCAGCTGAAGCGCGAGAAACGGGGGCGGAGCCACCTGAAATACTTTCAATGTACCTGTATGTGCACATTCCCTGCTTAACAACCATCAGCCCATGTCTCTGTCCCATCCACATGCCACTGCTGCCCTTCGCCATGTTATTTTAAGTCACATTGTCTGTAAATATTACAAAATGTTTTGCAAAATAGGGCCTCTTTAAAATATACATAACTGCAACGCCATTATCACTTTCCCCAAATATACATTTTTTCCTTGACATATTCAAATATCGAGGAGTCAAATTGGAATAGAACAGATGTCTAACCATCAAGGAATTTATAGGCTAGTGGAACAGATAGACAAGGAAATCAGTGATTATTCTGGAGTAGAGTCATATGCCCATGTACATATTCTGACCTAAGCATCCCCTGTGTGTGGGAGAGAAAGACAGAGAGACAGACAGAGAATGACACAAGGGAATTGGAAGGGAAAGGAGAGGAAAACAATTGAAAAATAACAATTTAAATACTCAGAAACGTTTCTCCAGCTTCCTTCCCCCATGAGCACGTGACCAACATAAGTGTGCGTGGAGATGGGAACCCATGTTTCCTTCAGTCAGTCTCATTTCCTAACTGCCATTCAGAGTGTGAACATCTCACCACCCTGAATGTAATTTTAGTGTTTAAAGATAAATTTTCTTTAAACAGCATTTATCTCATCTCCTCAACAGGACTGAAAGCTCCTGTAGAGTCAGGGGAATGGGAAGGACCTGGAACTTTCCATTCTCACACATAATAACCACAGCAGGATTCAATGACTAGACCACACAGCTATCTCTTATGCTACTGGTCTAAGAGTTAAGTTAAAACCTCAGATCTGGAGCTCTTGTGGTTTTTCTGTTTCATTAACTTGTTTCATCTACTTTTATGATTACAGGTTCAGTAAGAAGAACAAGGACAGCATAAATCCTTACACATACCTGCCTTTTGGAACTGGACCCCGAAACTGCATTGGCATGAGATTTGTTATCATGAACATGAAACTTGCTCTCGTCAGAATCCTGCAGAACTTCTCCTTCAAACCTTGTAAAGAAACACAGGTCAGTAGTTAATTTTCTGCATGAATAACATTTTATTGGGAGTTTTTTTTTTTTAACTGATGGGTCTCTATATATCTAAGCATGTTATCAATTCAAAGAATAATTTATTCTATTAGCCAGAGAATCTGTTTGGAGCCATCTGAAATCTTTAATTGTCAATCATCCATGGAGGGCTAAGTCTGTGGCTTTATAAAGCCCCAACTATAAAGGTCATCTAGAGTCAATGCAGTTAGCATGAGATGATTATTTGCAGTCTTTTGGACCTCAGCAATGTTTTAAATTTCATTTCAAGTCCACCGGAAGGAAGGGGAAGTGTGTGCAGTCATGAGATTAGTGATGACCACATCATGGCTTTTCAGGGACGCTCTTCCCTGCCAGAACTTACAGAATCTCTCCTGACAGTGATCCTCAGCCACTGGTTGTATAATGAAATTATTGTGGTGCTTTAAAAAATCCTGATGCCTAGGTCATCTCATTTATTCTAAAATAATTCGCCCAGAGTGTGGCATTCAAAACACCCCCGCAGATTCTCCTGTGCAGTCACGATGAGAACCCCTGATGGAAAGCATTTCTGCCAGATGTGAAGGACTTCCACAGCCCCCTCACCTTTCAGGGGTCCTGCTGCCATCAAGATGGGCTCCCTTTACATTCTAATAATAACTCTCTGTGTGCTCTTCCCCGCCCCCATTCTATTCTTCCCCCTTCAAGTTCTAGTTCAATCCCGAGCCCCTCCCTGGAGCCTTCCCCACCCAGTCCAGAGCCCACTCTCCCCTCTGCTCTGTTATCAGTTCCCACAGGCTGGCATCATGGTTCCTACCACCTAACTTAACACTTTGTCATGGAACCATCCAGTTTGGTTCTTATGTTTTCTTTGCCCCTAAGAATGCCCTTAACTCTAGCTCCTCATTTTATTCCTTTAATAAACTCCCAATGCTGCCTTGCCGTCATCCAGTAAATGCTTGAAGAGTGACTTTCAGTTGATTTAGAGTTCTGGGACACAAATTATGTTCAGTTTGAACTTTTAAAATATAAAAAAATGACATGTAAGTGCATGCTTAGTGTGTGTGTGTCTATTTGTCTGCAGGGGAAATATATGTATGTCATATGAAATTTTAAAATACAAGGTGTTACATATATAGAAAGATCTGGAATCTCTCCTCTGAGGAGCACAAAGAACAGTTGCCATTGTTCATTCATATCAAGCACGGCCCTGTACTAAGGCTTATTTCTAGGAGTCACACATTTAATAAGCAGCTGCCCCACTTGAGTAGGCTTTCTCAGGGAAGGGGAGGATAGAGACGGTTTCTGTTTTACTTGTGGGCATCTGTGTGTCCGTACTGTAGGTGTGTACAGACAGGGGACTCAGCCCTGAGAGAAAGGGGGCCTCTGGCACACCTGGCAAGGGCAGATGCTCCCTGAAGCTCCACCCAGGCATCCACAGGCTGGGGCTTCTCCCTCCACGACAATTTGCTTGCCCTTCAGTCAACTGAGATGAGAAGGTCGCTGTTGGTTCCCCCAACTCTGAAGGAGTGACTGGGTGAGAAAGGGGCTAAAAGTCTCAGACCAAACACTGTGGTCATCAGAAGTTCACCATTTGCACTACACTTGGAGCCAGGAGGTGTTAAGAAACAGACATAATGCTTCACAACGACCTCTCCCCATCATGAAACTGGGTGGATTCTACTGGAAGAGGTGATTGGACGCTTTAGAAGTTGAGGAATGTGCTTACAATTAAAATTGTAATACCTACTCAGGATTACCTTGTAAGTTCCAACATACACAAAATTACCTGTATATCCATTTCCGAGAAATTTTGCCATAATGCCTAATAATCTGATATGTTTTAAAAACTCAGTATTTTTGCTTAAAATTTAAATCAATAAAGAACACAGGCCAACCTGATTTTGTATCAAGCCTGGTACAGAATAGGTGCTCAATAGATATTTTGTAGAATGAATGATGGATGAATTCTTTCACTATCCCTCTTGACACAGCTTATAGAATAAATATAAAGAATCAAAGATAGGTAGGGAGAATTGAATGAAGGTGTGCAAGAGGTACAAACTTCCAGTTATAAATAAGTACTAGGGCTATAATGCAAAACATGATGACTATTGTTAGTATTTCTGTATGGTATAAGAGAGTAGGTCCTAAGAGTTCTCACAAAGGGAGAATAATATTTATTTCTTTCTCTTTTCCTTTCCTATCTATATGGGATGATGAATGTTAACAAAACTGTGGTAATAATTTTTTGATATATGTAAGTCAAATCATTATGCTGTACACCTTAAATTTATGCACTGCTGTAAGTAACTATATTGCAATAAAAATGGAAGTTAAAGTCTGATAGGACATGATAAGGGAATACCGTGAAAAACTGTATTCCCATATGTTTTATAATATACATTAAATAGACCAATTCTCTGAAAGACACAGACTATTAACATTCAATCAAGAAAATATAGACGTCCTGGCTGTCCCTATATCTGTCCCTCTATCTATCAAACATATTGAATCAGTAGTTTAAAAAAATCAAATATACATGATGCTAACAGTAGCTTTTACATGTTTGTAAAGCATTATTGTCCATAATGTATCTCGTCTACTTTGCTTTTTTTTGTTGGTGGGGCTCCATTAATCGGTTCTCATGTGTTTGTTTAAATGTTGCAGATCCCCCTGAAATTGCTCACTCAAGGACTTACGCAAGTGGAAAAACCTGTTGTCCTAAAGGTTGTGTCAAGAGATGCGACCATAAGTGGAGCCTGACTTTCTCGAAGGACATGGGCTTTGATCTTCAAGGAAGCTGTATCTGAGAACACCTGAGACTTTACTTACTTTGTGATAAAACCATTAAATGAAGATGGGCTTCACCTACTGCCCTTGATGGATGACTAGGTATTCTGCCCAATCATTTAGCTTTCTCATTGTCTATGTGGAGTGTTATATATTGCATCATATAAAGGAGGTGACAAGTAAGTGCCGGATACTCAACTTCATGGGTTCTCCTAGGACCATCTCCATCCACCTCCAGTTAGTACCATCTACTCCTCCTGAGCACTGAATCAGAATGAAAATTTCTCAACAAACTCTAATGAAAATAAGAATGATTGGGGAGACTGAAGTAGTGACATTTATCTCACAGATTTTATTTTGAATATTCTAAATTAAATATTACATTGAGCAAGTCAATAAATACCTCTTTACAGAAGTATTATCTGATGCCTTTGTGCACATTAGGGGGAATGTATACAGCAGAATCAGAGAGATTCAGGGACTAAATGCTTTTGACCATCACAATCCCTGGTGGGTGGGGCCTTTTAAAAACTCCAGGTTGACATATTAAATAGGTAAGAGTTCATTGACTGTGACTTTGCCCAGTGCTTAGAAATCTGCCTTTTAAATCTACCTTTATAGTTTAAATCTACCTTTTTTGGAGCACATATGTTTTCTTTCTTTCTTTTTTTAAAATTAATTAATTAATTAATTTATTTATTTATTCAGTCTTCTTTGCTGCGCGTGGGCTTTCTCTAGTAGCAGCAAGTGGGGGCTACTCTTCATTGCAGTGTGCAGGCTTCTCATTGCATTGGCTTCTCTTGTTGCAGAGCACGGGCCCTAGGTGTACGGGCTTCAGTAGTTGCAGAACGCGGGCTCAGTAGTTGTGGCTCGTGGGCTCTAGAGTGCAGGCTCAGTAGTTGTGGTGCACAGGCTTAGTTGCTCCGTGGCATGTGGGATCTTCCCGGACCCAGGGCTCGAACCCATGTCCCCTGAATTGGCAGGCGGGTTCTTAACCACTGCACCACCAGGGAAGTCCTGGAGCACGTATGTTTTCATACCTCTTTGTATTCCATCCTCGACTCCCAACTGTCTTAATGCAATGAACGTGGAATAAAGGTGGCTGATTGGTCAGTTCATTGGGCAGAAAGGCTACAAGCACTGGTCAGTTTCATTTGGTATCAGAAGCGGCACAGGGCTCTTCCTTTCCCTTTTCTGCCCCTTCCCTCCCTTTTCCTTCCCCTGCCTTGCCCTCCTGGATAATCCAGCCCTAAACCAGTAAGTGGGACACAGAAGGTGGGCAGCTCACACTGCAGGGCGGGAGCAGAGAAGGGGGCACAGTGACTCCAAGTCAGAGACAAAGTAGGGAATAGAGGGTGTCCACAGGGATGGCAGCCCGGCATGGGTGTGGGAACCCAAAATAACCCACTCATAGGGGTGGCCTGTAACAGCAGCCAGAGCCTAACTAGGGTGTGGAGAACCCAAGTAGGGTAAGGGGAGGGGGCATCATGAGTGGAAAGGGATGGATCATGGATTGGGTACATAAAGGAGAGGTGATCAAGTAAGTAAATATATAAAGGATGGTGGAAGGCAGAATTCTCACTGTTGGAGAAGAGAGTCACTGATTCAGAGAGGGATAAAACCAGAATAAACCCCGTGGAGTCAGCGATTGAAACTGAATGTATCAGTGTAAATCCATGCTTTTCTTTTCTTTTTTTTAAACTTTTTATTTTATATTGGAGTATAGCTGATCAACAATGTTGTGAGGGCTTCCCTGGTGATGCAGTGGTTAGGAATCCGTCTGCCAATGCAAGGGGAATGGGTTCGAGCCCTGGTCCGGGAAGATCCCACATGCCGCGGGGCAACTAAGCCTGTGCACCACAACTACTGAGCCTGAGCTCTAGCGCCGGCAAGCCACAACTACTGAAGCCCGCACATCTAGACCCCGGGCTCTGCAACAAGAGAAGCCACCACAATGAGAAGCCCACACATGGCAACGAAGAGTAGCCCCCGCTCACTGCAACTATAGAAAGCCCACGCAGCAACGAAGACCCAAGGCAGCCAAAAATTAAAAATAATAATAATTAAGTAAATAAATTTATAAAAACAAAACAATGTTGTGATAGTTTCAGGTGCACAGCAAAGGGACTCAGCCATATATATAAAGTATCCATTCTCCCCCAAACTCCCCTCCCATCCAGGCTGCCACATAACATTGAGCAGAGTTCCCTGTGCTATACAGTAGGTCCTTGTTTGTTATCCATTTTAAACATAGCAGTGTGTACATGTCAATCCCAAACTCCCTGACTATCCCCCCCGCTCTGTAATGATAAGCTTGTTCTCTAAGTCTGTGAGTCTGTTTCTGTTTTGTAAATAGGTTCATTTGTATCATTTCTTTTTAGAGTCTGCATATAAGGGTTATCATACGATATTTCTCTTTCTCTGTCTGACTTACTTCACTCAGTATGACAATCTCTAGGCCCATCCATGTTGCTGCAAATGGCATTATTTCATTCTTTTTAATGACTGAGTAATATTCCGTTGTATATATGTACCACATCTTTTTTATCCATTCCTCTGTCGATGGACATAGGTTGCTTCCATGTCCTGGCTATCGTAAATAGTGCTGCAATGAGCACTGGGGTGTATGTATCCTTTTGGGCCATGTTTTTCTCCAGATATATGCCTAGAAGTGGGATTGCAGGGTCATATTAAATCCATGCTTTTCTATGTAGATAGATGATAGCAGGCTGGATGATATAGACAGATGATAGATAGATAGATGATAGATAGACATGACAGAGAGAGAGATACAGATATAGATAGATAGGTATGTGTGTGTGTTTGTGTAGCTACAAAAACACATAACACCTATTGCTTTCCACTGATATAGTGTAGAAACAGTAACACCCTAATAGCAATAAGCATACCTTGTGCCCAGATCTTGGATTATAAATACCATTTTCCACTGAAAGGAATTGGGCTCCTTAGAGAAATGGCTGATTCCAGGGCTGGGAAAGTACATGATGACGATGGACCGTCTTGGGCTAGAAAGCAAGGAAATGTAAACATTGAGGGGGATGTGTCCAAAGGACCCAGAAGCCAGCCTGAGGGGCTTCCACTGCCCAAATCAGAGACCATTTGAGCATCATAATAAATAAGGATAATAAGAGCTGTTAAGCCATTCAAGAAAATAGGAAAACATGAGTACATACAGATATATGTAAATAAGTTAATGGATGAATTGCAATTTGATGAGGAAACTGACATAGCTTCAAAGTAGTGCTGCTCAAAATACGCATTAATTATAGAGCAGAAGGGGTAACTTCAGAGTGGAGGAACCTGGCAGACAGCCCTTTCCTCATCAGACAGCAGCATCAGGGATGGGGTGACTTGATCGTGCTTCACCTGATGGGACGCAGTGAGAAGAACTCACCTCACCTGTGTGATATTCCTGCCAAGGAGGCAAACCTGAAGGAAATCCTGAAAAGAGTCAGACAAACCCAAACGGAGGAAGATTCTCCTCCTCGTCTGTAACTGGTTTGGAATCTTCGAAAGAGTCAACGTCATGAAAACCAAAGATAGACTGAAAATGTTCCAGACGAAGGAGACTACAGAGAGGCGATGTCTAAACACAACTTGAGAGCTGGGTCCTTCTGCTACAAGGACCTTGTTGGGACAGGTGGGGAACTGGGGGCTCTGAGGTTAGACGGCAGTGAGGTGTCAGCATTAACTTCCTGACTTGGAGGTCATATTGTGGTCATGTAGAGATGTCGTCGTCTGTGGGAGACTCAGGGGGTGTGAAATATCAGGTTGACAACTTTGAGATGGGTCAGGAAAATGGTCTTTCAACAGACACTTCGGTAAGTTTGTGATTGTTTGTTTAGGGTGGGGGTCACAAGGGTACCTTTTGGCTTATATGGCTCTCCCCCTCTCTCACCTTAGTTTTCTTTGTCTTGTTTTTTTCTAAGGAGATAGCACTACACCGTGCCCGATGAGTGGCTCTGAAGCTGGAGCTCCTGAGTTTAAAATCCCAGGACCGTCTGTCCAGGACTGAGTGTAGACTAATCAGTGGCTTTGGGCAAATCAGACAGGCCCCTCCATTCCTTGCATTGCTTGGCCCACAAAGTTTGGGCTGAATTTCAGTGCTTCTGTGCCCCTCAGCTGAATGCCACTGTGCACACATTAGCTTGGGCTCAGCCGCTGTCTTAGGTCTGGTTCCCTAAAAGCAGGGCCTGAGGGCTCTGGCACAAATAGTTTACTGAGAGAGTGATCTCAGGGGAAGGGAATGAGGGGAGCTGGGTTGGCAAGGGGAAAAGCTGGGTGAAGATGTGGTCTCTGTGGAGACTGATTCCACAGGAAGCCTGAAAGAGATTTGTAATACAGAGTAGATCCCACTTGGAGGCACAGGCCAGCCTTTTGTACCCCATCATAGACTGGTCTTCTTATCTCCCAGGTGAAGTGGTTTCAATTTGGCCCCGGGAGATTCTCTAGAGAGCAGGGCAGCCTTTAATCAGTAGCAGCCAATACTCGCAGTAACTGGGGGAGGAACATGCAGCTCAGGGTAAGGGATCTGGTAACTGCCTGGAGGTCCTGGCTGAATTTCATAAATACACCGTGTCTGTAAGGAGGGAATGAGCTCTCTTGATTCTTATTGGGTTTTTTTTTTCCCTTGGGATCTGTCTTTTCTCAGCCAACAATGGACTCAAGTTTGGAAACTTTTCAGAAACAATTTTTGCCCCAGGGTAGGAGGAGGAGAGTGGGAGGGACATCACCCCAGGGGGCTTTGAGGTCCTACAGAGGTGGGGTGAGGTGGGGCTGGAGGTCTTGCTCAGGGCCCTGAGCTCACACAGCTGGACAGACACCTCCAGCCCCAGTTAGAATCCAGGAAATAATGTCCTGAACATTTATGACTCAGTGGCTCCACACACAGCAGTTGGCAAAAGAGCCATTTAAACACGATCAATAAGAAGGAAAAAAATAAGGAGTTTAGAGTCAGCAAACTCCCAACCTTTTAATGATTTTTCACTACAACTTGAGCTCACGTCTCCTTCTCTTGCTGACAGAAGATACATTCCATAATTTGTGATTACACTATAATTCTTGTCCTTTTTACCACTAGTTGAACAGTTTATGAACTCATAAGAGTGAACATCTCTAGAGGGTCTGCTGAGGGTCAGGTATCTGATGGACAAGGTCACGTGTTCTCTTCACTCAAAGCCACCAGGAGGCCAACTTGCAGATCCAGGACCCAAGCCCTTCAGGTCACAGACCAGGGTCTGGTCTGATCTGGGCTCCTTTAGGAGGGAAAGACATAATTATTAATGCTCATTTTATAGATTAGGCAACTGAGGCTGAGAGGGTTTAAATAACTCACCCAGCCCCTGCATGTCAGTCACATTTTGTGGATCCCTACTAGCCAGCTGTCTACACAACAGAGAGCATAGGTGTCCCTGGAGTCCATAGAAAGCTAAGGGACCTCCTGGGGCAGGTTCCCATCCATACCCTTTCCTCCCCGGTTTCCCCCTCTATCCCTGGCAAATTCTTACAGATTCTTAACCATTTGGACGTTTTGATTTTGTGGTTACAAAAAGTCAAAATTTCAGAAATGTTACTGCATCACAGCCACTAGGATGCTATAAAAAATAAGGTAAAAAGCAAGTGTTGGTGAGAATGTGTAGAAATTGGACGGCTCATTCATTGCTGGTGGGGTTGTAAAGTGGTGCAACAATCATGGAAAATGTTTGGCCACTCCTCAGCAAGGTAAGCATAGAATTACCATATGACCCAGCAACTGCACTCCTGGGGAGATAACAGAGAATTGGAAACAGTTTCTCAAAACCAGTACCTGTATCTTCATGTTCGTTGCAGCAGTATCCACAAAAGCAAAAGGTTGGAAACAAGGAAAATCCATGGATGAATGGATAAACAAATGGTTGTATATGTTGTATACAATATGATGAAACAAACTTATTTTTAAGGCAAGACAAGAAAAAATTTTTCATACATTAAATTCCCTCTCTGCCGGGACTTCCCTGGTGGTCCAGTGATTAAGACTTTGCCTTCCAATGCAGTGGGTGTGGGTTGGATCCCTGCTGGGGAGCTAAGATCCCACATGCCTCGTGGCTAAAAAACCAAAACAGAAAACAGAAGCAATATTGTTACAAATTCAATAAAGACTTGAAAAATGGTCCACATCAAAAGAAAAAAAAAATCTTAAAAAAAAAAAAATTCCCTCTCTGCCATTTGGGCCACGCTCCCCCTTTAGAGTGCATTGTGCATGTGCATTAACCAGACCTCCTTAGAAGACACAGGAATGCCTGCTTCATAGTCAAGAGCAATTTTCTCTGGTGCCAGCAAGATAACTCCTTAGAGATAACAATCCCTTTACTCTTGTAAGGGGTTGCAATGTGCAGATCTGGCTTGTGTAAACTGTCAGTATGTCATTTGATGTATAACCCTTTGACTCAAAAACTTACATAACTGTGCTTTGACCTCTAATGGTTGGAACGGTCCTCAAAGCTTTCTGAAAGACTGTCTCCCAGGTTATAATCCTCAGACTGGTGCGAATAAAATTTTCTATTTCTTTCTTAGATTGACTATTTTTTTTTTAAGGGAACTTTTAATTTTTATTTATTTATTTCTTTGTTTATTTTTGGCTGCATTGGGTCTTCCTTGCTGCACTGGTGTTCTTTAGTTGCGGTGAGCGGGGGCTGCTCTTCCTTGCAGTGTGCAGGCTTCTCATTGCGGTGGCTTCTCTTGTTGCGGAGCATGGGCTCTAGGCGCGCAGGCTTCAGTAGTTGTGGCTCGCGGGCTCTACAGCGCAGGCGCAGTAGTTGTGGCACATGGGCTTAGTTGCTCCATGGCATGTGGGATCTTCCGGACCAGGGCTCGAACCCGTGTCCCCTATATTGGCAGGCGGATTCTTAACCACTGCGCCACCAGGGAAGCCCTAGATTGACTGTTAATTAATTTTTTCATAAACAAATAGAATAGTATTCAGCCATCAAAGGAGTGAAGTACTGATGCATGGTGCAAGACGGGTGAACCTTGAAAACGTGAATGAAAGAATCCAGACACAAAAGGCCACATATTACATGAATCCATTTATATGAAACATCTAGAATAAACAAATCCATAAAGAGAGAATGTACATTGGTGGTTATCAGGGCCTGGGAGGAGGAGAGTGGAGAGTATGTGCTTAATGGGCACAAATTTTATTTTGGTGTAATGGAAATATTTTGGAACTAGATAGCGGTGTCGGTAGCACAACATGGTGAATGTGCTAAAGGATACTAAATTGTTCACTTTAAAATGGTTAATTTTGTGCCATATGGGTTTTACCTCAGTTAAAATGTTCAAATCCCAGGAATGTACCCTAACAAGTACAAGACAGGTCACTATGGTGCCTGCAAAGCCCGGTAGCTCTTTCCAGAGGCCTTGCATGCTCTCCAGCCCCCTGTTGACCAGACCAGGGTGGGACATCGACCCTAGAAGCAGAGGATCCCTATCTTGGCCTGGGATCTGATCACTCCTTTATTAGCAGTAAGAGAGTTGGCTTGATTTAGACCCTGTCTTTTTCAACCAAGAAATGAGAAGCATACTCAACAATGATAATGATGGTAAGATGGGCCACTCTCACATCCTGAAATGCCCTCTCCCCTTCTCTCCTTCTGGCCAAATGCATGAGGAGATGGGATCAAGACAAGTCTGAAGAAGCCACTCTTGGCCAGATGAAGAAGAGTCTTCAGATACTACCCTGAGGCACTTAGATTTTTATCTTGGGGATGATGGGAGTGGTTGTAGGGATTTGAACCACAGAGGAAAGTTGCAAGCTCTGTGTTTTACCAGGCTCTGTCAGGTGGCTTAAGAAGGGAATTCCCTGGATGAGGCCAGCACACAGTCAAGCAAAACTTGTTAGGAAGTTACTGCAGCAATGAGGAGAGACCAATGCTTTTCCTTTCTTTTCCAACATACCCCAAGACCCTCGTTTTTTTCCTTCATCTTACACTTCCTGTTTCATTCATTCCCTTTCATATGGTTGTACGATATTTGCCTCTATTCTCTGATTCCTCTTTTACTCCTTTTCATCACTTTTTACTTTCTGCTCTCCTGGAAACCCAAATGATTCTGATTGTGACATGTCTGAACCATTTGCTACATCCTCTAACTGCTGACACCAAAAGTGCAGTGAATACCCAACTTAGTAATGGGTAGAAAGATGTGCATATCGTTTTTGTAGTCACAACCAGCTGTGCAGCATTTGGAGCAAGAGTGGAAGCATGATGGGATGTGTGGAAGGAAATATTTATCCCATGGGAAGATGACGTAACCTGCAAAGTTATTTCAGGAGGCCCCTTGAATCTAAGCAAACAAGCCATAGGCACAATTTTGAATCGCAAGATCTGGCTCTGTGATCTGTATTCATGGTTTAATTGCTTGGGCAGGACTTTTCTGAACCCTGAGCTTCTATTTTCACATCTGTCAAGTGGGAATTAAATAATCCCAATACTACTTATCTCACAGAGTTTTCATGACGATCAATTAAGAGAGACATGAAAGAACTTTATACGGTATACAGGGTGGTAGAGATGTTAGTGGCTAGTTTATCAGGAAAGAGACCCTCCAGGATGGAGTAGAAAGTGAGCAGCCCTGAGGATGTCCTCCTCCTCCTCTTCCCTTTGCTGTGAAGTCTATGGAAGTGCTTCTGCTTCGGGGCATGGGGGAGGGGCTTTCTCTATGGTGCAATGTGTGTGGGTCTGAAAAAATATTCTCCTACCTCACCCCAGCTCTCATCGATGGGCTTGCAAGGGGACGTCACCTTGTCTCTGGTTTGGGGCAGAGCACTGGTCACCACCCTCTTGGAAGATCCGGGTTTTAGTGATAGCCTCCCATTAAATTCTTGGGCAAGGCTGAGCCTGGTTTAATTTAAGACTTTGGGCTCTAAAGCTAGATAAATTTGAATCCCAACTCTGTGAGTAATTAGTGATGCATCCTTGAGTGGTCACTTCACCTTTCTGTGTCCCAGCTTGCTCATTTGTAAAAGAGAGATCATAACAACACCTACCTCATGGGCTTGTCGGGGGAATTGAATCACTTAATGAAGGCTGAGTACTTATAACAAGAATTGTTAGCTTTCCTTGCCTGAGGTTAGGTCTTGCTCTATGCATGCGTGTGGTGTGGTGGTGTGTGTGTGTGTGTGTGTGTGTGTGTGTGTGTGTGTGTGTGTGTGTGTGGTGTGTGCCCCTCTCTGCAGCCCCAGTTGAGAAACCACTCTAGAATTTAGAGCTCAAGACCTAAATGGTTGGTTGTATTCTCCCAGGTCCATCCTATTCCGTCTTGGCTCTCCATCTTGCTCTCAAGAACCCTTGGTTCCTGCCTGGGCTGGGGGACTTGGGGACCCTCAATGACATATAAGGGAAGAAGAATAATGAAGGGAATGTTTAGAAAATCCTCCACAGTCACAGAGGCTGAGAGAGGCAGGCAGTGAAGGGACCACGTGGTTGAAATAAGGTCCTTTTAGATGAATTCTGGTCAATTTCCATCACGGACAGATGAGGAAACAGACCCAGGGATGCCCAAGGTCACACACTCCCAATGCATCAAGTCCTGCTTATTCTGTTGCCTTCATGTCTTTCAAGGAGAACAGAGTTTAAGGAAAGAAAGAAAAAACTATATCAATGGTAAGGGAGCTTAAGTAAGGGGTTCTTCTACTTCATAATACATGTCCTGATATGTAACTCAATATTTATTTGAGAAGTTATTTGTTTATGTCTCTCTCCCCTTTAAGTGTAGGCTTCATGAGAGCAAAGATTTTGACTTTTTTATAATCAGGGCTTGGCATGTGGCCTGAACACAGCAGGCATGGTTCCCAACCAACATACAGTGACACTGGGGTGAGGTGCCCACCTCCTCTAAGGCCAGGACAGAATGTCCTGTCACTATCTCCCCACCCTTGATACTAGGAGACCCTGAAAAGTTGTCTACTCACCTCCCCAAGCCACCAAAACTTAGCTATCACCTGTTACCCTGAAATGGCATGCTCAAGTTTTGCCCTACTGAGAAGAATGAGGGCGTGGGAGAGCAGAGATATAATACAAACACATAATCTTGCTTTCATTGTTTGTACACTCCAGATTGTGACCTGTGAAATTTGAGTCTAACACACAAATCACTCCAGAGCAACACTGCCTCCCCATACGGTGGGCAATTCTTTCAGCCAGTGGATATCAGGACAGGCTTCCCAGAAGAGGAGCCACCTGGGCAAACAATATAAAAGGACAGGAATAGCAGACTGACCGTGCCTCTTGCATCACTGAGTCCCTGACACCCTGTTCACCTATAAGTGAGCCTAACGCCTCCCTGAGTGTTATTTGATTTTCAACTCTGACTCATTGCTAAGGACTGAGAAGATAAGCCATTTAGAGTTGATGAAGATACTGTGTTTCTAAAACTTGTATAATTCGTTTACCCTGGCTGTACTATAACTACCTATTTGTCTCTGTCTTCAACCTGAATACTGTCTGGATTTTAGTCATATTTGTGCCCTAGGCATTGAGAAAAGAGATTTGAAAGTACATGACGAGCCCATTAGTACACAAACGACTAGATGAGAGACATGGGGTGTGGGGTGATCTTCAGGCACACATGTCTTCCTTCACAATCTTAGTATATACATCGCTTCCCGTTAGGTCTTCCTGGCTGTGAATGAAGGGGCACAAAGATCATGGCTTCTATTATTTCCCCTTGCAGAGCAAGGCCATTTGCATTGGTTAGGACGTGGTACAGGCTACATTTTATTCCCAGGAAATGACTAGCCTATCGCCATTGGGATAGATTCCAACCAGTTGGACTGGCCCTGAGGTGAATAGGGCAGGTGACGGTCATATAAGGCTTAGTGAGAAAATCATCATAGCCAACTATGCGTTTTGGAGGAAGATGAAATCATATAGTTTCTATAAAAGGTTTTGTTCCCAAGAAGAATAAGAAAGGCTGTGAGTTTAGTTGAGTGAATTAAGTTGTCAGTAGTTATCAGATGACACCCCAATCATCCCATGTGGGATGTATTTTATGTTCCTCTCAGTTGGGAACATAGAGAGGTTGATCCTACACACAAGACCCTTAGTATCCTCTTGACCTGCACCTGTCTTTATTCCTGGTGAGGTGAGATAGAGTCCTTGGTTCTGGAGTCCCATGGGGGAGCTCCTGGGCAGGGGTAGCCATGGAGATAGGAGCCAGATTGTAACCAGGTTGCTGCTGTAGTCTCGGGTCTCACTATTTCCCATAGTGACCCTTATCACGAAACAGCAAACATTGAATACTGGCATTTCAGCGCAGAAGACTTGCCAATCTATCTTCATGTTAGCTTACATATGACAGGTTGTGATCAACAGCTGTTGGGAAGCCACTTGCAGTCACTGAGCCTCAGTTTCTACATCTGTAAACTGGGGGTTGTATCACGACCCTACTTAACAGCGCCCAGAAAAGGTACTGAAAGAGGGCAGAAATGTATCAGAATTTCTGGGACTTTCTATCCTACTTTTCCTGGGGATCATCTTCCAGTTTCCCAGGTATGTCCTTTGTCAGTATTCAAGCTTGCAGCCACTTCCCTCCTTCACTACCTCTCTGTAGGGTTCCATTTTTTTTTTCAGAGATTCCAGAGGTATGCCACATACTAAGCATGGTTGTGTGTCTCACTCCCTCCACTTGGAGGCTGCTCTCAAGGAAGGAGACTGTATGGCTTCTAGCCCCCAGCCCAGCACAATACCTGCACCTGACATTCACCCACTTGACCTTGAATCAATGCACGAATGAATAGATGTATTCATGCATTTTACTTACCAGTGGCAGCTATGAATTTTAACAAGTGTCTCCTGGAGAAAGTCTGAACCCAAACTTGACAAGCTATGATGGTAGAAATTTCATGTTGCATGACATGTTCCCAAGGAAAAAAAAGAGGGCAGGTGACATAGTTGGGACTTACTGCATTTGACCAATGAGACCTCCACCCTCTCAGGCTGTTGTCCAGGAGCCCTGGGGACTTTCAAGTCAGAGGGAGGGAAAGAGTTGGTGAAAGGTGGGTATCACTTTCTGCAGAAGGGCTTGAAGTGAGAAAGGATAAAGAGAAGGAAGTGCACAAGCACAGCTTCAATGTCTTGTGTTTCTGTTGAGTTTAAGAATCTTTGAGATTTTGTTTTTTACATAATTCATGGTTTCCCAGGCCAAGCAATCCCAGGACCTGGGTCAGAGTAATGGCAGCGAGGCCATGTAATTTCCAGACCCTCAATCCTCAGGTTTCTCTCATAAGGAATGGGGTGCGGGCTCACAGATGACACTGACCTCTAATATAAGCCTCCTCCTTGCCAGGTCCTCATACCTATTATAAATTCCCTACTTGTCAAAAAGCAGGAAGCCATTTGTTCTGAGCCCACTTTGCCCCATAGAAAAACCTCACACCATCTTTTTGGAGTCTTATGTACTGTGTGTGCCCCATCACTGGTGGATAAAGAGGTGGGGCCCACTTGGCTATCAGGCTGCTTTCTCCTCTTTACACCCATTGATCTTGGACTTGCAGCCTCTCCAGAGACAGGGGGCCATTCTTTGGTCTAGAATCTGTCTAACTTGCTGTCTACTGCAGGACCCTCTGAGGGCAGGACAGGAATCAGCCTGAATCAATACTCCTTAGTGCGCCATCACCATCCCCTCCATGTCCTGTCTCTCCCTCAGGAGCCCTCTTGTCAACAGAATCCTGATGGATCATCCTGAACGTGCAGGGATGGTGGCCAAGGCACAGCCAGGCCCTCTTGTTGTATTAATAATCCAGGAGGATGGTGTGGTCACCAAAGAGCCACTTGAAAAGGACATAGAGTGGTCCAGTGATCTTACCTCCACCAGCTCAAGTCCACCAAACTTTCTCATTCCCACTTGGCAGAGAGCACTGCCTTGGTTCCAGGGACATGATGGTGATGAATACCCAGACTGTGTGCAAGCTCTCAATCTGGTGGGGGAACTAGTCAAGGAATCCAACAATGGTGATGGACATATTAGAATCGTGTGCAGAGGACAGAAGTTTGCCAGATGAAGAAGAGGTTATATCTGTTCAAGGAAGTTGGTTAGGAAAGTCTCTAAAACAGTGGGTTCTGTCTGAGCTGGGATTTGAAGGATGAACAGGAGACTTATAGAGGAAATAAGGACATTTCTAGGCAGAGGAAACTGCATGGGTAAAGATCTGTAGACCTAGCTTGTTGGAAGAATTTCAGGTATTTTAAAGTGTGGGCAGTTATGGAGACAGGGGTAGTTTAGAGGAGATATGGTCAGTGGCTTTATGTGAGTTTCTGTAATGGTTGGGCTTACTGATAACACTGAGTTGTTATTGAATTGTCACAGATATAAACTCAAGGGAGGTCAAACTGGAGTGTCCCTGATGCTTTGCCAACCATCAAGGCAGAGAGGGCTCATGCAGGTGGAGCACAGGTGGCCCTTCTATTGGTTGCATCTCCAGCTCCACCCCCTTCCCAGAACATAAACCTTCCAGCCTCACTGACTCTCATCTCCACTGGCCAGGAAGGGAAACTCCACACTCAAAGGCCTGCAAAGAATAGCACACACAGCTGAAAGGAAACTCAGAGGAGGGAAACTCAGAGGAAAGTGGCCATGGACCTAATCCCAAGCTTTTCCACGGAAACCTGGGTTCTCCTGGCTACCATCCTGGTGCTTCTCTATATGTGAGTAACTGTCCAGGCTTGTCTCCTCTGTAATCTTGGACTTGGGGTGCTAATCAGGTCTCCCTTTCCTTGTCTGTTTTGAAGATCCAAGTTAATGGAACGGAAGTTGCTAAAGTTTTGGGTACTACCAAAAAAAAACTTTTCCCCTTTCTACCTAGAATGAGAATCTCCAGATCATGGAAGAGTCAAGTAACTAATAAACATGATTAATTTCCTGGAAGATTCCTGCCTCAACTTCTCAGGAACACTCAAATTGGAAACATTTATCAAGTATTCATTCTAGGATTGGGACCGTGAAGACTTCAGCTGCTTTTATCTAATCATCATTACTTTTTGTGAGTCTCACAGTGCAGGTGGGAAAGGAGGTGATGAGTGAGTGTAATATCACTTTTGGAATCGCTGTTATTATTTATCGCCTACATGTTACCTCCCTAGGTTGACTGTCCAATTCTGAGTCAGTGACTGGCCAGCTCCAGCACTTACTACACAATCCCTGTGACCTAGTTTTCTTTTTCACTTTATAGATATGGAACTTATTCACATGGATTTTTTAAGAAGCTGGGGATTCCTGGGCCAACACCTCTGCCTTATTTTGGAAATATTCTGTCCTACCGAAAGGTGCGTGATGTTTGAGCTCCAGCTTTGCTTCTTATGGTTGCAAATCTCAGCTGAGTTCCATAATAAAAATTCCCCTTCTCAAGAGGAAGGTCTGAAGTTTCACGCTTTCCAGAAACAACACCATAGGCTCCACTCAGCACATGGCCAAGTTTACCCCATGGCTCCATTGTCAGCTGTTAGGAGCCTCAGGTTTTGCCGCCTCAGACAGCCCAGCTCTCTAGCTGATTCAGCACAGGACTTGATGTTCCATCTTGTGAGTATTGTGAAAAGGATTTTCTTTCTGCCAGATGCAGATTCCCAGGAAGGTACAATCCCCCTTAGGAGAAAAGCATGAAGGGGGTGCCCAGTCATGACTCATTAAGCTGTGTACACTACAGTCAGAATTTCCTTTTGCTAGCATGTGCTGCAGGTACCCTTTTAAAAAAAATTCCTCCTGGATTGATTGGAAACTTCACTTTCTGAGGCAACCCTAGTATTCACCATTGAGTAATTTGCACATACTTGAATTCCCTCAAGAACTGCTAACCCTAGCAGTTATTTCCATGCTCTAATCCACCTCTTGTACCAGTGACTATTTTGGAGATTTGAGAGATGGAACAAGAACTTTCTGTTTTACTTCTGTGTCTTCAAAGGAGGCACCTCATGGATGAGTTTGAGCAGAGAGAGAGTATAATGGAGGCTAGATAGTGGTTGTCTTCGACTTCAGATATTTAACTACTAAATGAACTGTGGGTTAAAAAATAAAAAAGCAAGGCAGAATTACTTATGCAAAATCACTAGAAAGGACATGATTTGGCAAAATTATTAAAATTTTAATTTAGGGCTTCCCTGGTGGCGCAGTGGTTGAGAGTCTGCCTGCCAGTGCAGGGGACAAGGGTTCAAGCCCTGGTCTGGGAATATCCCACATGCCGCGGAGCAGCTGGGCCCGTGAGCCACAATTACTGAGCCTGCGCGTCTGGAGCCTGTGCTCCACAACAAGAGAGGCCGCGATAGTGAGAGGCCCACACACCGCGATGAAGAGTGGCCCCCGCTTGCCACAACTAGAGAAAGCCCTCGCACAGAAACGAAGACCCAACACAGCCATAAATAAATAAAAATTTAAAAAAATTTTTTTAATTTAACCAAACAGAATGTACTAGGTGACAGGTGGACCGTGAATTCTGGCCGAGCCTTGATATTAATCCAGCTCTGATGCCTTGCCCAGGGCCTGGCCCCTGAACTGAAGGTCGTGAGCTACGTCCATGTGTCCAGGGGGCAGAGCCTTGTGTGCAGGCTGCTCTCTGGCTCAGATTTCCTTTCATGCAGACATAAGGCTTGTTTCTCAGATCCTGATTCTCCCAACTGAGGTCTTCATTGTCTCATTACTGCCTATGGGCTTCCTGAACTTTTTTCTCTCTGAAAAAGCAATAATTTATTTTCCATCTTGCCCAGATGAACTCCTTAGTAGATGCACTCCAAGACCCACATTTCTGGGACTTTCTTTTTCATAGTTAAACCATCAAATATCACAGCAGAAACTTAGCTACAGGAAGGTGTTTGTTGTTGTTGTTGTTTGTTTTTAAGTTACAGAAGTGAAAACTCAGGGCAAGTGTTTTAATTGCACTGTCCTTTGTCCTCTGTGTAGTTGTGGCATCTCCCCATCTTTCCATGCTGAGCTGGAAAACTAGAAGGCGATCTACTTTGTCATTCATTCATTCACTCACTCACTTTCTCACTCACCACACGCCCTAGATGTTTTTAAACCTGCTAGACCCAAAGAGGTTACTGGTGCCTTAACTTCCTTATTCTGCTAGAATTCTAGGGGGTGTCATGAGATAAATGAAAAGGCTGCTTAACTAGGAGATGAAAGTGTGTGTAGGAAACTCTTACCCTCAGCTTCAGTTTTCTCACTTGTTCCTGGAGGATTAACTCAGAGGGTTATGAGATTTTAGAGACAACACGTGCTCAAGCAAAACCCCTCAGAAAGACAAGGAGTAATTAGTATTCATTGACAAGGGTAAGTGTTTAGTATCTACAATACTCAAAGAAAATTCGAGTGATTTTTTTAAAATTAATTAATTAATTAATTAATTAATTTATGGCTGTGTTGGGTCTTCGTTTCTGTGCGAGGGCTTTCTCTAGTTGTGGCAAGCGGGGACCACTCTTCATCGCGGTGCGCGGGCCTCTCACTATCGCGGCCTCTCTTGTTGCAGAGCGCAGGCTCCGTAGTTGTGGCTCACGGGCCCAGTTGCTCCGCGGCATGTGGGATCCTCCCAGACCAGGGATCGAACCCGTGTGCCCTGTATTGGCAAGCAGACTCTCAACCACTGCGCCACCAACGAAGCCCTTGAGTGATTTTAAATTCTCCATTTCAAATATCTCCTCTATTTTGTCTTCTTTCCCCTAAGATGTCTCTGAATAAGAGTTTCCTTGCATTTGCCAGTGGGAAATAGTAAGCCTGATATCATGCGATTCAAGTCATTTTTGTCCCAATTAGAGGTAAAGTTCAATACATTTAAACTAATAATCCAAATTTTTTTCTCTTGCAGGGTATTTGGGATTTTGACAATAAATGTTTTAAAAAGTATGGGAAAATGTGGGGGTGAGTATTCTGGAAACTTCCATTGGATAGACTTGTTATGATGTGGCGCCCCCCTGTGGTGTGGAGGACAATCTCAGTCAGGAGCTTCTTGAGATGAAGCCATATATCGTAAAGCTTTGGAGGCTTGTTCTACCAGGAATCCCAGATGTCACCAGGTATCCAGGTCCACAGTCTGAGTCAGGCCTAGAGAGTCACAGGTCATCACTTTGCTCCAGACTTTGAGGCCCAGGGACTCCTAGCATCATTTTATGCCCAGTATCTTGCTCTTCCCCCCTTCGCCATTTTTTCCTTCCTTGGGGCACCTTTAATTGCATAAAATGCATCATTCCAGAACATTCTAATATCTGCTCACAAAAGTATGTTTTTATCATCTCCCACATGATTCACTTTTAATTAAAAACCAAAATTCCTTTACCTAAATTTTGGATTTAATATGTCCTTTTCAAAGAAGGACTCAGGGGTATAGGTAACAAGAAAAGGAAACCATTTCTGCTCAGCTTTTAAAAAATGTCTCTGCACTTACGTAGTTTAGTTTTTTTTTTTAAGTCAAGATTTTTCAGTAGAAGTGTATAGTGGTATTGCTTTAACTACTCTATTCCTCTGACTTTGAAGAGATGTGGGATATTTCTAACCCAGAGTGTTTCCGTTGGGCTGAAGGACTTGATGATTTTGTAGAGTGGCCCCAGCTGATTGCAGTGGCTGGTCCCTTTTGCAGCTGCTGGAGGTTTGGTGAGAGCAGCAGGAGAGGTATAATGTGGTGACTATTTGCCAAAAGCAAGTGGGAGAAAGTTCTTCCTCTCCATACCTCTTCATCTTCTCTCATCAAGTTCCCAGAAACCATAGGGCTCTGCTGAGTTGCCATGGCCCCAAAAGGCAACGTGACTGCGTGGAAAACCACATAGCACTGGATTGCCACTGGACCAGCTCCAAATGCCCCTCCAACATTTAGTACTTTTGAGCTCTGGATGGAGTCACTCTTTCATAGTAGATCCCAGTTCTCTTTTTAGAAAATGTTTCTCATGCTAGGTGTAAATAAGAACCACCTGGGAGGGCTTGTTAAAAATGAAGCCTT
This sequence comes from Balaenoptera acutorostrata, assembly GCF_949987535.1. Lineage (NCBI taxonomy): Eukaryota > Metazoa > Chordata > Mammalia > Artiodactyla > Balaenopteridae > Balaenoptera > Balaenoptera acutorostrata. The sequence continues at coordinate 6,596,309 of NC_080078.1, forward strand.
GGGCCCCACCCACCAGCAACACTGAACCTGGATGATCTGGGATGGGGCCCAAGAATCTGAATTTTAACTCAGAGTATAAGAAATACTAAGGCTGGAGTGATATCGTGAGTATAAAGGTTTACCCCAAACCACTATCCCTTCTCCACCCAGGTGTTTTTGAAAAAACATGATGGGAAGAAGGGACATCATCCAAGAAATATAGTCAATCAGATGAAAAAGCAGATTAAGTGCCTCCTCAATCCCTTCCGTCACTGCTTCAACACTAAATGCACTTGACACTCACTTAAACCCTCTCAGTTTTAGTTCTCATCCATTTTTATATGTGATCACAAAACCATTTGAAATTCCTGTGTGAAGTCAGAGGAATAATAGGTAACATGTAGAAAACCTTCCATTGTGTTCTAGCCACTGCAAATGATTGACAGAGGAAACAAAATGCCGGAAGACAGTGTGATTAACTTAGAGTCAGCCTCATGCCAGCGGCCCATTCCCATGAACGGGCATCCTGATGGTCAGGAGATCAGGCCAAATTGGGATGTATCGCATCTGAGGAGTCAGCTTTGTGTGGTACATGTGTCAAAAGTGGGCCTGCCTAGCTGCTGATGGATGTCACCTACATGGGGCCCTAGGCCCACTTGGGACCCATGTCGAAGAATAAATATAAATAGTGAAAAGAAAATATTTTTAAAATGAATTTATACATGTTCCTCTGAATTACTTTATTCTCTCAGTCCTTTTGTTTCAAATCCTTGATGCTACCAAGGCTATCTCCTTGTTATTTAAAATATGATTTCCTTTAAAGAAGTATAAAGTAAGCATATTTTTAAAAATAGAGCAAAGAAACCTTTCATGATCCTACTTTCACTTGTTGAGCATTCTTAATCTTCTTCCACTTGCAGACACATTGTACCTATTTATGATCAGTGTGTCTACAAGTTTCAGCTATTACATCATTGCATTTTTCATGCTTTTGATATATCTTCAAAAATGACAGAGTGGGTGGACTCGCCGTAATTAATTATTTTTTTGTTTCCAGTTAATTAACTTGCCTTCAATTATTTACTAAGCTAACTTATGTTTTGATATGAAATATTTTAAAGCCCTAAGAATTATGAAGTTGGTATAGGAAATACCCATACACACACCACCTAGACCTAACCCACGTTTTGATGTTATTTCTAACCATCATCTCTAGGAGTAGGGATTATGTAACATCTAGTTGAGAATCTGGACTTCTAGTTGTGGCACCAGCTGCAGACACTGGCTCGTTAAGTTTAATCAGCTCTGTTTTCCCTACACAGGTTTTTTGATGGTCAACAGCCTGTGTTGGCTATCACAGATCCAGACATGATCAAAACAGTGCTAGTGAAAGAATGTTATTCTGTCTTCACAAACCGGCGGGTAGGCACGCATTTAAAATTTTTAATTAATTAATTATTAAATTTTCATTTTGAAATAATTATAAATTCACGGCATATTCTCAAAAGAAAAAAATACGGGGAGATCCCACGTTAGGTACCCTCGTCATGTTTCTCCCAATGATAATATCTTGAAAAATTATAGTACAGTATCAAAGCAGGAAATTGACATTGATTCTATCCACAGAGCTTATTCAGTTTTAATCAGTTTTTTGTGTACTCATTTTTGTGCGTGTGTTGCTGTATGAAAATTTATCATGTATTTAGGTTTGTGTAACTACCTCCATCAATATACAGAACTGTTCCATCACCATAAGGCTCCCTCCTACTATTCTTTTATAGTCATGGTGAGTAGCTTGTCTTTTCCTCTTATCAGGGTCTTTAGCAGAGAAAACTTTTTTTTTTTAAATTTTGATGAGGCCAATTTTGTCAATTTTTTCTTTTATGGTTTGTACCTTTGATGTCAAGTCTGAAACCTCTATCTAGTCCTAGGTCCCAAAGGTTTTCTCCCTTATTCCTCTAAATAGTATATAGTATTATGTTTTACATTTAAGTCTATGATCCATTTTGTGTTGATTTTTGTATAACATGTGACGCTTAGGTCACAGTTCTTTTGGTTTTTGTTTTTTGGGGGTTTTTTTGCCTGTAAATGTCTGCGTTTTTCCTCCACCATTTGTGGAAAGACTCCTTCCTTCATTAAATAGCTTTTGCACCATTGTCAAAAATCATTAGGGCCTATTTCTGTGGGTCTATTTCTTACTCTCTGTTTAGTTCATTGATCTATGTATCTATCCCTCCCCCAGTACCACACAATCTTGATGACTGTAGTTGCACAGTAAGTCTTAGCAAGCAGAATATTCCTCCCACTTAATTTTTTTCAGAATTGTTTTAGCTATTTTAGGTCCTTTGCCTTTCCCTACAAATTTAGGATAAGCTAATCTATGTTTGCAAAATACTTGCTGAGGTTTTGATAAGAATTGAATTAACCCTTACATCAACTTGGGGAAAATCTATATTTTTACTAGGTCACATCTTTGAATCTATGAACATAGTATTGTTTCTCAATTTATTTAGGCTTTCTTTGATCCTTTCACAGCAGTTTGTAGTATTCAGCATAGAGATTTCATACATGTTTTATTTATACCTAAATTATTTCATTTTCTTTAGCATGATTGTAAATGGTACTGTGCTTTTAATGTGTTGTCACATATTCATTGTTATTATATAGAAATGGGGTTGAGTTTTGTGTGTTGATCTTATATGCTACAAACTCGCTCAGGTCATTTATTAGTTCTAGAGGTTTCCTTATTATTTCCTTGAGAATTTCTATATTGACAATTATGTCAAGTGAAAATAGGAACACTTTTTTTCTTTTCCAATCGGTATGCCTTTCATTTATTTTTCTTGTCTTGCTGCACTAGCTAGAACTTACTGCACTAATTCAAACTTCTTATAATGTAGGAAAAGAATGGTGCATTGTTCCTGATCTTAAGGGGAAGCATACAGTCTTTCACCTCCTAAAATTTTTTATTTATTTATTTTGGACAAAAGAATTGTAGATACTCAAGGTGTACTCAACATGATACTTCGATATATGTATATGTTGTGAAATGATTACCACAAACTAATTAACACATACATCCCCCCTCATGGTTACCTTTTGTGTGTGAGTGGTATGAACGTTTGAGATCTACTCTTTCAGTAAATTTCAAATGTGCATTACAGTATTATTAACTAGAGTCACCATACTGTAAATTAGGTCTTCATTTATTCACCTGATAACTGAAAGTTTGTACCCTTTGATCAATATCTTCTCCCCCTCCCCCTGCCCCATCTCCCACTAGCCTCTGATAAGCACCATTCTTCTCTATGTTACTATCAGTTTGATTTTTTTTTTTTTTAAGATTCCATATATAAGTGAGATCATGTGATATTTATCCTTCTGTGTCTGGCTTAATTCACTTAGCATGTTGTCCTCAAGGTTCATCCATGTTGTAGCAAATGGCAGGATTTTCTTTTTTAAAGCTGAATGACATTCCATTATATATATAATTATTCACGCACACACACTCATTTTTTTATCCATTCATCTGTTCATTTACATTTAAAGTGATTGTAGGTCGGACTTACTGTTGCCATTTTCTTAATCCAGGTGTTTCATAGATTCTTTATTTCTTCTTTTTCTCTTCTTGTCTCCTTTGTTATTTCATGATTTTTTTTATAGTGGTATCTTTGATTCCTTCCTCTTTATCTCTTTATCAACTGTAGGTTTTACTTAGTGGTTAGTGAAGCGTACAGAAAACATCTTATATATACATATAACAGCCTATTTATTCTCATTCAAAAGCTGAATGTTTTTACTCTCCTTCCCCTACTTATTTTATGTTTTTGATGTCATAGTTTACAGTTGATCCTTGAACAGTGTTGGCGTTAGGGGCGCTAACCTTCCCTGTAGTCAAGTTGCATATAACTTATAGTCCGTCCTCTGTTATGTGCTGTTATGTGGTTCCTTTGTATTTGAGGTTCCTCCGTCCCTGGTTTCATATCCACAGATTCAACCAATCATGGATCATGTAGTACTGTAGTATTTACTATTGAAAAAAATGCACCTGTAAGTGGACCTGCATAGTTCAAGCCTGAATTGATTAAGGGTGAATTGTACATCCTTTTTTTTTTATAAATTTATTTATTTATTTATATTTATTTTTGGCTGTGTTGGGTCTTCGTTTCTGTACATCTTTTTATATTGTGTATCTATTAACAAATTATTTTAGCTATACTTTTTAAAAACTCTTTTGTCTTTTAACATTTACCCTAAAGTCATATGTGATTTGCACACCACCATTACAATATTACTCTATTCTGAATTTGACTGTATATTTACATTTACTAATGAGTTTTATTATTTCATCTGATTTCATGTTACTAGTTAGTGTTCTGTCTTTTCAGCTTGCAGACCTTCCTTGTAAGGCTGTTCTAGTAGTGACAAATTCTTTCTGCTTTTGTTTGTCTAAAAATGTCCTTATTTCTCCCTCATTTCTGAAGGATCCCTTTTTTGGGAAAAGTATCCTTGGTTGGTTATTTTTTCATTAAATGTTTAATATATTTTAGCAATGAACTCATTTGGGCCTGGGATATTTTATGGAGAGATTTTAAGTTAGTAATTCAATTTATTTACTTGATCTTTGCAAAGTACTGACTTTTTTTTTTTTTTGCTATAGTTTTTCTGTTTTGTTTTGTTTTGTTTTGTTTTTAGCATATGCCCTTTATCAAGTAGAGGGAGTTTCCCTCTCCTCCTAGTTTATGAGTTTTCATCATGAATGGGTGTTGGAAATATCCATTTTAAAACAAAATTTTATTTTGGAAGAATGTGGAAATTTCCAAGCAGGTTGGTTTGATAGGCCAGTCCCAAGTTGAGAAATAGAATTACCTTTTTTCCTTCTTATCCTGGGCAAAAAATGTAGGGGAAAATTTTTTTGTGTAATTGCATTATTTCTTCAGACTAGTAAATAGATTCCTAATCTTTCAAGTGCTAAGCACTGTTTTTAGAAACAATCACCATATCAAGACATCCCTTTTTCCACTTGCTCAGGCTTTAGATATATGTAAAGACAGAACTTGTCTGAGTCAACATACACTTTGCCAAGGCTATCTGGCTATCACCAATACCCTTGTACTTTGCACAGCCCAGGAGGATGAACTAGGTCTTATGCCTGTCTATTCCTCTGGAAGAACAGTTTTCCTACTATGTGGGTCATTTCATTTAAAAGGAGATTGGCATATAAAGTCTGGAAATGATGTCAGGTGGCTGCATGTCTCCTTGACCCTCACAGGAAGCTATGCATTTGGGAAAAATATTTATTGAGCATCTAGCATAGGGCCTGCTTCCAAGTAGACAGTCACTAAATATTTGTTGAATAATTGGTGCACATTTAACACAATTACCAAAAATGTCGAGACTTTCAAAACTTATGTAGGGTAAAATGTGTTTTTTTCAACTCTAGACGTTTGGTCCAGTGGGAGTTATGAAAAATGCCATCTCGCTGGCTGAGGATCAACAATGGAAGAAAATACGAACATTGCTGTGTCCAACCTTCACCAGTGGAAAGCTCAAGGAGGTAAGAAAAGAAGAGGACTTTCAATTAGAAACTGAAAGAATAAGGTAGAAAATAAAATCACAGTCCTTTTCCAGGGAGGAGGCTACTAAATTCAAGCTTCCTAAAATAGCCTTTTATCTTCACCTCCTAGAAGAGACATTATGAGATTCCTTATCAAATGTCACTGCTCCATTCACGGGAAAGCCAGGTCCTTCTAGGACTTGAGTCTCCACATTTAACTTCGAGTGGTGTTTATTTTGTGTCTAGATGTTCCCCATCGTTAGCACGTATGGAGATGTGTTGGTGAGGAACCTGAGCAAGGAAGCAGAGAAAGGCAAGCCCATCACCGTGAAAGAGTAAGTAGGGGCGAAGCTGCTGGTATCTGAGCTCCACTGAGACCCTCCAGCTGCCTGCCATGGAGCCAGATTCCCACTGCTGAGTTACTGTAGTGGCCAGACAGAAGTAGGTATGTGGTGGTACAACTCCCAAAGGCCCATCCCAGAAAGAGAGGTGGCTCGCCAAAAAAAAGCAGGACAGCCAGGAGAGAAGGAAGAAACGTGACTGCAACAATTTTGAGTGTGGATGGCATGGAATGGTGGCAGGGAAGGGACTTGGTGCATACTGGTAGGCAGTGGGTGACATACAATCATCACAATATGGAACTCGGAACAACTTAGATCTCTTCACAATCTGGCTGAGGACACCTGCAAATACTGAATGTTAAATCTTGCCACCACTCCCCTTTCCGTCAGTCCAAAAAGACAGAAGGCCTTGTACAGGCTATGGGTAGGATGACCATAGAATTGATTGTCTAAACTGGAATTTTTTTCACTATGCAGGAACAACAAGTAAACTGGGACTGCCCTGGAAAACCTGGGGACATAGGATCACTTAGCTGTTCAATCCCCTAAGTCAATTTTAGAGTGATTTATTTTTAACGAGAAACATTTTTACTCTTTACCTTTTACAGAAATGAGTCTGCCCTCAGGGCAACCACAGACCACTGGAGTTGAGGAAGTGTGGGTCTTTCAGGATCCTTAGCAGAGGTGTAAGACAGTGAGGGATGATGTTCCTGGCAACTCAGGACAGGGTGCTGCTCTTCTGTAATTCACTGAAGAGGAATCAGCTCTGAGCACAGGTTCTGTGCTGAGGCAAGACCCAGATCAACGTCCCCTTTCTGGACTCCCCCAGGATGAGTTAATTTTACACCCTTGGTTCTGCTCAGACACAGTCCTTATACACCTATTATGGCCTGTAGTCAAAACACACTACTGTACTTTGTCTGATTATGGGTGTCTATCCCTCTATGACTGAGCTCCTTGAGTTTATGGGGGGATGTCTAACTTGCCTTAGTGTCCCCATCCCTCCTGGCACAGGGCCAGCTGCATCACTGGCACCTCAGACACACCTCAGGAGGGAGTGATAGTAGCATAGACTCTTCCATGGTCCAACAGGTGGTTCTGAAAGAGTGTGGCTCTTTACCTGTCTTGTCTGGGCATCTGATTTTACATGGACTTCTTGTTGCATGTGTTGGGCAAGGATGGTGAAGAGGTGCTGATCTGAACTGTCCATGTCTTTCTCTCTCTATTCAGCTTCTTTGGGGCCTACAGCATGGATGTGATTACTAGCACAGCATTTGGAGTGAAGATTGATTCCCTCAGCAACCCACACGATCCCTTTGTGGAACATACTAAGAAGCTCTTAAGATTTGATTTCCTTGATCCACTCCTTATCTTTTCAGGTACGTGGACTACTATATTTCTTTTTCTTTATTTCCTTCCTTCCTTCCTTCCTTCCTTCCATCTCTTTCTTCCTTTTATAGATATCTATATTGAGATATAATTTATATACCATGTAATTCACCCATTTAAAATGTACAATTCAATAATATTTAGAACCTAAGTGTCTGTTGACATATGGATGAAGAAAATGTGGTATGTATATGTATGTGCGTGTGGGTGTGTGTGTGTGTGCGCACAGTGGAGTTCTATTAAGCCATCAAAAGGAAGGAAATCCTGCCATTTGCATAATGTGGATATACCTTGAAGGTATTATGATAAGTGAAATAAGTCAGACAGAGAAAGACAAATACTTAAATGCTGAATCAAAAAGAAGAAAATCAAACTCATAGAAGAACTATTTCATATTTTTGATTACCAGAAGTGGGGTTGGGTGGTGGGGGAATTGAATGAAGGTGGTCAAAAGCTACAAACTTTGAGTTATAACATAAATAAATACTGGTGGTATAATGTGCAATGTGACTACAGTTAAAACTGCTGTATGATATATTTGGCTGTTGCTAGGACATAGAGCCTTGCTTATTGCACCTTTGTGGTATAAGTTTTGAAATCAGGAAGTATGAATCCTGCAACTTATTTCCTTTTTTTTTTCCCCCAATATTGGTTTGGCTCTTCTGGGCCCCTTGAAATTCCATATGAATTTTAAATTCAGCTTGTAAATTTCTACAAGGAAGCCAGCTAGGATTCTTATAGGGAATGTGTTAAATCTGTAGATTTGCTATCTTGACAATGTTAAGTATCCTGATACATGAACATGGGATGTTTTTCATTTACTTAGATCTTTATTCCAACAACGTTGCAGTTTTCAGAGTAGAAATTTTGCACTTTTTTGTTGACTTATTTCTAAGTATTCTATTTTTTACATTATTATAAATGGAGTTATTTTCTTAATTTCACTTTTGGATTACTTATTGCAAGGTATAGAAATACAATTGATTTTTGTATATTGGTCTTGTATCCTGAAACCCTGCTGAACTTGTTAGTTAGTTCTAATAAGTTTTTAGTGGAATCTTTATAATTTTCTATATACAAGATTACGTTATCTTATGATAGAGATTGTTTACATCTTCATTTCCTATATGGATACATTTTATTTCTTTTTCTTCCCTAATTCTCCTGGCTAGGACGTCTAGTACAAAGTCAAGAAGTGGTGAGAGAAGCTTCCTTGTCTTGCTCTTAAACTTAGAGGAAATCATCCAGTCTTTGACGATTAAGTATGGTGTTATATGAGGGTTTTTCGTAGATGGCCTTCATCAGGTTGAGGAAATTCCCTTCTGTTCCTTTTTGCTGAGTGTTATTATCACAAGAGGGTGTTGGATTTTGTCAGTTGCTTTTACTGTATATTTAGATGGTCAGATGGTTTTGTTCTTTATGCTATTGAAACTGTGTATTACACAACCTTGCATTCCTTGAATTAAACCCCCCTTTGTTGTGGTGTATACCTCTTTTTATATTTTGCTGGATTCATTTGTTGAGGATTTGTGCATCCATGTTCATAAGATATGTTGGTCTGTAGTTTCCTTTTCCTATGCTATCTTTGCCTGGTTTTTGTATCAGATTAATACTGGCCATATAGAATGAGTTTGAAAGTGTTTCATCCTCTTCTATTTTTTAGAAGAGTTTGTGAAAAATTGTTGTAATCCTTCTTTAAATATTTGGTAGTATTCCCCATTGAAACCATGTGGACCTGAGCTTTTCTTTGTCAAATTGTTGGTTTTTTTCTTGATTACTAACTCAAACTTTGTACTTCTTACAGGTCTATTCAGATTGTCTATTTTTTTTTGCATCTGTTTCTGTATTTTGTGTCCATTTTATCTAAGTTATCTTATTTATTGGCATAGAGTTGTTTCTTGTGTCCTTTATAGTCTTTCTCATTTGTTTAATGTGAGTGGTAGTCTCCCTTCTTTAGTTTGACACTGGCAATTTGTCTTTTGTCTTTTTCTCTTGGTCAATCTAGCGAAAAAGGTCTTTTAAAAGAATCAACTTTTTGTTTCATTGATTTTCCTCTATTGTTTTTTTATCCTCTAGTTCATTAGTTTCTGCTCTCATCTTTATTATTTTCTTCCTTCTGTTTGCTTTAGTTTTTGTTTGCTCCTCTTTTTTCAGAATGTTAAGGTGGAAAATTATTAGGTTATTGATAGGAAATTTTTGTTCTTTTAAAATGTAGATAAATAAAGCCATAAATTTCTCTCTGAGCACTCCTTTTGCAACATTCCATCAGTTTGGGTATGTCGTGACTTCATTTTTATTCACTTCAAAGTAATTCCTGATTGCCCTTTTGATTTCTTCTACAACCCATTAGTTATTTAGGAGTGTATTGTTTAATTTCCACACATTTGTGAGTTTCCCAATTTTCTTTCTATTATTGATTTCAAATTACATTCCATTATGGTTGAAAGACATACACTGTATTAAATCTATCCCATTATTTTTTTGAACACCATGATTAACTGAAGTAGCAGACTATGGTCTGTTTTATCCAAAGAAACTGTAGTTCAGTAGATAAAAGTCAGTGAAGTCCAAAATGTAATCCTGTTCCTCTGGTCACACGAAAGATAGAGGGAGGACCACTGATCTCACGACTATAGTGATGACCCCTATATGTGGACTTGCCCTTGCTCAGGCCTTGGCTTGGAAGTCTGAGCAAAGGTCATAGAGGGACTGATCCTGGTTGAGAACCCTGGTGTCTCTTACTCTCTGATTGGTAGTGCAAATTATAATTGCTCCAGGTAAATTTTGCATTTTTACTCTGCTTTCCTTTTATCTTTTCCCTTACAGCACTTTTTCCGTTCCTTCGTCCAGTCTTTGAAATATTAAATCTCTCTGTGTTTCCAAAAAATGCTGTGAATTTTATCACAAAATCTATAAAAAGGATCAAGGAAAGTCGCCTCAAAGATAAAGAAACGGTAAAATCTGGTGGTGGTGACATGAGGGTGTTCACCTTTTGGTAATTTATTGAGCTGTATACACATGACTTATGCACACCTCAGCATTTTTTAAGGTAGGTAGAGAACTATAGATTTTAGAGCAGAAGAGTTCTAAACTTTGGGGGTAAATAAATATATAATTTACTTTTGGGGGTAAGTTCTTTGGGGAAGAAGATAAGAAAATGAGTCAGAGAGAAATGTTTAAGTTTAAAATACGTGTGCCAATTAGTATATCACTGCATAAATATTGTTGAGTTAAGACTTTACCATTTCCCTTCAATAAATTGTCAAAGGATAAAAATTACTGTTTATAAATGATTTTACTCATATTTCACCAAATATTAGATTGGCAAAGAATCACTTCAAATCCAAGCCTCCTATTTTACAGGTTTTCCAATGGAATGCCCCATCAGGCACCTGGTGGAGTGTAGTCTGTGTTAAATTTGAGCCCTCTCATAGGCTAGAGTGGGCAGGGTCTTCTGTTGGCAATGAGACTGCAAGCTGGTTAAGCCAGCCTTGCCTCATGAGGCCTGGAGGCCAGCACAAGGATGTCTGCAGGTCAGGGGGACAGGGCTGGGTATCCCAGGGAAGCAGTGAAAGTTGTGTAGCATTCTGGAAGGATGGGGCTCTTGAAGCTGCTTCTACAAAAGCTGCCAGTGAACTCTGCAAATGTCTGGGTATTAATTTATGTGGCCATTCCTTAAGAATTAAAGCTGGAGGGAAAAAAAGATTGAGGTTTTTTCTTCTTGCTCTCCTGAGCAAACAGGTATGACAGGAGAGAGAGCAGGTAACTCTTTGGTTAAGAAGCTGTTTCAAAAGCCAGAGAAGACAAAGATTAGGGAGTGAGGACCAAAAAGCAGTTGGGCTTGATGGCTGGGTTTCTCTCAAGGAAACATCATGCTCTCCAAGATTTGTAGGTGGATGTTTTGTTCACTGAAGCCTCAGTCAGTACTCGTCAGCCTTCAGCTCTTTAAGGGGCCATATTCTCAGGAAAGAGGTGAAATATACACTCCTGATTTATTTCTGACTTCACAGGTGACTTTCAGTCATTGAAATTTCTCTTTCTGCTTCTAGCACCGAGTGGATCTTCTTCAGCTGATGATTAACTCTCAGAATTCCAAAGATGTGGACACCCGTAAAGGTAACCAGGGAGAGCTTATGAGGGGCCGCTGTGGGGAGGCGCAGAGCTAGGGGTTGGTTCTGAAAATGTGCAGGAAGTTTTCCAGGCAGCTGGGGATTTCTGCCAAATTGAAGGAAGACACATGGTCAGACAGAAATGGTAGCCAGAGGTACTTTCTAGAAGTACACAGGCACAACCTTGTTCAGAGCTCGAAGGGCAAGTATAACAAAGATGTCTTGCCCAGAAGTAAGTCATGGTCTGTGGATCACCTACAGCCGAACCTCCGGGGAGCTTGTTTCCAATGTCAATTCTCAGGCTCCTCCAGACCCACTGAGTCAGAACCTCTGCCTGGAAATTTGCATCAAGGCTTCATCCCATCAGGAGGAACATTGCCCCAGTGTTGATGACCTTAACTTGGAACACTTGGTTAAAGTTGTGTTCACTAGCTTAGTCTACACTCTACACTTTTTAGGAAAAAAGTTCAATTTTTTCCTTTGTCATTAACAAGCAGCTGGTGGGAGAAACCTCTGAGACTGGAAATATAGTGTCCCTCTTCAAATTGTCACCTACTAGTTTTATCATCCATGGATGGTTTTTGACTGAAGACTTCATTACTGTGATGTTTGCAAAATGAATTTGTCATTTCATCATTCTTCTGTATTTATCAGTTGATGTTCTATTTTAAGGGAGAGCTTTCCATTCTCCCCCATCATTTATTTATTTATCTATATCAGTACATTCTCATGTGTAATTTACTCTCATATCATTTTTAACTTTGATTCTAAAATTCTCTCAGGTTTGTCCACTGGATCCCTTTTAAGTAGGCTCCTGTATCCTTTTTTATTTCTTTTTTTATTCTTAAATGTTTTTTTTTTCCAATAGACTATTTTTAGAGCAGTTTGGTTCACAGCAAAATTGAGGGGAAAGTACAGAGATTTCAAACATACATCCTCCCCGCACCTACACACAGACTCTTCCACTATCAAAAGATCACATCAAAGTACAATTGTTACAGTCAATGAACCTACATTGACATATTATTACCACCAAAAGTCCATAGTTTACATTAGGGTTCATTCTTGGTGTTGTCCTTTCTATGGGTTTTGACAAATGTACAATGACGTGTATCCACCATTATAGTATATAGAGTATCATTTTCTGAGAACTTCCTCGCTTTCTTTTTTTTTTATTGGAGAATAGTTGCTTTACAATATTGTGTTAGTTTCTGCTGTACAATGAAGTGAATCAGCTATATGTATACATATATCCCCTCCCTCTTGGACGTCCCTCCCATCCCCCGCCATCCTGCCCAACTAGGTCATCACAGAGCACCGAGCTGAGCTCCCTGTGCTATACCGCAGGGTCCCACTAGCTATCTATTTTACATATGGTAGTGTATTTATGTCAAACCTAATCTTCCAATTTGTCCCACCCTCCCCTTTCCCTCTGTGTCCACATGTCCGTTCTCTACATCTGTGTCTCTATTCTGATGCAAGACATTCCAGGTATCTATTCTGTTTCCCTTGACTAGCCCTGAAAGGAGTTCTGGTTTCCTTTAGTGAGAAATGGTATTTAGAAATCAAAACCTGGGATCTAAGAATGGTCATTTCTACTATGGTTTCTTTGCTTCTACATCCTTTTGGTGGACAAAGATAAGACCATCAAACATATCATCAAATATATTTACACAAGACTGATGAACATAAGTATTTCTTTTTTTTGTTTGTTTGGTTTTAAAAATTTATTTATTTTATTTATATATTTTTGGCTGCTCTGGGTCTTTGTTGCTGCACCCGGGCTTTCTCTAGTTGTAGCGAGCGGGGCTACTCTTCATTGCGGTGCACGGGCTTCTCATTGCGGTGGCTTCTCTTGTTGCGGAACACAGGGTCTAGGTGCACAGGCTTCAGTAGTTGTGGCATGGGCTCAGTAGATGTGGCACGTGGGCTCTAGAGAGCAGGGTCAGTAGTTGTGGTGCATGGACTTAGTTGCTCTGCGGCATGTGAGATCTTCCCAGACCAGGGCTCGAACCCGTGTCCCCTGCATTGGCAGGTGGACTCTTAACCACTGTGCCACCAGGGAAGCCCCAAGTATTTCTATATCTACTCATAACCAGTGATGTAAACAGAACGTCTCTTTAAAACAAGAATGCCCTGGTTTTTAGTTTATTTCCATGATATGAATACTCCCACTTGGTTAATTTCAAGGTACCAATGGTTTGACAACCATCTCACAATATTCTTGGATTTTTACAGATTGGTTCTTGAGAGAGGGATGAGATGACTCTAGCACACCACTATAAATATATCCACAACTATGTCCCTATCTATCTGTCTGTCTATCTATCTATCTATCTATCTGACATCTATCTAACTACGTGGTCCATTACAAATTTCCGTACGAAATATTCTATATCTGCACCGTTCAATACAGTAATCACTAGACATATGGCTATTGAACATATGGGTAATGCCACTGAAGAACTAAATGTTAAATTGTACTTAATTTTAATCAATTAAAATTTAAATTAAATAGCCACATATTAGATAGTACAGCTCTAAACTTTTAGTATCCTAGGGTTTACACTAACTGGGGGAAAGAATTTGATAGTTGAATTTACCCACAACAGCTTCACAGAAATCATCATGGGGAAATCAGAATTCTGTAGATCTTTCTTCCACTCATTTTGTATTGTTTTAGTTGTGAATTACATGATTGGGCAGGTACCATGTTGATCTGAGTGCTCTAAGTATCTAGTCTAGTCCCATCAAATAGATTGGAGCCCGACCATGCTTGGATTTTCTCAGGAGAAAATAAAAATGGAGACCAATTTATAATCACAAGGGCTGTTTGCTGAGCACAAAGGAGAGCAAAGAGAGGGGGCTTGTACTGAGGAAGGTGACATTCAGGTCATGATTGAATAAGCATTGCTAATTCCACTCCCTGGATCTTATTTTTCTATATTGTGTGCTGGCCAATGCCCTTCTAAGGACACATTCTTTCTTCTGCTATTTTAATGCCATTGATTAGACTAGGATCAATCAGCACTCTTCTAGCTTTTTTTTTTTTTTCTGTAGTTTCTGTATATCTGTGATCATCCATTTGAAGACTTGTGCCCCAAGTCTTCTATTAATTTTCCCTACAGTATAGCCTTAGTATTGCAAACTTTCTCAAAAAAATTCATGTTATACTTTAGCTAGAATAATATAATTTTTTAAAGGAAAAACATGGCTACCCCATACTGTTTCTAGCTAAAGTGCATTTAGGATTCTCCAAGGGACATACTGATAATGCTGTGTGTGTTAGACAGAAATGCTTCTCTTGAAATTACTCAGCTGTGTTTGTGGAAAGTGTGGCATAACCAGGAGCAGAGGGCCAAGTATAGTACAGACCTTGAGGAAAAACTGGATTAAGACACGTTTTGCCTGTTTCTGGCTCTGTAAAACAGACATGAGAGTGCAAACCACTCCCAGTTTTGCTCTGAATTGCTTTTACATTTTTTCCCCTAGGGATTTGGGAGTCTCATTTGGATGTCTCATCCTCTAACCTGTGATGTTTTATATTGACATGCTTTACCTACAATGTTTCTCCTCCCCTTTTAGCTCTGTCTGACCCAGAAATGGTGGCCCAAGGTATTATCTTTATTTTTGGTGGCTATGAGCCCACTACTGAGGCTCTTTCCTTCCTTTTCTATAAACTGGCCACTCACCCTGACATCCAGCAGAAGCTGCAGGAGGAGATTGATGCAACTCTCCCCAGTAAGGTGAGTGATGATACCTGGAGAGGGAGGGGGAAAGTGAAGCCTTAGCACGAATGTCTCCTTGCCACTTCTCAGGAGATTTTTGCAAAAAGCATAAGTATCAACATTTTCACTTGCGCTATTTAGGAAGGATCTCAAGAGTCACACACAAAGGCGGAAAACATAGGTAATGCGTACTACTCACAGAAATATAAGTAGTTTGAAACAAGTGCTGGTCCTGGCATATCAGTTATCACAATAATGCCACATAAAAATCACAAAACCTCAGTGACATCTAACAGTAAGCATCTATTGCTCTAGTGTCTGCATAGTTATCTGCTGATATTGGCTGGACTTGCTTGGTTCTGGCTGTTGGCTGATGTAGGCTGGCCTTGGCTAAGCTGGTTAGGCTGACTCAACTCCACACTTGCTTCTCCTGCCTCTCAATCTCCACATGTCTACTTCTCAAGGCAATGGTAGATGTCAAGAACCAAAAGTCCAATCATATGGGTGATTTTCAAAACTCTCCTAGCATCACACTTAGCCAAATTTCCACTGGTGTAAAGCAAACCACCTGGCAAACCCCAGAGTCAGAATGGGAGGGAACCACAAAGGTAGATGGCAAAGGGCATGGACACAGGAAAGGGTGGAAAATTGGGACCATTAATTCAGTCTACTGCCCTGGGTAAACTGCAGACTAGGAGGATCCTTTAAACAACAAAGGGCTTAAAGTAGGAAACAGAGGACATGAGTTTGAGTCCTGGCTGTGGTTTTGGACAAATTTTATGACCTTTCAGAGTCCTGGGTCCTTCAAATACAAGGTAAGGATAGATCATAGTGCCTAACTAAATTAGAGATGATCTGTCTTCTCTGGTAAACCACATATTGCAATTCTTTTCATTGTAATAAGATGGTCACCAGGCAAGAGAGATTTGCTAAAGCATTGTCTTCTTCCTCTTTTATAATAATACAATGACAAGAACACTATTGGCCAACATTTGCTTTTTTACTCTATATGTCTGTTCTAGATGCTATTTATAAACGAATTTAATCTTCATAAAATTCTGTATAAGTCAGGAGAGGCTAAGTTATGCCTCAGTAGCAGATGAGCCCTCAAATCTCAGAGCTTTCATAGCAAAGGTTTCCTTCTAACCCACGTCTACATGACCAACATGGCTTGTTAGCGGAGGATGGGAGCGGGCAGCTCTGCTCCACAGCGTTACTCAGGGATACAGGCTAAGAGTCTCCACCTTCCTGTAGCTGCCTTATCTGGAACATGAGGACTTCCTGTTGTCCGGGGAATAAGGGACTCGAGCGCTGCTCACTGGCTTTTCAAATGATTTGTCCCCGAACTGACATAATCGCCTCAGTTCACAGCCCATTGGCAAAGCTGGTTTCCTGTAACATCAAGTGGGCTGGGAAATACAGGGACTACATGGATACTGGGCGAGCAGTGAGTGTCTCTGCCACACAAGCCTATGAAGTGTCAACTCTAATTATCTCCATGTAACATTTCAGAAACCTGAGCGACAGAGAGATGAAATACTTTCACATACTAGTCGTGTACCTAGTGGTGAAAACGCCAACCTATGTGCCAGGGTGTCTGTCTCCTGAGGCAACTCTTACCCTCTACAATGTTGCCCCTTAAATATAACCCCACGTGACAGCCACGTGTCACCCCCACTGGTCTCAGATCTCTGGCAAAAGTGGAATTCTTTGTGGTGTGAGGAGAGCTGGCCTCTGGGGCTGGAGTGGCTTGTTTAGACCTTCAGACCTTACAGTCACCCCTGCAGGGACAATAGGAGACTGTTCCAGCAACAGAGGCTGTGGCTGAGGGTAGGGGTCTCATCCTCTTGTAACTTTCCCTGGATCTGAAATTGTGTTCCTTGTAGCACCCATTTTACCCTTCTTTTACATATTTGCTTTAAAAAGCAACTTGTTTCTCCCTAAATTATTTATAGAGTTTTAATATCATAAAGTATTTTCAGATTTTATAGGTATAGTCAAAAGAATTAGTAAACGAGATTTCTCAAGTAAAAAATTTATGTTGAATAGAGGATTTGCACTTATACATTTCTTCCCTTGGTACAGATGTGTGGCCTCGCATTTGAAAGAAAACAGTGACTTTGGCACATTTCACTTAAGACTAAGGGTCATAGTCTATTAGTCATGTTTGTTCTCGTGAGAAAGAAAATACACTGCATAATAATGTGCGGGATTTCAGGCCCTGTTTATGGGATTGTCCCAATGTTCTTGTATAGTCATAACCACTCCACACATCTCAGTGGGCCACTGAGCAGGTCAAAGGACATGATAGATATTAAAACATCTATAAATGTTAAGGTCCTTTACCAGTTGAAGTTATTCTCTGGAGCTCCTACCATTTCAATAGGACTATGTAGACTGAGTTGAAGTTTGATCCCCAATCTCAATTTATCAAAATCTATTTCTTTCTTCCAGGCGCCTCCCACCTATGAGTCCCTGGAACAGATGGAATATCTTGACATGGTGCTGAATGAATCTCTCAGATTATTCCCACTTACTGCTAGACTTGAGAGAGTCTGTAAGAAAGATGTGGAAATCCACGGGGTGTTGATTCCCAAAGGGACAGTGGTGATGGTACCACTCTTCACTATTCACAGAGATCCGGAACACTGGCCAGAGCCTGAGGAGTTCCATCCTGAGAGGTAGGAGAACCCAGGGAAGGAAACCCTCTCTGATCCAGAGTGGTTGCAGCATGTTAGACGCCTCTTTACTGTAGGAGACAAATGAGTGATCGTACAATCATTTATTTGTGCATCTTTTTATTGTTTGACGCTCTTTCTTATTATAAGAGTGATCATTGTTTGAATCAAATTTTACAAACTGTGGACTAGAAAAAAGAATTATAGCTGTCTACATTCCTAATACCTTAAGATAAGCCTCACTGATAATGTGATGTATGTCCGCATGGACATTTGTCTATGCATATATAGATTTTTTAAACTAGAATGGTAGTATATTTAATTTGGTTTTGAACTGCTTACTTGATTTAACAGTAAACTATAAACAACATTCTATGTGAATTTGTGTGTGTATCTATCTATATATCTATATATATAATGTATATGAGTGATTGTATGCATATGCCATAATTTACCTAACCACTATCTTATTTTAGGTGTATAGGCTTTTTATTTCCTTTAAGTTTTTCTGTCTGTTCTCCTTACCTCTTTGAATTCTTCGCTAATGTTCCCACATTTCCATTTCTTTAAACACTGGCTACATTTCCTCTAGCATTACTGTGAGAGTGCAGGCTGGGGACCTAGAGGTCTCGTCCCTGGTGGTTCAGGCAGCCTCACTGAGGATGGAGGTGCACACAGGTGCCCTGGTTCTGTCTGTGGCTGCAGACCTGGGCCAGCTCCCTTCTACCTCAGTACTTGGTGACCTTCCAAAGAGAAGTCCTCTGCTCTCTAGATGTCTGAGACTTCCTCCTTGGAGGGGTTGAGCATCTTCTTTGGGGAATTCAGAGTCAAGGTCTGGTTTCGGTACAGATTGGACTCTGGAAAGAGTTGATGCTTTCCCACTTATTGTACAGTGAGCAAAATTTGGGATGAATATTTTAGGGCACTAGCTGGGATCTAGACTTTTATGAGCCCCTGACTATAAGCTCCCTGATGGCAAAGACTTTGTCTTGTTCGCCCTAGTGTCCTGAGTGCTAGCATAACCTCTACACATAGCACTTCTTGAAACAGGAAGTCAGAGTGGACCAAGTCCTCTGTTTTCTGGCCCAGGGAACCTCTGTGTTTCCCTGAAGCTCAGTAGCTCCCTCTCCTGCAGCTTCACGAACCTAAAACCAGAGACCACTCACTGTTATTTCTTTTTTGCTGTTGCTGTTGTTCATTTTGGTTCACTTCATTTATTTATTTATTTTTTATTGGAGTATAGTTGCTTTACAATGTTGTGTTAGCTTCTGCTGTACAACACAGTGAATCAGCTGTATGTATACTTATATCCCCTCCCTCTTGGACCTCCCCTTCATCTTCCCCCATCCTGCCCATCTAGGTCATCACAGAGCACAGAGCTGAGCTCCCTGTGCTATACCGCAGGTTGCCGCTAGCTATCTGTTTCACACATGGTAGTGTATTTATGTCAATTCTAATCTCCCAATTCGTTTTTGATTCATTCAGTCGTCAAGCAGAGAGTTAGTGCTCACCTGTGTGTCAGGGACTTGGCCAGGCAGTGAGAAATCCAAATGTTTACAAAAAAGCCTATCATGGAGAATTTTTGACATATACACAAGTATATTCTATAGGCACTAGTCTGTGGAAGACTTTTAATGTATCTATATGTGCCCATTCCCTGCCCAACAACCACCCCATGTCTCTGCTCCAGCCACATGCTACTGCTACCCTCCTCCATCTTCCCATATTATTTGAAGTCACAGTGTCTGTAAATATTCCAAAATGTTCTGCAAAGTAGGGATCTTTAAAATATACATAATCACAATGCTATTATCACTTTCCACAATTCCATATTTTTCCTTAATATATTCAAATACTGAGGAGTCAAATTTGAATAAAACAGAGGTCTAACCATCAAGGAATTTATAGGCTAGTGGAACAGATAGACAAGGAAATCAGTGGTTATTCTACAGTAGCGTCATATAGTTATGTAAATGTGACCTAAGCATTCTGTGCTGTGGGGGAGAGAGGGAGAGAGACAGACAGACAGACAGACAGACAGACACAAGGGGGTGGGAAGGAAGGGAATACAAGGGGGAAATGACAATTTAAATCCTGGGAGATGATTCTCCTGCTTCCTTCCCCCATGAGCACATGACCGACATAAGTGTGCGTGGAGGCAGGAACCCACGTTTCCTTCAATCAGTCTCATTTCCTCGCTGCCGTTCAGAGCATGAACATCTTACTGCCTGAATGTAATTTTAGTGTTTAGAGATATTTTTTTTTTTTAAACAGCATTCATCTCATCTCCTCAACAGGACTGAAAGCTCCTATAGGGTCCGGGGAATGGGAAGGATCTGGAGCTTACCTTTCTCATAGCAAAATCACCACAGCAGGATTCAATGACTAGCTCACACAGGCATCCCTAATGCTACTAGTTGAGTGTTAAGCCTCAGACTTTGAGCTCTTGTGGTTTTTCCATTTCATTAATTTGTTTCATCTACTGTTGTGGAACCAGGTTCAGTAAGAAGAACAAGGAGAGCATAAATCCTTACACACACATGCCTTTTGGAACTGGACCCCGAAACTGCATTGGTATGAGACTTGGTATCATGAACGTGAAACTTGCTGTTGTCAAAGTCCTGCAGAAGTTCTCCTTCAAACCTTGCAAAGAAACACAGGTCAGACAGTTACCTAGCTGCATTAATTGTGTTTATTGTGCGTTTTTAAAACT
This sequence comes from Balaenoptera acutorostrata, assembly GCF_949987535.1. Classification (NCBI taxonomy): domain Eukaryota; kingdom Metazoa; phylum Chordata; class Mammalia; order Artiodactyla; family Balaenopteridae; genus Balaenoptera; species Balaenoptera acutorostrata. The sequence continues at coordinate 6,616,803 of NC_080078.1, forward strand.
GATATAGATAGATAGATAGATAGATAGATAGATAGATAGATAGATGATAGATAGATATCATATATCTATATATATACACACACACACATATATATGAATGTGTTCTATTCAAGGAATAATTTGTCATATTGGACATGAATGTATTTGGAGCCATCTGTGACCTTTAAGGGTCCTTCAGCTCTGGATGGCTAAGCCTGTGGCTTTGTAATGACCCAACTCTAAAGGTCATCTAGAGTCAATGCAGTTAGCATGACATGATTATTTGCAGTCTTTTGAACCTCAGCAATGTTTTAAATTTCATTTCAAGTCCACCGGAAGGAAGAGGAAGTGTGTGCGGTCATGAGATTAGTGATGACCACATCATGACTTTTCAGGGATGCTCTTCTCCATCAGAACTTACAGAACCTCTCCTGACAGTGGTCCTCAGCCACTGGTTGTATAATGAAATTATTGTGGTGCTTTAAAAAATCCTGATGCCTAGGTCATCTCATTTATTCTAAAATAATTCACCCAGAGTGTGGCATTCAAAACACCCCTGCAGATTCTCCTGTGCAGTCATGGTGAGAACCCCTGATGGAAAGCATTTCTGCCAGATGTGAAGGACTCCCACAGCCCCCTCACCTTCCAGGGGTCCTGCTGCCATCAAGATGGGCTCTCTTTACATTCTAATAATAACTCTCTGTGTGCTCTTCCCCGCCCCCATTCTATTCTTCCCCCTTCAAGTTCTAGTTCAATCCCGAGCCCCTCCCTGGAGCCTTCCCCACCCAGTCCAGAGCCCACTCTCCCCTCTGCTCTGTTATCAGTTCCCACAGGCTGGCATCATGGCTCCTACCACCTAACTTAACACTTTGTCATGGAACCATCCAGTTTGGTTCCTATGTTTTCTTTACACCTATGAACGTCTTTAACTGTAGCCTCTCATTTTATTCCTTTTGTAAACTCTGAACAATGCCTCCCAGTCACCCAGCAAATGTTTAAGGGGTTGGATGTGCAGTGGATTAGAGTTCTTGGATACAAATTTTGAATAATTTGAACTTTTGAAATTTAACAAATGACATTTGTGTACATGCCTGTTGTACGTGTGTATGTCTATCTGCAAGGGACATATATGAGTGTCATTTGAAATTTTAAAATAACAAGGTGTTACATTTATAGAAAGATCTGGAATCTCTCCTCTGAAGAACACAAAGAACAGTTACCATTTTTTCATCTCAAACACGGCCCTATAAGAAGGCTTATTTCTAGGAGTCACACATTTAATAAGCAGCTCCTCCCCTTGGGTAGGCTTTCTCAGGGAAGAGGAGGATAGAGATGGTTTCCATTTTACTTGTGGGCATCTGTGTGGCCGTCCTGTAGGTGTGTACAGACAGGGGACTCAGCCCTGAGAGAAAGGGGGCCTCTGGCACACCTGGGAAGGGCAGGTGCTCCCTGAAGCTCCACCCAGGCATCCACAGGCTGGGGCTTCTCCCTCCACGACAATTTGCTTGCCCTTCAGTCAACTGAGACTAGAAGGTCACTCTGTTGGTTCCCCCAACACTGAAGGAGCGACTGCGTGAGAAAGGGGCTAAAAGTACTGGACCAAACGCTGTAGGTCGTCAGAAGTTCACCATTTGCACTACATTTGGGAGACAGGCAATGTTAAAAAAACAGGCATGATGCTTCACAACGACCTCTTCCGATCATGAAACTGGATGGGTTCTACTGGGAGAGGTGACTGGACTCTGCAGAAGTTGAGGAAGGCCCATGTAATTAACATGTGTGATTCCTACTAGGATTACCTTGCAAGTTTCAGTGGACACAAAATTATCTTTACATGGCTCAAGACAGTTGGCCATAATGCCTAAGAATCTGGTAAATTTTAAAACTTCATCCTTTGTAACTAAAATTTAAATCAAAAAAAGAACACAAGCCAACCAGATTTTTGTCTCTAGCCTGGTATGAAATAAGCGCTCAATAGATATTTTGTGGAAAGAATGAAGGATGAATGCTTTCACTATCTCGTCTTGACATAACTTAAAAAATAAGTATAAACAATCAAAGATAAGGAGGGAAGATTGAATGAAGCTACCAACTTCCAGTTATAAGATATATAAGCACTAGAGATGCCACGTACGACATGATGGCTGTAGTTAGCCTTTCTGTATGGTGTATAGGAAAGTTGTTAAGAGAGTAGATCCTGAGAGCTATCACCTGAAGGAAACAATATTTTTTCTTTGTGTCTATGAGCTGATGGATGTTAATGAAACTTACTGTGGTGATAATTTCACGATATATGTACGTCAAATCATTATGCTGTGCACCTTAAACTTATGCACTCCTGTAAGACAGCTATGTCTCAATAGGTGGAAATTTTAATTTAATAAAAAAGATAATAAGGGAATGCAGCACACAACTTTACTCCATATATTTTATACATAAATGTGGCCAGTTCCTTGAAAGACACAACTATTAAAGTTCACCCTACGAAAAACAGATAAGCTGACCATCCCTGTATCTATTAAATACATGGAATTTGTAGTTTTTAAAAAAGAATCAAAGGTATATGATGCTAAAACTAGCTGTTATATGTTTGTAAAGCATTCTTGTCCATAATGTATCTTATATATCAATACTTTGTTTCTCTTGCTGGCCGGTGCTTCACTATTCGATTCTCACGTGTTTGTTTACCTGTTGCAGATCCCCCTGACATTAAGCCCTCAGGTACTTATTCAACTAGAAAAACCCATTGTTCTAATGGTTGAGCCCAGAGATGGGACCTTAACTGGAGCCTGACTTTCCCTAAGGACTTGCGCTTTGTTCTTCAAGGAAGCTGCGTCCCAGGACAACAGAGACCTTGATTTACTTTGTGATAAAACACAGAAATGAAGATGGGATTCACCTACTGCACTTGATGGATGACTAGAGATTCTGCACATTCATTTAGCTTTCTCTCTGTCTACATAGAGTGTTATATATTGCGTCATATAAAAGAGGTGATTAATAAGTGCCAGATATGCAAACTCAGCTTATCTGGTTTTCACAGAACTATCTCCACCCCCACCACACCCCACTTAGTACCATCTACTCCTCCTGAGCACTGATCAGAATGAAAATTTCTCACAAACTCTAATGAAAATAAGAATGATTGTGATGACTAAAGTAGTGACATTTATATCACCGATTTTATTTTGAATATTCTAAATTAAATATTGTATTGAGCAAGTCAATAAACATCTCTTTACAAAAGTATAATCTGATGCCTTTGTGCACATTAGGGGGGAATGTACACAACTGAATCAAGGAGATTCAGTGACTACTTGCTTTTGACCATCAAAATCACTGCTTGGTTGGGGCCTTTATCAAAACTCCAATTTGACTCCTATTAAATAGGTAAGAGCCAATCCACTGCGACTTTGCCTATTGCTTAGAAAGTATATTCATAATTTATACCTACCTTTTTTGGAGCACATATTGTTTGTAACACTCAACTGAGAAACTTATTTGTTTTGATTTAATGTTTTCATCTCATGTCCCCTGATGTTTCTGGAAGGCAGGAAAGATGTTTTTCACACCTCTTTGCATTCCATCCTCAACTCCCAACTGTCTTAACACAATGAATGTGGAATAACAGATGGTTAATTGGTCAGTTGTTCAGGCAGAAAGGCTACAAGCACTGATCAGTTTCAGTTGGTATCAGAAGCTGCCCAGGGCTCTTCCTTTCCCTTTTCTGCCCCCTCCCTCCATTTTTCCTCTCCCACCTTGCCTTCCCTTCCTGGATAATCCAGTCCTAAAGCCATTGGGGGGTGGGGTGACAGAAGGTGGGCAGGCACACAATGAAGGGTGGAGGCAGAGAAGGGAGGCACAGTGGCTTCAAGTCAGAGACTGAGTAGGGAGGGGAAAGTGTCCACAGGAACAGCAGCCTGGCATGAGTGTGGGAACCCAAGCAAGGTGAGAATGTTGCCCACTCAGATGCGTGTCCTGGCAAGGGCAGCCAGAGGCTAAATAAGGTGTGGAGAATGCAAGTAGGTTGAGGAGGTCATCCATGAGTGGAAAGGAATGAAGTGAGGACTGGCTACATAAAGGGGGAGTGATGAAGTAAGTAAGTACATAAAGGATGATGGAAGCCAGAGTTCTCACTGTTGGAGAAGAGAGTCACTGATTCAGAGAGGGAGAAACCAGAATAAATCCCGTGGAGTCAGCAATTGAAACTGAATGTGTAGTGTAAGTCCATGCTTTTCTACATATATAGAAGAGAGCTAGCTAGATGATATAGACAGATGATAGAAAGATAGAGAGAGAGATGATAGATAGAAATGTGTGTATGTGTGTGTGTACAAAAATGCATATTCCCTACTTTTCTCTACTGATATGGTTTAGAAACAGAATACCAAAATAGCAATAAGCACACCTCGTGCCCAGATCTTGGCTTATAAATATCATTTCCCACTGAAAGGAGCCAGGTCTTCTTAGAGAAATGGCTGATTCCAGGGCTGGGAAAGTACATGATGCCCATGGAACATCTTGGGCTAGAAGGCAAGGAAATGTTAAACATTGACATGACAAAAGGACACAGAAGCCAGCCTGAGGGGCTTCCACTGACCAAATCAGGGACCATTTGAGCATCATAATAAATAAGGATAGTAAGAGCTGTTAAGCCATTCAAGAAAATAGGAAAACATGAGTACCTACAGATATATGTAAATAAATTAATGAATGAATTGCAATTTGACGAGGAAACTTACATAGCTTCAAAGTAGTGCTGCTCAAAATACGCATTAATTATAGAGCAGAAGGGGTAACTTCAGAGTGGAGGAACCTGGCAGACAGCCCTTTCCTCATCAGAGAGCAGCGTCAGGGATGCGGTGACTTGATCGCGCTTCACCTGATGGGACGCAGTGAGAAGAACTCACCTCACCTGTGTGATATTCCTGCCAAGGAGGCAAACCTGAAGGAAATCCTGAAAAGAGTCAGACAAACCCAAACGGAGGAAGATTCTCCTCCTCGTCTGTAACTGGTTTGGAATCTTCGAAAGAGTCAACGTCATGAAAACCAAAGATAGACTGAAAATGTTCCAGAAGAAGGAGACTACAGAGAGGCGACGTGTAAACACAACTTGAGAGCTGGGTCCTTCTGCTACAAGGACCTTGTTGGGACAGGTGGGGAACTGGGGGCTCTGAGGTTAGACGGCAGTGAGGTGTCAGCATTAACTTCCTGACTTGGAGGTCATATTGTGGTCACGTAGAGATGTCGTCGTCTGTGGGTCATTCAGAGGGTGTGAAATATCAGGTTGGCGACTTACTCTGAGATGGGTCAAGAAAATGGTTCTTTCAACAGCTTCTTCAGTAAGTTTGTGATTGTGGGGGAGGGTCACAAAGGCAGCTTTCTTTGGGCTTATACAGCTCTCCCCGCTCTCTCACCTTAGTTTTCTTTGTCTTATTTTATTCTAAGGAGGCAGCACCACACTGTGACTGAGAGATGGGGGGATCTGAAGCTGGAGCTCCTGGGTTTCAAATCCTAACACCTTCCATAGCTGAGTCTAGACTAATCAGTGGCTTTGGGCAAATGAGACAAGCCCCCATCCCTTGCATAGCTTGGACCACAGAATTTGGCTGAATTTCAGTGCTTCTGTGCCCCTCAGCTGAATGCCACTGTGCACACATTAGCTCGGGCTCAGCCACTGTCTTAGGTCGGGTTCCCCAAAAGCAGAGCCTGAGGCAGGGGTTCTAGCACAAATACTTTACTGAGAAAGTGCTCTCAGGATAATTGAATGAAGGGAGCTGGATGCAGGAAGAGGAAAAGCTGAATGAAGATGTGGACTCTGGAGCCCAATCCCACAGAGAGCTCGGAGACAGTTTTGTAATCCAGAGTGGGTCCAAACTGCAGGCAGTGGCCAGCCTTCTGCACCCCATCAGTGAGTCATTGATTGGTCCTCCCATCCCCCAGGATGAACAAACTCCCAGGTGAAGTGGCTTCAATTTGGCCCCGGGAGATTCTCTAGAAAGCAGGGCAGCCTTTAATCAGTAGCAGCCAATACTCGCAGTAACTGGGGGAGGAACGTGCAGCTCAGGGTAAGGGATCTGGTAACTGCCTGGAGGTCCTGGCTGAATTTCATGAATACACCTTCTCTGTAAGGAGGGAGTGAGCTCTTTGTTGTTCCTTTGGGGTTTATCTTTTCTCTGCCAACAATGGACTCAACTTTGGGAACATTTTAGAAACAATTTCTGCCCCGGGGTAGGAGGAAGAGAGTGGGAGGGATTTCAACCCAGGGAGCTTTGAGGTCCTACAGAGGTGGGGAGAGGTGGGGCTGGAGGTCTTGCTTAGGGCCCTGAGCTCACACGGCTGAACAGACACCCCCAGCCCCAAGTAGAATCCAGGAAATAATGTCCTGAACATTTATGACTCAGTGTCTCCACACACAGCAGGTGGCAAAAGAGCCATTTAAACACGATCAATAAGAAGGAAAAAAATAAGGAGTTTAGAGTCAGCAAACTCCCAACCTTTTAATTATTTTTCAACTCTGATTTGAACTCATGTCTCCTCCTCTTGCTAACAAAAGATACATTTCATAACTTGGACTACACTATAACGCTTGTGTATTAGCCACTAGTTGAACTTTTTGACCTTGTATTGAGTGAACATTTCTAGAGGGTCCGGTAAAGTTCAGGTATCTGATGGGCAAGGTCACATGTTCTCTTCACTCAAAGCCACTAGGAGGCCGACTTGCAGATCCAGGCCCCAAGCCCCTCGGGTCACGGAACCGGGGGCTGGTGTGGTCTGGGCTCTTTTAGGAGGGAAAGACATAACTTTTTTTTTTCTTTTTTTCTTTTTTGGCCATGCCCCGCAGCATGTGGGATCTTAGTTCCCCAACCAGGGATCGAACTCCTGCTCCCTGCATTGGAAGCGTGGAGTCTTAACCACTGGACCACCAGGGAAGTCCCGGGAAAGACATAATTAACACTCATTCTATAGATTAGGCAACTGAGGCTGAGACAGTTTAAATAACTCACCCAGGGCCTGCATATCAGTCACATTCAGTGGATCCCTACTAGCCAGCTGTCTACACAACAGGAGCATAGATATCCCTGGAGTCCATAGAAAGCTCAAGAGCCACCGTGGGGCACGTTTGCAACCACGACGTTTGCTTGTCTTCCTCTATCTCTGGCAAATTATCACAGATTCTTAACCATTTTGACTCTGCAGTTGCAAATGTCAGAATTCCAGAAATTTTACTGCTTCACAACCACTAGGTGGCTATCAAAAAAGAAAAGATAAAAAGCAAATGTTGGTGAGAATGCGTAGAAATTGAAACACTGATTCTTTGCTGGCAGGGATGTAATGGTGCAGCCAGTGTGGAGAACAGTTTAGCAACTCCTCAGAAAGGTAAACATAGAATATGACCCAGAAATTGCACTCCTGGGTAGATACCTAAGAGAATTGCCACAGTTTCTCAAACAAATACCTATACCTGCATGTTCGTAGCAGCACTATTCACAAAGGCAGAAGGGTGGAAACAAGGAAAATCCATGGATGAATGGATCAACAAATTCTGGCCTTCTCCATTAAGCTAAATGTACCCAGAGGGAAAGAAAACATTCAAACATAGGTGGATGGGTATATCAGACCTTTGATATCATTAGGGGGCAACCCAATTCTCGGAGGAATTAAAAACAGCTGACCAACATTGTTTTATAAATCTTAACAGGACCAGAGGGGTGGCTCCAGAAACAAGTCAAAGCCCACCAATCTTTATTTCCCACTCCCAAACCTCCTCTATTTATCTTAAGAGGCTTATAAGTTTAAAAAAAAAAAAAATCAGCCCTTAAGGGAACAAAACTCCTCCTAGGAGGAATTTGCATTTCTCTTCCTATGCCTTTGAGGTGTAAATGTTCTACCTGGTCTTCTCCAGGAACTCTTATCTAGGCCATGGTTTTAAAAAGCAAATTTCAGGAAGGTAATATTTTTTATTTTTTCAGTCTCTTAGCAGATTTTTTGTTTTTCGTTGTTACACGGTTATTATTACATAGTAATAACAACTCATTACCTACACAGAATTAGGCCTTTATTACAGATTTGGCTGTTTCTAGTCTTGGTTCCACCATTTTTTTTCTTAGTTAATTCTCATCTTATTTTTTTAAATTTATTTTTATTTTTATACAATTTTTAAAGGTTACTTTCCATTTACAGTTATTACAAAATATTGGCTATATTCTCCATGTTGTACAATACATCCTTGAGACTTTTTGATACCCAATAGTTTGTGCCTTCCAATCCCCTACGCCTATTTTGCCCCCATACCCGTCCTCACTGGTAACCTCTATTTCTTTGTTTTCTTTTTTTTAGGCTTTTTTTTTTAAAGTAATTAATTTATTTTTTATTTTTGGCTGTGTTGGGTCTTCGTTTCTGTGCTAGGGCTTTCTCTAGTTGCGGCAAGCGGGGGCCACTCTTCATCGCGGTGCACGGGCCTCTCACTGTCGCGGCCTCTCTTGTTGCGGAGCACAGGCTCCAGACGCGCAGGCTCAGTAGTTGTGCGGGCCTAGTTGCTCCGCGGCATGTGGGATCTTCCCAGACCAGGGCTCGAACCTGTGTCCCCTGCATTGGCAGGCAGATTCTCAACCACTGCGCCACCAGGGAAGCCCTAGTTTGTTTTTTTGTTATATCACTGGTATGTTTTTTTTTTTTGATTCCACACATAAGTGGTATCATACAGTATTTGTCTCTGTCTTACTTATTTCACTTAGAATAATGCCCTCCAAGTCCATCCAAGTTGCTGCAGATGGCAAATTTTTGTTCTTTTTTATGGCTGAGTAATATTCTGTTGTCTATATATACCACATCTTCTTTATCCATTCATCGATTGATGGACACTTAGGTTGCTTACATATCTTAGCAATTGTAAATAGTGCTGCTAGTAATATTAGGCCAGGGCTTCCCTGGTGGCGCAGTGGTTGAGAATCCACCTGCCAATGCAGGGGACATGGGTTTGAGCCCTGGTCCGGGAAGATCCCACATGCCGTGGAGCAACTAAGCCCATGCGCCAGAACTACTGAGCCTGCACTCTAGAGCCCACGAGCCACAACTGCTGAGCCCATGTGCCACAACTACTGAAGCCCATGCACCTAGAGCCCGTGCTCAACAAGAGAAGCCACTGCAATGAGAAGCCCATACACCGCAATGAAGAGTAACCCCCGCTCGCCGCAACTAGAGAAAGCCCACAAGTAGCAACAAAGACCCAACACAGCCAAAAATAAATAAATAAATAAATTTATTTTTTTTAAAAATGTTAGTCTGCATGTATCTTTCTGAATTAGTAGTTTTGTTTTGCTTTTTTTGGATATATACCCAGGAGTGGAATTTCGTGGTCATATTGGAGTTTTATTTTTAGTTTTTTGAGAAACATCCATATTGTTTTCCACAGTGACTGCACAGCCCACCTCCTCTAAGGCCAAGAGAGAATGTCCTGTCACTCAGCACCACCTGCAAACCAGGAGACCAAGAAAAGTTGGCTATTCCCCTCTCCCAGCTGCCAAAACTTAAATACCACCTGGTTACCCCCAAATGGCAAGATCAAGTTTTTCCCTACTGAGAAGCATGAGGGCTTAGGAGCAGAGTTACAAACACATAATCTTGCTTTCATTGTTTGCACACTCCAGATTGTGAAATTTGAATGTAATGCACAAATCCTTCCAAAGTAACACTGCCTCTTCATACTGTGAGCAATTCTCTCAGCCGTGAAAGTCTAGATAGGCTTCCCAGAAGAGGAGTTACTTGGGCTAACAATATAAAAGGACAGGAATATAAGACCATGATGCTTCATCTATACTGATATCTGAGCCTAATGCTGCCCAGAATGCTATTTAAGGTTCAACTTTGAGTGCTAAGGACTGAGAAGCCATTTACACCTGATGAGGGAACCGTGTTCTCTTACCTGTATAATTAGTTTACCCTGGCTGTACTATAACTACCTGTTTGTTTCTCTCTTCAACTGAATACTGTCTGGGTCTTAGTCATATCTGCACGCTAAGCATGAGAACAGAGCTTTGAAAGTACATGCCGAGCCCAGTAGTACACAGGTGAGTAGATGAGAGACATGGGGTGTGGGGTGATCTTCAGGCACACATGTCTTCCTTCACAATCTTAATAGGCAAGACTTTTCACGTTAGGTGTTCCCTGCTGTGGAATGAAGGGACACAAAGATCATGCCTTCTATTTTTCCCCTTTGCAGAGCAAGGCCATTTGTATTGGTTAGGATGTGGCACTGGCTACATTTTATTCCCAGGAAATGACTAGCCTATCGCCATTGGGATAGATTCCAACCAGCTGGACCAGGTCCTGAGGCGAATAGGGCAGGTGATGGTCATATAAGGCTTAGTGAGAAAATTATCGTAGCCGAGTACATATTTTGGAGGAAGATGAAAGCCTGTACTTTCCACAAGGGTTTTGTTTTTAAGAAGACTAAGAAAGGCTGTGGGTTTAGTTGAGTGAATTAAGTTGTCAGTAGTTATCAGACGACACCCCAGTCATCCCATGTGGGATGTATTTTGTGTTCCTCTCAGTTGGGAACATACAGAGGTGGAGCCTACACACAAGACCCTAGTGTCCTCATGACCTGCACCTGTCTTTGTTCCTGCTGAGGTGAGATAGAGTCCTTGGTTCTGGAGACCCGTGGGGGAGCTCCTGGGCAGGGGTAGCCATGGAGGTAGGAGCCAGATTGTAACCAAGTTGCTGCCGCAGCCTCGTGTCTCACTGTTTCCCATAGTGACACTTATCACAAAACAGCAAACATTGAATACTGACATTTCAGAGCAGCAGACTTGCCAATCTATCTTCATGTTAGCTTACATATGACATGTTGTGATCAATAGTTGTTGGGAAGCCACTTGCAGTCCCTGAGCCTCAGTTTCTACATCTGTAAACTGGGGGTTGTAGCATGACCCCACTTAAAGTTGCCCAGACAAGGCACCATGAGGGGCCAGAAACAAATCAAAATTCCTAGGACATTCCATCCTACTTTTCCTGGGAATCATCTTCCAGCTTCCCAGGTCTATCCTTTGTTGGTATGGAAGCTTACAGCCACTTCTCTCCTTAGTCACCTCTCTGTAGGGCTCCATTATCCCAGAGACTCCAGAGGTATGCTCCATACTGAGCTCGGTTGACTATCTCATTCCCTCCACTGGGAGACTGCTTCCAAGAAACGACCTGCATGGATGCCTTCTAGACCAGCAAAATGCCTGCACAAGGCGTACGCCCACTTGGACTTGAATCAGTGGAAGGAAGAATAGATATTTTCATGCATTACGATTTCCAGTGGCAGCTATGGATTTTAACAGCTGCCTTCTCAAGAAAGCCTGAACCCAAAGATGACAAATTATAATGGTAGAAATTTCATGCTGCATGACAAGCTCCCAAGGAAATAAACGAGGGCAGGAGAGACAGTTGGGACTTACTGCATTTTACCAATGAGATCCATCCACTCAGGCCAGTGTTGGGCAGCCCTGGGGACTTTCAGAAGAACTGAAGGTGAGAAAGGATAAAGGGAGAAGGAAGTGCACAAACACAGCTGAAATGTCTTCCATTTCTGTTGAGTTTTAAGAACTTTAGAGGTTTTGTTTTTTACATAATCCACAGTTTGTCTGCCAAGCAGACAGAGAACCTGGCTCAGTGTAATCTTCAGCCCCTCAATCCTTGGGTCTCTCCCATCAGGTATGTGGCAGGTGCTCACAGGTGACACTGACTTCTCCTATAGGCCTCCTCCTATCAGCTCCATTTTAAAAATTCCCCAGTCATCTAAAAGCAAGGAGCCTTTCTTTGCTCTTGAAGCTCTTTGCCCCAGAGAGAACGTGCCCTCGTGTGATCTTTTTGGAGTCCTGTGTACTGTGTGGGCCACATCACTGGCGGAGAAGGAGGTTGGGGTCCACTTGGCCATCAGGCTGCTTTCTCCACTTCTATCCATTCACACCCATTGTCCCTGAACTGGCGGTCTTCCCAGAGAGTGCAGGGAGACATATTTTGGTCTAGAATCTGTCTAACTTACTGTCTATTGCAGGACCCTCTCAGCGGGACGTGAATCAGCCTAAATCTATACTCCTTGGTGTAACCATCACCATCCCATCCACGTCCTGTCTCTTATTCAGGGGCCCTCTTGTAGACAGAACCCTGATGGATCACTCTGAACGTGCAGGGATGGTGGCCGAGGTACAGCCAGGCTCTCTTGTTGTATTAATAGTCCAGGAAGATGTCATGGTCACCAAAGAGTCACAGGGAAAGGACACGCAGGCGTCCAGTGGTCTTACCTCCACCAACTCAATTCCATCAACCTTTCTGGATGCCAGTTCTGCAGAAAGCACTCTGCTAGGTACCAGGAACATGACTGTGGCTAATACCCAGACTGTGGCCAAGCTTTCAATCCGGTGAGGGAACTACGTGCGGAAACCCACAATGGTGCTGGAGATAATAGGATTGTGTGCAGGGGACAGGAGTCCCGAGAAGAGGAAATGGTTATATCTGCTCAAGGAGGTTGGTTAGCAATGACCCTAACACAGAAAGTTCCGTCTGAGCTCCATTTTGGAGGATAATTAGGAGCCTACAAGGGACACAGGGGCATTTCTAGGAAGAAAACAGCTGCGTGGGTAACAATCTGTAGACTTCTCTTGTTTGAAGGATTTCAAGTATTCTGTAGTGTGGGCAGCCATGGAGACAAAGGCAGATTAGTAGTGATGCAAGGCCAGTGGGTTTAGCTGACTTTCTGTGACCTTTGGGCTTACTGATGACACTGATTGAGTTGTTTATTGATTTTCCACAGAGTAAGAACTCAAGAGAGGTCAAACTGGAGTGTCCATGATGCTTTGCCAACTATCAAGGCACACAGAGCTCTGCAGATGGAGCACAGGTGGCCCTTCTGTTGGCTGCAGCTCCAGCTCCACTCCCTTCTCAGCACATAAACTTTCCAGCCTCCCTGAATCTCCACCTGACATGACCGAAGCTCCACACTCAGAAGCAGGCAAAGAGCAGCACGTGCAACTGAAGGGAAACTCGGAGGAGGGAAGCACGGAGGAAAGTGGCCATGGACCTGATCCCAAGCTTTTCCATGGAAACCTGGGTTCTCCTGGCAACCAGCCTGATGCTCCTCAATTTGTGGGTAACTGTCCAGGCTCATGTCCTCTGTAACCTTGGACTTGGTGTGCTAATCTTGTCCCCCTTTCCCTTTACTGTTTGAAGATCAAAGTTAATGGAGGGGAAGTTGCTTAATAATTGTGTGCTACAAACCAAAAAGGTTACTGTTGACCTTACCCAGATCTGTTGAAGGAGTTAACGCCCACCCAGACCCCCAAGTTCCTATTATTGTAGTTAAGAGGATTTAATGACAATTATTTACTCCTGTGGATGATTTGCTGATTGACTGCCAGTTTGCATAGACTTAGACTAACCAACCAGAATCCAGCAAAGGCAGATCTGAAACAACTGGCCCATGTGCAGTGGAGTCCTCACCCTTTCCCAAGCTTCGGGATCCTGGAGGCAGGAAGAAGGAACTTGGGTTTTTGTCTCATTACTTTCACCTTCTGGGTTCTGTGTCTGCTGCAGAAGACCTCTAGAAGGATTGGCCCCTGTGCCACTCGGGGTTCCTGCTTCCTTCCTTCCCATCACAGGTATCGTTTACACAAGGCACCTGGTGCACCCTGACTTTGTTGGGGGTGGGGCTGGACACTGATCACCCTTCTCTTCAGACTCAGCCCTTCCCCTTCTCTGCGCCCACCTGCACTCCCTTCCTAGGATTTAAGTCCCCCACCCTGTACTATGCAGAACTATCTACCCCCAAATGAGAAATCTTTAGATCAGAGGAGTCACGGCAGAAATCTGGAAAGTTTGGTCATTTCCTCCACCTTTTCTTCCAGTCTCTGGGAGGGTTAGCATTAGTATATATTATTTTCTATATATTATATATAATATTATATATATATATAGTATTATATATAATATTATATATATTATTTTCACCTTGATCTGAAATCTGCTAACAGCCTGCAAAGGCATGAGACCTAAAAGCCAGTTTGTATTCAAAATATTTATTTCCCTTTAATACAGTACAGGAGGACGAATCCAAACCATCTAGCAGAGGAATTCCTTTCCTGGCATCATGGAGCAGGGTAGGAGAGCCGAGTGGGTAGGGAAAGCCTCCTCCATGTCACATTTGACCTCTTTCTCCACTTCAATTTCATTGAGTGTAGGAAATCATGATGACATGAACATAGATAATATATACCTCATTTTGCTTCTTTGAAAGATGGGTTAGAATTCAAGGCATTGTGGTGACAAATTTTCCTTCTGATAACATTATAAAATTAATTGATATGGTTTAATTTCATTCTATTTAATACCAGTTTTTTTATTGATGTAAAACTATTTCCAGCATATTCTTTCTGGGGGATAAAAGAGGGCTGCTGTTCAGTATTTTTTACCATAAAGGTAGGTATATAAACTCACACTTCTAGAACAAAGTGAGGAAAATGAATCTAGTGTAAAATATATAGGTACATCTATGATACAGATTGTTTTAAATATACCTGACAACAGGTTATTTAATCTCTCAGGGCAGGTGAGTAATTGTGCCTGGGAGCCAGTGATGATATGAGAGGCATCCAGGTGGGGTAAGGATGAAGAAGGAGAATATTCCTCAGAGCAGACCTCCCTTGGTTCCACAGGAGGTCAGCAGGTTTAGCACTTCATCTGCTTGAGGCCTGGGGGAAGGGACACCATCTAAGTCACACTGTGTGTGGTCCGTCTGGCAGCGGGTCCAGCACTAGACAGTGTCACCATGAGGCAAACATCCCTGCAGCCTTAGAAGATACTGGTGCAGCCAAGAGTCAGTAGCTGCAGGCAAAGCTCTCCTTAATGCCAACACAATGTAAAGACTATAAAAATGATTGGCTTTACCGTAGCCCCTTCCTTTTTACCCAAAGAAGCATTACTCTACCAAAAAGAGGGAAGCTGGAAAGAAAGCAAAGAATTCACCGAGCCCACCCTCTGCCTTGATGTGGAGCCTTGTGAGTTTAGACACTAGATGAGATCTTTCCTTGCGATCAGTGTTCTGACACAGTCGCTCAATTGCTTGGCATCATTTTTTCTTTTTTTTAATACTTGGAGACTTTTTTCTCTTATTTATTTCTTTTATTTCTTTATTTTTGGCTGCACTGGGTCTTCCTTGCTACGCACGGGCTTTCTCTAGTTGCGGCAAGCGGGGGCTACTCTTTGTTGTGGTGCGTGGGCTTCTCATTGCGGTGGCTTCTCTTGCAGAGCATGGGCTCAAGGCGCGCAGGCTTCAGTAGTTGTGGCACACGGGCTTAGTTGCTCCGCGGCATGTGGGATCTTCCCAGACCAGGGCTCGAATCCGTCTCCCCTGCATTGGCAGGCGGATTCTTAACCACTGCGCCACCAGGGAAGTCCTTGGCATCACTTTTGAATTCATGTAACCCATTGAAAGTTCAGAAGCAGAATTTGATCTGCCCTGGTTGTGATGGCAAAGGAAGGACCTGGGCGGAATAGCCCAGGCCACCCCCTTTTTTGGCAGTTGGTGCTCACGCCTCTACCAACTGCTCTGGAGGAAGGATCGAAACACCCAGCGGGGCTTGGCCAAAGTACCTATTGGGCCTGTCCCACAGGCACGTCCTTTCATGCAATTTGGGGGTTTATTTTATAACGTATTATAAGGTTTGCTGGATTTGTAGAGAATATTTGAGTCTTGTACTACCGTAAAGTCTAAACTCCAAAGAGGAAGAGACAAAGTCTTAACCATTCTGGAATATTTTATGCTTATTCATTCTATCTTGCATGATACGTCTTTTGCTATCCACAGGAAGGTACCTGAAGTTTGGAAGGGCCCCTTATCTTTTAGGGAAAATGGCTTGTAGAGCATGTTGAACCATTTATACATAGTATACCTTCTTAATTTGCCTCTACAGTGTTAGTCTTGGAGGCCTAGCAAGTTCATGTTTAAAACCTTTGCTGGCAATCTCTTTGCTCAGCTTCTCTTCTCCTCCACTCTGTTATCTCTCAGAAACACAGGAATGAGAATGGTTGCAAGATTTCAAAACCCCCAGCTGTGGGATTTCACACAGGAAACGTAAAGATGCGTTGCCAGCAGGTCTGTCACAGGGAGTGCCAGAACCTACTGGGTTGTGGAGACAGTTCACACAGAGAGACAGTAAAGTAACTGCTTTGTTACTGAGTATCTTCCAAAAAATGAGTGTGCCTGGGGCACTTAGCAGGCGAGTGTCACTGGTTGGAAGCCCAGGTACCATGATGGGGGAATGATCTGGAAATGGATCCCTTAGTCATTGATTCCTTTGTACAGTCTCATTCATGGGACATATGGTTAATCACCTTTCTCTGTAGCCCAAGTCGACCACATTGCCTGACAACAGAGACTTGGGTGTAGCTGAAAGGGGCTCATATTTCTACGATGGCAATGGAATCCTTGAACGCAGTTTACATTCTATAGAAATAAAAACACTGGTTGCTCCAAGGCCTATTTCTGTGAATAGATTTCAGAAGAATCAGATCCCAAAATGGGGTCAGGGCATAGAGGTAAGGAAAAGCAAGTCTTCAAGCAATCTATAAGAACAATGTCACATTAGGCTCTCAGTAACTGTCTGTTATCGAGTGGACAAAGTTAAGCAAGATCTCATTATCAGAATTGAAAAAAAAATTTCCCCTTTCAACCTAGAATGAGAATCTAAATAAGCATGAATGAATTTTTGGAAGAATTCCAGCCTCAGCTTCTCAGGAACACTCAAATTTGGGAACATTTATCAAGTATTCAATCTCAGATTGAGAACATGGAGACTTCAGCTGCTTTTAGCTAATCATCATTAGCTAAAATCATCCACAATCATTCTGTGGGTCTCACAGTGGAGGTGGGGAAGGAAATGATGAGTGAAGATAATATGCTTTTGGAGTTGCTGATGTTATTTATCACCCACATGTTACCTCCCAAGGTTGACTGTTCCAGTTCTGAGTCAGTGACTGGCCAGCTCCAGCACTTATTCCACAATTCCTGTGACCTGGTTTTTCTCTTTCTTTATAGATATGGGACTTATTCACATGGACTTTTTAAGAAGCTGGGGATTCCTGGGCCAACACCTCTGCCTTATTTTGGAAATATTCTGTCCTACCATAAGGTATGTGCTGTTTGAACTCCCTCTTTTGATTCTTATGGTTGCAAATCCCAGCTGAGTTCCATCCCAAAAATGTACCTTCTCAGGAGAGAGTTCTGAAGTTTCACAATTTTCAGAAATGGCATCATAGGCCCCACCCAGCACATGGCCAGTTTTATCTATTGTCAGCTGTTAGGAGCCTCTGTTTTTCCTCAGTCAGACAGCCCAGCTCTCTAGCTGATTCAGCACGGGATTTGATGTTCCAACTTGTGAGTATTGTGAAGAAGATTTTCTTTCTGCCAGATTCAGATTCCCAGGAAGGATCAGTCCTATTTAGCATTAGGAGAAAAGTATGGAGGGGTTAGCTGTGTAACTATGGCTCATTAGCTGTGTAAACGAGAGTCAGACTTTCCTGTTGGTAGGATAAGCTCTGGGTACTCTTTTATCCTTCGTTCTGGATTGATTGGAAACTTCATTGTCTAAGGCAGTCTGAGTGTTCATCATCAGGTAGTTTGCACATACTCGAATTCTCTCAAGAACTGCTAAGTCTTGCCGTTGTTTCTGTGACTCTGCTCTATCGCTACTCAGGACATATTTTGGGGTTTGAGAGATGGAACAAGAGCTTTCTGCTTTGATTCTCGGCCTTCAAAGGGGCACCTCATGGGTGAGTCAGAGCAGAGAGTGAGTATAACTGAGATAAGATGTTGTGTCAACTTCAGATATTTAACCACTAAATGAATTGTGTGGAGTTTTTTTAAACAAAGGCAGAATCACCTACACAAAATCACTAAAAAGGAGATGATTTGATGAAATTATTAGATATTTAAATCAGGGAACGGAATGTGCTAGGTGAGACATAGACTGTGAATTTTAGTGGAGCCTCTGTGGTTAATTCAGTTCTAATGCTTTGTCCATGGCCTGACCCCTGGATGGAAGGTTTCAAGTTCACATCCAGACAGAAATCAAGCAGAGACTTCCGTGCCAGAAGCTCTCTGCCTCAAATTTCCTTCCCTGCAGCCCTGGGCTTGTTCCTCAGATTCTAATTCTCCCAACAGAGGCCTAAATTGTCTCATTATTGCCTAAGAACTTCCTGAATTTTATTTCCCTCTGAAAAAGCAAATTTCCTTTCCAGCTTTCTCAGGTCAACCCCTTAGTTGATGGACACCAAGATTCACATTCCTTAGACTTTCTTTTGTGTTAAAATAGCACAACTTCAACTTTACAACAAGATTTTTTTATTCGCTGAGGTGAAAACTCAGGGCAGGTGTTTTCATTGCACTGTCCTTTGTGTAGTTGTGGCATCTCCCCTTCTTTTCAGTGTTGAGCTGGAAAACAGGAAAGTGAGTCCACTTTGTCATTCGTTCATTCACTCACTTTCTCACTCAACACACATGCCTTAGACTTATTTAAATCTGCTAGACACTAGAGGTCACTGGTGTTTTAACTTCCTGATTCTTAAGAATTCTAGAAAGGGCTCAAGAGATAAATGAAAAGGATGTTTAACTAGGAGATCAAAGTGTGCGTAGGAAACTCTTACTTTTTCTCAGCTTCAGTTTTCTCATGCTTCCCTGGAGGATTATCTCTTATAAGATCTTGGAGACACACATGCACAAGCAAAAACACTTCAGAAAGACAAGGAGTAATTAGTATTTACAGACAAGGGTAAGAGCGACTAAATTCTCCATTTCAAATACGTCCTCCATTTACCCTCCTTTCCCCTAAGACATCGCTGAATGAGAGCTTCCTTACAACTTCCAATGAAAAATAGTAAGACTAATTTCATGGCATTCACATCATTTTTGTCCCAGTTAAAGGTAGGACTCAATACATTTAGACTAATAATCTTAATTCTGTTTCTCCTACAGGGTGTTTGGGATTTTGACAAGAAATTTTTTTTTAAGTATGGAAAAATGTGGGGGTGAGTATTCTGGAAGCTTCCATTGGATAGACTTGTTATGATGAGGTGTCCCCTGTGGTGTGGAAGACAATCTCAGTCCAGAGCTTCTTAGGATGAAGTCATCTATTGTAAAGCCTTGGAGGCTTATTCCTCCAGGGATCCCAGATGTCACCAGGTATCCGGGTCCACAGTCTGAATCAGGCCTGGAGAGTCACAGGTCATCACTTTGCTCCAGGCTTTGAGGCCCAGGGACTCCTAGCATCACTTTCTGTCCAATGTCTCCCTCTCCCCCTTTTCTCCTTTTTTCTTCCTTAGGGCACCTTTAATTGCATAAAATGCATAATTCCAGACCCTTCTAATATGTGCTCATAAATTTATGTCATTATACCTTTCTCATTGATTCACTTTTAATTATAAGCCAGAAATCGTTTTTGTAAGTTTTGGATTTAATATGTTTTTATGGAAACAGGGTTGGGGGGGCACAGATAAATAGAATGGGAAACAATTTATGTTCTTTTTTTTTTTTTTTACATTGTCTACAAGTATGGAGTTTGGGTTTTTTTTAAGCCAAGAATTTCAGTAGAACTGTGTATAATTACTTCATTATTCTATTCCTCTGATTTTGAAGAATTGTTGGATATTTCTAGCCCACATTTTTTCCAGGTAGGCTAATTGACTTGATGATCTTGTAGAGTGGCCAGGATTGATTGCAGCAGGAGTTCCCTTTCAGAGCTGTTGGAGGTTTGGTGAGAGCAGCAGGAGAGCGGTCATGTAGTGCTTGTTTGCCAGAAGCAAGTGGGAGAAGGCTTTACGTCTCCGTACCTCTTCATCTTCTCCCAACAAGTCCTCACAAACCATCAGGCCCTGCTGAGTTGGCACAGCCCCAAAAGGCAACATGATCAAGTGGACAGAACACATCGCCCTTGCATTACCACTGGCCCAGCTCCAACTGCCACTCCAACATTTAGTACTTTGCAGCTCTGGATGGAGTCACTTTTTCATCGTGGATCCCAGTTCTCTCTTTAGAAAATGGTTCTAATGCTTGGGTATAAATACGAACCACCTGGGAGGGCTTGTTAAAACCACAGACTTTGTGGGAGTTCCCTGGCAGTCCAGTGGTTAGGACTCAGCACTTTCACTACCGTGGGCCCAGGTTCAATCCCTGCTTGGGGAACTAAGACCCCACAAGACATGTGGGGCAGCCAAAAAAAAAAAAAAAAAAATGCAGTCTTTGACTCCACCCACCAACACACTGAACCTAGAGGATCTGGGATGGGGCCCAAGAGTCTGAATTTTAACTGGAAGTGTAAGAAATACTAAGGCTGGAGTGATATCATGAATATAAAGGGTTACCCCAAACCACTATCCCTTCTCCACCCAGGTGTTTTTGAAAAAACATGATAGGAAGAAGGGAAATTATCCGAGAAATATGGTCAATCAGATGAAAAAGCAGATTAAATGCCTCCTCAAACCCTTCTGTCACTGCTTCAACACTAAATGCACATGACACTCACTTAAACCCTCTCAGTTTTAGAATTTTTTTTTTTGAAATAATGCACTGGTTCTCATCCATTTTTTAAAAATATTTTTATTGGAGTATAATTGCTTTACAATGGTGTGTTAGTTTCTGCTTTATAACAAAGTGAATCAGCTATACATATACATATATCCCCATATCTCCTCCCTCTTGCGTCTCCCTCCCACCCTCCCTATCCCACCCCTCTAGGTAGACACAAAGCACTGAGCTGATCTCCCTGTGTTATGCAGCTGCTTCCCACTAGCTATCCATTTTACATTTGGTAGTGTATATTTGTCCATGCCACTCCCTCACTTCATCCCAGCTTACCCTTCCCCCTCCCCGTGTCCTCAAGTCCATTCTCTACATCTGCGTCTTTATTCCTGTCCTGCCCCTAGGTTCTTCAGTACCATTTTTTTTTTTTTTAGATTCCATATATATGTGTTAGCATACGGTATTTGTTTTTCTCTTTCTGACTTACTTCACTCTGTATGACGGACTCTAGGTCCATCCACCTCACTTCAAATAACTCAATTTCGTTTCTTTTTATGGTTGAGTAATATTCCATTGTATATATGTGCCACATCTTCTTTATCCATTCATCTGTTGATGGACACTTAGGTTGCTTCCATGTCCTGGCTATTGTAAATAGAGCTGCAATGAACATTGTGGTACATGACTCTTTCTGAATTATGGTTTCCTCAGGGTATATGCCCAGTAGTGGGACTGCTGGGTCATATGGGAGTTCTATTTTTAGTTTTTTAAGGAACGTCCGTACTGTTCTCCATAGTGGCTGTATCAATTTACATTCCCACCAACAGTGCAAGAGGGTTCCCTTTTCTCCACACCCTCTCCAGCATTTATTGTTTGTAGATTTTTTGATGATGGCCATTCTGACTGGTGTGAGGTGATACCTCATTGTAGTTTTGATTTGCATTTCTCTAATGGTTAGTAATGTTGAGCATCCTTTCATGTGTTTGTTGGCAATGTGTATATCTTCTTTGGAGAAATGTCTATTTAGGTCTTCTGCCCATTTTTGAATTGGGTAGTTTGTTTTTCTGAGATTGAGATGCTTATAAATTTTGGAGATTAATCCTTTGTCAGTTGCTTCATTTGCTAATATTTTCTCCCATTCTGAGAGTTGTCTTTTTGTCTTGTTTATGGTTTCCTTTGCTGTGCAAAAGCTTTGAAGTTTCATTAGGTCCCATTTGTTATTTTTTGTTTTTATTTCCATTTCTCTAGGAGGTGGGTCAAAAAGGATCTTGCTGTGATTGATGTCATAGAGTGTTCTGCCTATGTTTTCCTCTAAGAGTTTAATAGTGTCTGGCCTTACATTTAGGTCTTTAATCCATTTTGAGTTTATTTTTGTCTATGGTGTTAGGGAGTGTTCTAATTTCATTCTTTTACATGTAGCTGTCCAGTTTTCCCAGCACCACTTATTGAAGAGGCTGTCTTTTCTCCATTGTATACTCTTGCCTCCTTTATCAAAGATAAGGTGACCATATGTGTGTGAGTTTATCTCTGGGCTTTCTATCCTGTTCCATTGATCTGTATTTCTGTTTTTGTGCCAGTACCATACTGCCTTGATTACTATAGCTTTGTAGTATAGTCTGAAGTCAGGGAGCCTGATTCCTCTGGCTCCGTATTTCTTTCTCAAGATTGCTTTGGCTATTCAGGGTCTTCTGTGTTTCCATACAAATTCTGAAATTTTTAGAACAAGAGTTCTTGACATGCCTGTGTCAGGTCTGGCACTATATTGGCAAATTTAAAATTTTTATCTTATGCATATATATGTGTGTGTGTGTGTGTATGTGTTATGTAATTCATATATATGTATATGATTTCTTGTATAATTACTTTAGACAGTATTTTATCCCCATTTTGCCAATGAGTAAAGTGAAGTTATAAGACACTAATATTGACAGCTAAATGAGGCTGAATTTGACTCTCTGGTCAATATTTTCTGAATTGTGTGAATAGATATTTTTCAGTTCTCATGTTCTCAAGCACTTCATCAAGGAAGTAACTGACAAAAAAATACCTATGTTGGGTTTGACACTACAGTTGTTAATTTACAAAATTTATCTAAGTACATATATATTATTGATAGTATGTACTATATATAGTACTATATATATCATATCACATATGCAATTAATATACATATCATATAATATTGAATATATGCATTTACATAGATATATATTATTATAGTTTATGAAGTTGCTTTCATAGGAATTACCTCATTTGATTTTTATAATAAAATTTTTTTATTTTTTCAATTTTTTTATCAAAAAATTGAGTAATTTTTTAAATTTGAAGTTTAAAAGGGATAAGAGTCTTTCCAAAGTCATACAGCTGACAGATGTTGTGTGTCCTCATCAGAATTCTTTCTACCACCCAACCACATCTCCTCCAGCTCCACTCCTTTCTGAAGAGCATCTACTTTAACAACAGTGCTAGGGACCAGGTATATTTGGGTCAGCAAAGAATCTCTGAGAAACAGTATGATATTCTCAACTTTTGGAACTTTCCTGATGGACTTGGGCTTCAGGTGAAAGTAGGACAGTTTGTCCCACAGGCTCCACCTGGACAAGATTTTTCCATCTATGAAGAGTTGATCGATTGGGCCATCAGATTTAAAGAGGTTGGTTGCTGGATATTTATGACACTTAGGTATTTAGAACAGAGCTGGGTCATGAGCACTTTGGTGACCTCCTCCAGGTCAACACGAGAAACCGAGCGCCCCCCTTCTAGCTTGAGTAATTTTCTAAGTTTCCTTCAAATTTGAGCAATTTTCCCTTCCTAGTGCCTAACGGATTTGGGAAAAATACATCTAATCAAGTATATGCTCCTAACGTTTGGAAGAGTTAGTGTCATGCAGTAGAGAAGAGCATCCAATCCAGTCAATGAATGGGTTCCTTTTTCAAAATAAAACTTGTTGGCTGTCCCTGAAACACTCTGGTTACACAGGACTAGATCACATGTGCAGGTTTCAACAAGTCTTTCCTCTGATTTCTCGAGACTCCTCGCTCTGTGTGCAGCAAAAGCGGTGGCCCTGGATGGAGGAAAGCTCCCCAGTGGGGACAGGCTGCCTGCTGCTTTGACTGCATGCACTGCCCAGACAAGGAGATTTCCAATCACACAGGCACCGATCAGGAAGAATTTCCTTCCCACCCTTTCATTTACATTCTTATTTGTCCCCCAAAAGCGAAGGATCTAGAATACAACTGAAATCTTCAAGTTCCCTCATTTACTCAGCAATTTCACTATTAAAGTTAACAATACCTATGAAAGGGATATGAATTAATATCCCTATGAAAGGATACTGTTCTCTTTGGTTTATTCCTACTTATCTTTTTTTTTTTTAAACATCGACGTTTCTTTTTATTATTTATTTATTTATTTATTTATTTATTTATTTATTTATTTATTTATTATGGCTGTGTTGGGTCTTCGTTTCTGTGCGAGGGCTTTCTCCAGTTGCGGCAAGCAGGGGCCACTCTTCATCGCGGTGCGCGGGCCTCTCATTATCGCGGCCTCTCTTGTTGCGGAGCACAGGCTCCAGACGCGCAGGCTCAGTAGGTGTGGCTCACGGGCCCAGTTGCTCCACGGCATGTGGGATCTTCCCGGACCAGGGCTCGAACCCGTGTCCCCTGCATTGGCAGGCAGATTCTCAACCACTGCGCCACCAGGGAAGCCCCCTACTCATCTTTTTGACCCTTAGCATTATCTTCTCAAGAAAATATTTTTAAGGACCATCCCAGAAGGACCTATGTTTGTTTCTACCAGGAAACTCAATACACAGTATTATGAGTATCTTGGTTTTATTGTATATGTTACTCTCAACCAAACCCTGATCACACTGAAGGTTGTATCTTATTCTGCTTCCTTTCTCACGTGCCTAGCACCATTCATAACACAAATAAGTGTTCAGAAATAATTTGTGTGATTTCACAAATGAAAAAACATCCTGTATTGCTGCTGTGAGCCTGTATTGTACAGTATGCTGAGGATAAATTCCGGTACCCCTCTTTGTTCAATCATGCCTGTGCTCTGCTAGTTCAGAGGCAAGGAGAGGAGATGAACATGAGAGCTGACCACACGGACCATGGCCACTATACAAAGATGTGGGGGAGGATCTAACATTACTTTGGGAGGTCAGAGAATTTTCCACAAAGCGTGCAGATTTTATTATTGACTTCTGAAAGTTGAAAAGGATTGTATCAACTACATAAAGGGAGGAAGAATTCCTTGTCATAAATAAGTGGCACATTTTTCCCACTCTTCAGGGACCTGAAAAAAAAAAGTCTAATGTGGCTGAAAAACAGCAAGTATAGGGTGGGATGGTGGGACCTCATGATGGGAAGTGACAACAGTCTTGTACTGGAGACTTTTCACACCATAGTTAGTATTTTGGATTTGCCAACAGACAAGCTAATTAAATGATGAGAGAGGGAAAACACCCCCCACCAATTAAATTTGTGGACAACATAAATTGGTCACTTTCCTTCCTGTTATTTAACATTGAAGTTCTGAGCAGCACAACAATGCATGGAACAAAAGGGGTCATATTTATAGAAAAGAAAAATACAAGAGATTAAAGTACATCCTTTTGTACCAAAACTACTCCAAAGAATCAACTGCAACAGTATAATTGCTAAAACTTTCATGTAAAATCTCCTGATTGAAGATACATATATAAAAATACATGACTTTTCTTTTTTATAAAAATAATCAAGTAGATGAAATGATAAAATATTCCGTTCGGATAGTAGCAATGTACAATATATCTCGGGATAACCTTAAGAAGAACTGCATAGTAATTATATCATCGAAATGCAAACTTTTGGAGAGGTATATATCTTGATTAAATGAAAGAACCAACCTTGACTTCTTTACACCCCCTGACTGGGCTCACCCTCGGGCCAATGGTGAAAGCATGGAAAGTTGTAAAAGCAGTAGGTGGTCTAGCTTGCTCAGTTCTGGCAAATTGATGTAGAATACCTCAAGAGCAGAATTCCTCATGCCCCTACTCCATGCCTCTTGAAGTTTGCTTACAAGCAGTGATGACAGTGTAAAATAGAAAATGCCATGGATATGACTTACTTCTTGGGTAATTGACTGTTAGGTCAGGTGTGTACCCAGGAGCTCTCAGGAGCACACAAGCTCAAATGAATCCTTTTAGGGAAACTCAACCTCTTCTTCAGCATGAACCCTTTGCAAACTTGGCTGCTGACTAGCTCCCTTCGAATTAGTGTTGGCTGTATTTGCACGTTTTTCTCATTAGAAGCTCATTGTCATCAGTTGGGGGGTCATTGCCAGAGCAGCTTGCAGTGGATCCTGTGCCCTGAAAAAGAGCCCTTTGCTTTGCTTGATCCGATTTTTACTATGTTCTGGGCTTCGCACACATTTGGAATCAAAAGTACACCAAAAACTGTAAAGTTCTGCCAGTTTTCTCTCCCTGTATCCACAAATCAGGCTGTAAAGTATAATTTCTCCTGAATTCACTAATTAACTCCTCTTATTTCTATCTGCTTTACTTGATGACCTTCCTCTTTCCTATGTAATAGATCCCCCTTCTTGTCTATATAACATCTCTTTATTTTACAGAATACAAATTTGGAATTTGGAAACATCCTAATCTACTAGAAATAATTAGTAGGCTTAAAGCAATTTTAAATAACAATGCCAGAACCCTCATTTTGAAATCAGGCAAAATCATTCCAAATTTCATTTGTAAGAAAAATCAACTCCAAGAAAATAATTATATAAGAGAGTGATTAGGGTGAAAACCCCATTTAAGATATTGAAGGTTATTAAAAACTACTCTTTCAGGGCTTCCCTGGTGGCGCAGTGGTTGAGAATCTGCCTGCCAATGCAGGGGACACGGGTTCGAGCCCTGGTCTGGGAAGATCCCACATGCCGCGGAACAACTGGGCCCGTGAGCCACGATTACTGAGCCTGCGCGTCTGGAGCCTGTGCTCCGCAACGGGAAGGGCCGCGATAGTGAGAGGCCCGCGCACCGCAATGAAGAGTGGCCCCCGCTTGCCACAACTAGAGAAAGCCCTCGCACAGAAACGAAGACCCAACACAGCAAAAATAAATAAATAAATAAATTTAAAAAAAAAAGAAACAAATCATATTTAAAAAAAAAAAAAAACAACTACTCTTTCTTCACCATCGTTAAAGCACTCTTGTTTAAAAACAAGACAAAAATGATCATTTTGCCACAATTGGGTAAGTCCAGTCTCTACATAAGTACACAAAAGTGCAGTACCTTTCCTATGGACAAATAATAACCGTATTAACTCTATGACAGAAAAATATTCCAAAATGTAGGTACGCATTTAAAATATTTAGTAATGAACTGGAAGTGCACAAGTCTGATACAAAAGTATTCTAAAATTATTTGCTGGGGAAATATGGAGTCGATAATGCTGACACAGGCAAGGGATGCTACTCAGGTGAGATGATTCAAGCGCAATCTAGAGACAGGTGTTTATAGTTAGTTAGGAGGAGACTAACTGGAGAAGGGAGGAAATGATGCCCCAGGAAGAAGAGAACGCAACTGTGAGACACACAGGTATGAGGACAAAGGAGCATTCTGAGAACTGAAGGTAGATTTCTTGCAAGGTTTTGATAGTAATGAAGGATCTCAAAGGGCTGCTCACCCAACAGGGCACCAGGTCCTGATCAGCTGAGCTGAAGATTCCATTAAACCTTCAGGAAACAGGTAATTTTCACTCAATTTAATGGTACCATAATTTTTTTAAAGAGGAAAGCTTCATAAATTTTATGGTTTGCTTTTGTTTATTATAATTCAGTATAAAATTCTTGCCAATATTTGGACTATTGTGAACTCAGATCTGCCTGACTCTAATGTTCTTTCAAGTTCTTTTGTTAGAAAACATTTAAAAATTTTAGCCCCAGTTGGCTGTGGTGTGCTATTTATTTAATGTACTTGATTAATCTTTTCTAAGGCTTTATTTAAAATTTATTAGCATTCTATAAATGAGATTGGCCTATGGTTTTCTTTTCAATGATAAATTTATGAAATTAAATCTTGAGAAATTCATATTGAGATAAATATCAAAATACAGAAATTTCTCTAAACCCTGTAATTCTAAGAGAATGACAGCTTTTTAAGAGAAAAGGTTGTAATGAACATGAAAACTAGCAAAAGGTGTATTAGGGAAAGATCACAGACTTTGGAATCAGATAAACATGATTAGGGCCCAGACTACGGTAAGGTAAGTGAGGTGCAGGAGGTACAAACATTAATGAGGCACTCGGGGTCTTGCAGGGGCAGGGTTGGCACCTGAAACAGAATCCTGCTTGAATTTTGCCCCTGTGGGTGTCCTATTTGGCTCACCCTAATTCAGCCCCCTGGTCACGAGTCTACATCTAGCCCTGCTCGACCTACCTCCAAGATCTCGGGTGAGTTACTTCAGCTCTTTAAGCCTCAACAGTTTTCTTCTGCAAAGTGGTTGCTTCTATCTACCTACCTCCTGAGATTCTGTGAAAATTGAAGGGGAGATATTATATGAAACAAATTGCCTGAAGTATCACAGGTACACATTAGAATCGGTTTCTATAGCCTCCCTACTCCACGGCCTCAAAAAAAAAAGGTGCTGCAGGAGAAGTAGGTAGAATGTAGATAATAACAGAGCTTTTTGCGTGGTTGGGAGTTTGGACTCAATCTAGAACAGTGATTCTCAAAGTGTAGTACGTATACCAACGGCATCAGCATCGCTGGAGAACGTGTTAGAAATGTAAATTCTGAGTTTCCCAATCAGAAACTCTGGTGGGGGACCAGCAAACTGCTTTAACAAGCTCCCCATATGATTCTAATTCATGCTAATGTCTGAGAATCACTGATCTAGAAGAACATGAGAATAATTGTGGCATTTGAATCAAGAAGTAGTATGAAAGGATTTAAATAATAGAAACAATAATACCTGTGATTGAATGGATGAGAGATGAGAGGGATTCAAGACAGAAGACAGGGAGACTCATTATTCTGTTAAAATACAAGTTATTCAAATTGGAACAACAGAGTGAAAGTGATAATGAACAGGACATAGGCTTGCAATGATGTGGATAACAGAAATAATGTAAATTTGTAGCTTCTTAAGTGAGCGTTTATGCCTTGGTCCTCTCTATATGTGCAACAGTTGGGATTTTCTCTAGGTCACTGCAGGTTATCAATAAATGCTTGCTTTTGAGTGAATGAATCCAGGATATGTCCTACTCTGCCCATATCTAAGTCAAATAGTTGGGTGTAATTTTTGTTTATATGAAAGAACATGTTCCTTTGCATATGTAAGATAAAAAAAGAGGTGATGTTAGGTTCCTTGGTCCTTGATATACTAAGAAACACTAGACAGCATTAACTCAGAATTCTTCACTCTGTAATGTTCCTTTATTTGGTGTCGAATTATAGAAATTTGACCACATGTAAATATTTGGGGAGCGCAAGAGAATCACTGAACCCAAGGTAATGGCACCTTGCTTTTCTTGCTGGATGTGAAGCAGTGTATGAAGTGTCCAGACCATCAGTACCCAAATAGTGATCGAGATCATTGCCTCTCAAAGGCTGTGACCTTCTTGTCCTATGAAGATCCTCTGGGGATGGTCCTTGCCTACACTGCCCTTTGTCTGTCTGTCCTCACAGCTGTAGTTCTTGGCGTCTCTGTGAAGTATAGGGACACCTCCATAGTCAAAGCTAATAACCGGGCTCTCAGCTGCACCCTGCTCATCTCCCTCATCCTGTGCTTCCCCTGCTCTTTCCTCTTCATTGGCCATCCCAACACTGCCACCTGCATCCTCCAACAGATGACATTTGGAGTCGTGTTCACTGTGGCTATTTCCACCATTTTGGCTAAAACCATCACTGTAGTCCTGGCTTTCAAGGTCACAACCCCAGGGAGAAAGATGAGGCAGTGGTTGCTTCCAGGGGCACCCAATTTGATCATTCCCATCTGCTCATTGATTCAAGTGACCCTCTGTGCTGTCTGGTTGGGAACCTCTCCCCCTTCCGTTGACATGGATACACATTCAGAGCCTACCCTCCTAATCATTGTGTGCAGTAAGGGCTCCGTTTTCATGTTCTAACTTTCCTTAGGATACTTGGGCTCCTTGGGCCTCTCAAGCTTCACCTTGGCCTTCCTGGCCAGAAGCCTGCCTGACACTTTCAATGAAGCCAAGTTCCTGACATTCAGCGTGTTGGTGTTCTGTGGTGTCTGGATCACCTTCCTCCTTGTGTATAATAGCACCAAGGGGAAGGTCATGGTGGCTGTGGAGATCTTTTCCTTCTTGGCTTCCAGTGCTGGGTTACTAGGATGCATCTTTGCCTCCAGGTGCTATAATATTCTCCTTAAGCAAGATAGGAATACCCTGCCAAGATTAAGTGGTAAAACAAACTCTGGGGAAAAATAAATATTTAAGGCTTTACTTCATGGATTTCATAAAACATTTAGAAAGCTGTAAATTAAGCAATACTTTGAAGAGTTCACTCCTCACACACTGCCATGAGTACCTAAATGTTCTAACATCATTTCCTCCTTGATTTGCAATGCCCTGGTTATTATAAACTAAATTCCCAGATATAAATCTGTGTTCTGCACTCACTCTTCTTTCATTGATTCTTTCTCTGAATTAATACCATGCTGTTTTAACTTTCTGGATTTCATGTTATGTTCTGACAGTTGATAATACCTGTTCTTCGTTATTGCTGTTTTTCTGTTATTTTCTGTTTATTCTTACAGTTTTCTCTTTGACTTTTTGAATGGTCTTGGCAAATTCCATAATACACAGTAAGAGATTTAGATTGGAATCATTTTGAATTCAAAGATTAACTTGAAGAAGGACTGACCTCTTTGCAATTAAAAGTTTCCCACTCAGGAATGTGCATTATCTCTATTTATCTTAGCATGTTCAGTTTATTTATTAATGTTTCATTATAGTTTCTGAATGGTTATTTGGGTTGTTAAGTAATGTATTGTTTCTTGTACATTTCTTTAGCTTACTTGTTTGCTCCTGTTAACTGTAAATTGATTCTTTTGGTCTTCTAAAGTATGAAAAATACTGTAAGGTTTCTTTCTGCTCAAGATAACTTATTTCTTTCCTAGTGTATTGGCAAGATTCTTTAATACAATGCTTAATCATAGCAGTAATTGTAGTTTTGTGTCTTGGCTTTAGTGGGAAAACTAATGTTTTTTTTCCATTAAAATGTATATTTGTGGTAGGTCTTTGGATCATACCTTTTTGTTAATCCAAATGAATATCTCATTAATGATGAGAGTGCCCTGTATTCAACCCAACCTAAGTTTTTTACATAAATTTTTAAAATTGTGATAAAATACCCATAACATAAAATTTACCATCTTAACCATTTTTAAGTGTATAGTTTCAGTAGTGTTTAAGTACCTTGGCGTTGTGTGCAACAAATCTCCAGAATGCTTTTGGTCTTCTCAAACTAAACCTCTACACCCATGAAACAATTCCCCACCCCCTGGCATTCATCATTCTAGGTTCTTTCTCTATGAATTTGACTGCTCTAGGTACCTCAGAGAAGTAGAGTCATACAGTATGTGTGTTTTCATGACTGGCTTATTTCACTTAGGTTCCTCAAGGTTCATCCATGTTGTAGCATGTGTCAAAATTTCCTTCCTTTTCAAGGTTGAATAATATTCCATTGTATGTATATTTACCACATTTTGTTAATCCATTCCTTCATCAATGGGCACTTGAGTTGCTTCCACTTTTGGGCTCTTGTGAATTATGCTGCTATGAACAAGGGCATACAAATACCTCTTTGAGATCCTGCTTTCAGTTCTTTTGGGCATATACCCAGAAATGGAATTGCTGTAATTCTTTTTATTTTTTGAGGAACCACCAAACTGTTTGCTAGAGTGGCTGCAGCATTTTACGTTCCCATCAGCAGTGCACACACGTTCCAATTTCTCCACATCCTTACCAACACTTGCCCTTCTCTGCTGTTTAATAATAGCAATCTCAATAGCATGAGGTGGTATCTCATAGTGGTTTTTGTTTGTTTGTTTTTATTAAAGGGTGAGATTCATTTTTCCTACTGCTATTGATCTCAGAGAGACAGCAGTGAGAGCTGGCTTGAAGGGAGATCTTAGTTCTCCGCCCAGGAATTGAACCTGGGTAGCCTGGATGAAAACCAGGAATCCTAGCCACTAGACTAGCAAGGGCTAGAGGCTGAAGCAAATTTTCCCTGGCCCTTGCCCCCCCCCCACTGAAAAATGCATTTCTCAAGGAGGCAAAAACTATAAAAACAGGTACAAAGTCTATTATTAGAGACAGCACAAGTCGGAGAACACACAGAGAAAGAGTTTGTTTAGTTAAGACCAACGCAAGGCAGAGATACACACCCAGAGAGAAAGGGTGTGGGCGTCCTCCCTAATGAGGAGAAGCCCAGTAAAAAGGCGGTTAACTCATTTATATAGGGCAGTTCTTCCGGGCCTTTGTTTACCTTTGGCCAATTATCTGGTTTCTTTTTCCACACCTGCCCTACCCTAGGATCCACCCCAACATGCGTGCACGACTTTTTTCCAAGATGGATTACAGCCCACCCTCTGGGGGGGCCTTGACATGACCTATTATGGGGTGGTACCCCCTCCTTTTTGACCTCCAAGGAGCCTTTCTGCACTTGTGCAATGTCTCCCTTGCCCCAAGGAAGGGAAATATATGACGTCTTGATCTTTTACTCAAAAGGGTTTAGCCCCTCTATGTTCCTGCCATGACTGTTATATTAAAGTGCCCTCAGGAGACAAAGTCTGGCTATTTACCCTGTTTCCGTTGTTATTTCTATGTCGAAGTGCAAACAGGAGGCTGCTTGTAAATATCTAACCTAGAGCCCACTTATCTTGTGTCTCACGAAATGCAAACAAGAGGCTAGTTCTAAGTGTCCAGCCTGAAGCCCATCTTTTTCTCACCCCAAGAAATGTAAACAGGAGGCCAGTTGTAAGTGCCTAGCCTGGAGCCCATCTGTCTCCTGCCTCACTATTAAGATGTAAATGATGTATAACATTGTATTAGTCCAAGGTGTACAACACACTGATTTGATAGATGTATGTATTCCAAAATGATTACCAAAATGAGTTTAGTCAATTCACCTCAAATAGTTACAATTTTTTTCTTGTTATAAAAACTTTTAAGATCTACTCCCTTGGCAACTTTCAAATATACAATTCAGTACTGTTAACTGTAGTCACCATGCTGTACATTATATCCTTCAAACTAATTTATCTTGCAACTGGAAGCTTTTACCTTTTGATCACCTTCACCCATTCCCCCCACCCTCAGCCCCAACTCTGGCAATCACTAATCTGTTCTCTGTACCTAAAAGTTGAGGGTTTTTTTTGGTTCCACACACAAGTGATAGCATAGAGTATTTGTCTTTCCCTGTCTGACTTATTTCACTTAGCATAATGCCCTCATTGTCCATCCATGTTGTCACAAATGACAAGAATTCCTTATTTTTTATGGCTGATAATATTCCATTGTATATATATATATACCATATTTTCTTTATCTATTCATCCATAGATAGATACTTAGGTTGTTTCCATATCTTGGCTATTATTGGGTGGGCCAAAAGGTTCATTCGGTTTTTCTGTAAAATGGCTCTAGTAGCATTTAGTTGTCTTTAACTTCATTCAAAACAATTTTGTTAGATTGTATGTGACAGCTGTCATATCAGTGTACATTTAAAAAAAGACTTATCAAAATTGGTCAGTTTTGGTGTGGCCATTTTAATATTGAAGATGGAAGAAAAAAAGCAACATTTTCAGCATATTATGCTTTATTATTTCAAGAAAGGTAAATAACGCAACTGAAACACACACACAAAAAAGATTTGTGCAGTGTATGGAGAAGGTGCTGTGACTGATCGAACATGTCAAAAGTGGTTCGCAAAGTTTTGTGCTGGAGATTTCTCGCTGGACGATGCTCCACGGTTGGGTAGACCAGTTGAAGACGGTAGCAATCAAATCGAAGCTCAAAATATCCAAATCAAGCGCTGAAAATCATTTGCACCAGCTTGGTTATGTTAATCGCTTTGATGTTCGGGTTCCACATAAGTTAGGCGAAAAAAACCTTCTTGACCATATTTCTGCATGTGATTCTCTACTGAAACGTAATGAAAACGTTCCGTCTTTAAAACAAATTGTGAGAGGTGATGAAAAGTGGATACTGTACAATAGTGTGGAACAGAAGAGATCGTGGGGCAAGCGAAATGAACCACCACCAACCACACCAAAGGCCGGTCTTCATCTAAAGAAGGTGATGTTGTGTATATGGTGGGCTCTACATGGGCTCAACAACATGGACTTGTACTCACCACGGCCAATCTAGGTACAGCCACCACTGAGTGCCCAATCTGCCCAAAACAGAGACCAACACTGAGTCCCTGATATGACATCATCCCATAGGGATATCGGACAGACACTTGGTGGTAGACTGATCATACTGGATAACTTCCATTATTGAAGGGACATTACTTTGTTCTTACTGGAGTTGATACTCTGGGTAAGGATTTGCCTCCCTTCCCCACAGAGCTGCTGCCAAAACTACCACCTATGGACACACACAATGCTCTATGCACCATAATGGTACTCCATGAAGCATTACTTCTGACTAAGGAGCTCATTTCATGGCAAATAAAGTGCAGGGGTGGGCCCATGCTGAAGGAATCCACTGGTCTTACCGTATTCTCCAGCGTCCTGAAACAACTGTCTTGACAGAACAGTGGAACAGACTTCTGAAGACTCAGTTACAGCAACAGCTAGTTGGCAACACCTCACATTGCTGGGACAATGTCCTCCAGGAAGTGGTATATGCTCTAAATTTCTATATCATTTTATGGTGTTGTTTCTCCTATCGTAACAGTTCATGGGATCAGGAATCAAGAGGTGGAAATGGGAGTGAGCCTCCCACTATAACGTTTATAACCAGACGTTATAAACCAAAGTTTTGCTCTCACACATTTAGACTCTGCCAGTTTAGAGGTCTTCATTACAAAGAAAGGAATTCCTTCATCAGGCAACACGATTTCATTTACTGAGAGTTGAGACTGCCACCTTGCCACTTTGGACTCCTCATATCACTGAAGCAACAAGCAAAGGAAGTTACTACATTAATTGCTGTGATTGATCCTGACTAACAAGGGGAAATTGAGTTGCTACTACTCCATGGGAATGAGGGGGAACATGTCTGGAATTCAGGAGATTTTCTAGGGTGCATCTTGTACTCAAATGTCCTGTGATGAAAGTCAGCAGAGGGCTTCCCTGGTGGTGCAGTGGTTAAGAGTCCGCCTGCCAATGCAGGGGACGTGAGTTCCAGCCCTGGTCCGGGAAGATCCCACATGCCACAGAGCAACTAAGCCTGTGCGCCGCAACTACTGAGCCTGTGCTCTAGAGCCCGCGTGCCACAACTGCTGAGACCCGTGCGGCTGGAGCCCATGCTCTGCAGCAGGAGAGGCCACCAGAGTGAAAAGCCCGCACACCCCACCAAAGAGGAGTCCCACTCGCAGCAACTAGAGAAAGCCAGTGTGCAGCAACCAACGCAGCCAAAAAAAAAAAAAAAAAGACCCAATGCAGCCAAAAAGAAAAAGAAAGTCAGTGGAAAATTACAACAACCCAATTCAAACAGGACTACTAATGGCCCAGATCCTTCAGGAATGAAGGTTAGCGTCACTCCCCAACCCAACAAGTAACCATGACCAACTGCGGACAAAGGGAATATGGAATGGGTAGCGAAGGAACGTAGTTAGGAGCTCCAGCCATGACCATGTGAGCAGCTGGAGAATCAAAACTTGAAATAGTTATAGGCATTTCTTATTTATATATGAATATTTTGTATATAGATATATTTACCAAATATTTCTGTTTTTTCCCACTCAGTCATCCCCTTGTCTAACATAAGATATATTAATATAGTTAACTTCATATCTCAGTATTCAAGTCACAGGATATAAAAGGGGAAGTGTGAATCAGATAGGAGTAAAATTAATTTCACCTTTTTTATGGGAAAAGCGTTGGTGTGTTTTATATGTTCTTCTTGGGAGAGGGTTACATGTTTTTGGTTGTACATGGGGTAGTTGTATCCAGTTAGGTGGAAGGATAAAGTGATACTGTCTTCATTTGGAGATCTAGTTTAAAGAAATGTGCATAGGTGCCAAGCTGACACATAAGAAACCCACCAAAACTATGTGTTTGACTGGGAAGACCTGAGAGCCTGAAAATTACAAATCAGGCTGATAAGACTAGGATGATAACATTTAATCAGCCAAATTTCCCAATCGGTCCTTTACCTAATTCTCATATGAACACTGCTCAGAAGGAACTTTAAAAAATACTCTAAATTGATCCCCAAATATCTACTCTATTCCTCTTTGTGTTCTTCCTTCTAAGCATCTCCCTGGATCTTCATGCATTCCAGATTACTTACTTTTTAGAGTGAAGAACTCAGAACTGAATGTATTCTTCTGAGTATAATTTGACCAGTAATCACTCTCCATTTTATGCAGCGTAGGAACATCTTTGGGGCTGTCACCTCACAGTGTTATTTCAAACTCGGCTTCCTGTGGACTAAGAACCCAGCATTCCCCCACGCTTCCTCTACTCACTCCAGCCCCGTCAACACATCCACAGATTTCCCTTTACTTAGGTATCCATATACTTCCCCCTCTCTTTCCTCATTAGTTTCCATCTTTCTCTGGAAATCTCCATAGCATAATACATTTTCCCATCGTCTGATTCATGTCTCTCTTCCTCCCACAGGCAACTTTCCTAATAGTTTCCCATTCTGATTTGTGACTCTCAAGTGACTTTTCCTCTGCCTTCTCAGGCTGCCTTCCTCATGGAATCACCAATTATCACCCTCTGACTTGAGGGGTCCAGTAATAAGACCCTGACAATGCCAGAGGATGCCCTAGTTTCAAATAAAGGTTTCTTGAATACTTCAAGCCCCAGCATTACCTTGCCTGGAGTTTCCTCTGCAGACACTTGTGGGAAAAACATGTACAGAAGTGGAATAGGGCAGAATAGATCCACACTGACTCACAGATTAGCTACTGAACATCCAAACAAGTCTTTTATGAGGTGTTCATCAGACTCCCTTCATAACCCTGAAAATCTCCTTTGACTGAGGAATAGCATAGAGGATATTGTCCTACACAGTCTTTATTGTTTACACTAATTCTCTTCGTGACAGAGCATCACCAGGAGCAATAGAAGGTGTAATTCTGAAATACTCTTGCAAAATGTGTTCAGATTTTGAACTCCATCAGCACGCACTAGGACAAATTAAGTAAACTTGTTTAATCTTTATTAGTTGAGCCTTTGAATCATGCATACGATTTCTCTGCCTCCAAACGTATATCTGAGCCACCTCTCCATCCAAAAATAGCAATGAGAGCCTGGGTCATAACAATTTGCATTAATGTTACCTGGTTAAGAAGCTACATTTAATACCAGCTTAATCATCAATGAGTCCAGAGTCAAAAGAAAATCTGTTTTGGATTTCATGCTCTATTGGATCACTCAAGGCACTCTCTTCTTAGCTTTACACCTCCTTTCCCATTTTAATAAAGTAAGAATTTGGCTCTAGCACTGGTGTTTTTAGAATAAGCCCCTTCCTGACTGCATGAATGTTTCCTCAGCAGGAATCATAGGGGCTAGAATGAGGAAAGACTTGGCCTGACAGGAGCCAATCATGAAGGAAGAGTAGCATCATCTGTGAGAAATGAAACACCCCTCAACCCAGAGGACCTATGTCAGCTGAGGCAAACTGGGGACACTAAACATATGGCATCAGGGATCCCCACCCAAAGGACACATCCTGAATCTCTTCTGGAAACCATTACTCAAGATGCCAATTAGACTTGCATTGTGCATGAGATAAGCATTCCCAAAGGGCTTTGCTTGAAGTTTGTTTGTAGGGGTCAGGGGACTGAGATATTTTGAGGACTGTGGCTCTGAAGATAACATGGGAATACCTTCTCCAAGGGCCAATTAGCCGTGGAGAGAAGCAATTCCTAGAGTCCCTGGCTTGTTTTTCATCCAGGAACTCAGATCACTCTTGCCCCTTTCCATCCAACCCTTTGGAGAAGACAATCTGAGAAAGATATAGTCTCTATTGCCCACGGGAGCCTGTGGAGGTTTCCCCCTGTGCCGTATCATAGGAAAAAAGTCAAGGAATGGAGGCAGGCGATTGCCACTAGTACTTCCCACCCTCGCTGTTGGTCATACTCCAATTTTATAGACTACGTTCATAGAACATGGCCAAAGACCTCAGATACAGAAGTAAGAAAAGAAAGTAGTGTATCTATACATCTCCTCCTTATTTACTCCCATCTCAGTCTTATGCCCTGCTCTTCCTCTCCATTAAAGGATCTATTGAGCTATTCTTTGCTCTCTGTCTCAACTTGGATACTAAAATGTCTTATTTCACTGAGTGTATCTTGCTGTTTATTCTTTGAGTAGATTTAGTGTATCATCACTTTCTTCAAAACTTCTGTCTAATGATTTACTTGGTGCTCTCATTCTTGCCAGAATATAATATCCCTCTAGTTAAAGCAGTTATGGCATTTATATAATGCATTAATTTATTTGACCAATATTTGATGATCATCTGCTAAGTTCCAAGCACTGTATTGTGTACAGTGACAAACAAGCAAGCATGGTCCCTTCCCCCAGGGGGACCTAGAGACAGAACAAATAAATAAACAAATATACTATATTATATTGGGTTAATAATTTGTATTAATCAATACTCTTCAAATGCCAATGACAGGGGCTTCCCTGGTGGCGCAGTGGTTGAGAATCTGCCTGCCAATGCAGGGGACACGGGTTCAAGCCCTGGTCTGGGAAGATCCCACATGCCGCGGAGCAACTAGGCCCGTGAGCCACAACTACTGAGCCTGCGCGTCTGGAGCCTGTGCTCCGCAACGGGAGAGGCCGCGATAGTGAGAGGCCCGCGCACCGCGATGAAGAGTGGCCCCCACTTGCCACAACTAGAGAAAGCCCTCGCACAGAAACGAAGACCCAACACAGCCATGAATAAATAAAAAAAAAAAAAAAAAAAAAATGCCAATGACATTAAAACAAAACTTATACTATCTTAAGGGAAGGGTGTGGAATCACAGCAATGACTAGGGTAGAACTAATCTCAGAATCAGCTAGAGCCAGTTACTTGAATCATGTCAATGTCTTCTTTTTCCATCTTTCATCTTGGCTTCAGTCTCTGTTTTGATCTCATTCTCTCAGGCATTTTTAGATGCAGGGTACCCATACAGCTGGAAGCTCTGATGCCATACTTTTGGCTTGAAATCTAATATTCCTCCACCTCCAGTTGAGAAAACTCTGGGGAAGAAATCTGTTCAACAGTTTAGCCCTGTGGCCACACCTTGGAGCAATCACTGTGTGCCAAAGCCTGCAGTGAAATGATAGACTTCCCTGGGACAGGTGTCCATCTCTTGCAGGGGTTGGAGAGGTAGGATGGTGATAGAATAAGAAAAACATGGATTTGGGGGAACTTCCCTGGTGGTCCAGTGGATAAGACTCCACGCTCCCAATGCAGGGGGCCCAGGTTCGATCCGTGGTCGGGGAACTAGATCCCACATGCGTGCCGTAACTAAGTCCACATGCCACAACTAAGACCTGGTGCAGCCTAAGTGAATAAATAAATACTTTTAAAAAAAGAAAAAGGAAAAACATGGATTTGGAATGGAGTTGGAATGGCGTAATATTACAAAGAAAGTGTGGTTGTGAAGGGGTGACTTTAGCAGAAGTAGGGAAAGAGTGCGTGACAGACAAAACAATGCATGTCCACTGCTAAACTATGATGAAGAAGAATTTACTACGCTAGAGTAAAACAGGGAGGTCACTGCAGTAAACTGGGTCATAAGGGAAAGCCTCTTTTAAAAACGGCAACTAAGCTAAGATCTCTAAATTGAGGTAAGGGTTATCCAGGAAATTGAAAGTGAAAAGAGGTCCAGATAAAGTCAAAGACGTGCAAAATCCTTAAGTTGAGAAAATTCTTGTTGTAATTAAGGAGCTGAAAGGAAGCCAGTATGACAGTAGGTGCAATGAGAAGCAAAGTAGAAGCCATGATGGATATAAGCATGAGGATGAGGCGAGGGAGAGAGAGAGAGAGAGAGGGAGAAAGGAAGGGAAGAAGGAAGGAAGATGGAATAAAGAAAGAAAGGAGGGGGATGGAGGAGGAAGGAAGAGAAGAAGGAGAAAGGGAAAGAAGACCGGGAGGGAAGGGAAGGTTAGGGTTAGGAAGGGAAGGGAAGGGAGGAAAGCAAGGTCTAGTAAATTTTATTCAAAGTAGAATGTGAGTTCTTAGAAAGTTTTAAAGTAAGGAAGCATCAAGATAAAACTTACATGTTTTAAAGCTCACACTAGATGATGTATGATAGTGGATATATATTACTGGGTAAGGATGGAGGCAGTGTAGCCAATTATGAGGCTACTGCTACATCCAAAGAAAAGAGGATAGTGTTTTGGACTGATTGTAGCAGTGAATAATTTCCAGATATTTTAGGAGAGTGTCATTAGCCTAGTATAACGATTGATTTAATATGGAGAGTTGAACATAATGGAATCTCATGATAGGAAACTAATAAAACTGCTTTAATAAAAACAGAGGATTAAGGGTATCATGTAAAATTAATTATGAAGGAAATTAGGACAAAATATACAGCTTTCTTAAATTTCAGAACTATTAAAAAGACAAAAAAAATAGTTATATGTAGAAATATTTTTTAAATAAGAACAGAAAGCATATGAATACAATGTGACAGAATTCAGGACAAAGATACCTGGACTATTAATAAATATAAATGAATTTAACCCAGTTATTCACAGAAAAGGCTTTTCAAATTAGGTCACAAAGCAAAATCGAACTCTATACAGTATAAAAGAATGTATCTCTTTTAAAAAGTAGTTCATAAAGCTAAAAATAAAAGAATGGGCAGAGATAAATTAAAATTTTTAAAAATAAAGGATTTTAATCTTATCATCTAAAAAACTGGAATTCAATTCCAAAGGCATGAAAGACAAAGAAAATTTTGTAATTTTAAAAGGGCATTCTCTGAAGTGTATATAACAGTGAAACTAAAATCTGTAAAAGACTGTATAAATGGGTGCAATCTATAATAAAGATACACTAGTTATGAAGATGTAAGCACTGACAGAGCAGCAATATTTAATAAAGCAAATTACAGGAACTATAAGGAGAAACAGAAGTTCACTGGAAGAAGAAAACGTTACCTCTCTCAGTGTAAGAAAGATTTAAGTGAACAAAAATATAAGTAAAGATTGAAAAGAGAGAGAGATACCTAACCAATGTAATCAATAAGATAGCTCTCACTGGTCTACTGAGAGAACCTGGGTGTTGTAATAGTTAAGCAAGCACAGGATGACAGGGCCAGAGACACTGAGTTCAAATCCCAATTCTACTACTTATTGGCTATATGATCTCAGGCAAGTTACCTCAATAATCTGTGCTTATGTCCTCTTTTGAAAAATGATGAAAAAATAATATATACTTCATAGGGTTTGTGAGAATTCAGTAAGTCAATATGTTTAAAACACACAAGATAATGCCACGATGCCTATGTGAGTGCTACGTAAGAGTAAGCTATTATTATCCACTGGAATGTAGACTCCATGAGACCAGTAAGTTATGTTTTCTTTTCTTTTTCTTTTTTCTTTGGGGGGGCGGGGTCTGTTTTCTTCATTGATGCATTCCCAGCATCTAAAACAAAATTTGAATTTTCTAACCACAAGCAATTTTATACAACCATATTACCAGGATTGGTTAGAAAATAAACCAGAAGTTTAATACATTTGTTTGAATTTCTCTGATCATACAGCCACATTAGAATTCACTTTATAATGATGTATATTACACATTAAAGTTATGTAATTTAATTAGAATATGACAAGCATTAGTGTAGTCAAGAATTTCAATTAAATAAAACATGTTGTATAGTGAAAATAGAATCAGAACAAGAGGGAAAGAGATGGCTTGAGTGTGGGAAAAGAATCCTTTTCAAATTGTTTAAAACATACGTGTAAGGACTTCTGACCAAGATGGAGTAACATGGTGGTGGAGAGGGGATTTTCCCTTCTGCCTGAAACAACTAAAAAAACTACACAGAATGTATGAAACAACAGTTTAAGACACTGGACATCAGACAAAATAGGACAGTGATCCTTGAGAGCTGGGGGAAAATGAGATGAGCCCTATAATTGTCTCATATTATTGTCTTGAGAGTTTTCAGGCTGCAGTGTCGGGAGGAAGAAACCAGATAGAGCCAAACCATTTCCCTAAATTGAGGAGATAAAGTTGAGAGTCTAGGGGAGATCAAGCTTACAGGAATTTGCAGGGCAGAGTAATGGAGAGAAAAAAGTTGCACAGAGAGACAAACCCAGAGATGTGCAGGAGCTCTTCCTTGGGTATTTAGCAGAGTATTATTCAGCACATGTGCTTCATGAAACCACTCAAGGCTAGGGAAAAGAACTACCTTGACCTGGACCTGAGCCAGGCCAGGAACAGTGCCCGTTCCCACCAGCCAAACTGGAAAACCAGTCTGGAGTACTGGGTGTAATACTCAGAAGGGTCTTGCCTCAGTAGTGAGGAATAATTAGACCTAGATTAAACCCTGCTATAGTTCTGCCTAA
Source organism: Balaenoptera acutorostrata (assembly GCF_949987535.1). NCBI lineage: Eukaryota > Metazoa > Chordata > Mammalia > Artiodactyla > Balaenopteridae > Balaenoptera > Balaenoptera acutorostrata. Next base: position 6,659,067 of record NC_080078.1, read on the forward strand.
CAAATCCTAAAAGCAAAATCCAAAAGGATCAGATTCCCAATGACTTCATTCCAAAACAAAGCTCAAGAATATTTATAGGAATACAAAAATATCCAGCATACTAGATAAAATTCACAATGTCTGGCATTCAATAAAAAATAACTAGGCATGAAATTAAATATAATGAATAGAAAAATCAGCGACTTGAAGTCTACTCAGAACTGATACTCAATAGAAAATTTGAGGTATTTTATTGATTATGTTGGTTAGGTCAGACAGAATTAGAAGACAAAAGGAGTTCCCTGGTGGTCTAGTGGTTAGGATTCCAGGCTTTCACTGCCGTGGCCCTGGGCTCAATCCCTGGTTGAGGAACTGAGATCCCATGAGCCATGAGGCACAGCCAAAAAAAAAAAAGACAAGACATTAAAACATTTATTACAACATATTCCATATGTTTGAAATACTAGAGGAAAGATTAAACATGTTAATAAAGACAAAGAAGATAAAACAAACACACACGAGTTTCTAGAGTTGAAAACTAGTGTCTGAAATGAAAAACACACTAGAGGAATTAGCAGCAGATTGGACATTGCAAAAGAAAATATTGATTCATGAAGACACAGCAATAGAAACTATCAAAAATAAAATAGGAAAAAAATCTAAAAAATTAATGAACAGAGTATCTGAGCTTTAGAAAAACCTCAAATGGCCCAATATATATGTATAATTGGATTACTGAAAGAGAGGAGACAGAAAGGACAGAGAAAATATTTGAAGAAATAATAGAACACTATTAACTAACGACCTAATTGAGAACACTCCACTCAACAAAAGAATAATACACATCTTTCAAGTGCATACGAAACATTTATCAAGATAGACCATATTCTGGGCCATAATAAGAGTATAAATAAATTTAGAATTTAAGTCATACAAAGTATTTTCTCAGATCACAGTAGAATTAGAAATCGTAAGAGAAAGATCTCCAGAAAAATCCCAAATATTTGGGAACTAAATAGCATACTTCTAAATAACTCATATCAAAGGATAAGTCAAAAGAGAAATAGGGGGGTATTTTGTTTAAAACACTTTGAGGTATGACTGACATACAAAAAGCTGTACAAATTTAAGAAGTAAAACTTGATAAGTTTGCAGATAAGTGTACATTCATGAAACCATCACCATAATTTATGCCATAAACATACCCATCACCTACAAAATTTCCTCCTGCCTTCCTTATTATTTTTTTGTGTGTGATAAGAACACTTAACATAATATCTCCCTCTTAGCAAATTTATACACAATACAGTATTGTTAATTACAGGATCTGTGCTGTACAGATCTCTAGGACTTACTCATCTTGTATAACTGACACTGTACATTTTGACTAATCCTCCCCATTTCTCCTTCCCTCAGCCCCTTGCAACCACCATTCTAATCTCTACTTCTATGAGGTAGACTATTTAAGATTTGTTACATAAGTGATATAGCGTAGTATTTGTCCTTCTGTGTCCGGCTTATTTCACTTAGCTGATGTCCTCCAGGTGCATCCGTATTGTCACAAATGGCAGGATTTCCTTTTTTTGTAAGGCTGAATAATATTTCATTGTATGTACATGCCACATTTTCTTTATCCATTCACCTGATAATGGATAATGGATAATGGTTGCTCCCATGTCTTAGCTATTGTGAATAATGCTGCAATGAACATGTGAGTGCAGGTATATCTTTGAGGTATTGATTTCAAGTCCTTTGGATATGTAGTCAGAGGTGGGTTTGCTAGATCATATGGTAGTTTTATTTTTAATTTTTTGAGGAACCTCCATACTGTTTGTCATAATCTTTTGTTCTTTTGATGATAGCCATCCAAACAAGTGTGAGTTTTATGGTTTTGATTTGCATTTCCCTGATGATTAGTCATGTTGAGCATATTTTAACCATTGGCCATTTGTATGTCTTCGTTGGAAAAATGTCTATTCAGATCTTTTGCCCATCCTTAATAGGGTCATTTAATATTTGGTATTGAATTGTAGGAATTCCTTATGTATTTTGGTTATTAACCCTTTATCAGATTATGCTTTGCAAATATTTTCTCCCATTCTGTAGGTTGCCTTTTCATTTTGTTGATTATTTCCTTTGCTGTGCAGAAGCTTTTTAGTTTGATGTAATACCGCTTGTTTATTTTTGCTCTTGTTGCCTGTGCTTCTGGTGTCATATTCAAGAAATCATTGCCAAGGCCAATTTCAAGCTTTTTCTCTGTGTTTTCTTCTTAGGGGTTTTATACTTTTGGGTCTTACATTTAATTACTTAAACCATTTTGAGTTGATTTTTGTGTATGGTGTGTGATAAGGATTCGACTTCATTCTTTTGTATGTAGATATCCAGTTTTCCAAAAACCACTTATTGAAAAGCCTTTTAATTTCCCCATTGTGTTGAAGAATAGTTAACCAAAATGTCAAATTTAAAATTATTTTTAAAGGAGGTATAGCTCTTTAAAGATCCAATAGCTGAAATAAAATAAACTTTTAATATATTCTATTAAGCCAAAAGAGGGCAAGAAAAGAGTAATAGAGAAAAAACAGAAAGGGCAAATTTTTTAAAAGCAAGTTGATAGATTTAAACTCAAAGATATCAATTTTCATTAAGTATAAATGGACTAAAGTCTTTCACTACACATGAAGTGACATATTGTTTGAAGGTAGATTCAGATCAAAAGCCAGAGATTTTTACAGTGGATAAAGAAGCAAGACCTGAAAGTGTGTGCATCATGCTAAATGAGAAACCAAAAATGAGATCATCTGTCAGCAAGCATTCTGTAGGTCTACACCATGACACCAATAATGGCAAAACTGTGAGGAAGAACAGATAAGATATACTTTCAAGTTTATTCAGAGGACCATGATCCCTTCGACTCTGGAAATCTTTCCCACTTCAGAATCACCTGTCTCCTGCATTCTTTCTCTTAGACTTGAAATGAGCCCAGGTTACCAAGAATTAAAGGCTGGACCCTCAGCATCCAGACTCCAGAGCAGCTCTGATTTTCTCTCTTTCCTGAGAGTCTCTGTTGGCTGCCTGAATGTAGTCTATCTTCTAAGTCATCAGCATGGATATTCTATGACAAACAGCTTTCCAAAATTTCTTATGATTCTTCAATTACCTGGATTTCTTCATCGTATCTCCTTTCCACTTTTTTTAAAATAAATTTATTTATTTTATTTATTTATTTTTGGCTGCGTTGGGTCTTCATTGTTGCACGCGGGCTTTCTCTAGTTGTGGTGAGTGAGGGCTACTCTTCGTTGCAGTGCACGGGCTTCTCATTGCAGTGGCTTCGCTTGTTGTGGAGCATGGGCTCTAGGCACGCGGGCTTCGGTAGCTGTGGCTCGCCAGCTCTAGAGCGCAGGCTCAGTAGTTGTGGCGCACGGACTTATTTGCTCCACAGCATGTGGGATCTTCCTGGACCAGGGCTTGAACCCATGTCCCCTGCATTGGCAGGCGGATTCTTAACTACTGTGCCACCAGGGAAGCCCCACTTTTTTTTTTTTTTTTTGGTCATTTCATACCACCTTAACACTTTTCAACATACCAGAAGAAGACGTTTAAAGCAAATAAGTGTTTAAAGCATTGATAGTAACAATGTATTGGGTGTTTATTGCATACCTAAAAGTGAAATGTATGACAAAAATGGAACAAGGACTGGGAATCAAGATCACACTGTTATCAAGTCTTTCACCACACATGAAATAACATACTATTTGAAGGTAGATTCAGATTTTTCAAAATGTACATTGTAAACTCTATGGCAATGACTCAAAAGTTTTTAAAAGAAGTACAAATAATAAGTATATAAGATAAAATTAATTTTGTTTTTTAAATAATAAAACTAGAGAAGGCAGAAAAAAGAAACAGAGGAAATGAAACTAATAGAAAACAGCTAGCAAGACAGTGTATTTTAATCCAACTATACACAGTATCTTTAAAGGTGAGTGGATTAAGAATAACTGTTAAGAACTGTTTAGAAAAACAGCAAGAACCAACTATATGAGGTTATATTAGTCATGGTTCTTCAGTGAAACAGAACAAATAGATCATTGGCCATTGGCTCATGTGACTGTGGAAGCCAAGAAGTTCCACAATCTGCTGAGAGCTGAAGAACCAGGAAAGCTGGTGGTTTAGTTCAGTCCAAGTCCAAAGGCCTGAGAACCAGGGGAGCTGATGGTGTAAGTTCCAACTGAGGTCCAAAGGCCCAAGGATCAGAGGGCCAATTGTGTAAGTCCCTCCGATTTGAAGGTCCAAGAACCAGGAGCTGAAGTCCAAGTCTGAAGGTCCAAGTCTGAAGGTCCAAGAACCAGGAGCACCGATGTCCAAGGGCAGAAAAGAAGATGGATGTCCCAGCTCAGAGAATAAATTTGCCCTTCTGCCTTTTTGTTCTATTCAGGCTCTCAACTGATTGGATGATGCCTACCTACAATGGTGAGAGAAATCTTCTTCACTCAGTCTATGGATTCAAATGTTAATCTCTTCTGGAAACACCCTCACAGACACCCCAGAGATGTTTTACCAGCTCTCTGGGCACCCCTTAACCCAGTCAAGCTGACACATAAAATCAACCATTACAGAGCTCTATGAGCAACCTATTTTAATATTATAAAAGAATACTTCCAGTTTCAGCTCCAACATGTAAAGAATTTGGAAATCATAACTCACATCCTTACAAGAAAAAGATGAGAAAACTGAAAATTATTGGCTTTTCTTGGGCCCATCAGAGAACTGAGGTTGCATGGCAAATTGCCACCCCAAAATCTGGATAGACAGACAAATCCACAGAGTTGAAGCTGAGATCTGCTTAACAGTGGAAGCAAAATCCACTGGAGCCATAAACTAGTAGGAATACTTAAATGGTAGTTTTGACGAATTGCTGGAGGTTGAGTGTGGGCTAGCTTAAAAGTAAGAAGCTTTGGGGAGCTGCAGTATGGGTGAGCTGCGTATGAGCTGAGTGTAAAGTTGAGAAAGATCACCTCATGGCTCTGGCAGGGGGAGGAGGACTAGAAATCATTGGAAAAATGTGGCCAGTGTTTTCCATAGCAAAAGCCTGGTCTCCAGGGGAAAAGACTTCTTTTGTAAAAAACATTTATTTATTTATTTACTTGGCTGCCCCGGGTCTTATTTGCAGCACACGGCATCTTCATTGCCGCATGTGGGATCTTCATTGCAGTATGCAGGATCTTTAGTTGTGGCATGCAGGATCTTTTAGTTGTGAACTGTGTAAGTCAGACTGGGACTTGAACCCACAGGCCAGGACTCGAACCCAGCCAAAACCCAGATTGGGAATTGAACCCACAGTCTTTTAACTGAGATCACACACCTGGTCTCAGGACTTAATGAAGCTCAGTTTCTTGATGTCTCATCGCAGAAAGAATTCAGTGAGAGACAAAGTGATGGGTAAGAAGTGGATTTATTTAGAGAGAAACACGCTCCACAGACAGAGTGTGGGCCACTCAGAAGTCAATAGCGGCACCAGGGTATGGGGTTGTCAGTTTTTATAGGGGTGGGTAATTTCATAGGCTAATGAGTGGGAGGAGCATTCCAGCTATTTTGGGGAGGGGGTGGGGATTTCCAGAAATTGGGCCAGCACCCAATTCCTTATGGTCGGCCTTGGAACTGTCATGGCACCTGTGGGCATGTCATTTAGCTTGCTGATGTGCTACCATGAGGCTCAAAGTCTAGTGGAAGTTGACTCATCTGCCATCTTGGACCTATTTGGTTTAATCAGTTTATGTCATGTCATCAGGCTATGTCATTCTTTTAAAGGTTGTGCCCTGCCCCCTTCCCTCCTGTTTCAGTTGCAGCATGTGGGATCTAGTTCCCTGACCAGGGATCAAACCCAGGCCCCCTGCATTGGGAGCACAGAGTCTTAGTCACTGGACCACCAGGGAAGTCCCTATCCAGGGGAAAAGACTTTAGCAGAACCTTATCCAGGGCCACAGAGTGTGGGTGGCTTATAGCACCAATGCATGTACCCACCAACTCTGGGGGCTAGAGGGGACAAGCTAGACTGAAATCTGAGATGGCCAAGATCACCTCAAGAAAGTGCAGGCTAAACAGTGGTTGCCAAACTATCTTCTGGGGAGTCTTCAATGCTGCTCCCAGAGCTAAAGTTTCTGTGGTAGAGAACTGTGTTCAGTAGCCTATGATAAACCATAATGGAAAAGAATATTTTAAAAAAAGAGAGAATGTATATATATATACATATATATATATACACACACACGTGTATATATGTATACATATATACATGAATCACCTTGCTGTACAGCAGTAATTAACACATTGTAAATCAACTATACTTCAATAAAAAATAAAGTTTCTGTGGTGAAATAAACTTAAGAAATGGTGAATAAATACCCCTCCTAAAGAGTCATATAACACACTAATGAAGACTCAGAGAAACTAAGTAAAATAGGAAACTGACTGGGACACATTCTCAATCCTGTTTGTACATCAGAAGCATCAGAAGAGTTTATTGTCAACCAATACAACAACTGGGTCCCATTCCATATCTGAAGAGATGAGAGACGGTCCAATATCAAGACCCAAAAAAGAGGCAAAAAATTGTTAATCAGATGGGTAGAAGAATTTTTATCTCAGTAAAAGATGCAAGTTCTTTGCAATAATAAGTAGTGATGGAAACCAGAACGTGTCACCCCAAAATATGCCTCTTTGACATAAAAATTATTTTGAGCTGAAGGCAATTAAGAGGCAGCAAACCCAGAAACCCTAAAGGCAGGATATAAATTCTTCTTTTACCGGAGACAGACTCAGCCCAGAGGCAGTGCCAGAAGAGTCTGCAAACACACATTGACCCATTTGTTTCCACACATATATTTACCTTCACACAGTCTGCCACCCTTGGAAGACTAAAACTGCTTTCCTTTGTCCTATCATCTCTTCACAATTTTACTGTTCTTTGTCGAAGATACTATGAAAGCCAGAATTCTAAGCCACGGCTTTGAGTTAGTATTCATTTTATGTTTCTCCTGCATGATGTGTTGCATGTGTTAAAGTTTTTCTTGTTAATTTTTCTTTTCGTTAGAGTCCCAGCTGAAAACCTCAGATAAGTAGAGGTAAAGTTTTACCTCCGTTACAGTAGTAGAAAGGGAGGCTTATAAAGGCCTTTTCTTTGAGAAAAGAGGAAAAGGTTTGGAATCACTGCCGTCAGAAGATGTAAAAAGGAATTTAAGATCAAGCCTGTCTACCAAGCAGCCCAAAGAGCCTACTTGAAGTCAGAGAACAAGTCTTTGTAGCAGAACCAACCAACCTGGTTCAACAGCCCAGAAAGAAGAGTGGAGGAAAGGTACTAATGAGTTTCCCAAGGACTGGAAATTAACAATGTAGGTATTGTCGACAAAAAACTAACTAGTCAATCTAAGAAAGAAATGCGAAATTTTATTCGAGCCAAATTTGAGGATTATAACCCAGGAAGAGCATCTGAGAAAGCTCTGAGAACCGTTCCATCCGTTAGAAGTCAAGGCACAGTTATACCAGTTTTTTGAGACGGGGGCTGTACATTAAATGACATATTAATGACAGTTTACATCGGATCTAAGCACCATGTGACCCCTTATCAAGAAGGAATGTTCTCTTTTAAGGAGCTGTCTTGTTGATGCTGGGAGAATGTTGCTCTTTATGGCTGAGCAGGTATTTCTGCTGATGGGGGAGGTGTGGTCGATGCATAATGCAGACACACAATGCACAGTGCAGGCACAGAGACCAATGGGCAGAGAAAATTTTTTATGTTTAAATTTTTCTTGTCTTGCCATAAAATATGAATATTATTTCACAGTACTGAAGGAAGTCCTGATGGGCAAGTGTGTTAAATTCCTAAGTTCCACAAACTGGCTGGCTTAAAACAACAGAAATTTACTGTCTCACAGTTCTGGAGGCTAGAAGTCTGAAATCAGCGTGTTTGCAGGGCCATGCTCCCTCAGAAGCTTCTAGGGGAGGATTCTTCCTTGCCTTTTCCAGCATCTAGCAGCCCCAGGCATTCGTTGGTTTGTGACAGCATAACTCCAGCCTCTCCCATAGCCATCTTCCCTCTGTGTCCTCACATGGCATTTCCGTGTATGTAAGTGTATGTGTGTGTGTACAAAATTCCCTCTAAGGATACTAGTGATATTGGATTAGGGCCCACCCTAGTGGCCTCATTTTAATTTCCAGATAAGGTCACATTCACAGCTAGGACTTCAACATATCTTTTTCTCTGGAGGACAGAATTCAACTCATAACGGCAAGTATCTTGGAGAGTTAAGGAGAACTCAGCAGAAATCACTGAATGAGGGGGATTGCTCCAGCTGCAAAGGAAGACAAGCCAGGATGGGCTGGGACACAGGAAGGGGAGGAGGGATTAGGGAGGGTGCTGGAAGTTTTGTAAGAAGCTGCCAGAAAGCCTATTGAAAGTCTGGGAGGAGACACATTAAAATGTTGGTAGTGGTGGAATTATCAATAACTTTAATTTTCTTCACACTTTTTATATGTTCCAAAGTTTCTATAATAAGTACATGATTTTATAACCAGAGAGAAACATTCATTATTTTTCAAATAACTATCCAGTAATAGTCACAATCCTCTGAGTGCATACAATCTAGAGCAGGAAGGTAAAGAGAGAAGAACACTCATACAGGGTAAAAACATGTAACAAAATAAAAACCTGAAACAAAGGTGTTGGAGATCACAATCAGCATTCAATATGTGCTCACAGGTGACCGTAGAGTAGAAAAGATCAGGACCTTCCTCTCAGATCTAGATTCAATCCCAACATGCCCATTTGACAGCTGGGCAGGACTGAATGAGTTAATCTCAAGGTTTGTTTTTTCTTTTGTAAAGACAGGATTTTAATTTCCATCTCATTTCCATCTCTGTTGCAAGAGTCACGTGGGAGCATTATGTGAAGAGGCTAGCACAGTGTAAATACTTAACAAGGGTTTCCCAACATTTTCAGGATGACATTAACAACCTTGTGCGCACAGTATACGAATCTGACGAATGGAGAGCATAATGAACCCTTGAGGGCAGAGACACGGTCAGGTGAAGAGTAACAACACGGGCAGAGGAGGGGAAGACTGCCTCAATCTTCCAATCCAAGAAAGTGAGGAATATCAGTACTTACTGGAAAGAAGAGGAATTACATGACTAAACAGAAAGGGATTCTATAAAGCTGTCAAATTTCAGGAAAAAAGTGAGATAGGCCTATACCGTGAGATGTCCAAGCTACGTGCCTATAGCACCGGTCAGGATGCTTCAGCCTGCAAGTGGCCAGAAGGCAACTAGAACTGCCTTATACAATAAAGAAGCAATCATCTCATATAACAAGAAATTCGGGATTAGGGAAATTCCAACCATTTTGTGACGCCAACAAAGACCACATTTCTCCTCCTTTTTCCACGGTTACTGCGCTCCTCTCAGTTCCAGTATACCTACTATAACATCAGAAGAGGGGCTGTGTCTTCCCAAACATCTCTTTCTAAAAGCTAAAAAACCTTCCTCGGAGGCACCTTGGAGAATTTCTCCCCCCACCTCACTGGCCAGAATTCCCTCCTATGGGCCTGTCTCTCCCCGAAGCATGTGGAGAGCACATCCTGAACAGTTCAATTAGGAAGAACCAGAAGAGAAGGAGAAAAAGTGGGCCAAGTGGCTACTGGAAAGATACCCAGCAGGGTCTTCCACATCTGTCTACACACATGATGTCCAGGGGGGCTGAACAAAACGTGAAGTTGGAATCTGAATGGACAGAATTGAGGGACCACCCAGGATGGATTTATATATGAAGTCAAAGATGAGGGCCAAGGGATGTATGTCCCTGGGCTGGGGTACAAGGCAAAGATTCTTGGGCAGGAGAAGAACAACCTCATTTCCCACCAGTCGCTGGTGGGATGACTAAAGATGCTAATGGACTCAACCAAAAAAACGGCCGGAGACGTGAGATGGAAGGACAGGAAAAAGTGTAGAGGTGCTCTCCATCCACAGCACTGTAGAACGAGATTTCCCCAGCCCTGTGATCTAGGAAAACTCCCACCCGGTGAAGAGCTGGCTCTAGCTTGGTAGGCCTCACAGAGATGCCTGTCAGGGGCCAATAGCCAGCAGAACTCCAACAAAGAGCCCAGATTCCCATGCGGGGGGACAGTGTTGAACCACCAGTAATCCCCATGATGTCCTCCCGACACAACCCCACAGCAACCTCCAGGCTACCTTGGTGCTCAACTTCCCAGTAATGTTTCCCTGAAGTGAAAACGTTTTTTCCCAAAACGCAGGGTAAGTGCTGAAATCTCTCCACAAAGTCTGTGGTCCTCTGAGGATTCCTCCATCCAGTGAAGTAGCTCCATGCTGTAGAAAATAGTGGCCAAGAACTGGCTGATGCTCCATTTTTCACGTATCTCCCTTCCTGGGAGAAGACAAGGTTGGGATAAGCAGTGTCCTCAGCTAGATTTACAGCCACTGCAGAGAAAATGAGAGCTGAGATCAATAATGCAAGAGCTTACCACCAACCCTCCTCCAGAAATGCCCGTCTGTTCCAGCTTCAGTGCCGTCCTTCTCCCATCACTCACTGTTAGGGATAAGACTCCTCACCGTCCTTCAACGGATCCTCAGCTGGGCCTAACAGGCCATAATATGTGCTAGTAACCTGAAATCTTCATTCCCCTTCTGCTTTAAAAGACTATGATCTAGAAAACGGGGAGCCCATTATTTCATGGCCCCAAGTCTTCACCATCAGCATAGAATTTGGAGAAACAGTAACAAATACTGACTTGTTGAATCAGGACCAGAACCAAAGCTGTCGACTGGCTGGTTCTTTGTACAGGAACACACAGATGTCATCATTAACAAGGTTTCTCTTTACTGATTCCAGCTGTTCACTGGGCATCTCCGCAAGCCCCCAGCAGGTAACTCAAAACCTAATTCAGGGGCTTCCCTGGTGGCGCAGTGGTTGAGAATCTGCCTGCCAATGCAGGGGACACGGGTTCGAGCCCTGGTCTGGGAAGATCCCACATGCCGCGGAGCAACTAGGCCCATGAGCCACAACTACTGAGCCTGCGCGTCTGGAGCCTGTGCTCCGCAACAAGAGAGGCCGCGATAGTGAGAGGCCCGCGCACCGTGATGAAGAGTGGCCCCCGCTTGCCACAACTAGAGAAAGCCCTCGCACAGAAACGAAGACCCAACACAGCCAAAAATAAAATAAATAAATAAAAAATAAGTAAAAATTTAAAAAAAGAAAGTAAAATCAATCCCCAAAATATTAAAACAAACAAACAAACAAACAAAAAAACCTAATTCAGAGCATCCCAAGTCCCCTTCCACTCTCGAGACTAATCCTCCCTCACATGCAGACTTCTTGTTCTCTATGCTCTCTAAGGTCTAAGAATATTAGCTCCACCCAAACACTCACACTTGGAAATCTTAAGGTTATTTGATTCTTCTTTCCCTCTGACCCTCGGTGGCTAATTAATCACCAAGTCCTATCAATTCTACCTCTGAAATATCACTCAGGTTCTTTTCTTCCTCTCCTTTCCCATCGCCATTGTCTTCACTCGGACCTTCAGCATCTTTCACTGTAACTGTGTCTATAACTTCCTCCCTGGCCTGCCTCCAACTTCTCTTCCCTCCCAGACTCTCCATGTCTCTTTAGTTTGCTGAAAAGTTGTGTTTTGTTTTGTTTTGTTTTTTTAATCAGAAATGAATGTTAAGATTTTTTTTATTTAGCATCGTCATTGGAGTATAATTGCTTTACAATGTTGTGTTAGTTGCTGCTGTATAACAAAGTGAATCAGCTATACGTATACATATATCCCCATATCCCCTCCCTCTTGCGTCTCCCTCCCACCCCTCTAGGTGGTCACAAATCACTGAGCTGATCTCCCTGTGCTATGCAGCTGCTTCCCACTAGCTATCTGTTTTACGTTTGGTAGAGTATATATGTCAATGCCACTCCCTCACTTCGTCCCAGCTTACCCTTCCCCCTCCCTGTGTCCTCAAGTCCTGAATGTTAGATTTTGACAAGGGCTTTTTCTGCATCTACTAGGTGATAAAATAGTTTTCCTTTTTTTAATTTGCTAACATCGTGAATTATATTGACTTTCAAATGTTAAACCAAACCTGCTTTTCTACAATAAACCCCATTTGGTTGTGATGTATTATACATTGTTGAATTCAATTTGCTAAAATTTTCTTTAGAATTTTTCTATGTTCATGAGGGACACTGATCTATAGTTCTCTTCTCTTGTAATGTCTTTGTCTGATTTTAGTATCATGGTAATGCAGGCCTCATAGAACAAATTGGGAATAGTCTCTTCAACTTTTTGTTAAGAGTTTATGTAGAATAAATATTTTTTAAATGTTTGGTGAAATCACCAGTGAAGCCATTTGGAAAGGTTTCTAACACAAATTTCTTTAATAGAAATAAGGTTATTCCAGTTATCTATTTTCTCTTGAGTCAGCTTTGGTCATTTGAGTCTTTTAAGGACTTTGTCCATTTCACCTATGTTGTCTGATGTATCAGCATAAAGTTGCTTGTAATATTCCCTTATTATCCTTTTAATATCTATAGATTTGTAGTGATGATGCCTCTCTCTCATTCTTAATACTAGTGATGTATCTGGTCATTCTGCTAAGAGTATATCAATAAAATTGATATTCTCAAAGAAAGAGCTTTTGCTTCCACTAATATTTCTTTTGTTTTCTGTATTCTATTGCAATGATTTATGCTCTGGTTTTTATTATTTCCATTCTTCTGTTTTGGGGGGCTTTATTTGCTCTTCTTTTTGTAGTGTCTTAAGGTAGATACTGATGTCACTGATTTAAGAATTTTCTTCTTTTATAATATAGGTGATTAGTGCTATACATTTCCCTGTGTCGCTTTAGCTGTATCCCACAAATTCTGAAATGTTGTGTTTTCCTTTTCATTCAGTTCAAAGTATCAACACTTTCTACTTCCCTTTTGATTTCACCTTTAATTCATGGGTTATTGAGAAGTGTGTCATTTAGTTTCCTAACATTTAGGGAACTTCCAAGGATTTTTTTTAAACTGATTGCTAACTCAAATGCATTGGGGTCAGAGAACACACTTTGTATGGCTTGAATCCTTTTGAATACTGAGATATGTCTTATGGCCCACCCTGTTCTACCTTAGAAAATGTTCCATGTATGTACACTCAAAAAGAATATGTATTCTGTTTTTGTTTGGGGCAGTATTCTATAAATAACAGGGTGGTCAAGTTGGTTGACACTGCTATTCAAATTGATAGTGTTATTCAGTCTACTATATCCTTACTGATTTTCTGCCTACTTGTTCTAAAAATTATTTTTAAAAGGTATTGAAAATTCCAGCTATAATTGTGGATTTGTCTGTTTCTCCTTGCAGCTCTATTAATTCTTGCTTAATATATTTTAAAGCTCTGTTATTAGGTGTATAAATGTTTAGAACTGTTATGTCCTCCTGATAAACTGACTCCTTAATCATTAGGACTTGACTTTATCTCTGGTAATAGTCCTTGCTCTGAAATCTTCTTGATATTAATACAACCATTCCAGATTTCTTTTGGCTAATGTTAGCATGGTATAGCTTTTCCAATTGTTTTACTTTTAACATATATGGGTCTTTATATTTAATGTGCGTTTCTTGCAGCATATAGTTGGGTCTTGCTTTTTTTATCCAATCCAACCAGTCTCTCCCTTTTGATTAGGACCATTTATACTTAATATGGTTATTAATATGATTAGGTTTGTGTCTATTATGTTATGTTTTCTATTTGTCCTATTCTTTTTTCCTCTTTTTTGCCTTCTTTCTGATTAACCAAGTATTCTTATGATTCCACTTCATCTCCTTTGTTGACTTATTAGTTACAACTCTTTTATTTTAGTGATTGCCGTAAGGTTTATAATATACACCTTTAACTTAACAGCCTACCTTCAAGACATATTATACCACTTCACATATAAGAATTGTATAATAGGGACTTCCCTGGTGGTCCAGTGGTTAAGAATCCACCTTCCAATGCAGGGAACGTAGGTTTGATCCCTGGTCGGGGAACTAAGATCCCACATGCCCCAGGGCAACTAAGCCTGCACGCCGCAACTACTGAGCCCACTTGCTCTAGAGCCCACGCTCTAGAGAGAAGCCTGCTTGCCTCAATGAAGAGCCTGCACGCCGCAATGAAAGATCCTGCATGCCGCAATGAAGATCCCGTGTGCTGCAACTAAGACCCAACACAGCCAAATAAATAAATACTTAAAAAAAAAAAAGAACTGTATAATGGTATACTTCTATTTCTCCCCTCCTAACATTCATGCTATTGTTGTTGTGCATTTTACTTGTAAATATGTTATAAACTCCACAATCTGTTATTTTCTGTCTGTTTACACAGTCAATTACTGTATTTGTCAGGGTTCTCCAGAGAAATAGAACCAATAAGATGTACGTGTACAGAGAAAGAGATTATAAGGAATTGTTTCATGTGATTATGGTAACTGGCAAGTCCAAATCCACTGTGTGTGACAGAAGGCTTACGACCCAGGGAAAACTGATGTTCCAGTTCAAAGGCCACAAGGCAGGAAGAACCAAAGCCGCAGGTGGAGTCCTAAGGCAGTCTGCTTTAGAATTCCCTCTTGTTCAGGGTGAAAAGTCAGCCTTTTGTTCTATTCAGGCCTGCAACTGATTAGATTAGGCCCACCAGCATTATGGAGAGCAATCCGCTTTACTCAAGTTTCCGGATTTAAATATTAATCTCATCCCAAAACACTCTTACTGTCACAGCAACACCCGAAATAATGTTTGACCAAGTATCTGGGCACCTTGTGCCCCAGTCAAATTAACACATAAATTAACCATCCCTATTACCTTTTAATGAGATTTAAGTAATGACAGAAGTACATATTTCTTTATGTCATTATCATTTCAGAAGATGTTTTACTCCTTTGTGTAGATCTGACTTCCATCTGGTATCATTTTCCTTCTGCTTGAAGGACTTCCTCTAACATTTCTTGCAGTGTTGGTCTGATAAACTCTTTCTGTTTTTGGATATCAGCAAACATCTTTGTTTCACCTTGTTTTTTTGTTTTGTTTTTTTTTTTTAAATTAATTAATTTATTTATTTATTTTTTGGCTGCGTTGGGTCTTCGTTTCTGCGCGAGGGCTTTCTCTAGTTGCGGCAAGTGGAGGCCACTCTTCATCGCGGTGCGCGGGCCTTTCACTGTTGCGGCCTCTCTTGTTGTGGAGCACAGGCTCCAGACGCGCAGGCTCAGTAGTTGTGGCTCACGGGCCTAGTTGCTCCGCGGCATGTGGGATCTTCCCAGACCAGGGCTCGAACCCGTGTCCCCTGCATTGGCAGGCAGACTCTCAACCACTGCGCCACCAGGGAAGCCCTCACCTTGTTTTTGAAGGGTATTTTTGCCAGGAATAAAAGTCTGGGTTAACAGTTATTTTCTTTCAGTCCTTTAAAGATTTTGTTCACTTGCATTGCTTTCAATGAGTAATGTGATGTCATCTTTATCTTGGTTCCACTGTAACATGTCCTTTTTAACTTGTTGCATTTAAAATTTTCTCTTTATCACTGGTTTTGGTGTAGTTTTCATCATGCTTAGGATTTGCTGAGTTTCTTGGATCTGTGTACTTACAGTTTTCATCAACTTTGGAAAGTTGTCGGTCATTATTTCTTCAACTGTTTTTTCTGTCTCATCCCCATCCCACTCCTCTCCCTGAGGGGTACCAATGACCAGACATAAGGCTGCATGAAAATGACCCACAGCTCACTGATGCTATTTTCATTTTTTCAGTTTTTTTCTCTGTGTGTTTCCGTTTGCATAGTTTCCACTGCTCTATCTTTTCAAGCTCACTAAGCTTTTCTTCTGCAATGACCCATTAACCCCAACCAGCTTGTTCTTCATCTCAGTTATTGCAGTTTTCATCTCTAGAAGTCTGTCTGGGATTTTTTTTATATCTTCCATGTCCCCATATGCCTCTTTACAAAATAGTTACAGTAATTGTATTAATGTTCTTCTATGCTTAGTCTAGCGTCCAGGTAAATCCTGGATCCGTTTCAATTGATTATTCTCTTCATCATGGGTCATGTTTTCCTATCTTTTTGCCTGCCTAGTAATCTTTGATTGGATGCCAGGCATTGTGGTTTTACATTGTTGGGTACTCATTTTTTTTTTAATTTTTATTATTTATTTATTATTTATTTTTGGCTGTGTTGGGTCTTCGTTTCTGTGCGAGGGCTTTCTCTAGTTGCGGAGAGCGGGGGCCACTCTTCATTGCGGTGCGCGGGCCTCTCACTCTCGCGGCCTCTCTTGTTGCAGAGCACGGGCTCCAGACGCACAGGCTCAGTAGCTGTCGCTCACGGGCTTAGTTGCTCCGCGGCATGTGGGATCCTCCCAGACCAGGGCTTGAACCTGTGTCCCCTGCATTGGCAGGCAGATTCTCAACCACTGTGCCACCAGGGAAGCCCGGGTACTCATTTTTTTAAATTCCTATCCATCTTGTTGAGCTTTGTCCTGGGATGCAGTTACTTGGAAATAATTTCATCCTTTTGGGTCTTATTTCATGATTTGTAAAGTGGGTCCAAAGCAGTGCTCAGTGTAGGGTTAATTATTCCCCACTAATGAGGCAAGATTTTCCTGAGTACTCTACCCAGTGCCCCATGAATTAAGAGTTTTCCAGAGGCTGGTAGAACAGGCATTGTTCCTGGCCCTGTGTGAGCACCAGGAACTGTTCCTTCTACTCATTTTGGAAATTTCCTTCCTCAAACTCAGTTAGTTCTTCACGAGCATGTACTGACCAGCATTCTGCTGAATGTTCACGGCGTGTCTCTGTAGATCATGTGGGTTCTCTCTCTGTCCAGCTCTCTCCTCTCCAGAACTCTGTCCAGTGCTCTGTAAACTCTCACAGCTTTGTTCTCCCTGGACTCTCAGCTCCACTCCTCAACTCAGGGAGTCCACCTGGCTCCACCTCTGTTACCCTCCCTGAGGTGGCCTGGAAACTCTCTCAAGGCTGTAGGCTGGGGCCATCATAGACGCACCTCATTGGTTTCACATTTCCCATGGATCGCTGTCCTTCACTGCCTGAGGTCCAGTGTTTTAAAAACTGTTGTTTTATGTATTGTCTGTTTTGGGTTTTTTTTTTTTTGGTCAACTAAGTTTCAGGAGTAAATCCAGTCCCTGTTACTGCATTTTAGCTGGAAGTAGACATCCACAACATGATTCTTAATCAGGTACATGCACATGAGAATTGAGTGCATAGCTTTACATCACGTACATGCCTTGGTACTTCCCTGGAGATCTAATAAGTTTATCTTCAGTCTTCCCTACACTCATCTTCTCAAACTCAGTTCGTGCCTTTCCCCATATGCACCTTATGGTTGAGTCACATCAGATACCCTCTTCTCCATTTTCTCCACACCTTAGCTCATGCTGCCGCCTCTGCCTGGAAGAGGATTCCCTCATTTTCCACTTGGCAAACTGCTACTCATCCTTCAAATTCCCAAACAACTGTCATCACCTCTGCTGTGAAAACTTTCCCACTTCACCCCCAACAGAGGTCTTCCTCTGTAGTTTTGCAGTATTTTATTCATACCACTGATCAACACTGGATCCCACTGTATTACAGTAAAGTGATATGTGTCTGTCTCTCCAATTTGTAAGCAGATAGGTCTTTTTCTTTTTGTATCACTAGTACCTTATAACACACAGTATGTGTTAAATGGATGTTTCTTGAATGAAGCATATATCCATTTATTCCTAAGTAGTTATTACCATTTTCCTGACCCTCATGTCAGCTGCATGCTCTGTTTTCTCTTTCCTTTCCCGACTTCTCCGTTCATTCTCTGAGCTCCAACTCCCAGACATTCTGCTCACCTTGGAATCGCTTCAGCATTTCCTTCATCATTGGGAGCCGGCACACAGTCTTCACCTTTAGAACTTCAAAGGAGTAGTTCACATCCTGGTTCTCACACCTACGAGAAGTGCAGAGGGCTGCTCTGCTTAGGAGACAACTAGGACACCCAAGACCCCCAACTCTCAACTGCAGGTTCAAATCCCAGAGCTCAGACTACTTCTCTCCCATTCCTCCTGGCAAAAGTGAACAGTGGAACTCCTCCCCGACAACCCCCTCACGTCAATGTCCACACTGGCCTATAGAGCCCAGGCCTCGTTTCCCCTCTGCTTGGCCTGTATCTTTACCATTCTACTCAAGCCCCCATAAGAAAGCAAGAGTTGGTACCTGGTCAACACATCTTTTGGATTCTGTGAAGAGAAGAAAGAAACAAGTTATGTACCTTCCCCTAGAGATCTGTTACTCAACTTTGTGAGCAGGTATTTTTCTGTCAGGTGCTTTTATTAACGTCACATACGCTCTCATGCTGCCAAACCCAATGCATTAACACAACGTAGTCTTTGTTTCATGTGACCCCTCTGAACTATTTAACAGTGTTGACCAATCCTTTCCTTGAAGCCCTCCTCTTTCTCCTTGGGCACTATGACATTAGCTCTCTCCTGGCTTTTTGCCTACTTCTCCGTCTACACTCTTTCAATCACAGACAAATGTTAGTGAGGATGTGGTGGCAATATAAAATGGAAAAAGGTAGTTTGGAAAAAGGCAGTTTATTTAAAAGTTAAATATAAATATAGAATACAGCCTAGCAATTCTGCACTTACTACTTACCCAAGAGAAATGAAAACATATGTCCACACAAAGAGTGACAGACAAATGTTAAAGCAGCATCCTTCCTAATAACCAAAAGGTGCAAACAACCCAAATGTCCATCAACTGGTGAACAGATATACAAAATGTGGTATATGCTACAATGGAATACTATTCTGGAATTAAAACAAGGGATGCAAATACAATACTAATATATGCTACAACATGAATGAACCTCAAAAACATTACACTAAATGAAAGAATCCATATACAAAAGAAATGTGTTATTTCAAAGATTCTGCTATAGTATATGTTTGGATATGTAACTGGAACTTCACTGTTCAGGCAAGTTGTAAAAGTTCTAGACAGTTCTTGGAATCTAAGTATCTCATA
Organism: Balaenoptera acutorostrata; assembly: GCF_949987535.1. Classification (NCBI taxonomy): domain Eukaryota; kingdom Metazoa; phylum Chordata; class Mammalia; order Artiodactyla; family Balaenopteridae; genus Balaenoptera; species Balaenoptera acutorostrata. The sequence goes on from NC_080078.1 coordinate 6,678,121, forward strand.
TTACCTGAGCTCATCAGACCTAAATTTCACATTAATTTCCTTTGAAAGGTGAATCTTCGACTCTTTAATTGTATAATAAAAATAACAACACAATAGCAACACAGAGAAAACATGTCTTCTACTAAACCCACTCACCAGGAAGGACATTCAGTTCTAAAGGCAAGAGGGCGTTCAGTTAGGGATGTTAACTAACAACTCTGTAAAGACAGAGACTACGCCCTTCGCTGCCGGTCTCACCTGGAGCAGCTCCAGGGTGGAGCTCTGGCTCTTCTCCCCCACCTCGAAGATGAGCTTCTTCATGGAAGTGATCATTTGATTGAGCCTTAACGTGTTCTCATTCTGTTTCTTCTTTGTCTCTTCTTCTTCTTGGCTCAGTCTCTTAAGAAACAATTGCTCTTCTTCAGCCAGGAAGACGTGCAGCTTTGCAAACTCCGCACTGACTCTCGTTCGCTGATTCTTCATCTTCTCCTATAGCCACAGGAGACTGGCTCAGTCCTTGTTCTGCCTGGTCCTTCCTCCTAAATTCCTTGCACATGACTCCCTAACAATCCATGATCCTTCCATCCAAATCACCTCCTCCAGAAAAGTTCCTGCCCAGCCCCTACAAATTTCCCCTACTCCTTTCTTTACACCTACTTGATATCTTTGTACTAGTCTATATAGTATTAATTCATTCTTTGTAACATCTGGGTCTCTGCTATGATAGCAATGCCTTGTTTGTATACTTTTTAAACTAAAATGCACTTGCACATCTATTATTTAATTTAGCCCTCAGATCACCTACCGTTTAGTTATGTTACATCTTAGACGTGCATATGTGCACCCACATCATGCCTCCCATCTAGACTAGCATCTCTGGAAGCAAAGTCCATTTGCTTTCCACAGTGCCATAGACCCAAATCAACTCCAATGTAGGAAGCCAACCTAGGGAGAAAGCAGAAAGGAAAGGGACACTACCCTTGAGATATGAGGATGAAGTGTGTGGAACTCATGTTGCCCAAAGACACAGGTCAGTAGAGATAGATTCTTCCTGTTCTATCACCTTATCTGAAAGGGGCCTAACAACTGATGAGATCCACAAGCTCTTCCCAGCGAAAGCCCTTGAGCGGCCTCAGACTGAAAGGACTCAAGGGCAAGAAATACCCAACCAACTTCTGCTCTTACCTTCCACTCTGCAGCATTCTTCACTTCCATGTCCTGTAAATGCATGGCTTTCTTCATCTTGGCTGTCAGACTACGTTGAGTCTTCAGAAGTTTTTCCTGTCAGCAGAAACACGCATAAGTAAGAAATCATCTCTCCCAGCATCTTCCTTGTTCAAGAGCTAAAAGTCACCTAATTCAAACAGGGGATGAGATTGAGAAAATGCTGAAGATGACTACAGGCTAATGCATAAGAATTATTCTGGTCTAAAATCGTCATAACACAATATAGAGTATGCCTATTAGATAGACAAAAATTTTAAATTGCTAGAAGATTAATAAATGCCTAGTCCTGGCAAGGGAAGAGGCCTCTGGCACCATAATAGTAGGAGAGTAAAGGTCCCTTCTTTTTGAAGAGCAATTGGCAGGATTTAACAAAATTTAAAATATGCATAATCCTATTTCTAATAATATCTAACAAAACATTAGCAAAGATAATCAATATGTATAGGAATGTTAACTGCAGCATTATTCACTACCTATCAATGTAGAATCATTAAATTATGGTATATTGATACTCTACATCAATTTCAGGTAGCTCTCTATATAATTGTTTTGAAAAGAACAAATATACATGTGTCTGTGCAAGTGTGTGCGTTTGTATCTGAACAGAGGGAAAATCTGGAAGGGTATATACCTAAGTATTATTAACACTGCTTATCTCTGGGGAATAGGAATGGCTTGAAAGTTGGAGGGGGAGGACTAGAAATTTTATAAATCTCTGTTTTGTTTGAATTTCTACAAGAGGCACATATTCTTTTTATAATTAGAAAAAAACAAATAAGCTATTAAAAAAATTGAGTCTATCAGAAGGAACAAAGTAGACTGAGGAGGGGAAGCACCTAACAGCAGAATCTCAGGGATGACCTCAGAGACAGAGGCAGACAGGTTAGAAACACGCACAAATCACTGTCAAATCTGATGTACATGTGAAGGCTGTCATGAGATAAATAGCTCCTTTGAATGTGACCAAGATTTTTTTTTAAGCTTTCATTTTTGTTTGCTAATAAACATAAATATATTTGAAATAGAACTTTTCAGTTTTTAGAAGCCCTTAACAATTTTCAGTATGTATGAATTTTCCTGTTTTCATTACCTAAGCTTTTTTGTATCCTGCCACAGTTGGGCTCTTAAAGTGGTCCCCTGAGTAAACTTGGTAACGTTCTGGGATTAGAAAACTTATTCCCTGCAATAACAGAAACTGCCACGAGGTGGCAGGACGGCAACACAAGCATTTCAAAGCTGGGTAGACGTACCAAAGTTTAAAAATCACTCTCTTCATTTAACATCAGACAATTGTGTGTATATAAAACTATAATAAAAGAGCAGACATTTATAGAATGAAGACATTTGCTGACTTGTGATCATGTAGTTCAAATGACATGAAACTTCAAATCAGGTCTGAGTTTCAGTCTAGACTTTCACAAACTAGCTTTGGATCTGTGGTCAAGTCAGCCTCACACATTTCCCGGGCCACAGCTCCCTTACCTAGAAGATGAAGACAACTAGACTAGATGGTCTTTTCTTAAACACCATCCCAGCACTTAGGTTCTGTGAATTTCAGTCACTGTAACCTCTGTATCCAATCCAAGCAGGGAGGTCTACCTCCAAAATACATATCAAATCTGCCCATCTGCCATCCCCAGCCACCTCCTAGTTCAAGCCACCTCTTGTCTGGACAACTACAATAACCTCATGTCTGGGCTCCCTACTTCCAATCTTGTCCTTCTCTTATCCAATGTCCACAGAGAAGCCAGCACAATCTTCTAAAGACCAGTCAGATCGTGTCAGTCCCCTGCTTAAGATTCTCCATTGGCTTCCCGCATCACTAAGAAAATTCAAACACCTTGCGGTCCGACATAACCCCACTCTTGTCTGCATCTCCCAACTCATCTCGTGCTGCTTTCCCCCTTGCTCGTGATGCTCCAGTTGCATAGACCTTTCGGTTCCATAGATATGTTCTGCTCTTCCCAGCCTCAGGGTCTTTGGATTTGCTATCCGCTGCCTGGGATGTTCTTCCCACAGTTCCTCAGATGGCTGATTCCTCATCCATCAAGTCTCAACTGAAATGTCATCTCCTCAGAGAAGGCTACCGTGTTCCCTTATTAAAGCCCGTGTCACTTTTCTGGCACGGCACTATCTTTCTTTCACAGCACATATCACCATCTGTGGTCATTTACTTGTCCATGGTGTGCCTCTCACCCCCACCGCAGCCAGACTGTAAGCCCCATGGTCTTTTCACCACTGTTTGCCCAGTGCTGAGTCTGGTACTGTAGTACAGCAAGTGACACAAAATGGGTGGTTCAAGAAATACTGAATATCTGTTAAATGAGTTCATAGCAATGAAGGGATTAGCTCCCAGAGTCACAGACTAAATATTGGCTTGAGGGAAAGAAGAGCTGTGCCTGGAAGCCTTTTCCAGGCAAACAGTTTGCTCCCTGAAGCTTAGGACGCTATTCTCTTTCTCTGTTCTCTTTTTCTCCCCAGCCACCAATGATTCCATTAAAGACAACTTCTGCTCTGAAAGATTTTTTTGAGATTTCCCTCTGTGAAGATACTAAGATGTAGGTCCATGGTCCTCTATCCTATCTGTACACTAGAATCACCTAGTGAATTGTTAAACAATGCTGATGCCAAGGGCCCCACCAACTGAACCAAACACTCGCGGGGGTTGGGAGGTAGTATTGCTTAAAAGTGCTTCCAGGTGTATCCTGAGCCACTGGTGTGGCCCAAGAGGGTGAGCAGAGTGGGCTAGGAATTCATCAAAGCAGGTTTCCTGGATGCAGTGCTCAGGGGCTCAGGTCCTCAGAGAAAGCATCGAGCACACCGTCTGCAGGGCTCAGGTGTGGGCACAGGATGGGGGATATTTTCCATGGATTTAGGGAACTCCAAACTTTTAAGTCACAGTGTACCCACCTGAGTATGTGCTTGGAATGGGATGGTGGAAACAGAATTGCTCCACCCAAGAGCAACTTAATGTTTTCCTAGCTAACTTGGGGTGGGGTGGAGATGGATAAACTGAGCAGCGACGAAGCAGAGGAGGGTGCAGAAAAGGACAGACAATGGGCAATTGTACCTAATGACCGGAACACCTGACCAGTCAACCTCATGACATTCAACCCTCCCCAGCGTTACCCTCACCCACTCCCTACCTGTTGGCCCGTTTTTGTTTAATCCTGAAATCCCACCTCTTGCCGATTAGTCTTCTCAGCTAGATTAGCTGTAGCAGAGTGAAAAGTGATAATGGACTAGGAATTAGAGGACCTCAGTCCAAGCTTAGCCACTTCCTAGCTTCTGTGACCTTGGGCAAGTGGTCTCACATCTCTGGGCCTCAGCTGCCTCATCTACAAAATGGGGATAACAGAATCCATCCAACAGGGCTGCTATGGAAATTTAAAAATTACTATACGAAAAATGCTTAGAATTGTCAGTGATGCATAAGTAATCAACACCTGACAGCTATCATTAGTATTATGATTTTGTCAAAGGTTGAAGCTTTAAGGGTTATTTTCTCCTTTCATACCTAACCACTTACACTTGCCTCAGCCCTCCCTCATAAATTTTTTTTGGGGGGGGGGGGTTTCGGCCGTGCAGTGTAGCATGAGGGATCTTAGTTCCCAGACAAGAGATCAAACCAGCGCCCCCTTCAGTGGAAGCACGGAGTCTTAACCACTGGACCACCAGGGAAGTCCCATGTATTTTCTCTTCCATTTCTCTGATGGGTCCTTTCAATCGCTTTTGCTGGCTACTAAGCATTGGTGTTTCCCAAGCTTCTCTTCATGCCCCTCTTTTTTTTTTACCCTTAATGTGGTCCCTCCAGGAAAATCTAATCAGCTTACTTCTTCCATGACTTCAAGAGTAGGCTGATGATTCTAATCTAAAATACTGTGTTTCTAGCTTCCTATGCCCCCTGCCTCCTGTCCCTCTTCCTTGGACTTCCTGTCACAGTTACTTTACTCTCAACATGTCCCAAATGAGCACCAGATATCCAGACTGCCATCCTAGACTCCTCTCTCTCCCTGACCCATCAGTTCCAATTAGTCACAATGTCATTCAGCTCCAGCTCATCATAACTCCATGCCCTCCTCTTCTCCACCACCCCTGCCCTGCACTAATTCAGGCCCTTACTACCTCCTGCTTGAAGTAGTGCAACAGCAGCCCAACTGGTCTTCTCCATTTATCCCCATGGATGCCACAATGAACTTTCTAAAACAAAAGAACTGATCGTGTCATCTCCTGCCTTAAAATCCTTCAATGATCCCCATTCCCTGGAAGAGAAAGCTCGGTCTTCTCAGTATGGTCAACAAGATCCTCCACAACATGGACCCTGCCTCTGTCTTCAGCCTCAACTCCCACCATCCTCCCTCCCATGCGCTACCCTCCTGAAGCACAGAGCGACCTCTGGCCTTCTTATTTATCACATGCTATTCCACGTTGCCACACTACTGAATATGCTGTTCCCTTGGCCTGAATATCCTCTCCCCTACCTTGCTGTACTCATCCGTCAAGAGTGGACTCGTGTTCCACTCCTCTGTGAAGGCGGTCCTCACTCCTGTCTGATCACTCTAACCTCAGACCTTCTGTGTGTTGGTACAAACGTCAATAACTCTCACACACACTGAAATTACAGGACTACATGCTTATGCCCCATACAAGACAAGGCCCATGTCTTTCTCATCCATTTACGTGCAGATTCTAGAACAATGACTAGCATACAGGAAGCACCAATAAAGGTTACTGAATAAAAAAATGAATGTACACTTTCTAGTCTAACTTTGCATCTGTTTCCTGTTTGTAGTCAGCTGATAAAACTGTACAGCATTTCACAGTTTACAATACACTTTAACTTGTATCATTAAATTCGTGTTTTCAACAAGTACTTACTAGATACCAATTCAGATGGAGACCACCGGAGTGACACCGTCAGTAATGGAAGGGGGTGGGGCTACTCTGGAAAGGATGATCAAGGAAGGTCTTCAAGCTAAAGTCTAAAAGGATCTAAAGGATGGAAGGTATGAGTAGAGAGAGAGTGAACAGGCTTGAAACAAAAGCAAGAAGGCCAGTGTGGCTGGACCAGAGTATGATAAACCGATTTATTTGACTGAAGCTTCTTAACCCATAAGATAAGGCAGAACAGATAATCTCCAAATTCAAACATTAAGTGATTTTCCCAATTGATGAAGGAAGCTAGTAAAATCCAGACTCATCCCTACAAGCCAGGTTTTTCCCAAATCATTCGTGGTCTACGACATCTGTAGGTATAAACCCGTACTGTCCAATACAGCACCCATTAGCCATGTGAGCTCCTGAAATGTGGATAGTCTGAACTGATGTGTGTAAATGTAAAGTACACAGATTTCAAAGACCTATCATGAAAAAAAAGGTAAAATATCTCATTGATAATTTTTTATATCAATCAATGTTGAATGAATGTTCATTGCAGCACTATTTACAACAGCCAGAGCATGGAAGCAACCTAAATGTCCATCAACAGAGGAATGGATAAAGAAGATGTGGTACATATGTACAATGGACTATTACTCAGCCATAAAAAGGAACGAAATTGTGCCATTTGCAGAGGCATGGATGGACCTAGAGACTGACCTACAGAGTGAAGTAAGTCAGAAAGAAAAAAATAAATATCGTATATTATTGCATATATGTGGAATCTAGAAAAATAGTATAGATGAACTTATTTTCAAAGCAGAAACAGAGGCACAAACGTAGAGAACAAACGTATGGATACCAAGGGGGGAAGGGGGGGTGGGATGAACTGGGAGATTAGAACTGACATATATACACTACTATGTATAAAATAGATAACTAATGAGAACCTACTGCATAGCACAGGGGACTCTACTCGGTGCTCTGTGGTGACCTAAATGGGAAAGAAATCCAAAAAAGAGGGGACAGATATATCCGTATAGCTGATTCACTTTGCTGTACAGCAGAACTTAACACAACATTGTAAAGCAACTATACTCCAAAATGTATATATATGTGAAATCACACTATCTGTGCCCATCCAAGTCAGAGAACAGCTGTAAGAAGAACTTGAGTTCTCCATTTCCTGATTATATTTTGTTTCATGTTCACAATAAAGAGGAAACAGAATGAGCTTTAAGAAAAAAAAAATCTATGTTGAATGATATTTTTGATAATTGGGTTAAATAAATTATTAAAATTAACATCACCTGTTTCTTTTTACCACTAGAAAAAATTTTAATAACACATGTGGCTCGTATTTTTGTTTCCATTGGACAGCACTGGTGTATAACCTCTCAGGATAACCATCTTAAACTAGGAGCTCCCGGAGGCCAGTCCCTTTAAAATTCTGCAGTGATGACTGAGCTTTGCACCGGCCCTCCCAATCCCAGTTTTAACTCCAGCTCTGAGATCCGTGAGTCGCTTAACTTTTCTGAGCCTGGTAGGGGTAGGATGGGGGTTCATGCTTCCAACGTGAACAGTAAACGTTCCCAGGCAATACCGGCAGCCCCGTAAGGGCCGGCTCACCCGGTAGCTCGCGAAGGCCTCGTCGACGGGGGCCATGGTGTGGGCCTGGTGCTCCTGGGACTCCCTGCACACCAAGCACACGAGCCGCTGATCGTCCTCGCAGAAGAGCCGCAGCGGCTCCCAATGGCGGCCGCACAGGCCGTGGGGCGCGGGGCCCAGGCGGCGGCGCCGCATCCTCTCCGTCAGCCGGGCCAGGGCCCAGTTGGGCCGCATCGCAGCGGGCGCCGACGGCTGCCGGCACTCGGGGCAGGGGACCGGGCTGCCGCTCGGCGCCCAGCTGCGGCGCAGGCAGCCGCGGCAGAAGTTGTGGCCGCACTCGATGGACACCGGGTCCTCGAAATAGTCCAGGCAGATGGAGCAGGTGAGCTCCTCCTGGAAGTCCTCGGCCTCCATGCTGCTCCTCGGCCCCAGAGCCGGAGTCGTGGCTGGATGAGAGGTCTGCAGGCTGCGGGAGGTGGCCTTCGGACCCGCGGCCGCCGCCTCCGGAGGGAGGGAAAAGTGCAGCCTCTTCCGGGGTTCGCCACCCAGCGGGGCCGCGCGACAGCCGGGCGGCGGCCCTTTCCCACGCGTGCTGAGGGCGCCGACCGCGCGAACCTCCGGGTTTCCTCGCGAGGACGGCGCGCTAGGCGTGACGGGACTGCGAGCTGCAACTGGACGAACAGTAGAGATGCGGAAGTCCTCCGAGAAGCCTAGAGAGGCCTCGAGGAGCCCGTAGTTTCGGGGACGCGACGGAGTGTGAGGACAGCGCAGCTGCAGCAGCCGCTGGTGGAGCAAAACTGGGAGGCGCTAATTAACTTGGCCTGGCCTTCAGGTTTGTGGGGTGAGGTCAATGGTCGCCGTCCGCTCCGGAAGATTTAGGGTCTGGAGTCCTAGGCGAGCTGCCGCCCAGAAGGGCGTTCCAGGCGGGCAGCAGCCTAGCGGCAGAAGGGCCAGAAGGACGAGGGGCATCTGTGCAGCCGGGCCTGGAGTGGGGTTAAGGAGGCGCCGTGCCCCGTAGGCTAGCTCTTCTTGAAGTCTCTCCTTTTTCTTTCAGCCTCATTCTCCAGGAGAGGAAGCCGTTCTTGTCCTCCAACCCCAAGGTCTAGTTGAGTTTCAAGAAAGGCAGGATTTCTGGCTCCCCACACGAAGCCCATCAACTCGAAGCCTACAAACTCTCCTGGAGTTCGAGGATTCAGGCGAACTGGAGAGCCAGTTTTCTAAGAGGCGAGTAGGGAAGGGAGGGTTTAGCCCCACGACCTAGTGGGGAGCTGTCTGTTTACTCTACACTCTGATTTCCCTCTCTTTCTTCCCCAGCACAAGAGACACACCAGGTAAAGGAAGCCCATTCTTAGGGCAGGGGCCTCACTCACCCAGTGCAGATAGAGGGTCTAATAATTAAGTTAGGAGAAAGAATCTAGGGTTAGATGGTCTTCCCCAGGTTTGAGATTTCCCACCAGTATTTTAGGTGGTTCAATGCGGAGGAGGTCTGTGGGCTAAAGGATGCTCTAAGCCAGCTCTGGGTGGTCTGCTATGAGCGGCTGTCATCCTATATGCTGGGAAGGAGCAGATCCTGTAGCTGCTGGTGCTGGAGCAGTTCCTGACCATCCTACCTGAGAAGGTCAACACCAGGGTGTGAGAGCAGTACCTGGCGAGTGGAGCTGAAGCTGTAGCTGTTCTGAGGACATTGTGAAAAACCTGATAGGACCGGGAGAGCGGTGGGAAGGAAATCAGGTGTTTTAAGTTAAGATTCAGAAGCACAGATGCATTGCCTTTTGGTACCCAACTTGAAGACGGCAACCGTCTTGCTAACCCAAGGCACATCCATTGAGGTTTTCAACAAGCAGTGTGCTTGCCTGTTTCAGGGAATTATCTGTTTCTCTTCAATGGATTTTTGATCTTGTGTTTCTGAGGTACTTGGTTTTTTATTCTTCCCTCTATTCCTTTTCTTATGAAAGAAATTTTTCTTCCTGTGTCCCAAAATCAGATACCACCTTTCCTGTAATATGCTCCGTAAGTGGTCACTGAATGTATGATTAAATGATTTGGAAAGGGGGTTCCTGCGATCACTATTTTGGGGTTTTGGTGAAAGTTCCACAGAATGTCTTTAAATGTTTACAACAGATAGCTGCGTTTTCCTTACAAATTGAAATATTATCTTGAGAAGGAATCTGAGGGCATTCCCTGGCAGTCCAGTGGTTAAGACTCCATGCTACCACTGCAGGGGACCCGGGTTCGATCCCTGGTCCCTGGTTGGGGGAACTAAGATCCCACGTCCTGCAAAACACACGGCACGGCCAAAAGAGAAAAAAAAAGAGAGAGAGAGAAGGAATCTGAGTCTTAAATATGGACCAAGCAGAATGAGGTGCTCTTATCAGTTACTGATGTTTGCCATGAGTATCGGTGGTGTGAGTGTCTATGTATCTGTATGTCTGCCTTTGTATTGAACTATATCTTCTTAATGTCTTTGTGTCTTCAATCCTGCCATACTCCTGAAATGAACATCCGTCTTTACTGAAAATATTGAGGCTCCCTAATTTACAGTTTTATTCATATGGAATTCATATGGAATTTCAGGGGATCTCAATTGGCCGAACAATCTTGAAAAAGAAGAACAAACTAGGAGTACTCACACTTCCTAATTTCAAACGTTATTACAAAGCTGCAGTAATCAAAACATGGTACTGCTATAAGGACAGACATGTAGATCAATGGAATCGAATTGAGAGTACAAAAACAATGCCATACATCTACAAGCAATTGATTTTCAACAGTGGTGCCAAAACCATTATATGCAGGGAAAATAGGCTTTTCAACAAATGGTGCTGGGACAACTGGATATCTCCATGCAAAAGAATGAAGTTGGACCCTTATCTCATACCATATACAAAAATTAATTCAAAACCAAAGACCTAAATGTAAAGCTAAAACTATAAAATTTTTAGAAGGAAACATAGGTCTAATCTTCACAGTCATGGATTAGGCAATGGTTTCTTAACTATAACACCAAAATCATAAGCAACAAAAGAAAAAATTGATAAACTGGATTTCATCAAAATTAAAACCTTTTGTGCATCAAAGGACACTCAATAAAGTGAAAGACCACCCACTGAATGGGAGAAAATATTTGGAATATCAGATCCTTAAATCTGATAAGGATCTAGTATCCAGAATATATGAAGAACTCAACAATAAAAATACAAACAACCCAATTTTAAAATGGACAAAGATTTGAGTAGACATTTCCCCAAAGAAGCTATACAAATGGCCAATAAGCACATGAAAAGATGCTCAACATCATCAGTCATTAGGGAAATGCAAATCAGAACCACAGTGAAATATCACTTCACCCACTAGGATGGCTAGAATTTAAAACTCAAACAGAGAAAAATAAAAACAAAATACCAAGTGTTGGCAAGGATGCAGATTAAATTGGAATCCATTTGTACATTGCTGCTGGGAATGTGAAATAGTAAATAGTAAAGCTGCTGTGGGAAAAAGTTTGGCAGTTCCTCGAAAATTTAAACAAAGTGTTACCATATGCGCCAGCAATTTCACTCCTAGGTATTTACCCAAGAGAACTGAAAACATAAACAAAAACTAATACATGAATGTTCGTAGCACCATGATTCATAATAGCCCCAAAGTGGAAACAATCCAAATGTCCAGCTGAAAAATGAGTAAATAAAATGTGGTATAACCATACAATGAAATAATAATCATAAAAGGAATGAGGTACTGATACATGCTACAACATGGATGAACCTTGATAACAGGATGCTAAATGAAAGAAGCCCGTCACAAAAGACCACATACTGTATGATTCCATTTGTATGAAAAGCCCAGCCTAGGAAAATCTGTAGAGACAGAAGGTAGATTAGTGGTTGCTTATGTTTGGGGGCATGGGGATTTGCGAATAACAGCTAAGTACTATAGGGTTTCTTTTTGAATTGCTGAAAATTTTCTAAAATAGTGTTAATGGATACACAACTCTGACTATACTAAAAGCCATTGAGGGCTTCCCTGGTGGCGCAGTGGTTAAGAATCTGCCTGCCAGTGCAGGGGACATGAGTTCGAGCCCTGGCCCAGGAAGATCCCACATGCCATGGAGCAACTAAGCCCGCGTGCCACAACTACTGAAGCCCGCGCGCCTAGAGCCTGTGCTCCACAACAAGAGACACTGCAATGAGAAGTCTGCACACAACGAAGAGTACCCCCTGCTTGCCACAACTAGAGAAAGCCTGCGCGCAGCAACAAAGACCCAGCGCAGCCATAAATAAATAAATTTATTAAAAGCCATTGAATTATATACTTTTACTGGGTGAATTATAGGGTGTGTGAACCATATGTCAATAAAGCTATTTTAGGGACTTCCCTGGTGGCGCAGTGGTTAAGAATCCGCCTGCCAATGCAGGGGACACGGGTTCGAGCCCTGGTCCGGGAAGATCTCACATGCCACGGAGCAACTAAGCCCGTGCGCCACAACTACTGAGCCTGTGCTCTAGAGCCTGTGCACCACAACTACTGAAGCCCGCGTGCCTAGAGCCCGTGCTCCACAACAAGAGAAGCCACCGCAATGAGAAGCCCACGCACCACAGCAAAGAGTAGGCCCCACTCGCCGCAACTAAAGAAAGCCCGCGCACAGCAACGAAGACCCAACGCAGCTATAAATAAATAAATTTATTTAAAATAAATCAATTAATTAAAAAATAAAGCTATTTTAAAAGGGACACCATCAAGGAGGAATTCAGAATGATGACATTTGCTTTTTTTCTGTCCTTGGTCACTTGTCTGGGCTCTGGCTATGCTAGATACAGGATTCTTTATGAAACACTGTGTAGCAGAAAGAAAACTGTTACTTTGCTAGTTGTTGGCAAAGTGTCTTTGGGGAATCAAGTATCTTTCCTTAGGAATGAGCCTTCCTAACTTACTTGGGGATCATTTGAGATTCAGAGGAGACAACCAAACCTGGAAACTGCTCTTTGTTGAGAATTTGAGGGCAAGGAAGAACTGAGAAGGGAAGTGTTTCTGCAAAAAAGGTGGGAGGCTGAGATGCTTTTGGACAGAAATGCCTGAGAGACTCAAGAAAAGAGAAGCCTGCTATTCAGCATTAGATCATCTGCTGAATCACACTGTGATATAAATGTCCCTTACTGTTAGCCCTGAATCAGCAATAAAACTCTGCTGTCTTTTCTGTGTGATATTGAGGAGTATGAGTTTAAAAAGTAGCGACTTGGCCCCTCCCCCCCCATGCAACAATGGAGCAGCTGCAAAGTACAAAGCAGAGAATGAGGATGGAGCAGAAATCAGAGCTGTCATTGGTCCAGGGTATATAAGCCTCTGAATTCACAGGAATCTTCCAGAAGAGTGTGGCTGAGTGTTTGAATACATTGAATCTATATATTAAAGGACACTGGGTTCCATATGCTTGGCAAGCCAGAGTTTCTGAATATGACATATGTTGCAGGGCTGGGTGCCTTTATAGGTTACAAGATTTTAAAGGGGGGGGGGGAGCAGAGAATGTGGACAGCAGGAAAGAGGAGACTCATCGAGACAGGAAAGAGGATTGTCCTCAGCAACAGTGGTCAATATTTATTGCGCAGGACAGAGAGGCACGGTTTTATGGAGGTTTCTGCTGGCTGACTCTGGAACCAAGCCCATGAAAATTGTGATCCTGACACCAGGGAATTCTGGTGAGAAGGCACAAGCAGGAGATCTCCAAGGAAAAGCTTCAGACACCGTGGCCCCCCAAGGCTCTTGGATATGCTCCAACAGCCTTTAATTTGCCATGGAGATAAACACCCCACTCACTGGATGTTCCGACGAAGATCCAGTCATAGGGTTTCCTTCAGAGGTGAGCCAGGTGTCTTCATAACTCTGCAAAGTAGAGGATCAAGCAGAAGCTTAGACTTTTCCTAAGTGGGAAGAGACCTAAATGGAAGGGCAGGAGGTGCAATCAACTGAGCACTTGGGTCCTGGTTCATTGGAAGGAACCATCCAGTTGATGGGGATGCAGTTGGGCGATGGGGTGGGATGAGTGGTTCGGACACATCTGCGTAGAACCTGGTTTTCTGCTTCGTAACGTGTGGGAGTTGTGCTTCCCAGAGGGTGAGGGACCTGCCATGGGGGATCCTCAGGACCCATACATCAGGGACAGGTAGAAAGAGGAACATCAGTGCCCCTCTCACCTGCTTCTCCAAACCGTTCTCTTGTTTCCACCACTGGGAAGTTATCAGTCGGTTCCTTGTGTCTTTGGGCACTCTCTGAAGTTGGGAAGTAGTTAGAAGAGGGAGATTTGTGCTTCCAGATCTTCCACCATCTCCCCAGGCCCAGGAGCACAAGCTCCAAAAGCGTGAACAAGAGACAGAGCCCAGTGACCCCAAACATGGTCTTCAGGAAGATGGTCTTCTCAGAGGGGCGAGACAGATTACAGCTTATACTACCAAGGCAAGGCTCTCGACGACACGCAAAGGAGCTGGGCATCTTGAACCCGTACAGATGGTACTGCCCCCCCAAGGCTGCCCCTTCAAGGGCCAGTCGCACCCCCAGCTGTGCCACATAGGCCCAGAGCACCCTGGGGCTTCCAGCCCCCGAGGCATCTCTGCTTTTCTCCCCTTGGCGGATCAGGGTCTCCTCTTCCTTCTTCACCTTTTCAGATTCCTCCCAGTGCCAGATCACATGATACAGAGTGAAACCCATGTAGAGGGCACTGGGTACAGCCACCAGGGTGACCTGGAAGGCCCAGAAGCGCAGCGGGGAGAGAGGGTGGAAGGCATCGTAGCAGGCAGCCTTGCAGCCCAGCTGCTGCGTGTGACACACGAACTCGCTCTGCTCGTCGCCGTAGACCCCCGTCCCGCTGGCGGCCAGCAGCACAAGGCGGAACCCCAGGAGCACGGGGAGCAGGAGGCGCCCCACGGGGGTGGAGTGCCGGCTCTCCTCCACCGCCAGCCGCCTCAGGAACCGGCCGCACATCCTGTTAGGGAGCAGAGGACAGTGGTGAGTGTGGGTGTGCTGCCCACTGCCCTGTGGGAGAAGTGCCAGGCCAGCTCTTCACTCCCAGTCCGACGATGACTAAGGCAGGCTTCCTTGCTCCTCTCCTAGGGCCTGGCTGATCAAATACCGTGACCCGAGAGCACCTCTGTATAGTTAACAGAATCATCTATGTAAAATATTAATAGTGAGTGTGGGTGTGGCTTTCTCTTCTGTCCCCCCTCCTGTACTGCTGGAGGGGAGAGGAACTCTCGGCCTGCGGGGAGACCAGGGTCTGTCTTTGTCTCTCTCTGTCCCTCCCTCCCGCTCCTGCTTCTCAAAGGCTAAATAATCAGAGACCCGAGTCCTCTGAAAACCATTGCTTCCCTAGGTGATGGCTGCTAGGTCTGGTGCTACTGTCAGTGTCACCTGAATGAAATCAGTGCTGCCCCTGGGAGGGGTGGGCATTGCCTTGCCCATCTGCTTTTCTCTGGCTTCAGGCCCCCAGGTGCTCGCAGGTGTGTCAGTCTGGCCCCCATTACAGTGGTGAGACTGAGGTGAGGTTAGGTTAAGGGGCTCGATGGGGATCCAGTGAACAGAGTGAATGTCAAGGCTTGCTCTAGTCTGATGTTCTTTAGACCTCACCAGCTTAGGAAAGGAGAATACTTTGAAGAAAACCCAGCAGAATCTACTGGTTAAACAATGGTGTTTGGGCCAAAGCCAGAGGTGACGGGATAAAAATTCAAACTTCAACTCTGCTTTGTCATTGCTCCTTGGGTTTATATCTCCCTCGTGGTGAGAGGTGACCATGGTCGAGGACAGGCTTCAGAAATTCTTCTGTTCTCTGGACAAAATGGCATCATGCTACAAGTCCAGTTTGCCATCTTCTTCTCTGTCCTCCTCAGCAGCCCTCCTCAACGCCAAGCTGCTCTTCCTAACCCTCCCCCTTCAGCCCAAACTCTTACATACCTGGTTCCCCTCACTCTCAGAAGACCATGCAAAGCTCTGATTCCAGAGAAAATAGACTCATTAGTGTGAAACCCTGAAGCTCCTTCTTCTCGTACCTTCACAGTCACGTCCTGCTGTAGCATCTTAGACAAAGAAGTGTCTTTCCACTTGTCCAAGGCTGCCCTCCCTTTCAAGTCTGTGTCCCTGGGTCACTCCTTCGAGCTTCTTCAAGAATTTGACCCCCTAATTATCTTTCCTGTAATTCAGACCATCCTTGTTTCTGCTCTGACCTTGAACTTGCTTAGGTTTCTTCCTGTTAAGTCTAATAATAATAACCTGAATTTCTAAGTTAACATAGCAGCAAGTGAGACATGCCTAATTTTTCTCACGTCGGCTTCCCAATTATAATACCCAGAGAGATACACAAAACAATCTTAAATGAGTATTAGTGTTATAAGCTACAGATAAGAATGGACCACATGCCAAAACTTAGGCAGAACGGTCACTTTTGTGCAATCAAAAGAGACGGATTGAGATGCTTCCAAGGGACAGTTCTAAGGGCCTCAGTTGACCAGAGGATTATGTCACCATCCACCAACTGTGAGGAACCATATTTGAGCCGCTAAGAATCAAGAGTCCGAACCTCTGCCTGCCCCTCAGTCCCTGTCTTTTTTCTTCCTTCATAGAGTGTGAAAACTTAGAAGTATATCAGGCTGCTGAAAATTCTTTTCTATAAAATTGGGTTAAAATTTTTAGAAGAAATTTATTTCCAGTCTCTAGAAAGATGCAAAATTGGTCCCATGATTAAAGATGGCGTATTGAAGATAAAGATTTATCCCTTCTCATCCCTAAGACTCCTCAAAAATGAGAGTAAATGGATCTTTACATGTGTACACCCACTATAAATAGAGTAGGAGAAAGATCACCAGCTTGATCTTTGAAGGCAATAAGACAGATTCTGGGGGAAATTAGATCAGGGTGCTAGAAAGCACATTGGATAATTCTTCCAGAATTCAAAGGAAGAAGATGAATAATTGAAAATAATAAAAGGTAAATAGATAAGGAACAAAATCTGTTTCTAATTTGGAAATCAAGACAACAGTAAAAGTCACTAGCTTATGTATTGGTGGGAAAGCGCTTAGTGAAGTGTCTGGGAAAGCAGTGGTTTCTCCATAAATGTTTCAGTTTTGTTTGGTGAAAACTGAGCTCCACAGCAAGTTTCAAGGCTGGTCCTGGGTTTCTCAACCTTGGCACTGTAGATGCTTGGGGACTGATAATTTTTGTTTAGGGGTAGCAGCGGTGCTGTCCCATGCTTTGTAAGATGTTTAGCAGCATTCCTGGCCTCTATCCACTAGATGCCAGTAGCACACTTCTCCCCTCCCACCCACAACTGTCTCCAGATATTGCTAAGTGTCCCCTGGGGTCAAAATCACCCCTGGTTGAGAACCACTGCTTTAGGGTAGCACTGGTCCATCACCTCTCCACTCTTGGCTTCAGTTGCCAGCTCTGTAAAGCAAGATGTCTGCACCAGACCATCTCGGAGGGCTTTTGTAGGGCATGATAATCAGCCCATTTCCAGGCTGGTTGTACGTCCTCCTGTGAGGATGCCTGCAGCCTCTCCCACCTCATAAGTTCAAAGGGTCCCAGCACTTGGGATTGGGGGAGAGCCCTGGGCTCTGGGGGTTTCTGCCCTGGCCCTCCTGGCGAGTCACCAGACTAAATGCTAACTTGGTAAATTCTCAAGTCAAGCTCTCCACTTCATCTCATTTCCAAGTGCAGGCCCAGCACTGTCTACACATGTTGCCAGCACATCCCCAGCAGACCTGGAATTTAACACAGAGCAGCCCTGGCATATTCCAAGTGTCGGGAGTTTGAGTAGCTTCTTGAAGCCCTCTCTCTGGTTCTTCTTTCCCGTGCCCACCCAGACCTGTAGCCAGACACCCAGATGTCCTCTGAGAGGCTCTCAGAACCGAGCTGAGGTCTCCAGGGCTCACCACAGAGCTTCGGGGGTTTGGAAGGGAGAGAACAGAAAAAGCAGGACAAGAGGGCTTGCTTGAGATCCCTTGGTTTGGAGCACCCTTCCTGCCCTTTGCCCCGCGGCTGTTATAACCGAAACAATGCTTATTCCACACACATTCCAGGGCCTCCTGGAGGGTGCAGACAATAAATATCCTCCTCCATCTCCCCGAGTCTGCAGACCAAAGGGAGTTTCCTATAAACCGAAGCTCAAACACAGCTGTCCGTCCTCCCTCCTCCCCTGCTTTCCTGGGACCCTGTGGTCTCCCCATCTGTTCCAGCCGTCCCCAGCCCACCCCTCTCGTTCTCTGAGACCCGCGTCCTCCTCCCACAACCACGTCTGCAGCTTTGCCCACAGGGGGCCAGAGACCCCAGGCCAAACTTCAAGACCTAGGTAGCTGAGGGCTCAGTATTGTTGAGAAAGCTCAAGGGACCACTCTGTTTCTCCAAGGGGAGAAATAGTTTGCAAATCAATTTATTCGGGAGGGGGCTGGCGGGATCTGAGCCCTGTCAAGATTTTAGAAGCAATTCCTATGAGCTCAAGAGTTGGGAGAAGGAGGAAAACGCAGAGTTTGAGGGGATTTTCAAATACGTAAACAGATTTTTTTAAGTTCCATAGCAATTTTGTTAAGAATTTTTCTAAGCATCTCTTGTTCTTTGGGAGAAAAATTTCAGGATACTATGGGCGGCAGAATCCACCTCAGAGAGTTAAGGCATGAAGGAAGGATGTCCGCTGAGGCCAGCACTAGAGCAGCTCCCTGCTTCCAGCTCACCCCACCTGGCCTAGAAAACATTCTAGATCTTTTACTAAAGTGCGGTCCACGGTGCAGCAACCCTGTCATCACCAGGGGTGCAGAACTTCAGGCCACACATCCCAGGCTTAGCAAGTCAAGTCTGAATTTTAATAATAATCCCCAGGCCGTGGGCGTGTGCATTAGAGTTGCAGATGCACAGCCCAGAGCCCCAGGTGGTCCCCACCACCACTGCCCCAGGCCCTGTGCCAGCCCAGCTTTGCTCTGCCTGGGCACTCACCTGGCAGCTTCGAGCAGAAACACCAACAGCCGGGGAGACAGGCAGAGGTAAGATCCCTCAGGCTGGAGCCCGCAGGGTCCCAGCTCTCCCCCAGGCCCTGCCTCCACGCCTCCACCCACTCCTTCCCCCGCCCCTTGTCTTTCCTGGCAGCCTTAGCGCAGGGTCAAAGAATCGCAGCCAGAGGGGCAGGCAGCCCAGCTGCTAAAGAATGGGCTCTGGAGAATAACCCTCTGTTGTCGAGCGTGAGGGCTCTGTCTTCTAAGTGAACTGAAGTGGGGATTTTCAGATCATCTGAAGGGGCAAAGGCTTCGGCATGTTTTCAATATAGCGGCCTGCAGGCAACAACAGATAGAATTCCATACATTTATCCCTGGACATCCTCTCTTCTTGGCTGGGAGAAACGGGCTCTCTGCAACTCAGGGAGCCCAGCCCCTCTCCACCAGGCCCAGGGAGAATTGCAACACCTGAGTTCCAGATACTGCCCCTGTGGAGATCTGAAACATCATTCCACTATTTTCTAGCATTTAACATTGTTATAGAGAAGTTCAAGTCCAGCTCAACAGTCTTCATCTTTTAAGTGATCTGATCTTTTTGACAGTTTGCCAAATGGATGATTTTTTACCTTTGAAGCCTGTTCACTCCTCCAGGGGATACTATTCAGCTAGACATAGAAACCTCTCACTGGCTCTTTCCTGTTCACATGTGGTACACAGGAAATATGGATGCATCCTTAGGGCCAAGAAACTCTGGGCATACAGGCCATTTCCAACGCAGCCGCATCTCCTTCCGTTCATCTGCTGGATATCCTATCTCCTGCCTTTTTGATTTAGCAGTCGGGAGTCAACACACTGGAGCCCCTCTCACCGGGCATGAGATACAGGAGGCAGCACCCTCACGCCTTTCCCTTGGGGAGAACTAACAGCACATCTCTTTCCAAGGCAGCTTCTCTCCAGAGTTAATCCTCTCTCCCTCTAATTTCCAACAACTCTGCCATTTTATACAACTTAGACGTGGGTGTAGAGTTAGAGTGACATAACTTATTTATTTGGTTTTCCTTTGAAATATTGCATTTTAGACTAACAAATCACTTTAGAATGTCGTATGTGTTGTATTTTCTAAAATGTTGCATCTTGAAATCCCAGTCCAAATTTCCAATATCTTGTTACACCAACATTTATTTAGTTGCTTAATAAATGATGGATATTCTAAGTGCTAAATGGTTACTAATTCACACTTCATAACAACTTTATGAAGTAAATACTGTTACTGCCCTCTTACAGAGGAGAGAAATGAAGAAGAGAGAAGTTAAGTAACTTGTAAAAGGTTGACCAGCTAGTGAGTAGAGGAGATGGGATCTGAAAAAGCAATCTGGCTGCAGATAGCAAACCCCTAAACGCTACTATACTTCTAGCCTCACCATATTTCAAATTACCAGCCTTTAAACACCTTTTGATGGTAAATCCACTATAATTTCATACCCTCAAGAAAATAAAAATCCTCTGCTGGCATTTTCTCCATCTTAATGACTAGCTATGCCACCAACCCTGGATTCCAAGCAAAAACTTAGGTGTCATCACTGACAACTTCTCCTTCGTTGAGCACATCTTATCATTCTACTAGTTGTACACATTTCTGTCCCATGAATTAAGAAGGTGCCTTAGTTCAAGACTGAGTTACTGGGACTTCCCTGGTGGCACAGTGGTTAAGAATCCGCCTGCCAATGCAGGGGACATGGGTTCGAGCCCTGGTCTGGGAAGATCCCACATGCCGAGGAGCAACTAAGCCCGTGCGCCACAACTACTGAGCCTGCTCTCTAGAGCCTGTGCTCCACAACAGGAGAAGCCACCGCAATAAGAAGCCCGCACACTGCAATGAAGAGTAGCCCCTGCTCGCAGCAATGAAGACCCAATGCAGCCAAAAAGAAAGAAAGAAAGAAATTTACAAAAAAAAAAAAAGACTGAATTACCGAAATGTCACCCTAGTGTCGCTGTTTCTAGACTTGTCCACCTCTAATGCATTCCTTGCATTGCAGACAATATTTAATTCAATTCTTATTTAGATTTACCAACATGTTTACCAGTTTCTTTGCTCAGTGTTGCTTCTTTAATTTTATGCCTTCCTCTGGATTAAATCTTTTTCTCCTTCTCTCTCTCTTTTTTTTTTTTTTCTTGGTGACCGTGGTCTTAACCATTTTTGTGTTCATTTTAGTAGTGTTAAATATATTCACATTGTTGTTGTTCAGTGGATTTCCAGAACTCTTTCATCTTGCAAAACTGAAACTTTGTACCCATTTCTACCTGCCCTCAGCCCCTGGCAACCATCATTCTATTTTCTGTTTCTATGAATTTGACTACTTTAAACCCCTCATATCAGTGGAATCATAGAACACTTTTGACTGGCTTATTTTACTTAGCGTGATCTCTTCAAGGTTCATTCATGTTGTAACATCTATCAGAACTTCATTCCTTTTTAAGGTTGGATGATATTCCATTGTGTGTATGTATGTGCCACATTTTGTTTATCCATTCATCCATTGATGGACAGTTGGGGTGTTTCCACCTCTTGGCTATTGTGAATAATGGGCTATGAACATAGGTGCACTAAATTTTCTTCTTGAGGTACAACCTTTAGTATTTCTTCTACTAGGGAACTGTCTAGGGGTAAACTCTCTTTTTTTCTTTCTTTTTTTTTTTATTGAGGTATAGTTGATGTACAATATTATACAACATAGTGATTCACAATTTTTAAAGGTTATATTCCATTTATAGTTACTATAAAATATTGACTATATTCCCTGTGTTGTAAGATATATTCTTGTAGATTATTTATTTTATATGTAGTAGTTTGTGCCTCTCAATCCCCTACCCCTCTCTTGCCCCTCTGCCCCTTCCCTCTCCCCACTGGTAACCACTAGTTTTTTCTCTATATCTGTGAATCTGTTTCTTTTTTGTTAGATTCACTAGTTTGTTGTATTTTTTAGATTTCTCATGTAAGTGATATCATACAGTATTTGTCTTTCTCTGTCTGACTTATTTCACTTAGAATAATACCCTCCAGCTCCATCCATGTTGTTACAGATGGCAAAATCTTATTCTTTTTTATGGCTGAGTAGTATTCCATAGTGTCTCTGTGTGTGTGTGTGTGTGTGTGTGTGTGTGTATCACATTTTCTTTGTCCATTCATCTGTTAATGGACACTTGGGTTGCTTCCATATCTTGGCTATTGTAGATAATACTGCTATGAACATTGGGGTGCATGTATCTTTTTGAATTAGTGTTTTTATTTATTTTTTTTTTTTTTAGTATATACCCAGGAGTAGAATTGATAGGTCATATGGTAGTTCTATTTTTAGTTTCTTGAGAAACCTCCATACTGTTTCCATAATGGCTGCACCAATTTACAGTCCCACCAACAGTGTAGGAGGGTTCCCTTTTCTCCACACCCTCTCCAGCATTTGTTATTTGTAGAGTTTTTAATGATGTGTTTGCCCCTTTTAAAAATCTCCTTCTCCCAACCCTCCAGGGTATCCATCTTCCTAAAATATATATTTATCATACCTTTATTTTTTTATACTTTTAACACATATCTACTTTGTTTAAAATCTGTTTTTTTTTTTTTTTTTTTTTTTTATTTATTTATTTATTTATTTATTTATTTATTTTTGGCTGTGTTGGGTCTTCGGTTCGTGCGAGGGCTTTCTCCAGTTGCGGCAAGCGGGGGCCACTCTTCATCGCGGTGCGGGGACCGCTCTTCATCGCGGTGCGCGGGCCTTTCTCTATCGCGGCCCCTCCCGTCGCGGGGCACAGGCTCCAGACGCGCAGGCTCAGCAATTGTGGCTCACGGGCCCAGCTGCTCCGTGGCATGTGGGATCTTCCCAGACCAGGGCTCGAACCCGTGTCCCCTGCATTAGCAGGCAGATTCTCAACCACTGCGCCACCAGGGAAGCCCTAAAATCTGTTTTTAATGTTGCCTGCCTGTTTTTACTTTTTATATATGTGGTGGAATTATACAGTTCTGTGATTTCCTTTTTGCCTCTGTATTATATATTTTTAGACTCATACATGTTAACATGAGTATGAATATAAGTAATGCTCATACATGCAGTTGAAGTCCATTAGTTTTCACTGCTGTGTAGTTCTTCATTGTTTAAATAAACCACAATGATTTATATGTTCTAATATTGATGATATTTGGGTTGTTTCTCGGTTTTGCTATTTCATCAATATTGTTATGCACATTTCTCATACATTTCTATATCTGCACCCATGCAAGATTTTCTTTAGAGTTTTCATCTTTGAGGAATTACCAGAATGTAGGCTAATGTTACATAGAATATACCCAATCCTATAAGGCAATGCCCAACAGTTTTCTGTGATGATGCCCTTTTGATTTTAAGTTGCATTTTTCTGAATATTAATGATGTTGATCTACTTTTCATATGTTTGGGGGCCATTTGTGCCTCCTTTTCTTGGCTAGAGTAGACTGGGTAATGCCACCCAAGATATGCACATCCCAATCCCCAGAACCTGTGAATGTTGCCTTATATGAAAAACGGACTTTGCGAATGTGGTTAAGGATATCGTGGGGCTTCCCTGGCGGTCCAGTGGTTAGGCCTCTGCGCTTCCACTGCAGGGGGCACGGGTTCAATCCCTGACTGGGGAACTAAGATCCTGCATGCCACTCAGTGTGCCCGGGGGAAAAAAAAAAAAGTTAAGGATCTCGAGATGCGGACATTTCCATGGCTTGTCTGGGTGTGCCCAATGCAATCACAGGGTTCTTTATAAGACGGTGGCGGGAGGTCAGAGAGTACAGTGGGAGATGTGATGTCAGAGGCAGGATTCTGGAGTGATGTGTGGAAGGGGCCATGAGGCAAGGAATACAGTGGGGAAGTGTCCTCTACTTTTCCAGACTTTATAGACTGACTTCAGTAAGAAAAGACCTGCACCTGCGGTGAGAGCATGGTGGAGTGTGCTGTGACCCCGTATTACACACAGGCCAGGAGGAGAGAAAGGGGTGCGTTTTACAAGATTCTTATACTGTGTGGTGAAATGGTCTGGTATCACTTGAAGGTAAGCCGTGATAAGATGAAGATGTACAGTATAAAAGAGTCAAAAAAGGATTGTAGCTAATAGGCAACAAAGGAGACAAAATAGAAATATAAACATATGATCAGTTCATCCAAAAGAAGGCAGAAAGGGAGGAAAAGGGAATAAAGCAGATGAGACAAATAGCAAACAAATAGCAAAATGGGAGGTTTAAATCTAACCATATAAATAACCACATTAAGTGTAAATGGTCAACCCACTCCAATTTATAGGCAGAGAGACAGACTGAGCAGAAAAGCAAAACCTAACTATATGCTACGTACAAATAACTCACTTTATTTTTTAAAAATATTTATTTATTTATTTATTTGGTTGTACTGGGTCTTAGTTGTGGCATGTGGGCTCCTTAGTTGCAGCTCAAGGGCTCTTTAGTTGCAGCTCGCCGGCTCCTTAGTTGTGGCACTCAGGCTCCTTAGTTGTGGCATGCAAACTCTTAGTTGCTGCATACGTGTGAGATCTAGTTCCCTGACCAGGGATCAAACCCGGGCCCCCTGAATTGGGAGTGCAGAGTCTTATCCACTGCACCACCAGGGAAGTCACAATAACTCACTTTATTTTTTATTTTTATTTTTTAAAAATAAATAAACTTATTTATTTATTTATTTTCGGCTGTGTTGGGTCTTCATTGCTGCACACGGGCTTTCTCTAGTTGCAGCGAGCGGGGGCTACTCTTCGTTGCGGTGCTGCGGGCTTCTCATTGTGGTGGCTTCTCTGGTTGCGGAGCACGGGCTCTAGGCATGTGGGCTTCAGTAGTTGTGGCACGTGGGCTCAGTAGTTGTGGCTTGCAGGCTCTAGAGAGCAGGCTCAGGAGTTGTGGCGCACGGGCTTAGTTGCACCATGGCACGTGGGATCTTCCTGGACCAGGGCTCAGACCCGTGTCCCCTGCATTGGCAGGCGGATTCTTAACCACTGCGGCACCAGGGAAGTCCTGCCAATAACTCACTTTAAATATAAATTCACACATAGTTTAAAAGTAAAAGGATGGAAAAATATACTTTGCTAACACTAATCAAAAGAAAGCTTGAGGGCTTCCCTGGTGGCACAGTGGTTGAGAGTCTGCCTGCCAATGCAAGGAACACAGGTTTGAGCCCTGGTCCAGGAAGATCCCACATGCCGTGGAGCAACTAAACCCGTGTGCCACAACTACTGAGCCTGTGCTCTAGAGCCCGCGAGCCACAACTACTGAGACCATGTGCCACAACTACTGAAGCCCACGCACCTAGAGCCCGTGCTCCACAACAAGAGAAGCCACCACAATGAGAAGCCCGTGCACCGCAACGAAGAGTAGCCCCCACTTGCCACAACTAGAGAAAGACCGCGTGCAGCAACAAAGACCCAACACAGCCAAAAATAAACAAATAAGGTAAAATAAATTTTTAAAAAAAGAAAGCTTGAGGGACTATATTAATATCAAATTAGGTTTCATAGCAAAAATATTACCAGGGATAAAGAGGTCATTCCGGTATTATAAAGGGGTCAATTCATCAAATCCTAAGCATTTATACACCTAATAACAGAGTTAGGTGACAGCAAAGAAACAAAGTTTCAGAAAGGTTGAATCACTTGTGAAGGCCACACAGGCAGTAAGTAGAAGAGGCAGGATGGGAACCAAGGGTGAATCTAGGGTCCAACTCTTTCCCCCTCTCAAGGAGGAGCCACTGAGCCAGGTGCCTACAGCACCTCTTTGCTGACGGCATGTGATCACCTCCTTGGAAACAGAGAACTGTGAGCCCGCCATTCGGGGCTATGCAGACGGTCCAGCCACAGAGGCCAAAGTCCTTGACTAACTGTCTGTAATGGGGGTGGGAAGTGGGAAGATACACAGGACTTGGGGAATAGGCACATTTTTCACAGTTGCCTGGATTTCTCCTGATTCCTCAATGGCTCCATTTATAAATGTCCCCAGTGCCTGGGTCAGTGTGGGTATCAGGGCAGGAGGTTAAGGTTGGTGCTGGAGGCTGGGGGAGGGGGCTTCTGCCTAATTATTTCTAAGCTTCTGACAGGACCCTAAAGCACCAAGACACACTTCTCTTTCACAGTAAGTTTCTGAGGATTGGTGCCAGGAAAGAAGCCCCCAAGGGTCAAGAGAACTCACCTCCCACTTCTTTATTCCACCAAACAAGGCCCTCTTTGTCTCCCCTCCTCCCAGCAGATGAGACCAGACTCCTCCCACAGCCATATGTTGACGAAACGTGCCAGGACCTGGAGCAGCAGGGTGCCCGGGGTGCAGGGGTCACCCAAGGCTGGGGAGCATCTCTGTACCCTCATGGTGATGGGGGGAGAAACCTTTCTTCCCTCCCTCCCTCTTTCCACAGCTGGATGTGTCTATCTGCTTTGGGGGAGAGTGAGAGACCACCAGGAACGAGGATTGAGGAGGAGTCGTGTTGCCGAAATTGGGCATCTGTACACCAGTGCCGGGTTAAATCTCAGAGACAGAGTTTTGGGTGAAGTAGAAAAGAATCGCTTTATTGCTTTGCCAGGCACAGGGGGCCAGAGCGGGCTAATGCCCTCAAAACTGTGTGTCCCTCCCCGGAGGGGGTGGTGAGGAGTCTCACAGTGTTCTAGGAGCAGGGCGTGGTCAACTCGTGGACATTCTTCTGATTGGTCGGTGGTGAGGTCATGGGGAGTCAGCATCATCAACCTTCTGGTTCCAACTGGTCTAGGGTCTACCTGTGTGGTCAGCACACGGTTAACTTCTTCCACCTGGAGGAGGTTTCAGTATCTGCAAAACAGCTCAAAGGACATGGCTCAGAATATTATCTATAGCCCTTGAGGAAGAACTGAAGGTCCTTGACTTTGTTTAATGGCTAAAGTGTTATTAGTTTGTCTTGCTTGACTGTTTTCCTTTCTTTCTGCGTTTTCTCACTTCTCTGATTAAATTTATTCATTGACTAAAGTTTTTCTACAGACAAAAGGCAGGCGGAGGACATGGGGGGGGGGTGTTATTTTGGAAAGGCCTGATAGGGCCCTGCTCAGTTACAGTCAGTAGAAGGAAAGTGTCAGAACAGAAAGAAAAACATCTCCCCAGAGAATCAGATTAGACAGCACTGGGCCGGGGATACTACGTGACCTGGAGAGAAGGGAGATAAGCTAGTCCTGGGCCCATCATTGCGTGACAATCTGAAAGTCACAAAAATATAAGCTAGTAATTTTTTAATATTATGCAGGTTTAAAACCTGTAACATTTACAAAGAGTCAGCAAGTGCATTTCCCACCAGTATGGCAAGGATTCGACTTAGCAATGAGTTTAACTCAAAGGACTGGTGAAGTTTAATGGGAGCAGCATCCTGGTTTTGTCCCATCTGGTTTATTACCTAGATTTCTAGAAATTTCTCCATCCTGCACTTTCTACCACATGAAGGCAAGTCGTTGCCCCTGTGAGCATGCATTGCTGAGAGGCTGACAGGAAGAAAAGGCTAGAGACCAGAGGCTGTGGACAACTGTTGATCCCAGCGACCAAGAATGACCTTCTTGGCCCTCTGCTGCCCCTCAGTGGGACTCACAGTAGACCCACACCTCAAAGGCCTCTCCAATTTTGTAGGTCCTTACTCTGTGACTTTCTTTACAGTAGATTTTCCAGGCCCCATAAAGTGTTCCCCATGTTTTAGGCCACTGCCCACCCCAATGTTCAGGCCTTCTTTCTCTACGACTGTGAAGGCAGTAAGCCCCTGGGCCCCTAGAGCCAGGTGGTACAGATGGAGGACAGGAGGAGAGCCAAGTTCAGAAGACCAGAGAGGACGTCTTCATGGCGACCTTGAAAGACATCATGGACCATTCCAAGGGCAGCAGGCTGGTGGAGTGAGGGCTGTGGATGGGAGGTAGGGCTAGGCCATTTTCACAAGTTCAAGGGCCAGTCCCAGGTAGACATGAGAAGGGGAGATAGCAGGAAGGAAATATCAGAGCCCCCAAAGATACACAGACATTTCTGCCTTTCCCCAACCCCACACTCATCTGCTTTCCTCCTTCCCCCACCTCTCCCCCATCCCCACTCCCAGGCCTCAGCTCACACAGGAAGTGATGTCAGAGTCAGCTCTGATCCAGGCACATCTGACCTCTCAGCTCCACACCCTGCATCTGCCTGAGGCTGTTCCCACTTCAGAAGGTGTCAGACTCACCCCTGTCCAGGGCTATTGGGTGGAAAGTGAGCCAGTCTTGGGGTCAGTCGGACCTGGGTTCACATGATGGCTCCACCGGTCACTGGCTGTTTCTTGGTGACTTAATCAAGTAACTTAATCATCTGGATAGCATTGCCCCCATGAGTCCCCTCATGGTTGTTATGAGAATTCAATTTTAAAAAACTAGCCTGTGTCAGCATCATGAGGACAGGGAGGGTGTGTCTCTTGATCTGCCCTGACCCTCATTGCCAAGGGCATTGCTTGGCGTTTAGAACTTGCTCAGTACATACGGTGCATAGTTCATGGTTCATGCCAGGTGCTCACTAAATGTTTTCCTTTCCATAGATGGTCATAGCTACATGGAATCCCACGAATCCTCCAGGCCATTTTATGCATGAAGAAACAGACTCAGAATAAATAATTTCTGTGGGTGATACAGACTCCAAGATCCAGACCAGGGCAAGAACCAGTTCCTCAGATCCACTGCTACAAGACACGGAATAAGAGGTAAAGAGCGGCGTTAGAGAAAAGAATGCCCAGAAAGCTGCAGAGAATCTGGAATCTCCAGAAGGAGAGATCAGGAAAACAGCCTGGATCATGTCTCCTAAGTAGGAGTAATTAAGGCACAGAGGACTGGGAGAGACGTGGGCTGGAACAGGATTGTGGTCAGAGTCATGAGTAGCAGGGGTGACAGATAGACAGAAAGAACAGGACACTAGGTAATTATAGTATTTATTGCATTTATTTATAGCATTTATTGAGCAAGTACTTTGTACCAGGTACATATTATCTCACTTAATTCTCACGCCAAAAAACTCTATGATAAAACTGTTATCAAAATATCCATTTTGGGCTTCCCTGGTGGCGCAGTGGTTGAGAATCTGCCTGCCAATGCAGGGGACACGGGTTCGAGCCCTGGTCTGGGAAGATCCCACATGCCGCGGAGCAACTGGGCCCGTGAGCCACAACTACTGAGCCTGAGCGTCTGGAGCCTCTGCTCCGCAACAAGAGAGGCCGCGATAGTGACAGGCCCGCGCACCACGATGAAGAGTGGCCCCCACTCGCCGCAGCTGGAGAAAGCCCTCACACAGAAACGAAGACCCGACACAGCCAAAAATAAACATAATAAATTTTAAAAAATATATCCATTTTATTGAGGAAGAAGTTGAAGCACAGAGGAATTAAGTAATTTGCTCAAGGTCACAAATTTAGCCAGTGGTGATGGAACTGGGATTCAACATTCAACTGGACATGCTGTCTGTAAAACCTGGATAGTTAACCAAAACACTCATATTGGGTTAAATCCTAGTTAGAATTACTGTTCTGAATAGACAGAAGGAGGAAGGAGGAGGAAGCCCTGGGTAGGATTATACTGATCCCAGGTGTTCAGGGAGAGGAAGAGATATCCAGACATTTCTGCCTTTCCCCACCCTCACACACATGTGCTAATCATGAGGGCGATGCAGATTAACCATGTGTAAAATAGATGGCTAGTGGGAACCTGCTGTATAGCACAGGGAGCTCAGCTCGGTGCTCTGTGATGACCTAGATGGGGGGGAGAAAGGGAGGGAGGGAGGGCCAAAAGGGAGGGGACATAGGTATACATACAGCTGATTCACTTCATTGTACAGCAGAAACTAACACAATCTTGTAAAGCAATTTTTCTCCAATAAAAATAAATTTTAAAAATTAAAAAGAAAAACCCCACAGTGAGATACCACCTCACACATGTCAGAATGGCTGTCATCAAAAAGACAACAAATAACAAGCGTTGATGAGGATGTGGAGAGAAGCGAATGTTCGTGCCGTGTTGGTGGGAATGTAAATCGGTGCCGCCGCTGTGGAAAACAGTATGGAGTTTCCTCAAAAATTTAAAAATAGAACTACCATATGACTTCTGGGTATTTACCTGAAGAATTTTCACTTCTGGGCCTTTACCTGAAGAAAATAAAATCTAATTCGAAAATATATTTGCACTCCAATGTGCATTGCAGCTTTATTTGCAATAGCCAAGATATGGAAGCAAACTAAGCGTCCATCGATAGACAAATGGATAAAGACGGTGTGGTATAGGGAATTTCCTGGCGGTCCAGTGGTTAGGACTCCACGCTTTCCCTGCCAAGGGCCCAGGTTCGATTCCTGGTCAGCCAAAAAAAAAAAGAAAGAAAAGAAAATGTGATATATATATATATACAGTATGTACAGTATATATATATATATATATACACACACACACACACACACACACACAATGGAATATTCCTCAACTATTTAAAAAGAAAGAAATCTTGCCATTTGCGACAACATGGATGACCTAGAAGGCATTATGCCAAGTGACATAAGTCAGAGAAGGACAAATAGCACACGATCTCATTTATATGTGGAATCTAAAAAAACAAACAGTCAAAACAAAAACAGACTCACAGATACAGAGAACAAATGAATGTTGCCAGAAGGGAGTGAGTAAGTGTAGGTGAAATAGGTGCAGGGGATTAAGAGGTACAAACCTCCAGTTACATAATAAGTCACAGGGATGTATAATAATGCACAGCATAAAGAATAATATGGTGAGTAATATAGTAATAACTTTGTATGGGGACTGAAGGTTACTAGCCTTATGCTGATCACTTCACAGTGTATGCAAATGTACAATCATGATATAGTACAGCTGAAACTAACATAATATTGTACATTAGCTATATTTCAATGAAAAAAGAAAGAAAGAAAGAGATCCTATTCAGCCGACTCAGGAGTGCCCACCGAGCTGATTTTCCTCTCCCAGCCCACTGATAGGCTCCTCTTGTGGCTAAACGGGATATTACCTCTAAGAGTCTAAGAAACACCAACCCAAGTGTCAATGT
This sequence comes from Balaenoptera acutorostrata, assembly GCF_949987535.1. Taxonomy (NCBI): domain Eukaryota; kingdom Metazoa; phylum Chordata; class Mammalia; order Artiodactyla; family Balaenopteridae; genus Balaenoptera; species Balaenoptera acutorostrata. Next base: position 6,708,856 of record NC_080078.1, read on the forward strand.
TGGGTTTGGACCTTACTAAAGTGAAGGTGTGTGGTGTCCCCCACAAGAGTTCCAGGAGGCCGGCAGCGAGGGCTGGATCATCCTGACTGTTTTCCCTGCAGCGGTGGACCTGGTTTCCTAAAAGTGCACTGACATATCCATGGCTGGGGTGCACACAGGTGGGTTGATCAGCTTAGCACACAAAGTACCCCCAACACACACTGCCAGCAGAGAATCAGATGCAGGCAGGGGAGGGGTGTGAGACCATCCCCTGGGGCAGGTGCTTGTCAGACTCTGGAATTGAACCCTACTTGTAAGCCAGTGAATTAGCCTGTTATGTTTCATGGATGTGACAGAGACAGGACAGCTCCGGAACGGAGACAAAGAACTGATGGTTATGGCACAGCAAGCAGCATGGCCCCTAAATCCCAGACAGTGACTCCACAGGACCCAGGTGGTAGGCTTGGAGGGAACACGGAGCTTGGGGAATGACAGCGAGCTGGCACAAGCCTGATCTTTTTCCAGAGGGGATCAATACCTCATCCCTGGAGGTGGGTCCACGCAGTACCCTGAGAAACAGCCTGGGTAAAGATGACACAGGACTTTGCATTGTTGAGATGCCCAGAACATGCAGGGAATTCAAAACCCACGGCAGATTGCCCCTCCCAACAGCACCCTCCCCAGCTCCTTGCCCCCAACCCCCACCTCTATGCCAGATTGGCCCACTGTCCACACGAGCTGATTGCTCCTGCTGGTGAGGCAGGACTGCATCAGAATGATGCTAACACACTGATCTTTGGTTGCTCTCATGGGCATGGGATGCAGGACGGGTTCAGGATTCTGGGCTATAGCAGCCCACAGCCCTACCCTTCTGTGTGAGTTTGGAGGTCGCGGGGAGAACCCGTGAGGTGCCCCCTCCAATCCGCAGCACCCCAGGGCAGTGAGGGTGGCAGCTGGTGTCCAGCAACCTGGACGCCCCCCTCTGTTTCTCAGATCAGGCTGGGGAGTGGGGAGAGCACCTATCTTTGTAGCTGGGCTTTCCAGATGAATTAGGCAGAGGAACATCCTCACTTACGGTGATCAGTGTGGTGACTCAGTGCTCTCCTGGCCAGGCATAGCCATGAGGATTGACTGCTCTTCTTGCTGCCCCCTTGGCCCTCCCCCTCCTCCTCCTCCTCCTCCTCAGCCATATGGTTGGTGAGGTGTGGCTCAGGGTCCCCCTGTCTCTTGGGGATCCCCTTCCACCAAGGGGAGGGAGGGTCCTCCCGTCATTGGACATCTGCCTCCAGCCCCTCTCACTGGCCCTGGAAAGCTCCAGGTGGTCCATAAGGCACAGGAACAGAGCAATGGGTCATTCTGTTTCTGTAGCCCCTCATGGGGGGGTGGTTTGAAGAAATTTCCCAGAAACTATAGTAAAAAGAAAAAGAAATAGAAAGTAGGAGAAAAGAGATTTAAAAAATTAACCTGGCTGGCAGGTTCAACAGCTACACAATAGGAGTTCCCTAAAGAAAGAATTGAGGAGGAATAGACTCATATCTAGCATTCCAAAATGCTAGAGAAAAAAATTAATTTTTTTACAAGCTTCCAGAGGGCACAAAAAAAAAAACAGGTCACATACTAAAGAATCAGAAATCAGAATGTCTCCAGACATTTCAAGTGTACCAATGAAAGCCAGAAGATAACAGAGATGCCTCAACTTCTGAAGAAAATAATTTCTAACCTAAACTTCTATACCTAGCCAAACTGTCACTCAAGTGTGAGGGTATAATACAGACATTTTCAGATATACAAGCACTCTAAAAATTTACCTCCAGAAGCTTCTTGATAATGTGCTCCATCGAAATGAAAAAGTAAACTAAGAGAAGAATATATATATGGTATAGAGGACATAGAAGGTGCCACACAGGTAAAAGATGGAATTCCCAAGATGAGGATGATGAAGGGAGATCCCAAGTGTGGAGAGCAACCTGTCTAAACCCGAGATTTCTGAATGTCTTGTGATGAGATTAATATGACTGGTGAGAAGCTTGCAGTTGAATAAGAACATCGAAAAGTAATAACTATTAGCTCCATTGAAAATAAAAAGTTGTGTGGGAAAGTAAAATGATTATAGTTTACTACACAGCAGAGCTGTGAATATATTACAGAGTCATAATAATGAAAATAATGACGATCTAACCTAAATTCTCATATAAGGTATTTATGTTGGGAGGATGGATGACGGGAAATGGACGTGTGTGGTGGAGGCAGGGAAAGGATGAAGGTAAATCATCATCTTCCAGGATATTGACTTTATAATGAAATATCAAGAAAGCATTTTATTTAGAGACATGGAGGTAAGTATCTGCAAAATAACCAGCTAAAAGATATGAAAAATCATCGCGTGAAATATAAAGAAAAAATATTTTGGAAACCATATTACTTTTTGCATAAACCAAGCATTGGGAAAAAATACTTATGGTCTTAAGCAAAGAATTTTTACTGGAACGTAATTAACAGAAAAAGGAAAGAATTGCGAAAAGGTCATGTAATTGGAAGTAACTGTGTGGAAATTTATTTAAAACAAAAAATGTGGCTCACACTTTGCTATACAGCAGAAACTAACAGAACATTGTAAAACAACTATACTCCAATAAAAATTAATTTTAAAAAAATGTGGGGCTTCCCTGGTGGCGCAGTGGTTGAGAATCTGCCTGCCAATGCAGGGGACACGGGTTCAAGCCCTGGTCTGGGAAGATCCCACATGCCGCGGAGCGACTACGCCCGTGCGCCACAACTACTGAGCCTGCGTGTCTGGAGCCTGTGCTCCGCAACAAGAGAGGCCGTGACGGTGAGAGGCCCGCGCACCGCGATGAAGAGTGGTCTCCGCTTGCCGCAACTGGAGAAAGCCCTCACACAGAAACGAAGACCCAACACAGCCAAAAATAAATATAAATAAATCAATTAATTTTTTAAAAAAATGTGGCTCAAGGCTCAACTGCTTTTATAGCTTTATAGGATAAAATAATAAAAATGAAACATTAAATTTTTTTAAAAACAGAGATGGAAGTGATGTTGTTAACGAAGCAGGAAATGAAGCCAGACCACCTGACTGTGTACGGGGTCCAGGAGGCCATACGTTCAGGGTCTCACACCTTCCAGGGAATGTTGGGTTGAAAGCTCTGGAGTAAAAACACGAATAAAAAAACAAAGCAGGGTAGCACTCTGGAGGTATGCGTACAATGGACAGATTCATCACGTTCAACAAAGAAATCCCAGCCTGAGTCCCTTTGGACCCTGCAGCCCCAGACACCCATCAGAAGTGGGAATCAGAGAGCAGCTCAGTGAAGTGGCTGAGGCCTGCCTGGAGGAGGAGTGCCCTGAGATGCTCAGAGGGATCACCTACTACCTGGACTAAGTGTTCACTTCTTCTTATGTTCTACTCATCAGCATTGAGCAAAAGAAGGGCCAAGAAACCTTGAGGAAAGCAGACATAAGAGGGTGCATGACTCAGTGGAAGGGAAAGAGGAAGGCTTAGAGGTGTGGAACAGTGTTCCTCAGAATCCTGCTTAACCCACTAAAAGTACTCTCAAAAGCTGTAGGTTCAGGACAAGGTTGGGGACAGGGAAGGACATTGTCAGCCCACTCCTGAGACTCAAGAAAAGGGCCTAAGTCTGGATTCTGTCCTTGTCCTGAGCTCCAGGGAGACACTGGCCTGGATAAGCCCCATGGTTCTATAATTCTCACTCATAGTAGTATTTTTTTCTTACCCTGTATTTGGTGGACAATACGTGGAAATGCTGTCTTTAATAATTAGTCATGGAAGAAGAACCAAATAACTCAGAAGGAAGTAACACAGCCAGTGATATTTCAAAGCAACTTCTGACCTTTGAACAAATAAAGAATAACACGTGACAGGAGAAAAGTTTCAGATCAACGAGGAGACAGAGTCCACGTGAACAGGCCAGGGCTGAGGCAATGTGAGATCTGCCCCACTTACAACAGGAGAGATGGGCAAGGGGGAGAAAACCTCAGAAGACCTGAGTCCTGGCCAGGTGTGGGGACAAAGAGAGGGCACAGAGCCACTCGGACACCCAGAGAAACTTCCTGGAGGAGTTCAGATTTCAGGGGAAGCCTAAGACAGCTTGCCAGGAAGAGGTTAAAAAGATTGTTCCTGACCAGTCGGGTGTGAGACAGCTGAGATGTGAAGGTGGCAAAGTCCTGACAAGGGAAGCAACCTGAGGGTGGGCCGGGCCACGGGCATCGACTGGGCACAGCAGGGAGGAAGAAGGAGTCCAGAGAGCCAAATGTGGGTCCTGCCGTGGTCACCTCCTGCCCCCCCAGCAAAGACCCACCAGCAGATTCCCTGCGGGCAGGTCCAACTTCCGGTGCAATCTGAGGATGTCCCACCCCAGGAGAGGCTCGTTGCCACAAATTATCTCCTTCTCAACAGTTCCTCAGTCCCTAAGTACTACCTCGGCTCTCTATGGAGGATTTCTCTGGGGATAGTTCACCAGCTGGATTGGAGGGATGGCATGCTCCGAATTAGGCAGGAGACACCAAGTGGGTATAGGACTTAAATACATTCTCTGCTAATGCTCTCTTCAATTCAGCTGAATGCTGAGTTTTCAACCTCATTTCTCGCTAGAACTGGCTGTTCCAGCCAAATAGACCTTACTGTTCGTCGTCATCACACATATTTAGTGTTTTCACTCTCTTTCCTTTGTTCATTTAGTGGTGAATTCATTCAAGAATTCTATATTGAGTATTTTCTGCTTGGTACTCTAATAAGGACTGGAGACCCAGTAGAACAAGGTAGGTACAACCCCTTCCTGCATGGAGGTTACCCCAATTCTGCTTATTGAAACAACCCTCACTGTTAAGGTCCAGCTCCAATCTCACCTCCTCCCACGACCGCTTCCACGATAACCAATTCCAACATGCACTCTTTTCATGCTGAGATTTCTTTCAGATAGAAATATCAGGGGAGATTTCAAGAAGTTTGAGTGAAGCCAATCTCTACACCATCTGAGGATGTCACAGGAGATCCCAGACCACCCATCACCGAGTCTCTTTTTTTTTTCCTTCCCAAATGAAAAGAAAGAGAAAGAAAAGTGAAGAAATCGAAGCTGGGACTATCTGAGGGAAGAGCATTTGGGGCAGAGGGCACAGCAAATGCCAAGTCCTGGGGAAGGAACCATCTAGGTGTTTAAAGACCAGTGGGGCTGGAGCATTGTGAACAAGAGGAAAGCCCTAAGAGAAGATGTTGAAACCAGATCACGTAGGACTTTGTAGGCCTTGGAAAGGAGTTTCTATTGCAAATGGAACTCCTGGTGGGTTTTAGCCAAGGTGGCAATATGATTTAAGTTTTTAAAACATCCCTTCAGCTGCTGTGTGAACTGACCACAGTGATGCAAGGAGGGAGATCAGGAAACCAGATCCAGGCCCCAGTGAAGGGCTTGGACCAGAGTGGCAGCAGTGGAGAAGGTAGTAAGCAGCCAGATTAGGATATATCCTGGAGATGAAGCCTACAGGACTTGCTGATGGATCTGCGAGCACTGGGTTTGCTGATGGGCTGGATATGAGCTGTTGAGGGGAAGGGACCACTCAAGTCTGCATCCCAGGTTTTTGCTCTGAGCCACTTCCTGCAGCCCCACCTCTGCAGGCTGTCACGTTGCACACGGGCTTCCTGCCTCAGCTGCCTTTGATGGAAGCCCGGGCCCGGACTGTGGCAGAGACGATGCTCTGTGTCCACCAAGCCAATCCATCATCCTCCTGGATACACAGGATGGCCTCAGTCCCCAGGCCCCTGACATCTAAGCGGGGCCATACGTCTCGGTCACTAACTGTGAAGTAAGTGAGAAACACACCTTTATTTTAAGCCTTTGAGATGCAGAAGGGTTTTTTTTTGGATAACTCAGTTTGCCTTTCACGATTAATGCATGGACCTTCCTCTATTTTCTGTGCCCACCCTCTCCTAGGATTTTCACTCCATCTGCATGGATTTGAAGCCATCAATCTGCTAAAAGCTCTCAAATTTGAATCTTCAGCCTAGGTGGCTGGATTAATATCCCCGACAGCAGGAGAGCCCCAGGAAGTGGAAATACTTTCTACCGGGGAGGTTAATAACTGCTATCGATCATTCTTAAACAAAGTGGCCCAAACTGAAGAGACCCAACTGAACTTTTCCCTGAAGCCCCCTTGGCAGATGTCTCCTCATGCCCCTGGCTGCCCCAGAAGGGGCAGAAGGAGAGAAGACAACCCCCCCCCTCCCAGGCAGCCTCATTTTATTTTATTTTCCTCTTCCCCGTATGGAGGTTAAAGTTCATCATAACTGAAATACACAGCACAGGATCAGCCTGATGACTCAAGGCCCCTAGGGTTTTCCTTTATGCAGTTACTTCGCAAATTTTCTCACATCCTCACATTGCAGCCCCTTGGCTGTTTATAGGAGATGAACCTCTGCCCCACACACCACCTTCTAGTGGGTTCTCTTCCTGCCGGGCAAATGAGTCAGGGTGAGCAGCCTCGGAAGCTGGGGTGAGGGGCACTTTCTACCTTTATATCCACCCTGAGTTATGAAATCTCTACGCTGTGACTCTAGCTTTGGGAGATCATCGCCCCCTTGAGAATCTGATGAAATGAGCAGGCCCCTGTAGCAGATGCCTTTGGTAACTTGCCCATAACCTGTCAGCACCCGATGTTCTTGTACATGACTGTATTAGTTTCCTAGGGCCGCCGTAACAGAACACCACACAATGGGTGGCTTAAAAAACAGAAATTTATTTCTCCCAGTTCTGGAGGCGAGAAAGCTGAGATCAGGTGTTGGCAGGGTTGGTTTCTCCTGAGGCCTCTCTCCTTGGCTTGCAGACGGCCACCTTCTCCCTGTGTTGTCACGCAGTTGTCCCCCTGTTCACGCACACCCTGGTGTCTCCTGTGTGTCCAACTTTCCTCTTCTTATAAGGGCACCAGACAAATTGGATTAGAGCCCACCTTAATGGCCTCATTTTAACTCCGTTACCTCTTTAAAGGCCCTATCTCTAAATGCAGTCATATTCTGAGGTCCTGGGAGTTAGGGCTTCAGCACATGAATTTGGGGAAACACAATTCAGCTCATCACATTGCCCTTGGATTGCAAACTCCTGCTTCTCTGCTCTGGGCTGATGCTTATTTTACACACTGCAAAACTATAAAGGCCTTTTGGGTAACAGTATGTCTTCTTAAGGATTCCAAGAAATGGAGAATTAAGTCCTAAACATCTGCATTTTAATATAGGAAATTAACCTATTTAAATATGTTGTGATTTCTGACACAGTTAAATTGATTGCTTTCATCTCATCTTCTGTTTCCTAGTTACTGTGTTTTCTTGTTACTTCAAATGTACCCCATGTGAGACACCCAGCTTAGGACACGATGGTCAGCGTGACAGGCACAGCCCCTGCCTTTGCAGCACCTGCAATCTTGCAGAGCTGTATTCAGGAACATTCTTCGGCGCCACTTCTCTTTAGGAACCAGGGTCAGGGCTCTCCCAGCTCTCCTGACTCCAGCTGTCAGGCATCTCCCATCTTCCTCTCCACCCCGCTGGTTAAGAGAACCAAACGCTGCCAGGTTGCAGTGGCTTGAGCAGTGATGGTGGGGCAAGAACTGGAGATAGTCAGTGCTCACAGGGCTTTTTTCTGGAAGGTCTAAGAATTGAACAGTGGTAGACAGCAGGGACAAAGAGGTGACACAGAGGAAAGTTAGGAAGGTAACCGGGGGCTGCATTCCTTCCTGCAGCCCGGGGCCCCTCCATGCCCTGGGCTCTAAGACCTGCCATTGCCATGATCAGAGCCTCTCCCAGGGCGCTCCTCCCAGGCATTACCTCCTTGCCTCCACACTGGCTTCGGAGTGATTCTCCAGCCCCACCCCTTGCTCAGGAAACCATGTTTCTGCTGCTTCTCAAACGCAGGCAGGAGGACTGCCTCCAGCTGCTGGTCTTCTTTCCTCTGAGGGGGAATGGAAAGCGAAGAGGCAGACACAGCTGTGGCTGGAAGCAGGGCCTGGGGGAGAGCCGGGGTTCAGGTGGCCTCCGGCCAGAAGGCTCTTTTCTCTGTGCACTTCTGCCTGTGGACAAGCCCTTGCTCGGGCCTCCAGGTGAGTGACACGGGCAGAGAGCAACCAGGGGAGGATACCCAGGACGGGGCAGTTCACCACATAGCCGCCCCTCACTGGCATTCCTTCTCACATCTCTCACCCTCTCTCCCCATGGTCACCAGGCTTGTGAAAGGCCCTTAGTGAAGCCATGTGACAGTTTTTCAACATTTACATATTTTAAAAATCTGTCCCCGGAGCCACCGCTGTGAGTATCCCCAACGCCACCCCATCACTGACCTTGATTTTGCCTTTCCCCACGCTAAGGGGGGGGGGGGGGGTCCCTCTCTCTGCTCTGTAAACAAAGCCAGAGCCTCTAAATCTTGCTTTATCAACAAGTCCAGCTCCTTGGCAAGATGTCACCCTTCCTGCCTGTGCACACTCCGTGTCCCCAGTGGGCTGTGGATTATGTGGTCTCAGGCTCACACGTGACCGAGAGCCCTGGGTCCGTGGCTGGGAGGGAGGAAGCTGGGTTCACAGTGTGGGTGTGTGCCCTCGAGGCCGGGAGCACCGGGGCAGGATGCTCTCCCGGGAAGAGGGGAAGGAGGAACGAATGCTTGGGCTGCATCTGTGCAGAGAATTCACTGGGAGACCCGGAGCTCTGAGAACCAGGGGAGTGTTTAGTCTAAGCTGCGGGAGGCCTCCCAATCAGGAAAAAATCGTGGTATGTTGTGGATAACAGGACAGGGGAGAATTCTCAGAATTGACGAGAAAAGCTCAGTCTAGACTGTTTCCTGGGTTCTGTTGTGCTGCCTTCTCCCCCTTCCTTCCTCTCCTCCAAACCCCCAAGGCATGAAGCCAGCTCTGGGCACCTCAAAATTCAGATGCCGGGGATCCGGCCGGGGCTGGGTGGACGCAGCACTTTTCCTGATGGGGGAGAGGATGGGATTTGGAGCTCCTGGGAGCTGCTCAGATTCCCGACACACAGAAGAGGCCAGGCCCCTCGGTGTTAAGTCCCAGGCCTCGGAAGAAGGTGGGATTAGGAGACGGGGTCTACTTCTCAGAAAGAGCCGGGGCTGCGGCGGGGGCCGGGCAGAGAAAAATGATGGAATTACAACATTGCCCTTGCGGCCCTCAAGGGACCACAGGGATGAAGGAGCTCTCACCGCCCTGGGTCTTTCTTCTGTTTGTGAGGTTCCCGGTGTGTGAATGCTTTCAAATAAACAACGGGGTTTACAGCAAAAGCATCGGACTCCTTTAAGTTAGGCGTGAACCTTCCGCATTGGTCCCCATTTCCACTTTGCTGTCCCGCAGGGGCCTCCGAGGCTCACGGCATCTGCTGAGGGGGCGGTTAGCTTCTCTGGACCCTCGAGCACGCAATCCTCACGTGCAGGATCTTAAAACCCATCGTGCGGGTCAGTCATAGTTCTTTCTTAGGCTAATGGACCGCAGCTGCGGCTTTCAGGATGATCAGCGGCAAAGGCATTCCCGCCCTAGGGTGCAGGCTCAGTTGCAGCTGCAAGTTATCGCCAGGAGAGGGCACTGTGTGTCCAGCTAACAGGCTCGGAGAGGTTCTCCCAGCAGCTCTAAGAACCTGCAGGGCTTGGCCAGGAGCCCTGGGTGAGAGGAGAGAGGACATCTCTCATCCACTGTATTTGTTGATCCCTTTTATAATTATGGGATCATCTCACTCTGTTTTCACACCTATTCCCCAGCATTGCCACCTGGATGTCCTGAAGACGTCTCAGAATCACGAGTCCCAATTCCAGCATGATCTTCCCCACTCCACCCCACCCCCAACGAAAACCAAAACTATTTTCCCTCTTCACCATCCTCCTCTTCCGCCTCCTGCTCCTTCTCCTCTGGGTTTCTCCTCCCAACCTCCCAAGCTAAGCTTCCTGTCCCCTACCTTTCATCCCCGGTAGCCTAGATGTCACCGAATTATGCTCTGACTCGGGCCCTTTTCTCCCGCAGACTGCGCCTGTCTTGCTGCACCTCCATCAATTATTCAGTCCTCACAAGTCTGTCTCCTTTCCTAACATGCTCGATGCTCTGACAACACAGGTAAGATCACGTCATTTCTCTCTTAAATGTCAAGATGAGGTGGAAACAACCCAAGTGTCCATCAAAGGGTGAACAGATAAACAAAATGTGATGTATCCAAACAATGGAACATTATTCAGCTTTAGAAAGGAAGGAAATCCTTACTCATGCTGCAATATGGATGAACCTGAGGACATTCTACTAAGGAACAGAAGAGCTTGGCTTAATCCAGAACTGGCTGTTGGACCCAGAGACTTCTTGTCTGACTTACTTCACTTAACATAATGCCCTCAAGATCCCTCTATGTTGTCAAAATTGGCAGGATGTCCTTCTTTCTCATGGCTGAATAATCCCCTATACCAGAAGAAGATAGATATCGCATCGTCTTTATCCATTTATCCCTAGATGGACACTTAGGTTGTTTCAGTATTTTTACTATGGCAAATAATGCTGCAATGAACAGGAATGCAGATATCTCTTTAAGATCCTGATTTCATTTCCTCTAGATATCTACCCAGAAGTGGGATTGCTGGGTCATATCGTAGTTCTATTTTTAATTTTTTGAAAAACCTCCATACTGTTCTCCATAGTCATTGTACCAATTTATATTCCCACCAATAATGCACCAGGTTCCCTTTTCTCTACATCCTCACCAGCTTTTGTTATCTCGTCTTTTTTTTTTTTATCATGAATGATCCTAATGTTACTGTCATTTACATTTATTTATTTATTTATTTTATTATTTCTGGCTGTGTTGGGTCTTTGTTTCTGTGCGAGGGCTTTCTCTAGTTGTGGTGAGTGGGGGCTACTCTTCGTTGTGGTGCACGGGCTTCTCATTGCAGTGGCTTCTCTTGTTGTGGAGCATGGGCTCTAGGCACGCGGGCTTCAGTAGCTGTGGCTCGCCGGCTCTAGAGCGCAGGCTCAGTAGTTGAGGCGCATGGACTTAGTTGCTCCACAGCATGTGGGATCTTCCTGGACCAGGGCTTGAACCCATGTCCCCTGCATTGGCAGGCGGATTCTTAACCACTGCGCCACCAGGGAAGCTCCTCATTGTCATTTTGATTTGCACTTTCTGTATGATTGGTGATACTGAGCATCTCTTCAAGTACCTGTTGGCAATTGGTATGTCTTCCTTGGAAAAACGTCTATTCAGGTCCTCTGTCCATTATACAATAAACAGATTATTAGGTTTTTGCTGTTAAGTTGTATAAGTTTCTTATACATTTTGGATAGTAACTCTTTATCAGATAGATGGTTTGCAAATATTTTCTCCCATTCCATAGGTTGCCTTTTCATTTTGCGGATTTTTTTACCCTGAGCAGTTCTTTATTTTAATGCAATCCTACTTATTTATCTTCGCTTTTGTTGCTTGTGCTTTTGTTGTCATCTTCAAAAAAATTGTTGCCAAGACCAATGTCAAGGAGCTTTTTCCTTGTGTTTTCTTCATTAGTTTTATGGTTTCAGGTCTTATATTTAAGTCTTTAATCCATTTCAAGTTAGTTTTTGTGAGTGGTAGAAGATAGGAGTCCAGTTTCATTCTTCTTCAGGTGGTAATCCAGTTTCCCAGCACCATTTACTGAAGACACTCTCCTGTGCCTACTGAGTCTTTCTGATGAGAGGCAGCCCCGGGCAGCAGAAAGTGCACTGACTGTGGTGGCACAGGTCCGGGTTCTGACCCACTCTGTCAGTGAGAGGCCCTGAGCCCTGAGCCACGGAGAACTTTCTCCAGGTTGTTTCCTCCTCCTCTGCGGGGAGCTAGGATAACCCACTGTGCTCCAAACCCTTAGCTGAAACAGGCCTGAATACATTTAAGGGGAGTTTCTCTTGCACATAAAAGTTCTGTATTTGATTTCCAAGTTGTTTCTTTCGATTCACTTTGCTGCCCCTGGAGTGGGGCACACGCCCTGGGAGACGAGGTCTTGCCGGGTCTGGTCCTGGTCCTCTCGCGCCACCTGAGAGTCTGGCGAACCACTGAGGTGTGGGGCCTCCTGGGTCCTAGAGAGGACGCCTCGCCAGGCTGACGCCGACTTACTTCCGGCCTTTGTGTGCCGCACTCGACGGCGGCCCGGGGGGGTCAGTTCTCCGCGCTCACGCCTGCGGGGGTGCGCGGTGAGGCGTGGCTCTGAGGCCCCCAGGATGAAGGCGTGGGTTACCAGGTTACGCGGTGCCGGTCTCGGCCTGTGGGGCTCAAGAAGGCCCGGCGGCCAGTTGCAGGCACCACGTCTCCGTTCCTACTCTCACATTTTCGGTGTTGCCCTCCTTTTGTGCTCCCAGCCAGCCGGGGGGGACTTACGGAGACTTGGGGCGGGAGCGGGGGTGGGTCCGAGGTTTGACCCCTTGTTCTGGCCTCCTTGGAGCCAGCCTGGCAGCGGAGTTCAGGCCGCCCCCGCCCCCTCCCAAGTCCACAGAAACTCCTTTTGAAACGACCCTGTGCGAAGTCCAGGTTGTTGAACCGCAGAACACACGCTGGATCCCTCGGCTTTGCATGTTCTTTATTCTTCCACATGCACTTAATCAGCCGAGCACTGGCCTGGGTGTAGGGGGAATAAACATAAGGCTAGATTTTTGCATTTCCCGAGCTGGGCGCTCTAGCAAGGGAACTGACGTGTGTTGTCGATATAATGTGAGATACCACCGAGAGATGGAGAGATAACGATAAAGAGCTGCGGCGGCTGAGATCAAATCCTGAAGATTTTGCAAAGGGGGGTTTGGGCGGGGGTGGTATTCGAAGGAGAGTAAGAATTGGATCTGTGGCAATGCCCTACCAGCCAAGGATATTCCGGATAGAGCTGGTGCAAAAGCCTAAAGGTGAAAGGGTGGGGAGTACAGCAGAGAGAGCGATAAATATTTCAATACCATTCCGTTAAATGTTTATTCTGCACTGGGTAGTGGAGATTAAAAAATGTGTGGCCACAAATCCCTGCTCTAGAGATTTCTGCTAAAAATAGTGAAAGTGGTCCAAAGGTACAAACTTTCAGTTATAAGACATTCTGGGAATGTAACGTACAGCATGATGACTATAGTTAATACTGCGTTATATATTTGAAAGTTGCTAAGAGAGTGGATCTTAAAAATCTGCATCACAAGAAAAAAAATTGTTAACTATGTGAGGTGATGGTGTTAAGTAATTGTGGTGGTTATTTCACAATATATATATATATATATACTATCAATCATGTTGTACACCTGAAACTAATACAGTACATGTGGGATCTTCCTGGACCAGGGCTCAAACCCATGTCTCCTGCTTTGGCAGGCGGATTCTTAACCACTGCGCCACCAGGGAAGTCCTGTACATTTGTTTTAAAAGAAAAAGTAAACAGAAGTCTCATATACACAGATAATTTGCTCAGACAAATATGAATCCTGCTTTCATGGCAGTTATTATAATAGTCTCTGAAGCTTTTTAAGTTATTTCTAAATGACTCGAGAAGTCTGAATTTGTTTAAAATGGCATTCTTGGCACAATCCTTCCCATTCACCATTTTAAAGACATGGTTTAACACAAATGTTTACTTAGCTATGTTCAAAGAGGAACTCTAAGCCTGCTTAAGCTCTATAAAAGCTCTATCCTTTGCTTGGGGCTTTGTCCTTATTATTTCTGCAGACTGCCCTGATATTTCTTATCCCGTCTATGTAGTAAACGTATTTACAGGAGTGAAGTGATTCATACACACTTGTTTTCCAATTTCCTTTGGGCAATGGATAGGAAAACATTATTTCCTGGATCCACTCTGTCCTGTCATCACTTATCCCTCCTGGTCCCACTTGGAACGTCAGAACACCCTCTTTCTGGGAGCAGGTCTGTAATCACAGTCTGTTCTCAACCACATGGTCCTGCTGCTGGGATGGTAGGACAGGAAGTAAAACCACAGCAGGGATGAATGCTCTTTCAAGGAAGTTCCATTCTCAATGGCTCTATCTGTGGTAGAGCGTTGCCCAGTGACGAGAAACGCTACGCCACCAAAGTGTCCATCCCAGAGGACTAGACTGTGCTGAGCCTTGGTTTTGTCTGTTTTTAAGTGGAGACATCAAACTCGCCCTCCCACCTCAATGAAGAGTCGATGAGAAAGGACAGATGAAAGCACTGTGGAAACTACAGAACATTAACACATGTCACAGCCACAAGGCATTAAGCACCTCTAGGACCCACCCATGGTACTAGATGCTTTGCAGCCACGATAGGATCTTTTTTTTTTGAAGACTGTAGAGTTTTTATTTAACTGCATCGATCTTACGTATATGTCTTCTTTGGCTCATGCTGAAAATCTCAGTTCTCAAAGAAATCAATATAATCATTCATTTACTTTATCCCATGATACACAAAAAATATGGAATGCTTCACGAATTTGCGTGTCATCCTTGCTTAGGGGCCATGCTAATCTTCTCTGTATCGTTCCAATTTTAGTATATGTGCTGCCGAAGTGAGCACAGGATCATTTTTAAAAGTCAGAACAGTTGCCAAAATGCATCAGCTGCAGAGTGGCAGAGGCTAGTCTGTTCAGGTTCAAAGCTCAGGCTCTTTTCACTAAAATCCTCCAGATATAGGCTCTTACTGTGCTCACATTTTAGAACAGGCCCCAAGCCATCTGGAAAACCCAGGGGCTCTATGCATTAGGGGGAGTTTTGCTGCACAATATTCAAGAGGAAAATTGAAGTGTTTAAGACAAGAGGGCAGTATGATCTTGCGTTCCAGAGATAGCCAGAGATGCTGGAATATTCTTTACCCCAAATTTTGTCTTCTTCATATTATCATATAGATGCACAAATGACAAACGACATGGAAAAACAGAAGGACTTGATTGGTTTTTCTGAAAACTGCTAAACAACAACAGCAAAAAAAAGTTTTTCCTTTTTTTAAGAAATGCAAAGGAGTCCTTTTCCACTGGGGCTAAAATGTTTTCTTTCGGTTTTGAGAACAGTTCAATTTATCACCTGAATACAGGCATGTATTTTACTCTTTAGAAAAATTCTGGAGCTCTCGCTTCCTGCCCCAGAAATGCCCGGCTGCTTCTCAGTCCCGCGCTGGTGTCACCTTGGGACCATCCCCACCCCCCATATGTTGGATTTCCTGCTTCGGGATCCCCTTTCTCTCCTGATTATTCCTCCTTTTGGTGAAGCATACTCTTCTATAAGCATCCTGAGATAGAGTGCCTGTTGGAGTTCGTATTTTGAGACCTTGCATATCTGAAAATGTCTTTTTGCTCTCCTTTAAAAAAAACTCTTTTTTTTTAGTTTGGGCATAAAATCCTAGTTTAGAAATTATTTTCCCATGGAATTTTGTCTCCTAACTTCTAATATTGCGATTAAGCCACCCAGGAACATTCTGATTCTTCGTCCTTTATATGAGAACTCTTTTTGATTTCTGGAAATCTTTAGGCTCAAAAATTTCACATCTATGGTTTGTTTCTTTCCCATTCATTTTGCTGAGTATTCAGTGGGCTGTGCATGTTCTCTATTTCTGAGAAATTATCTTAAATTCTTTTACTTATAATTTCCCCCACTTCATTTTCTCTGTTCTCTCCTTCCAAAATTCCTAAAATTCAGATGTGGGACCTCCTGGGTTGCTTCTCTCATTTTCATTTTCCACTCATTTTTTAAAATTTCTTTGTCTTCTTTGTGCTATTTGCTGTCCTATTTCCTTCACCTTCTGTTGAATTTTCCATTTTTGCTCCACTAATTTCCATTTCAGAGATACTCCTTTTGTTTTCTGAGTGTTCCTTTTATAGAGCACCCTGCAGTTTCTTCTCATATCTCAGGACGTTAACAGCAGAGGTTCTTGTTCACGACTTTCTCCTGCTCCCTCCATTGTCATGGCTTCCTGGTCTTTCTCTTGTTGTGGCTGCTGTTATTTCATGGGCTAGAGATGACCTCAGTGTTTTTTACTTCTTCACAGCAGGCTCCAAGCCCACCAGTGCTAAATTCAAATCCTCACACATCCGATTGCTTTAAATATAGCCCAAAGAAGGGTATTTTTAGCCACCTGAGCCTGCCCGCTTTGCAAAACTGCACTGAGCATCAGCTTACCTTAGATAAGACAAACCCTGGGGCCATTAAAGACCCCAAATCCGCTCTTGCCCTTCAGGATTCTCTGACTTGGAAACTCCCCACTGCACTGCTGAGTGATGCCACGGAGACACAAAAGTCCCCTCTGTGATTCCACTCTCTCCTGGGAGTTCCCTTGCCCTGTTGCCCCTCTGGGTGCCGCAGCTGCCCCTGTAAGGTCTCCTGCAGCTGTCTGTAAGGTCCTTTTCACGCAGTCCCGACCCAGTAGGCCTGTTCTGTGATCCTGACACGTCGTGGTCCTGTCTCTTCCTTGGTCAGCCCTGAAATTCTCCACCTCACCAGACCTAAAGGTGGGGGCTTTGCTCACATGTCTCGGCCGTCCACTCACATGTCATCGTGGGGCTCTGGAAGGCCCTGGGTGTGGGCAGGCCTTGTCCACCACGAGCTTCCCTCAACTCCCAACTGTCAGCATCTAGATCTCGTCTCTTGGTCAGTTTCTCCAGGGGAAAACCCTCCAGTCTCCCTCCTGAGGAGTCCAAGCCTGGCTGCCAGTACTCCGGATGCCCGGGGAGGAAAGGACCTGACCCTTGAAGGGTAGGGGGTGAAGGACAAGGCCACTCATCCACTGTGGGTCTGGGAGCCTGCACCCCTCAGGCTACCAACTAGACCCAGCTGGATCGAGGCCACCAGGCGCAGCTGAGGTGTGGGTGCTGTACCAAAAACAAGGGGTGACATAAATATCTACCTCCTGAATGGTGAGACCCTCCCCCCAAGCCCCTGTCCCAGGCACATAGTTTTTCCTAGGACAGGAGATGGCAAACTTCTTCTGTAAAGGGCCAGACAGCAAATATTTTAGGCTTTGCAGGCCACGTGGTCGACGTTACAACTCTTCAACTCTGCCATCCTAGCGCAAAGGCAACCGTGTAAACGAAGAAGCATGGCTACCTTCCAAAGTCGCTTTATTTATGGGCTGAAATTTGAATTTAATATAATTTTCACATGTCATGAACAATGATTCTTTTGATTTTTTTTTCCCAAGCATTTAAAAACATAAAATTCTATATATAAAATAGATAACCAACAAGGACCTACTGTACAGCACAGGGAACCCTACTCAATATTCTGTAATGACGTATATAGGAAAAGAATCTGAAAAAAGAATGAATATATGTATATGTATAACTGAATCACTTTGCTGTACACCTGAAACTAATACAACATTGCAAATCAACTATGCTCCAATAAAATTTTAAAAAATAAAAATAAAAACATAAAATTCTTAGGTCGCTAGCTCTACAAAACATGGAGCAAGCTGCAGTTGGCCCAGTGGTGGAAGTTTGCCCATCCCAGTCCTACAACATCATGGTCGAGGGTTTATTGTCAAAGGCCTCTGAAGCTCTCTTACTCCTCCCCTTAGCAATGCTCCCAGCGCTGATTTTTATCTGTAGGTATAAGGGTTACCGGTTCTCTCTCCCTCGTGCAGCCTCCAAGACATGCCATGGAAACGTAGACATTTATGAACTGCCTTGGAGTGGAAAAGGTGGTGACAGCGATTCCGAGAGTTCCTGCCAAGTTCTACCCCGGGTGGAACAAGTCGCTGACTGTTCTCTTTCCCTGGATTTTACCCAAGGTGATACAGGAGTGCAGGGAGAGGAGATGTCTGGGGAGGGTGGGGCCCCTGAGACAGAGCCCTGACTCCCAGGCCTGGAGCTTATGAGTCAGAACCTCTGTCTCCGGCAAGAAAGATTGCTTTCCGTAGGCCAGGACCTTCTTAGCTCAGCTTCCAACTTGTCAAGGAAAGAAATCCTCAGTTGCGGGGGCAAAATGGGGGTTTGGCAGAGAGAAGAGCTGCTTCTGCCACTTCTTTTTATTTTTTAGTTAATTTTTATTGGAGTCTAGTTGATTTACAAGGCTGTGTTAGTTTCAGGTGTGCAGCAAAGTGCATCAGTTATACATACACATATATCCACTCTCTTTTAGATTCTTTTTCCCATGTAGGTCATTACAGAGTATTGAGTAGGGTTCCCTGTGCTCTACAGTAGGTCCTTATTAGTTATCTATTTTATATATAGCAGTGTGTTTATGTCAATCCCAATCTTCCAATTCTTAATGTGCATTCTGGGGGCAAGTCAGGTCTACCTGCTAAGCCTCAATTTCTTTATCTCTAAAACGGGGATAATCATTCCCTACCTCATTGGGTAGTTGTGTGGATTAATAAAATAACATACCCCCTAAAGTCCCCATCACATCAAAGGGGCTCAACAAATGGCAGAGAGTATAGTTCTAATTTATCTGGACAAGGAAACTCAGAGAGGTTAAGGCACCATCCCAAAGGCACACAGCTCATTAAGGGTGGAGGCAGGAATAGAGTTTGTTTTCTCGACTCTCCAGCTGATATTCTTTCTTCTACCCTGCACTGCTGGAAGAGGAGGTCTTAGTTCTTTTTCTTACCACACCTGAAATTCTATAGTAGGGAAGGTGTCAGGGCTTAAGGATATCAGGTCTGTTCCCCCCCTTTTCTCACAGCCCGCTTGGTTTCTGCTGCAGGGGACAGACCCACTCCTCCCATGGCCAGACACTGGGCAAAGCAGACCTCTCTGCATCACACAGCACAGGGAGTATTGATGGGCATCACCTCTTCGCCACCTCCCCTCTCCCCCCGCCCTGCAGCCACCCCCATCTCCACCACCACCCGCTTCCTGATTCAAGCTCCCTTCCTCTGGACAGTTACAAAGATTCTTTGTAATGTGTTTACACGGGGAGGAGTGAGAGCAGGGGCCTGGCTATACTCAAACCACAGGGGCCCCCAGCCCTGTTTACATAAAGAGAGAAGGAGCCAAGACAGATGACCCCGTTGCCCGGGGGCCCGGATTGAAAACAGAACCCAAGTCCAGAGCCAAGGCTCCTCGTTTCCTGGGGTACATCACTCAGAAGCAGCACGGAGGCGCCGCTACCCAGGAGGCCTGTTTACTCGGCTGGGTGAGAGATGTTTGCACAGGGAGGGAGGTGGCTGTGCCATCTGGCCGTTCTCTGGCTGAGCGGGGAAGCGGGCGGGGGGCCTTCGCAGGTCAGGCCCCGTCTGTGTTCCAGGGCCTCGGGGAAGGCAGGCCCCTGACCAAAGTCTTTTGGAGACACTCTTGTCTCTTCTTTGAGAGTGAATCTGGCGGATTTGGGGAAAATTCTCAAAACGGTGCTAATTATTTTCCCCTTTAATTCATACCCACGCCAAATAAATCATCTAGGACCTTTCAAAGTGGGGAGAAATGCCATTTTCAGCACTCAAGGAATGGTGATGTTTCACACACGAGGTACAGTTGACAAAGCATTGACATTTCCACCGTTTCACGTGACCCTCAAGACAGCGAGGAGGTGGGTAGCTGTGGCCAAAATCATCCCTGTTTTACCGATGAGGAGCGGACACTTAGAGAGTCAAGTCACTGGCACGAAACCACACACCCAACAAGAGGCAGAGGCCCAGTGACTGCAGGTTATGAGCTTTTTCTACTCCGTCCCCTGCCTCCCACTTGGCTGTAAAGCAAGGTATGCGGAGACCTTGTTCCAATATGTTACGTCCTTCCAGTGGCTCCTGGGAGAGAGCCTTGCATCTCAGGGACCTAGCGGAAAGCAAAGGCGGTGTGAGCTGCAGGGCACTGTGCCCGGACCACAGGGTCTGTCCATGGGTACCGCCAATGGGGCGTTCCCCGGGCACCAGACAGAGCCTTATGTGGACCAGCCGGGTGAAACAACATGGAATGTACACACTCTTCTACCACCAGCGGAATCATGGCGGTGGGGGAACGTGCTATAGGACCACTGAAGCTTTCCTCCAGGTTCATTTCTCCTTGCCTCCTCTTGGGCTTGTACCCCTGCATTCAAACCTGTGCGTGTCTACCTGAAGCCGTTACCTGAGTTCCAGCTCTGTCCCTTAAGTCCAGCTGCCCTGCTCCATCCAAATTGCTTTGACCTGTGAGGCCAGCTGGAACTTCTCAGCTCTGCTCCCACCCACACTTAGCCCAGCTCCAGCACCTGACTCAGCACCTGGCCGGCCTCACTTACTGGTCTTTCCCATCACTGTCAAATCCTATCTCCCCTCTTTTCTCACCAATCCATCCTTCAGGGACCACTTTCCTGTGACAACTAATGTGCTACCATGTTTTACAGCTTGCAAAGTCCATTTGCCTACGTGCATATAGATAAACATTCATACCGACTCACATTTAGGAGTTAGCTTCTCCTCCCTGCTGGATCTCTATTCATCCCCTGCCTAAACTACCAATACTGGGTTGTTGTTCTTTTAAATATCTATTAATTTGTGTATTTATTTGTTTATTTATTTGGCTGTGCCGGGTCTTAGTTGCGGCATGTGGGATCTAGTTCCCTGACCAGGGATCGAACCCCGGCCCCCTGCATCGGGAGTGTGCAGTCTTAACCACTGGACCACCAGGGAAGTCCCTCTAACACTGGTTGTTTGTGAGTTGTTGTTTGTTTTTTTTTGTCTTTGCCTTCAATGCACCTGAGCTCTGCCTGCCATTATTCTTTTAACCGACCTATGTTAAGATCTTCACTACCTTCCTGATAAATTGCTCCTTATACGCTTTCAAGCATTCTTCGTAATGTGAAGGTCTCACTTCCTTTCCTCCAAAAATTCTAAATAGCCCTCTCCTGTCTCTTTCTTCTCTCTCAACATTCAGAGCCTGTCATCGATTGTTCAAATGTGACTCCTGGAGCCGGCAGCTTTAAGGATCAGGTGGCCATGAATGACAGTTCACCGCACGGCCAGCCACCCCGTGCTGCCTTGGTGTGTTTGCACATCCGCACGTTGCTTCTACCCTGCCAGCTCCTTGCAGCCGTGAAAGTCCTTTTCCTTTATAAACTACACAGATGTTTAGAGGAAGCTCTGGGTTAGTTCAGCTGCTCTCTGGGTTCTATCCCAACTCAGACACGTCCCGTGTTCTATTACCTATAGGTTTGGCATTATACCGAAGGCAGTTTAGGGGAGGCATTGTGAGAGGTGACTCCCAGCTTGCCCGTGATCGAAACCCTGACGATCAGAGAAGTCCTAGTAACATGTCCTAAAGTTGAGTCCTAGAATTTCATAGAGGGGCATGCAAAGCCCTGTGCCAGCCCTAAATGGACCAGAGTTCTAGATAAATCCTAAACCAGGACTTCAGGCACAGGGACAAGTCAGGATTCCAGACACGGGAACTCAGATCTAAGGAGACCTGGTCTTTGGAACCAAACAGAAATTCAGGTCATAGAACTGGTGCCCAAGAGCAACCAGAGTGACCTTCTGCTGAGACCTAAGGGTCAGCTGGGTCCCCTCACATCTTTCCCTGATATGAACGGGCCTGCACACAAGGGGGCAGCTCACCTGTGAAAGGACCACCAGTGGCCCCAGCTGGGAAGAACCAAGCAGGACTTGACTTCCTCCTCCTTCTGGGTCATCTCACTGCAGTCCAGCCACTGTTCCTTCTCATTTCTGCACTTAAAACTGAAGACTAACTCAAAAATATATGCACCCCATGTCTATTGCAGCATTATTTACAATAGCCAAGATATAGAAACAACCTAAGTGTCCATCAATGGATAAGTGGATAAAGAAAATGTGGTATCGGACTTCCCTGGTGGCACAGTGGTTAGGAATCCGCCTGCCAATGCAGGGGACACGGGATCGAGCCCTGGTCCAGGAAGATCCCCCATGCCGCGGAGCAACTAAGCCCGTGAGCCACAACTACTGAGCCCACATGACACAACTACTGAAGCCCACACGCATAGAGCCCATGCTCTGCAACAAGAGAAGCCACCGCAATGAGAAGCCTGCGCACCGCAACCAAGAGTAGCCCCTGCTCGCCGCAACTAGAGAAAGCCTGCATGCAGCAACGAAGACCCAACGTGGCCTAAATAAATAAATAAATAAATAAATAGAAGAATGGTACAGATGAACCAGTTTGCAGGGCAGAAATAGAGACACAGATGTAGAGAACAAATGTATGGACACCAAGGGGGGAAAGTGGCAGGGGGTGGTGGTGGTGGTGTGATGAATTGGGAGATTGGGATTGACATGTGTACACTGATGTTATAAAATTGATGACTAATAAGAACCTGCTGTATAAAAAATAAAATAAAATTTTAAAAAAGACATAAAATATTAATGAAGTATTTAACGTAGTTGACATGGACATATACTAGATTGGTTGATTTGTGTTTTTTTGTTTTCCCATGTCTATTTCATTCTTAAGTAGTGTGTAAATATGTAGCCCATTTGCAGAGTTCTCTTACAATAGTAAGATAGTGATTGTCATGAGGCTGCAATGAAATGTACCACCACCCCACCCCACCCCTTTGCAATCTATATAAGTGTGTATCCCTAGAATGACTATTGGCATTGTCAGCTCAACTCTGAATTGCTTGCCTAGGTGAGGTCTCTGAGAGGCCAGTGTGTCCGCTGAAAGTGGTAGGTTACCATTTCAGTCACCAAGATTACAATTGGTGGTTCATATAGGAAATGAGACCACCAGGAGATTGACTTCAAGCAGACAGGAGAGGAAATTACTTTTTCCAGCCCTTATCCTCTGAGGTTTGAACTTTGAATTGCTTGCTAGTACTGTGAGAGAAGAAAGGTGACTTCTATCACGTAAAAGCACGCTTACAGTATTCCTTCTTGGAACCCAAGCCACATGGAGAAGCTGTGTGGAGAACAATCAAGGCCTTCAATCAACAGCCCCAGCTGAGTTCCCAGCCGACAAGCAGCTCCAACTGCCTGCCCCAGGAGCGAGCCATCGTGGATATTCCAGCCGGGTTGAGCCTTCAGAAGACTGCAGCCCTGCCACATGGTATAGAATTGCACTGTTGGGTCCAGTTAACCCACATAGAAATTGTAAGAGGCTTGGGCTTCCCTGGTGGCACAGTGGTTGAGAGTCTGCCTGCCAACGCAGGGGACATGGGTTCGAGCCCTGGTCTGGGAAGATCCCACATGCCGCGGAGCAGCTAGGCAGGCCCGTGAGCCACAATTACTGAGCCTGCGCGTCTGGAGCCTGTGCTCCGCAACAAGAGAGGCCGCGATAATGAGAGGCCCGTGCACCGCGATGAAGAGTGGCCCCCACTTGCCACAACTAGAGAAAGCCCTCGCACAGAAATGAAGACCCAACACAGCCATAAATAAATAAATTAAGAAAGAAAGAATCCTGGTCAAAAAAGGTGATGATTTAAAAAAAAAAGAAATTGTAAGAGGCTATAAATACTTGTTGATTTAAAAAATAATAAATAAATTTATTAAAAAAAGAAAGTGTGTGTGTGTGTACTTGAATATTATTCAACCATAAAAAAGAATGAAATCTTGCCATTTGCAATAACATGGGTGGACCTGGAGGGCATCATGCTAAGTGAAATAAGTCAGACAGAGAAAGACAAATACCATACAATCTCACTTATATGTGGAATCTAAAAAAAAAAAAGCCAAGCTCGTAGATACAGAGAACAGATTGGTGGCTGCCAGAGGCTGGAGGGTCAGGGTTAGTGGTGAAAAGAGTCAAAAGGTACAAACTTTCAGTTACAAAATAAGTAAGTCCTGGGGATGCAATGTACAGCATGGCAACTATATTTAATAATACCATATTGCATATTTGAAAGTTGCTAAGAGAGTAGGTCTGGAAAGTTCTCATCACAAGATAAAACAATTTTGTAAATATGTGTGGTGACGGATGTTAACCTGACATTGTGGCGATTGTTTTGCAATATATACAAACATTGAATCATTATGTTGTATACCTGGAACTAATATAAGGTTATACGTCAATTATACCTCAATTTAAAAAAATTAAGTACAGAAGAAATGGTACCCCAATCCAAAACCATGACTCTCCAGGTCTGGTATTTTGTCATTAAGGGGGAACACAAGAGATATTTTTGCAATTGTGTACCCTCAGCATCAAAGAACCTCAGGCTGATAGATGCATCTTGAGGATTCATCCAGTCTGCCTCTTCTCAGATACAACATTCCCAACAAGAGACTATCCGCCCTCTTTTTGACCGTCTTTGAAACCATCCCTTCCTAAGGCAAAGCTCTTTCTTCTTTCTTACAAAGATTTTCCTATTGAGCCAGAATTGGCCTTCCTAATAATTCCTACACAGTGGTCTTTGCTTTGTCTGCTGGAATCGCAAAAGAGAAACCTACTTCCTTTTCTGCATGTGGAAACAAGAGTCAGTCATTGTTATGGGCTTAATTATGTGTCATCGTCCCCACACCAAAAGTGCATGTGTTGAAGTCCTAACCCACAGTACCTCAGAAGGTGACTGGATTTGGAGACAGGGTCTTTGAAGAGGTAATTAAATTTAAATGAGGTGGACTTGCCTGGTGGTGCAGTGGTTAAGAATCCGCCTGCCGGGGCTTCCCTGGTGGCGCAGTGGTTGAGAGTCTGCCTGCCAATGCAGGGGACACGGGTTCGAGCCCTGGTCTGGGAGGACCCCACGTGCTGCGGAGCGGCTGGGCCCGTGAGCCACAGTTACTGAGTCTGCGTGTCTGGAGCCTGTGCTCCGCAACAAGAGAGGCCGCGATAATGAGAGGCCCGTGCACCGCGATGAAGAGTGGCCCCCACTTGCCACAACTAGAGAAAGCCCTCGCGCAGAGACGAAGACCCAACACAGCCATAAAAATAAATAAATAAATAAAATAAATAAACCCAAAAGTTAAAAAAAAAAAAAAAAAAAGAATCCGCCTGCCAATGCAGGGGACACGGGTTCGAGCCCTGGTCCGGGAAGATCCCACATGCCGCGGAGCAACTAAGCCTGTGCGCCACAACTACTGAAGCCTATGCACCTAGAGACCCATGCTCCTCAACAAGAGAAGCCACTGCAATGAGAAGCCCACGCACCACAACGAAGACCCAATGCAGCCAAAAATAAATAAATAAATTAATTAATTAATTAATTAAAAAATAATGGTTAAGATGGTAACTTTAAAAAAAAAAATTTAAATGAGGTCCCTGGGGTGGGCCCTAATCCAGTAGGACTGGTGTCCTTAAAAGAAGAGGAGATTAGGACACAAACACACAGAGGGAAGACCAGTGAGGACACAGGGAGAAGAAGGCCATCTGCAAACCAAGGAGGGAGGCCTCAGAAGGAACCAAGCCTGCAGACGTGAAGACAATATATTGTTATGGCGGCCACTGCAGACTAATACAGGCTCCCAGCTAAGCCCCCTCTTCAGCCTAAGCAGACCCTGCTCTTCTTACTGAGCAGGGATCTTCCCCTGCCCCTTCCCCACGTGGCTACCTCTCCCCTCCCTGCACCCTGGTTAGTTCCAGTGCCCAGAGGCCAAGCCCTGCAACCAGTTGCCCTGACCATTTGCGGAGGAAGACACGCCTCTCACTCCATTGGACTCTGTGCCGCTGCTCATGGAGCGTAAGATTTATTTAACTTTGATCGACTCACCCTTGGCTCACTTTGAGCTTACAGTCCGTAAAGAACCCCAGGCCTTGTTCACTAACATTACTGTCAAAAAGCCACATCTTCCACTTCCGGGCCTTCTATACTTATTTTTTCCAGACTGATGTTCCATCTTGGATGGTAGCCACAGGGATGTTTTGTAGACTTTTCCCCCTACAAGCAGAACACTTGGCCCTGTTATATTTTAACTCATCCAGTCCCTGTCTGTGGATTGGGGTCAGGGGAGGAGGGACAGAAATTGCTTTTCTACCTTCAACACATTAGTTAACACCGTTAGCTTAGGATCATGCGCTAATCCAACTTTATGACACCAACATTCTTGAGTATGACACTGATAAAAGAGGAAACAGGTCATATAAAGCACATATAAGAGGATCCTGAATGGGAATAGCAGTACGGAGCCCAGCGGTAGCAGTCTCTGGAGACTCCAAAGTTGATATGAATTTGTTAATAGAACTTGGGTCTGGTAATTCAACCAACTAAAAATTCCATCCAACTCTGCCCTTACCTGCCTTCCATTTATATAGCAAACAGTCATTGAGGGCCACATTTTTCCAGCCTGTCCCCCAGTAATAAGATCCATAAAATCACTGTCTTCTCTACGAAGCAATATCTCCAGGTATTTGTCCTTTGTACTCTGCACGAGCGTCTTCATTCTAGTGTTCCAAGATTTAATGATTAAGCCTGTTTTACTCCAGCCATGCCACCTATAATTTTTCAGACTTACAAGTCTTACATATAATATCCTCCTGGACTTCTACTTCTGGCCATATAGCAGGTAAGATGATTAGAGAAACTCTCCCCATAGAGCATACCGAAAAACGATGGGTTCCATGATAAAGGCATCTTTTATTAATACCGTATGTGAAAGAGCTGGTTGGAAAGTAAGGGAATTCCCTGGAGGCCAGAAAGGACAATCCAGAGGGATAAGCACACCCGTGAGAGACTTTTCCCTGAAGTGTCTTCTCATCTCTCGTGTCCAGAGCCTGGGTTTTAACAGGCCACACATGACGCGATGGAAGACAAAGCTGGGGGCCTGAGACCTCTGCCTAAAGCTAGGAACCTCAAAGGACAACACTCTGAGGGGTGAGTAAGAATAAAATCCACACCAAGGAAGAGGATGATGGGGATGTGGCTATTCGGGCCTTGGAAAATTCCCAACCACAAGACCACCCTCTCCAAAGTTTGTGGTCTGAAATCACACTATCTCAGTGACCCCAAAGATTTCTGGCTAAATTTGGTTTATAGTGACTCTAACTTATTAATGTTCCTGGTACAAGACTGAATCAAACACAGATTCTCACTATAAACCCAGGGCTCAACAGACCCCTGCAGAGAGAACGCTGAGGAACTCACAATGAAATACCCCCAGGGTCCCTAGTGCCTGGTGTCACCAACACCTTCAGGGAGGCACCCCTTCAGTATCAACTCCACCAGCTTTCACAGCCCAGAAGTCAAACTTGGGAGCCTTCAGTTTCCAGAGTGCCCTACAGAAACTTTTATTCGTTCAGGGCAGACTGTCAGTCCGTAAGCACAGCATCTCTTTGTAATGGTAAATCATTACACTGAGTGGTACTCTCAACTCTTACCTTTGAGTTCTTTCAGAGTGATGCCACCTGATCTCATTAGCTGAGTTTGTTTGCCAACTGGTCTAGAACCTTGGAGCTACCAGCACTATTTCATATAGACCCTCTGACTATTTGGGGGGCCAGCAATCTCATTTCTTAGAATCTGTCCTTAAGAAATCATCAGAGATGCCTTTAATGAGTATGCACAAAATTGTTTTGCTTTTCTCACAGCACCACTATGAAACTATCTTGATTATTTACTTGCGTTTTTTCCCCCAGGTGGATGTAAGCTCCATTATTTCCTCTTCTGATTCAGATTATGATAAGAATAACAATAATAATGATAATGATAGGTAACAGGCCTTGAGTATTAACTGTGTACCAAGCATTTTGCTATGCATTTAATACTTTATTTATACATTATGTCATTTAATGCTCACAAAGACTTTATGAGGTTAGTATCATTATCACCATTGTCAGTGATTATCAATAATGATCAGTTATTAATTATCATTATTTTACACATGAAGGAACTGAAGGCTTAGAGAGGTTATTAAAAAGCCCCCAAACACAACCGTGCAGTGAGTTACGGAAGTAAGACCTGTAGCAACTATGCATATTTTCTTCCTTATTTGTAGTATATAGTTATATATGTATTTATATATTTCTATGTATTCACTAATCTGTCCTTTTTCTTCTGTTTCTCCTATTATTTTAAATAAAGAGTGTTACTAATTTTACATCAGAAATGGTTAACTTACAATTTAGATTTTAGGTTACAGACTATACAGTTGAGATTGGAACTGAACCAGATATTAACACCCAATGGTGAATAAGTGACTGATGGGGCTTTGTGGAAAGGCGCAAAAGCATTTCATGTGTATGAGGGATCATTGCAACAACTTAAGTGAAAGTATAATGTGTTTTGTTGTTGCTGCTGCCACATGGAAGTTAAATCTTGATGAACAGTGAGAATGAATGCAGTGGACTCTTCCTGTCTGCTCTCAGCTCCCAGCTTGATTCTCTCCCTTCTGGCTCCCACTCTGTATGGAAGAAGCTAGGACCGTGCAAATTACACTTTCCAGGCTCCTTTGCCAGCAGGTGATTCTGGTGTCATTTCTTTTGGGGGTAGTGGCAGCAGCAACATCTTTGATGGTGGTGATGGCAAGCTGACAGCTGATGGTGAAGCAATGGCCTGGGGATGCGGGTCCATACGTGCCCAAGACTTGGGAGCTGGACAGACAGCCTGCAGGGAGGGTTTGAAGAATTCTTCCCCCAGGAAATTGTGGTAGGCAGAACGATCCCCCCCAAAAAGTATCTATGCCCTAATCGCGAAACCTGTGAATATGTTATCTTTCATGGTAAAAAGGACTTTGCAGGACTTCCCTGGTGGCGCAGTGGTTAAGAATATGCCTGCCAATGCAGGGGATGTGGGTTCGAGCCCTTGTCCAGGAAGATCCCACAAGCAAGATTCCGTTGCTTCGTGAAGCAACAAAGCCCGTGCACCACAACCACTGAGCCTGCGCTCTAGAGCCCGTGAGCCACAACTACTGAGCCCACGTGCCACAACTACTGAAGCCCGTGCGCCTAGAGCCTGTGCTCTGCAACAAGAGAAGCCACCACAATGAGAAGCCCGCGCACCACAATGAAGAGTAGCCCCAGCTCTCCGCAACTAGAGAAAGCCCGCACGCAGCAACAAAGACCCAGTGCAGCCAAATAGCACAGGGAGATCAGCCGGTGCTTTGTGACCACCTAGAGGGATGGGATAGGGACGGTGGGAGGGAGATGCAAAAGGAAGGGACATGGGGATATATGTATAGGATAGCTGATTCACTTTGTTATACAGCAGAAACTAACACACCATTGTAAAGCAATTAAACTCCAGTAAAGATGTTAAAAAAAACACAAAACAACCAGCTACATCCCTCAATATCCTTCTCCCAGAGGGCCCGCCCACCTCCAGGGTGTACAATTTCCTCATGCAGTGCAAAGAAAAAGACTATTTTTTGAAAGGGAAGGAATTGCAATAGTGCTTCCATATTGTTGGTGGGGGATCAGCATTCACTTCACGTGCGGATGGCTCTTTGCTTAGGAAAACCCCTGGAGGGGACTTGTGTAAGGAAGGGAAGGCCCCTCGGCCCTGGGGCTCTTTAGACAAGAGGTAACACACACGGCCACCTGCAAATCTCTCTGCACCCAGCTCAGAGGGGGTGTATTGTGTGCATGCCCTGTGCCAGTGTGCCCCTCGTTTGTTTGCTGAGTGCCAAGTAAAAATTGAGAAACTTCATCTAAAAATCCCATTTCTCTTTTCTCCTTGGAAGAATTAGCCTTTCTGGAAATTCTGAGTCCACACCTGGCTTGGCGGCAATAGCCCGAAGGGTGAGTGCCTCCCTCGGCCAGGGCCTGTGCTCAACAGACGAACAGCCACCCACAGTCCCACTTCAAGCTCAGGTAACAATTAAATTTATCCCAGCCACTGGCTGCCTGGCCCCTGGGGGCACTTGGGGGTGGGGCAGATGGACCTACATAAAGAGACATCGATGTTCAATAGAATAAAAGCTCCAAGAGATTGTTAAAATCCTAGAAGGAAGATGAGAGGGAGGATATGAGCAAAGCAGAGAGCTTGGGGTGGGGGGGGGGCGGTGCGGGGAGGGCTAAGCATTAGCGAGCTGGGCGGGTATAAATTCCTGATGGCTGCAGTGGTTGCAAATGTTGAATATTCACCTTGAGTTTGATTCCAATCTGCACGTTATCATCTTCCTCATTGATTCAGAAACTGAGGATTAAACCTCTTGTGCACAACAATCTTTTTTCTTCCCAGCATTTTATCCAGAAATATGTTTGCACAGCATATCAGAGGTAACGGAGCAGGTGAGGGGGGCGAGCATGCTGGAGGCAAGCCCAGGGACAGAGCCACTGCACCCAGACACGCTGATGAGGGCCAGATAGCAGGCTGGCTGCCGGTGGTGGTCTCTCTGTGGAGCCCCAGGAAGCAAGAGGGGACAGGTGGGCAGGCCAGAGGCCACACACAGTGGGACAGCTGGGGTCACAGAGGATGCGCCTTGCAGGGGCAGGGAGAGGGGGGAGGCGTGAGGGCCAGGCCCTCAGTCAGCACAGAGGTGGCCGACCTAAGAAAGGTCCTCACGTGGGGACTGCTCCTTCCCTGGCCCGGCCCCTTCCACCCTACCCTGCCCTGCCCACAGCCTCGCTGGCACAGGTGCACAACAATCTTGTGTTATGGATCTTTCATAAGTCCAGGAACTGAAGAAGAGGCTATTCCAAGCCAGGGGACTCAGAGTAGACAACAGCGGGCAGTGGCACTTAGGGGCAGCAGGAGGAGAAGCTGACCTTGTCACAGCTGACCTTGTCACAGCTGACCTTGGAGCAGGCTTGAGACAACCCCTTTTTCTTTTATTTTAAATTAATTTTTATTGGAGTATAGTTGATTTACAATGTTGTGTTAGTTTCAGGTGTACAGCAAAGTGAATCAGTTATACGTATACATATAACCACTCTTTTTTAGATTCTATTCCCATATAGGTCATTACAGAGTACAGAGTAGAGTTCCCTGTGCTATGCAAGAGGCAACCCCTTTTTCTACGACCAGAGAGTAACCTTTGGAAGAGGGGCCCCACAGATCCCTTAATTCTGTCCTGGGAAACCTGCAGTCAGGACAGAGAAGTGTATTTATATGGCTGTGGATATATGCATCATTTCACTTTGTATTTTGGTGACCCATGCATTGATCTAATATCCCCACCAGACTTTAAACTTCTCGAAGACCAGTGCTATGTCACTTTTGTATCCTCCAAAGTCAAGCATAATCCCTGATATATATTATATGATCAATGGTTATGAATAAATAAATAAGTTTTGCCATAACTCTGATGTGACCCAATAAATTAAGCAAGGTCAATAGAAGGACATTTGCCGCCCTTCTGGTATAAGTAGATTTGCTGCAGGACAAAGATAAGAATTAAACCTCTTTGGGGAAGAAATATGGTTGTATGCATATTTTTTATGGAAGTGTATAGTTGATATACAATATTATATAAGTTAAGGGGAACTGTGATTCACAATTTTTTTTATGTATGCTTTTTTTTTTTTAATTTTATTTATTTTTGGCTGCGTTGGGCCTCCGTCGCTGCGCGTGGACTTTTCTCCAGTTGCTGTTGTCTTCGTTGTGGTGCTCAGGCTTCCCACTGCGGTGGCCCCTCCCGTAGTGGAGCACGGGCTCTAGGCACGTGGGCCTCAGCAGCTGTGGCACACGGGCTTAGTTGCTCCACGGCATGTGGGATCCTCCCAGACCAGGGCTTGAACCCATGTCCCCTGCATTGGCAGGCAGATTCTCAACCACTGCGCCACCAGGGAAGCCCCAGATTCACAATTTTTAAAGGTTATACTCCATTTATAGTTATTATAAAATATTGGCTATATTCCCTGTGTTGTACAATATATCCTTGTAGCTTATTTTATACATAATAGTTTGTACCTCTTACTTCCCACACCTATATTCCCCTTTCCCCCTTCCCTCTCCCACTGATATCCACTAGTTTGTTTTCTATATCTGTGAATCTGTTTCCTTTTTGTTATATTCACTAGTTTGTTGTATTTTTTAGGGTCCATATATAAGTGCTATCATACGGTATTTGTCTTCCTCTGTCTGACCTATTTCACTTAGCATAATACCCTCCAAGTCCATCCACATTGTTGCTGCAAATGGAAAAATTTCATTCTTTTTTATGGCTGAGTAATATTCCATTGTATACACACACCACATCTTCATAATCCATTCGTCTGTTGATGGACTCTTAGGTTGCTTCCATATCTTGGCAAGTGTAAATAATGCTAATATATATATACATATATATGTATATATATATATATATTTTTTTTAACTCAGTGAACTTGCTTGTCAGAATCTGTCCTATTTAGATAATCCAAAAGACATCTGCACAGAGATCTTCATTTAAATATTTCTTAACCTAGCGAAACTTTTGAAGTATTCAGCATGTCTAGAAATACAGGAATTATTAAATAATTAATGGTACAGCTGCTTGACGGAATACTATACAGCTATTAAAATGATAATTATCCATTCTGTGTAGCAAAATTTTAAATGTTAATGATATGATATTAAGCTTTTTTAAGTAGCATGCATTATTGCACATCAACCACATCAGGCTTTTCTTTGTGGCAAGGAACAAAATGAGACTCTTTTGTTGGCAAGGGATTTATTGTAAGGACACACGGGGAAGTAGGGAGACAGGATACAAGAGCATCTGCAGCAAAGTCAAGCGGTGCAGAGAATAAAACTTTGGGACCTGAGGGTTATTCAGGCTGTCACCTCCTTATGCTGCGGGTTCTCAGCACTAGGTGGCTGGGCTCCCTTCTGTGAGCTCTGCCATGTGGTGCATCAGCCCCTCTTGGTCTTTGTTTCTATAGCTCAGTTGGTTTTTCTCTACTGAAACCACTGCTTACCCATGACACCCACGGCTTTTTGCCTTCTGTCACGTAATGCCTTCTGCTGACTCATTTCTGCTTGGCCCCAGTTTTCTGTGTGTCTCACATTTGAACTCCCCAAGAAAGGAGATCTAGTTGCTTTAGTTCCCTACTGTCCCATTCATCAGAGCTCTCAGACCAGACCACCTCAGCATATAAGCTGTGCTTCCATCAAGTGCCCAAAACTGTTCCCATCAGCTCTGGTCCAAAAAGTGGCCACACAATATGAATGTGGCAGGTACTTCAAGTACACCAGCCACATATCCAATACAATCATAGTTTTGAACCATGTTTAAAATAATAAAAACATATACATATGAAAACAGATAGGAAAGGGATACATTAAAGCCATCATAGTTGGGTTACGATGGAGGGATTACAGCTGATTATTTTTCCCCATTTTGCAATTTTCATTTAATAATACTGTAATTGCCTTTTAGTTTTCAAATATTTTTTAAAAAGTAATCTCCGGGCTTCCCTGGTGGCGCAGTGGTTGAGAATCTGCCTGCTAATGCAGGGGACACGGGTTCGAGCCCTGGTCTGGGAAGATCCCACATGCCACGGAGCAGCTGGGCCCGTGAGCCACAATTGCTGAGCCTGCGCGTCTGGAGCCTGTGCCCCGCGACGGGAGGGGCCGCGATAGAGAAAGGCCCGCGCACCGCGATGAAGAGTGGCCCCCGCTTGCCGCAACTGGAGAAAGCCCTCGCACGAACCGAAGACCCAACACAGCCAAAAAGAAATAAATAAATAAATAAATAAATAAGAAAATCCTTTAAAAAAAAAAAAAAAAAAAAAGTAATCTCCTCCAAGCAATAGGAGTCATGCAACCAAGCTATTAAGTTCAGTCTCTCCCCCAAACTTGCCTTGGAATATACAGCAAAGTCACAATCATTAAAGCCTCTGGTCACCCTTGCTCAGCAGGCGGAGTATTATTTCTGGTTTGTCCTGCCAGGTGAAGGCCATAATTGTAGGTTGTGAAAGCACCTTGCAGGCGAAAGTGTCTGTTATTATTCTGAAAACTTCTTTCAAATTGCTATAATAGCATATGTCACATGAGCAGAACATAGAACCTATAACTAGCTTGGTTGTAGAAAGACGTCCTTCATCCACAGGCCAAGTATTTAAAAATACCACCCACTCAATTGTCATCTTCAGGGCCCGAGAGAAACTACCACGGCAGTTTTGTGAAACCACCCACCGCTGGCTTCACTTTGAGCTTCCTCTGTGTACACCCTTCTTTCAGCTCCTCTGCCACAGACATACAATTCCTAAGTATTATTATTGCTTGGCAATAACTATAATTGCTACAAGGACTGCCCGAGATGAAAAAGGAGAAATCGAATTATCAGATGGACTGGTGTCAGAACTGGACAGTCTGTTTGTATCTCGAAAGGCCTGAATCCCTTCTCCTTCGTCCCCAGCCTTAACACGGGGCGCACAGGCTGAGGGCGGAGACCCCAAAGCGGGCGACTGGACCATTGCAGGGCTGGGGACGGGTCCAGCGTTCGGGAACCGAGATGCCAAAACCTCCCGCGCTCCTAGAGAGGACCCGGAAGCGCGGCGCAGTCCCGGAAGACAAGGTGCTGACACACTTCCGGCCTTTGTGACTCATTGTGTCTGTGTCGAGGCGTCGGGAGGGCCTAGGTCCGTGCGCGGCGCCCTTCGGCCGGCCTGAGCCCCAGAGTCAGC